>NC_133933.1:57699983-58324983 GCF_031877795.1 Strix aluco | reverse complement strand
CTGACCCAAGTCACCTCAAGGAGTTTCCTTGGGCAGCATCCTGACCCAAGGGGAGAGTTCTCGACCGCAGCGTGCTGCTCCAGGGGATGAGCTCCGAATGGCTCCCCCAGCGGACTCCATTTATACCCAGGCCGAATCTGACCTGTAGTCAATAGCAGCTCCCTTTGGCCAAAGGCCCCAACTACCATGAAGCCCCAAGAGCAAAGGTAATCAGGAGCTGCTACACTTCAGCAGCCAAGAAGCCCTATTTTCATTGGGTGGGTGCACCTGCAACAACAATGCTAGACTGTAACTGACATCAATTCCTTATTATTGACAGAGAGACTGAGAAGGCCAAACTGTGAAAGTGTCTTCACTAAAAGGTCATCTGTCAACATGTGGCTAGCATAGTTAATATTAGGGGTAATATTAAAGAGGTAAGAGGCAGGCCAGAATAGGAAGAGAAGTAGTAATTGATTATATAAATAAATTAAGGGCTTGGATTAGTTAGGTCTGATGAACTTCTGAACCCTCTGAAGGATAAATAGATAACACATTAAAACAATCACAAAACTTTAAAATTATGTTTGATAGCTGATGGAGAACTATACAACTGCAATGCTGCAGGTTTTTTACATGGACAAAGGTGTCTAGAAAATTATCAGTCAGCATAACTCCAATGGCTGGAAACATCATGAAATAACTAATAAAACAAACTCCTTGCAATGCCCTCAATGTAGCAAAAAGATTGCAAAAAACAAGTCCTATCAAACCAATTAAGCTTCCTTCTATAGGAAAGCACACTATGGGAATGCAGGAGATGCCTGACACTGTCTCTTTGATCATTCTTCTAAGTCTCAGGAAATGCTGTCATAATGAAGAAACTAGGGTGTCTGTTGGACAATCACATCCAGAAAGCACATATTCATGGCTCCTTTTGGAAAAGCAGGATGTGTCAGTGAGATTTCAAAGATCTGACCTGAACCTGATTTCACTCAATATTTTTATTAGTAATGTGGATGGTGGAATTGAGAATGTATATGTTTAATTATCTGATACCACAAAGCTAAGAAGGATTGTAACTTTAGAGGAAGAGAAAAAAACAATTAAAGATTATTTTAAACTAGGGAAATGGTCTGAAAAAAATAACACTAAAAATGGTAGTGAAATACACTATATTTTGTAAAGAATAATAACATATAAGATTCAGTTCTTCAGGAAAGCACTTAGGGTTACAGAAGTATATGAGTCAACAATGATGTTGCAAAATAGGGCAAGCATCACAGTTGGATATATAAGCAGAAGCATAGCCCACAATACAGAATCACAGAATTGTCTAGGTTGGAAAAGACCTTGAAGATCATCCAGTCCAACCATTAACCTAACATTGACAGTTCCCAGCTACACCATATCCCTAAGCGCTATGTCAACCCTACTCTTAAACACCTCCAGAGATGGGGACTCCACCACCTCCCTGGGCAGCCCATTCCAACACCTAACTACCCGTTCTGTAAAGGAATACTTCTTAATATCCAGTCTAAACCTTCCCTGGCGCAATTTGAGGCCATTCCCTCTTGTCCTATCGCTTACTACTTGGTTAAAGAGACTCATCCCCAGCTCTCTGCAACGTCCTTTCAGGTAGTTGTAGAGGGCAATGAGGTCTCCCCTCAGCCTCCTCCAGACTAAACAACCCCAGTTCCCTCAGCCGCTCCTCATACAACATGTGCTCCAGACCCTTCACCAGCTTTGTTGACCTTCTTTGGACACACTCGAGTAATTCAATGTCCTTTTTGTAGTGAGGGGCCCAAAACTGAACACAGGAATAGAGGTGCGGCCTCACCAGTGCTGAGTACAGGGGTAAGAATAGAATACCTGTAAACTAATAGTTTCTTACTCATCATTTGTGTGGCCACAAGTTAATCCTTGGTGCAAAGTTTACTGTTCTCAGTGTTGTGCATGATAAACAAGAAAAAAACAACAGCAATTGGAAAGAGTCCAGAGGAAAGAGTAATCAAAAGTGTAGAACATGTAACTTACAAGGAAAGACTGAGCAAACTGCTGTCTTTAGTCTAAAGATGAAAAGCAGGAGGAGAGGAAGCTGTGATAATTATGTAACAATATAGTTATTTTTCAAAAGCAATTTACACTAATGGTTCTGAGATAATATACAGGCTTTGAGGGGGAGCATATCTAAAACAGTATTGGGCATCAGTGCTGCAATTATCATCAGCATGTGAAGATGCATGTTAATTATTGTAAGCGTGATTTATAAAAGGCTATTCGAACCCTATTTTTAGTTTGGCCTCTGAATCTTGAAGGTTGTTCTGTCAGATGCCATTGAGTAGCACAGCACAAGGAAGTTGAATGATATTCCTCTATTTAGAGACAGTAAAAAAATATCAAAGAAAATTAAGTCTAGGCATTCACTGTTAAAGATTTAGCACAAAAGCAGATCAGTGTTAGTCTCTGTTCAAACTTGCTAATAAATAAGTGCGCGCTTCTAAGCAGAACATTATGACATAGCTGAAAATGTCCACAGAATATAGGCAATTGTTATTATTTTAAAAATTATACTTTTCACAACCACTCTGCATTTACCTTATTTTTGGTATAAACACGAGGTGCGACTTTGAAAAGGACATATGGCATTTCCTCCAGTGTGTCATTATCAACGACATGAAGTCTACAGGAAGGGATAGTGGTATATGCCTTTGGCACTATAAGCATGTCTTCTGGAACAAGAAATATTTCTCTAAAAAAAATATTGAATTATATTTAAATTACTTTCACAAATAAAATTATTTTTCACATGAAGTGAAAGTATACATTAGAATTTCAGGAAAGTAGACTTCCATAAAATTACATTTTTAAAGCAGGTTAATGAAAAAACAGTGTAACAATACTACTTCCCCATAAGAGTTATATAGGGCTGTATGAAACTCACCTGAAAACCACAAACCACACATTTGGTGGCTGATCATCATACATTACATCATAGTCAGCGAAAGAGATCTTACACCATTCATCTTCATAGCAAGGAAACTTTTCAATTGACTTACAGTTTCTTTTAAACATTTCTCTGGAAAGCAGAAAACAAGATAAATATTTATATCTAATCAGGAGGGCATATATATCTTGACTTTAACTTACGCTAATCATGAAGAACACTGCTTCGTGTGTGCATGAGTGTAAAATGATTACATAAAATGTGTCACTAATGTTTCTCCTGCAGCTGTTCCTTCTCAAAAAATAATAAAAGAGGTAGGGATCAGCTCTTTTAGAGCTAATGGCCTGTAATGGCCAATACTTACATAAAAATATTTGTACCAGTCAGTCTATCCATAAGTACAGCTGCTTCTAATAGCCCAAAACATTATGGCTTCTACAAAACTTTACTTTTTGGTGGTTTTTTGTTGTTTATTTTTGTTGTTGTTGTTGTTGTTTTTTTTAATAAATATCAGCGTAACTTCCATTTCTTTATATTAAGCTGTCATCTTAAAGATGTGGCATCATTAGGAGATTAAAACCCCCCTTATTTCCTCTTAAAACTTTTTGGAACAAGAAAGGAATAAAAGCAAAACCAAATAAATTCAAAATGGGATTAAAGACATTCCTTTCACACAGGAAGAAACCTAAGAATGTAAATTCAGGAGTTATTTGTAAGACTCTCAGGTATTATGAAGTTCTACAAAATTAGAACTAACCTCAATGGCACCTAACTGACACCGTGAATTTTTATTTATCATATGCGTATCAAAAATTAATGTTCCTCTGGATGAAGCAATGTGAAGACCAGCATACAAAATTTACTGTTATGTGAAGAGATGGGCAGGATGAAGGCAGAATAAAGATAATAGGTCTTTCTCCATCTTTGGCTCCATCCAGTGATTTTCTCTGAAGATTATGAGGAAAAATATGCCTACATAGAGGTGAAGGAAAGGATATCCTTCTCCCTGCCACTCCCTCTGTCTTAAATTATTCTTTCACTACCTGCTTTCTGCAGTAAGTAAACTATCTCTCTTTTTTTTTGCAATCTTTTAATTGCTCTAATTCAAAGTCTGTTTTATATGGTTTATGTAAATCTGTCTTCTATGTCAAACATGAATGTGTTCAAGTTGTTCATCTGCAAAAATTTTATCCACAAAATTTGGACAATGCTACTTTGATGTTCTGTTATTCCTAGATAGTAATTGAAATTACAGAAACAATCTCCACATTCACGTTTTTAGCAATGATAATAGCTGACCTTGCCTCACCTTAATTAAGGTGAGTCACAGAGCGGATCATCATAGAACATCACAGAACAGTTTTAAATCTTAGTCCATGAAGCTTTGCAAAGGTTCCTTCCACTACTGATAATAAGCACACACAGAGACAGAAAAAGTCCCTCAGAAACCTCAAATTTTTAATTCATTGAAAATTATAGGAGGGACAAACAAACACAGATAGGTTTACATGGGATGTATAATGAGAAACAGGTGGCAACCCTAGCACAAACTAAGAGGTTTTAGGGCATTTTAAACTGGTGTTTGTGTTGTAAAATAGTACTGCTCCTGGCCTCCAGTAAGTCTGGGGTTAGAGAATAGGAAGATTTTTACCCTAATAATGAGCTTTCCCAAATTCCTGCATGTTACTTTACCGGCCACGGTGTTAGCTTGTTATATTAAATGCTAGTCTGTCAGCTGTTAAAAAAACCCAAACAACAAAATCACATTAGCATGATTTTAACACTCATATGTATCTTCTGGAACAGCGTCTAAGAATCAGGCCTATAAGTTCTAAAAGTCTGAAGGTAGACTAAAACCTGCATTTGATCTTTGCTGATTTAGAAATGCTGCAAATCTAAAACTGAGGTCTCACATTTGTACCAAGGCTGAGGTTGCAAAGCCCTGATCTCATCAACATACAAAGGTTTTGCAAGATATAGTTATCCTGACTAGACACACTAAAAAGTGACATAAAATTATACCCCATATGAGTGTTCTCCAAATTGCTGGTTATAAGGAGTGAGGATTTATACCCACAGTCAGTAATTATTGCCAGTTCTCATTACTCAACCTTGGCAGAACTGATCTACTGCTAGATCAGTTGTGTGAACACTTGCAGAGAGATTTTTGAATGACTTCATGAAAGTATGTGATTCCCCAAAGTGGGTTATGATTGCAAATGACTTAAGGAACACTTGATATTAGAGTAGCTATTTTGCAACAGCTGTAACGAAATTACTGGTGAACTATCTACCTAGAACTACATCTACTTTCCCTCAAGCAAGTGCTGCAAACAAATCCTCTGATAATATAAACTGTGGTACAATTAAACAGTACAGTTATGCCCTTTCTAATGTCAACCAGGATTCCTTAACAGATAGCATGAGTCAAAATGCTTCTTTAAATCAACTGGTTAGCTGTTTAATTAAGGAATCAGTATCAGATTTATACTTATGAAACACCCTACAGGATATTAAAAAATGAAATACAGGAGAAAGGTCATATTCTTGCTTAAGCTGTAGGAAAAAAATCTGTAACACACATACCTAAAGATTAGACTTGCTATAGTTTTACTCATGTAGGGCGCACAGAATAAAGCACAGCATATCTTCACTAAAAACACCTCAACCCTTCCAACAGAGTTTTGTAATTTTAAAAAAAAGCTTTGTAATCTTAAAACTAGTAATGCTCATACCATATTTAATTTGTGAACCAGCAATTTCTGGCAATTCTATGGCTACAATAAAATAGTTTAATTTAGTACATGATTACCTTAACAGCATTACAGCATACTGTTCAAAATTTAACTCAATTGTAGTCCACAATTTTTGTAAGGTTTCTTTGACATTAGCATTTTCTTTAGTACCTGGAAATAATTAAATAAGTTAGAAAATGTATATAACATCTCAGTTTTGTATTGTTCTAAATATACACCTGCCAAATACTTGTGAAAAATGCCACTCGCACAAGTAAATTGTCTTATGAATCATTCATTTTTATTTGGAATTTTACAGAAGTCTCACTGAGCTGAAAACTAATTTCTCCTTTGACGGAGAAAATTCCCTTCATCATCACCTTTGTACTTTTCAGCCCTCCTCCAACTGCAAAAATGATGTGATCACTATTTTCTCTGATTTACAGTTTTTTCACTGTGACATGTTGTAGTGATAGGAGGTGATGTCAGTCCTCAGAGGATGTTTAGCTCCCAGCAGATACTATGAAGGGTTAGGTATGTGCCTAGGCAATCTGTGTAGCTAAAAAGAAAAGAATCAGGCAGCTCCAGTGGGTAATTCATCCCATCCATGTTTGTTACCTTTCAGATGACAGGATGTGTTACCATCTCAAGGTGTCTACACAGAATCCACAGTATCCACAGCATCCAGATGAAGACTAGGCAACTAGTTTAGACCTGCTGTCTAACTTTTCAAGACTAAAGTTAGGTGAAATCCTTCTTTATTGCATAAGCAATTAGTGACTGAAAAGGAAGGGGAAAACTAAAAAAAAGAACGGGGGGGAGTAATAACACTTTACTGTAATGACAAGAAAAAATTATAGATAATGGGGGAAAGGAGGAGAAGAATAGTATGACTGGGAAAAAAAACCAAACACAAAAAACACAGTAAAGCACTGTAAAGAAAATACCAGAATTAAAGGTAACAGAGTACTCATAAATCAGAAGATGTTAAGACAGACACTATAGACAATAGAAGAGAGTTGGGATACTCACGTAGTGTTTAAATGACAAAAATCTATAATCTAAACTTCAAAAGAACAGCTTCTGGGCTCTGGGATTTGTAGGAATTAATAATACTAGTGAAAGTTTATGGAAATTCCTAATTCACATGGCACTTCATAAATAAAAATAGAAGGGCACTAGACTACTTAGTAGGAAAGCTTAAGCAAGATGGGGCTCCATGTGATAGTTTGGGAGAGAAGCAGCACCAGATTTACTGATAAGGAGATGAAGGTCCAAACGACAGCTTGAAAAGATCATCTGGTGCAGATAAATACATAGGGGAAGCAACCCCAGCAATGATGGTAATTCAAGAAGAAGCTTCCAGCAGAATGCGGATGACTTACTAAAGAAGGAATGTATATTTCACAATGCAGCAGTTTTCTTTGTCACGATCCTCAGGCATTCCTATACTGTGAGGCTAGAAGGAATCACTGTGATCTGACTTTCTGTGTAACAGTCCTGTTCACATATTAATTACTATTTCATCATATATAAATGACATTCTTTTTGAATTTTATGAGTATCTGTTTGATTTTAAAGTTTTCAGTAGTTAAAAGTACAACAGAAATCTTGGTTTATTCCAATAAATACCTTATCCTTTTAAAAATAAATGCCATTTTTTCTTGTTTGAATGTGTCTGGATTCAACTCACAATCTTTGAATCTCACACTAAAGACCTTCATGTTAACTCTTTGGATGTCTGACTAAAGACCTTGTTGCTATCAAATTCCTTTTCTTATATGAGTACTTAGAGATTACAGTGAAGTAATTCTTAATCTTCCTTTTCTTAAATTACAAACTAACAGCTTGCAAGTACAAGGTTCTTCTTTAATCCTGATCCTTACAACTCCACCCAGATTTTCTCACTTGTTACCTATCTTCCTCCTTGGACTGTGGACATTGCACTTGGGTACAATATTCCAGCTGAGAGAACAGAATTGCTGAATAAGAAATGTAACACAAGTCTTCAACAGCTATGTAAGATTCCTCTATAGTACGAGCACAGTATCTTTTGAGCACAGTATCAGCCTTTCATGCTGTGTTCTGATGATGATCCAGTATGATGCTTAGGTTCTTGTATGAACTTCACTTACCTTTCCAGAAAAAAAAATAAATTTAGCACAGCTCTGAGCTAAATCTACATTAATGGAAATTCTGGTTTAATATCTACAAAAATCTAGGGGAGGTGTCTTTCCTCTACTTTTTAGTATCATATGTGCTAATTGAGTGATTAGTTTGAGCACTATTCTTAGTTTTATAAGATATCAGAGATTCAACTGTAATATTCTATTGCATTTCAGTTAATTCAGTAGATAGTAATTAGTAACAAAATCTTTACAGTAAATATTTGAATAAGAAGAATGAAACATTTTTTTAAAAGGCATTTTTAAAAGACACACCTGGTTTTCTGCTGTTCAGAACTTTCCTAACATAGGTCCCTCTCCAGATGGCTTGAAGTTTAAGAGCTGCTGCTTCTTCTTCAGAAGTGGGAGTTCGGTTCTGCCAACTACTAAGGGAATTCTTTTCACAACTCTCTGAAAGAAGGGCAGGAGAATGAGTAACATCAATAAAACAGGAAGTCCTCTAGCTGCTTGCAATGAAGTTAAAAAAAAAAAAACAAACACAAAAAAACCAAACACAAAACAACGAGAGTGCTATATTCCAGAAACAGAGTGGTTACTGCATAAAACTTCCGTTTATGACAAAAGTATCACTGTTAAAATTTTGCTCTTACCATGATAAAATTAGACAAAATATACGGTCTAATCACACGTCAGTGTGCAACTACTATGCTAATTACAGATACCAAATTACTGAATTCTTATTTCTCTTTATGGACAGCTATTGCAGTGCATTTTTTAAAATCAAGTCTCCTAATATAATTCCAAAATATCCTTCCAGATATGAACCAAGAGGATTTTATACATTAAGGTCTGACTCTGAATACAGCTTAAAAGAGCTTCACAAGATATTAAGTGCTTCTGTCTCTTAATCTGATAATTTTATTAAGTATTAATTTAAACACCAATGTTATTCAAAACATTGTATTCAACCTTCACTAAGGAGCCATGGAATAAGGATAAGATCTATGATAAAGCAGGAGTTCATTTATCTGACACTGACTTTCTGTTACCAAGGAGTTTTGAAGCGGAACAGAAATTAGTGGGTTCTGACAGGTTAGTAATGAGCTCTTTTTAAGCATCCTTGCCTAGAATTAGCATCCTGGGAGCCATCAGCACCAGGGTTTAGGGGGAGGGTGTGAGCAGCACTACAAGGAGGCAGTGCCAGGGAGCCAGTCTGGAACTGCACAGATAGATAATGAGGGCAGTGACACAGCATGAGAGGAAGGAAACAGTGCTCCAAAAGGAAGTACCAACAAACAAAAAGGAGGAGAAAAGTGAGAGATCCACTTGAAAAATGGAACAACCTAGCTTAAGTAAAGATATTGCCGTCATCAGCCAGGAGATCACACATTTCAATCTAATCTCTTTTACTGAATATTGTTAAAAATGGCTGTGTTCCCAACCATCATTCCTCATTGTCATCTCATTTCCAAATGCCAGAAAGCTTCTTTAATATTTAGTGACTCTGAAAGGTTACACAAGCCCACTTCAACAGACAACAGATTAGAACTCAACAACGTGAATGGCACAACCACTTTTATAAAACAGAAGCATATAATCACAGAATAAGACAGGCTGGACAGGACCACTGAAGGTCATCCGGTCCAATTCCACATCCAAATCAGGATCAGCTTAGAGCAGGTTGTTTATGGTCTTGAGCAAATGCCCAGTCCATTTTTTATAACTCCAGGGATGGAGACTCCACCATCTCCCTGGGCAATATCTTCCAATTTTTGACTAGTCTCATGGTGAAAAATGTTTTCCTAATATCCAACTGGAATTTAAGATGTTCTAAGACGTGTCCTATACCTCTGCATCTCTGCGAAGTGTCCGGCTCCTATCTTCTCCCATTTGTTCATCAAAGTAACTCATATGTTAAAATTAATTTGTCCCATCTACAAGCTTGTCTATTTTATAATTAAATAATCTGGTGGCAAAATGTTGTGCTATGCCTTTTGACCCCACTAATCATGGTTTTCAAGGAAAAAATAGACTTCTATTTTCAGTAGGTGTTTTAGTTCAGAAGAATGGTCTCTGCTGCAGAGCTAACATTCCCCATATAAGGCAAAATAATCTATTGTAAAGTAAGTAAAATTTGTATACTTTTTATATGATCACACAGTTACACAGACTGACCTGGTAAGTAAGGAGACCCTAACACTGAACCTGAATCAGTAATATACAAAATTGTAACTACATCTAATGTTATTCCTGGTTCATCTAAGCATCTCTTGTTCTTGTTGCTTCTTAATCAATAATCAAGTAATGGACAACTTCCCCAAGAAAGTACCCAACTGGTGCAAGACAGTGCCATGTGCACTTGGTTTCAGACAGGTAAGCAAGCACTTTAGTAGTGTCAGGTTGTATGTCACTGTCAATAGGCTCTCCTCTTAGTTCTCATGAGAACCTTGTAATAGGTGCAGAAAAATAAATACTGTATAAAGAGATTACATAGTGGCACGGTGAGTCAGATTAGCTTGCTGAATGAACAATTTTAATTTTTTTACCCCTGACTTTGCTTCCTGCAAAATCAGCAAGCTGATCTGATTCCCTAGCATCTGTGCAACTGCTCATGGTGGGAATACATGTTCTGAGACGGGAAGGGGGAAGGACAGGACTTTAGTGGTAGTATTCAGTGAAGCTGCACTTTAAGGTCTAAAAAGACCAGAACATGATCTGCAGTTAATCAATGGCTTATGTTGTATTTCAGTATTTGTATTGCCAGCAACAACATTCATAATATCCAGAGAACTGTGAACTGCCTATAAGCAGGCTCCAGAATTGACTAAAATTGACTTAGATATCATGATTCTAATGTTTTCTTATTACTGGGTTATGTTTGTCAATTTAGAAGGCTAAATTAACCCAGCACAAGCTTTGTCAGTGCTGGAGCTGCGGAAAGGTGTGGGGATAGTATTGCAACAGTCTGCAGTTACACTGGTTTAAGCTGCTGTGGAATCTTACCTTAACTAGGGAGGGAGAGTAAGTATTTATAGCTGTGGTCAGCAATTGCAGCCAAGTCTTACTCCTGTACTGTAGAGGAGTTTATTCAAGACAAAGGAGCTGAAAGGGCTTGTATTTTCCAAAAGCTGAAAATCATAGTGCCATAATCACTTATACCAGCACTTACATTTTCATATGCTGCTATCGATTACAGAAATATTCACCTGTACCAGTTCAGATCTAGCCCAATAGATGTTTCCCATCTGCATGGCCTTTATATAAGATCAGGCTGATGAGTTCAAATTCCAGCTCACCTGTCACTGAATCAAGACCTCATTATCCCCACCACTCCCTCAGAACAAAATGTGAAATGCTGATAGGGGAATACACACAGAGTATTGGCTTGGTGTTGCCCTATGAACAAACTGAAAAGTTTATTGACTGGGGATGTCAAGTGGACTCTGTAGTTAGAAATCAACACTTCTGTCACTAGAAATAATGCATTTCATTTGTGAAGCTAAAGAATATACAGATATACAGTCACTTAAATGTTAAATTGTTTATGAATACACAAATATAATAATTTGGATGCAATGTCGCACACAGAAATTAATTCTAGTCATAGAAACTATCAAAAGTTACCCCAGAACAGGCTGAAAACTGGATATTCTGAGTGTTTTGTGAAATTATATATTCCTAAATATTTGATTTCTTTTTTGTTCTAACTTTTAAAATACAATATTGTAAGAACACAATATTTTTCTTTGTAACTTACAAGTCAAAATAATGAAGTCAAATTAAATATTCTTATCTTCCAAGGTTTTTTTGACCTAACAGTTCTTAGCATTTTGTCATAAACAGAGAAGTATGTTACTGTGAAATGCTTTAAATCAACCAATATTAACTAGCGGATGCTTCAAATTTTACATTAAGATTTAAAAATGATTCATCAAAAATTTCTGACATGCTTTACTTGCTAATTAGAAGACATCCTGCTAATAATAAAAGTGAAGTTCTCAAAGCATCTTAGCAAGACTTTGTTCATCATAAAATCAGCTGCAGTTTTCTCATAACAGTGTGTATGCATCTACTGTAGGCAATGTAACATAATGCCTTTCAACCATATAATGGCAAACTTTCCCTCCCCCCTACTGGAACTCAAGTTCAAATCCAAAGTGCAAGAAGAAACAAAAATATCCAGAATTCTCTCTCCAGTGACACAGCACAACTTACGATCACTGCTCTTAACCTATGTTTCCAGAGGAAAGAGAAGCCTGTTCTGGAAGAGAACAGGGCAGGAACAGGACTTCTCAAATATGATTCACACAGATAAGCTAAGCTTGTATCTAACAGCTTGACGTCTAGATAAGGTAAAACTTCAGACCAGAAGGTTTTAACAGAACTGCACACAAAAGGCACTCTACTTCCAACTTTGAAGTTAGAATTCATCCATGAGAAAGAAATGTACCTTTTGAATTGTGCCTAAATGGCTGTCGAGTGTCTGAGACTCTTGAAAATCAGTGCCACAGACCTCCAGTGAGTTCATGAGCTGAGCTGGCTCACTAGTGGGCTAGTGAAACCAGGACAAGGTAGACAGAGGAAATTTGCAACAGAGAGCAGGCAAGCAGTACTGAGCTGTCAAGACTGTCTCCCCTCAACTTGTGTAACATCATCCTGATATGCTTCCTTTCCCAGGAAGCATCACATACCTCTGTAAATTCAGCATCTCATGACTGCCCAAAGTTCTGCAGGGTCCCTTTACCTACTCTTCTTCCCAGAAGACCATAGAAGAGCCATGCCATGGAGGAGCACTCAGCTTCAGAAACTTCCATCTTTTTGTCATATGTTCACATGGCATGGTCTTCTACTTGTTTCTTGTGGCTCCTGTGCTAATTGCTCCATGGTGATGGATGGTATTTGGCAGACAAGTAAATGTTACTAGATCAGTTTAAGGATGGCTTCTCAGAAATCTTACCAGGCACGACTGCTAACTGCAGTACATCATCATATCCCTGCCATCAGTAAATCTTGAGATGAATTCAGCACACAGTGCAAAATGAACATGCTAATATAAAATGGAGGTGGCATTTCCAAAAAAAAGGTCAGATTTGACCGGATCTACTCTCAGACACAGACAACGAAAAGATTTCATTCATCTGTTACAGCAGTTTACACTGATGACTGTTAGGTTCCAAAGGGTTATAACTCAAATCTTGCTAAGATCTGAGCAATTAACCTGACGATGTAGCAGTGCTAATGTGGGGAGTTAAATCAAGTGATGTCAGTCCTTCTAGGCCTTCCTACAATGCATTTCTCACCTGTTTTTTCTTGCTGTCTACCTTTTTTTTTTTGACATTTCACTTGATTTATGCTTTTTTGAATGCAGGTGTCTCCATTTCTTTAGAGTTCTGGGATGAAACCTGAACAAAAGCATGAATTTATTCCAGTGAAACCTTTATTAAGCAGGGCAGAATGTATATCCAACATCAATAAATCCAAATGGAAACAATTCACTTTCCAGTCCTATAGAAATCTTCTGTAATTTAAGTTTGGAAAATCAACTAAATTAAAAAGATATATTGGACACTGGAGAAAATCAAACTGAAACAGAACTTTCCTTCTCCATATATTTATTCCACTTTTTTGATTCACCTCCCCAAATCCTAAAAAATATTCTGTCACAGTGGATCTCATAATTCAGTATATGAGGTTGTTGCTACAACCTGTCAACTGTGCTAATTATTCAAATCTAATTAAAAATGTCTTCTCTTCTATTGCTGACAAGGATTTAAGTTTTTTTTTTTTGAATACAGAAATCAGTAGCAGTCATCTTGAAAAATCTGACAGGTGTTGTGGACTTCAAGTGGTGTGACAAATGTCAATAAGATGACCCTTACAGCTTACACTCTTGACATAGGATATAATACAATGTGAAAAATACAATGAGTCATTCAGTCATTCTGGCTGATCCTTTATCTTTAATGTCTCATAGAAGAATAACCTTCAGAAGAGAGGAGGTTTGGAGGAAAGTCCCCATTAAAGAGTGAGATAGAAGTATAAGTGCTTTCTTAAAAAACAAGAGTATTACATCATTTGGTTAGTAAAGATATTTGCGTAAATTTTAATGAAGTTTTTTATATCGATTTTCCAAAATAAACTCACTAGTGAAAGCTAGTTAATATAATTTTGATTGACCAGGGAGAAGACTTTATACTGAAAGTTCATAATAGCAGAAGGAAAAGCTAAGTCACTCTGAATGGCCTTCAAATGGTGATGATGTATCTTCCAGCCTATTTTTTAGATAAATTCTTTTTCTGTCATAATATGAAACCATATACATAAAGCTTATATTAATAAATTAAATATTAATATTAATAGATTTAAAAGATACATAGACTGCAAAATAAGTATCTTAAAATGGAAAAAAGCCATATATTTGGTTGCCAGGTAAACTAAACTCTAATGATGCCTCCAGCCTGGATACAAAATGAGACAAAGAATCTGTGGGACGAGAATTAATCCCTGCTTGTAAATAAATCTGTTTGCCTTCCAACGGCTCCTCCTACAGTACCTTCAGGTATACAGCAGACCCTAAACACAGGATGGAGAAGAGGTGGATGGTGCTGTAGTTGGTTCCCCATTGCATGTGTGTGACTAGCCAGCTAACTAGCCAGCCAACACAGTAATTTGCCAAGTAATGGACTTAAAAACCAAGCAAGCAAGCAATCAATCAAAAGCCAAAATACCACCCACCACCCCCCCCTCCCCAAACAAAAACCCCTCAATCCATCACCAAGAAATAGCTGAACTTTCAATGAAGGTACTAACTTCAGTCTTTCTTTGCTCTTATTTCATGAACAATATATGCATTTAAGGCCTTTTCAGCTTGTAATTTGAACAAGAGCCTTGATCTGCAGTACCTCAGGTAAAAAAGGCATCTGTAGATGCTTGCTAATGTTTGTCAAAATTGACAAATGAAAGTCAAGGAAGACAAAGGGCAATTTTATAAATTTTATAAATTAACAAAACATGAACAGACTTTCTGGAACAAAGGATAATTTCTATTCTGACATGAGTCTCACACAGACTGTCAACAGTAGAAGGCTTAGGCATCTCATAAGAAATGAACCATGCCTACTTAGGGAAGAAAACAGAAGATTAGTGAAGAGTTGGCTTCCTTGAGAATAGGAATGGGCAGATATATTTGAAGTGATTAGCAATACCAATACAGTACCTGAAGACACAGTGTCATCCTCAGAAACCTCAGTGTCTTTAAAATCCAAAGTGAAGGACGTGAAGGCAAATTTATAGCTGTAAGCAGCCTTCTTGCCTAATACACATTTGATCAAATACCACAATGCACTATTGAAAACCTAAAAGCAAAAAGAGGAAAAGCATTCAAAGAATGATTAATTTTTTAAAGCGATTTATATTGTTTCTCACTATTGTTTCAAAAACTGTTTAGCTCTTTTATTTTTTCATGTAAAAATGAAGTTTTTAACTTCCTCTAACAAATACAGTATCTGAAAATTAGTCCCAACTGTAGGATTACAATGCCTCAAGCCAACAATCAAGAGAAAACCTGTTTCATGCCTGGCTTATTAAATATAGGACTGATTCTACAGCATAAGTTTTTATCACCCCAAAATATCTTAGTAGTTTATGTGAAGTGAGTTGATGGTCTCATACCAGAGGACAGCAGAACACATTATAATCATCATCATGAAAACTGGCATTCTAATTAGAAGTTTTGGAACAGAGACCAACAATCAAATGGGCATGCTTACTGAATTAGGAGGTGGCACCACAAGGAAAAGTAGGAATATATTGACGGGCAAGAGGGGAAGATTTTGTGTCCTACTTATATGACTAAACTGATGGCTCTATTTTTATTCTTGACATATTGATACTCTTTAAAGAGCAGAAATCCAGTCTCTTTTTCTTTCTTCCAACAGATGGAAATTTTAGAGTGTGTTTTTCAGAGCTTGTTTCATAATTTGAATTGAAGAACACATTAACATCTTATTGGAAAAGATATAATTTTTCACTTTCATTGTCCTTATTTTCATATTTTTCTGCTTTCTGGAAATGTTTTACGCTAAGTTATTGTGTTGGGTTTGTGTGGTGCGGTCTTGGTAGTGGGGGAGGGGGCTACAGAGGTGGCTCCTGTGAGAAGCTTTTCGAAGCTCCCCCGACACCAAGTCAGACTTGCCTTTGCTGAGCCAATTAGCAATGGTGGCTGTGCCTCTGTGATAATGTATTTAAGAAGGGGAACCTGAGAGGATGAGGGGGAGTTGTGAGGGAGATACCTGTGCAAACACCAAGGTCAGCTGGAAGAAAGAAGGAGGAGGCAGGGAGGTACGCCAGAGCACAGACTCCCCTGCAGCCCATGGGGAGAGAGCAGGCTGTCCCTCTGCAGCCCATGGAGGTCCACAGTGGAGCAGATGCTGACCTGCAGACCGTGGAGGACCCCACGCCCAAGCAGGTGGCTGCACCCAAAGAAGGCCAGGACTCTGAGGGAAGCCCGCGCTGGAGCAGTTTGTCGCTTGGAGGACTGTGACACATGGAAGGGACCCACGGTGGAGCAGTTCATGAAGAGCTGCAGCCTGTGGGAAGGACTCATGTCAGAGAAAGTTTGTGGAGGTCTGTCTCCCATGAGAGGGACCCCACGCTGGAGGAGGGGAAGAGTGTGAGGAGTCCTCCCCCTGAGGAGGAAGGAACAGCAGAAACAACGGGTGATGAACTGACCACAATCCCCATTCCCCATCCCCCTGCGCTGCTCAGAGGGAGGAGGTAGAGAAATCGGGAGCAAAGCTGAGCCTGGAAAGAAGGGAGAGATGGGGAGAAGGTGTTTTTAAGATGTGGTTGTATTTCTCACTGTCCTGCCCCGATTGGTAAATTAAGAGGTAGTGGTGGTGTTCAAATTACATTGACATTCTTTTTCTTCCCCAATGGAATCTGTCTTTTGCCCAAAACCATAATGGGTGAGTCATCCCTCCCTGACCTTGTCTCAATCTCCAAGCCTAGAAGCTGTGTGATGCTCAGTTGCCCTCTGGGCTTAAACCACTACAGTCCTCTGTCGTGCCCAATGTGGGGCATGAAAGCACAGCCGCCTGCTCACTCCTTTCCACTCAGAAATGGGGAGGAGAAAATAAAACAAAAGGCTTACAACTCCCACTGCTCCTCCCAGATTCCCTTCTTAAATACGTTATCACAGAGACGCAGCCACCATCGCTAATTGACTCGGCCTCGACCAGAGGTGGGTCTGACTTGGAGCCAGGGGAGCTTCAAGAAGTTTCTGACAGGGGGCCACTGCTGTAGCCCCACTAGCAAAACCCTGCCACACAAACCCAACACAGATATTTACTTGAATATTAATAAACACTTCATTTAGTTTGAAAGATTTAAGACTGGTGAAGAAAGAATCTACTTTACAACATTACGTTCAGAATAATTTTTCACTGTTTGTATTAAAGATAGATAATTTCCATATTTTCATTCCTGAATCACTGTCGGCTCAGTGCCTCTCATTTATCTCATTTCTGTTTTTTTATTCCTTTACAACTATTCATTGGTCTTCTTAGACAGGGAGAGACAGAGATAACCGTGTTCATGCCTACTGAATTTTTTTTAAGGTCCCTAAGTTTTACACATACTTCATATGAGCATGTACATTTAGAATTTGTATTTTCCATTCCAGAGAGGTCAAACTGATTTTTTCTGTTGGACTTGGCATGAGAATTACCTCTTTCATGAGTGGTGCACCTGGAATCATTCTTCTCAATTCTGTTGTTTTGCTGAATTTGAGCCTGGTGTGAAGCCCATGTATGAAAGTACTGGCTTAGGTGTTCTTTTTTAATATCAGCAATTATAAAAATATTAATCCCTTGCTTTTATTCAGTCTTCTAAAATGCACAGACTAAACTGCATGAGCTTTTTAGTACTCTGATGAAAGTAATTGAATCTGGAATATATAAAGTACTGACTGTAGAAAAATCAAGTTCTAGCAGTATTATCAACATTTGCATATACATAAAAATTTGCAGACCTTTTATATAACTTTTTTGTTGCAATCTTTTTATAATATTGCAAAGCTACAGTATAGAGACCTACAGAAAAGTGTAAGATTTTCATCATGTATCTAAAGACCCTTTAACTTATCAAACACAAAGCAGAAAATTTGAATAAGAATGTTGCAGTTTCAAAAACTAAAGAAAAACAACTCAAAAATACTGTGAGGAAAAAACCCTCATTACTGTCTTCAGTAATATAAGCTGTAATAATGTTTGCCTGTGCCATCAACATTAGGCACAGAAATGAACCATTCTGGCTTTTCTGCATTTCAGGTAGTGTCTTTTAAACCCAGAATTAAGTCATAAAATAAAAAAAGCTGATGCTTTCTGCCCCAAAGTATGATAAGCTAAACTGACAAACTTAGAGACTCAAATTTAGAATGTGCTACTCCGTGCATATTAGAATTTGTTCATATTAAAAGAAGGTAATTATTGTACACAGTTGCAAGTTATGTCATTTGGGCTTACACTTAATAATGAATGCCACATTTGGAGCACTCACGAGGTCCTTTTTAAAACCATAGTCATTGTTTTGAAGAGGATAAAGACAATGTTAAGCTGTTATCCAGCTTCTGTAGCCTTTAGATACGTTCTTAAAATTGTTTATTCACCTTGAAGTGTTCTTCAACCATTCCAGTACCATGCAGGCCAGGAGGACAGTGAGCTAGTTCCAACTCCTTCAAGGCTTTAGAAAGTTCAGGCTTACTGCTGAAATTATTTACCACATTTCCAACCGCTTTCAGGATAGCTGTAGCCTGTTCTATAAACCGGTAGCTCTCCTGGAGAGAGAGAATAAAAACAACCATTGTTAGAAAGATTGCTTTAAGATTTTCTTTTGTTTTCTTTCTAGGCTGTGACACCATACAAGATTTTTTCTGTGATGAAGTACAAAACTTTTCTTAAGTCAAGCAATTGTTACTCATTTTAGGAACTGTAAAATCAATTAGGTATCTGGTATGCTAAAGCATATACAATTTTCACTAATTTTAGCTACTGAAATAAAAATGTTATAACACTATAACAGGCACCAAAACATATCTCTGTTAAGGATTTTATTTTTCCTGTATCATTAGTATGAGGACATTTAATCAAATTAAGATGTATATAGAGACTTTCTACTGCAGTGATAAGGCTCTTGTTAGCTGAAATGCTCAGCATCTATTATAAAAGGACAGATGAGTATTTGTTTCCTGCTGAAAACAACATCCGAAAACATGCTACCTAAAGAATCATTAATCTTCATCAGGATTTCTGTGCAAGAATGTGGACACTTCCCTGCAGATGACACTATGCAGAGAAATTTCTGCTATGCAGAGAAATTTCTGCCTTCAAAAAGTGCAGAGAAGACCCCAGGAATCAAATTCTGCTTTATTTTCTTGATGAGGAATAGCTTTTCATCCACAACCTGAAGACAAGGCCACAAGACATTTTTACAGCCACAAGACATTCTTAATGGCCCAACTTCTTATATTTAAACTTCTTTGCTATAATAAATGTAATAAATTTGCACAAGCTGCTTTAATGTCCTATTATTAGGACCCTGAATCTACATTGCTATGTAAATTTGCTGTTGCACTCACCTTTCAAAATATTTTTGCACAACTGTGCTCTAGAAGCTATACTCCCTCCCATCAGTGCCCATGTCAAATATTTGGGCCTACTGCTTGCCAAAGAAATCTTGAAAATATGGATGACAGTGATATCTCTCTGGATTGTAGGCAACAAAGGCCAAAAGATGTAGTAATTACTCCCCTGGGCCTCTTGCTCTGAAAAGTTGTTTGAATCAGTTGTTCATTTTAGGTATAAAAGCTGCTCTGGGACCCAGTGAATAATATGAGATTTCATGGGACAAAACAAACGTTACCGATGTGACAGTTTATTTTACTAGGCAGGTATTTTTGAATATTAATTAATATCTGTACATGTATTTTATCACATGCCTCAAAAAGAGAGCTTATACGCTACCTCTTACATATGTCTTCCAAGAAGAGTATTTTTAACATTCCATTTTATGCTGCTGCTTTATGTAAACCACAATACTACCCAATGCTTACTTACATATTTATACAATTGTTGCAATATCCATATCAGTGCCTGCTGCACTGTAAAACAGATTTCTTTTATGCACTCATCCATTTCATACTGAAATTAGTATTATACCATTAAATATAATAACTCTAAATGAAAATTCAATAGTACTTCATTTTAAAACTAAATAATAGTTTAGTTTTAGATAACAGTGTCACATTATCACAATGCTTGACTAGTTCTGGTTACCTTTTCAAGACTTGGCATCACAGAATCCTCTTCTCCAAAGACACATGGCACCATGCTACACAGATGAATATGGTGCCCTATGGGAGAACTTACTGTGAAGAGCAATACATGTCGCCTACATTCAAGAAAAAAAATAATCCAAAAAGCACATTTTGTTTTGTTTTTTAAATCACAGAAATTCTTAGGCTTTTCCTTTCATACATTTGTAAAAATTGAATCCTTTACTAGACGTCTTGGCTCTTCAAATCCTGCATTTCTAACTCCTTACTTCTCAAGTACCTCCAAACATAGGCATTAGGGGAAATCAGAGAAGTCACTATTTTATTTTTATTCGTTCAGGCTTTATTTTGATTTTCTTTAGCAAAATAGGTGATTTTACTATTTCAGATGGATACAAAACCTAAGTTTTTTAGTCAGGATTATAGTTAGCTACACTTAAAAATGTATCTGCTCTAGAAAGCTTAGAGAAGTCTGGTCATGCATTACTTAGACCATAATTTCCATATTTGCATTGACAAAACAGGAAAAATAAATGCATAACTGTGTCAGGCTAGATGAACACTAGAGAGTGACTATTTTATGGAGCACCTGTGGGCCAAACCACTCAACCGTAACCTCCTAGGGTGGCCAGCAACAATTCAGTATGTCTTATTGGGATACACTCAGCTTGTTCTTGTTTGCTTGATTGTATCTTAGAACGGAATCCAATCATAAAAAAAGCCACTCCTAACTATAGTTATACAACGCAGGGAATTCATGCTCTTCTCTCCAGTCAACAATGTCCTGCAGTCCCACTGAAATACTTGAGGAGCTTGCTGATACCAAATGGCGAAGCTTCATGGTCTTACATCATTGTCAGAATGGCATTTAGCTGGAGAAGTTCACCTAGGACACAGCTTCAAAGTGTTAACCAGAGATCCAGCAGTGAAGTAAGAAAGGAGAGTTACCCCCCCACACACACTTGCACTTTTTTAACTGCATCTTCTTGCGAGTGAAATTTGAAATGCGCCCTGGCCACCCACAGGCAGAGGGAAGAAAGTGCCTTCATGGCTTAGCAAGTCATTTCTCATTCAGAATGAAATGAGGAAGTGGTCAATAAGCCTATTTGTCTCCCACATCTGCTGTAAATGAAATCTTCCTGTAAGCCTGCTGGGTCTGCCTGGAGTGGGGAGAATCAAAGGTGAGAAGCTTATCAATTTGAGCTGCCTGTATCTCTGGTAGCTCTGAAATTTGCAGGGGCAAAAAGATACACGGTTTTGGCTTTCCTACAGGAAAGAGATATGCAACTTTTGGAAACTACACCAAGGAAATACATGTGGTGGCAGAACTAACCTATAAACACAATAATAACTTTTCTATTTTTAGTCTGAATCAAAACAAATAGAGAGCACTATTAAAGATATTTGATTAAATGTCAATGTGCTAGTATTGTGCTATTTTCCTTCTGTGCCTATTTATTTAAAACCTTACTTGTTTTTTAAAAAATACATTTTGTTTCATCTCTTTGAGATTAAACTCAAAGAGTTTAACTGGTGATTTTCTATTTTTGGAAAAGTAGGCGCCTCAATGCATTAGTCAGCAACTTCATGCTTATGGCAAGAGACGAAGATGTCATCTTCCTTGTTCCACTGGAAGAAACTTCAGAAACTATCAAATATCAAGGGCTCTTGCCTTTTATTCATTTCTTATTTAAACAGTCAGTGCTCTACACTGAATATCTAGAGTTAGATGCAAAGAGAAATAAATTATATTAAGCACTATGTGAAGACATGCAAGCCTTTATGAATAACCTCAGAATTTTTCCTGCCATGTCTCATAAATCCTGTTTCAAGAAAAGCTATGAAACCTCCTAATTTATCATCATGCTTTTACAATTCCACCAAAATTCCTAATACTTTATTTTTTGTCGGTATTCCAGAGAACATCTCAAAATCATTCTTAACACTTCTAAGTAGGAATTTATATTCTAATTTATTTTTTAGCAAGTCAGTGTGATATTTTCTTGCTAGATGATCTTAAATAAGCGTAAAGAATTAAAAATATTTATAAAGGTTTTGATAATTATTTTAAATTCATAGTAATTTTGCAGTCTTACCAAATCCTAGCTATCAACCAGTCTGATATTCCAAAAATTCATGTTTCAGAAAATAAACTCTTGGTTACTGTGTAAAGTAACCAAGATCATCTCAAGCCTTAAGACTAAATTGTGAAATGCAGCCTCATACATACCCAACAGGAAGATTCAATAGAGTAGCTTTGGTTGCCGTTGTATGCATCTTTAACACAAGTTCTCCAGGAGTCACACGTTTCCAAGAGAAATGTTCAACCATCAGCACACCCTTCGAAATACTAGAACATTCTTGTTTAGTACCTAGATTAAGAAAGAAAAAAAAAAGCCAAACCTCACACAATTGTGGGGGGGAATAACAGTAAAATTAAGACAAATATACTTATGGAGAATCTGTAGCTACTTCACAGTCATTCAAGTATTCATTTAGGCTTTGACAACTCAGAGAAAAGAGTCAGTCATTTGAAATGCATAGGCGGTAAAGAATATGGCTTATTTGTACTATTTACTAGAAAGCAATGGTTAAAAGAATGTGTTAGGAGGATGTGTAAATCAGACATCTTCCAAGTCACTTAAAGTTGCTCTAAAACTCCGTAAAAATCCATTCTGTCCACATGCAAAGGAAGCAATCAGCCACACAAAGCTTATATTTATATTACAGTTTAATTATTTTAATGGGATGGTCAGTTTGGATTTTTTTAAGCTTTTGGTTCTATCTACTCTACTCTAAATGCACTAAAATTATGTCCATACCCAATGTTTAAATGTCTGATTAACTTAAGCTGACTCTCATAACATGCATTAGCTTTTCTGAATGCCATTCTATGATTTTCATAAAATACAAGTGATTTTTATTTAAATGATACAAGTTGTTGGATCTTGAAATAAGCCAGCTGTAAATATACTTGAAACCTTACTGTGCAACAGTTTAAAAATCACTTAAAAAATAAACTTTGGTCATATTGCCGATTTTACTGCATTTTGATCAGCTAAGACATAAAGTACCTTGTAAGAATGGAATTTGTAGAAAAAGAAACCCTAAGAAACCCAAGGAAATCCATACCAGAAATATATTGATGAAAAGCTTGCATGCAGGAAACCATAAGAAGCAGTAAATGAAGGGATCCTTTCAAGAAAATATTCAAATATGAAAATATATCAATATGAAATAACAAGAAAGTATTGCTTGAATATTAGTGTATTTCCTAATATCAGTTTGACGATTTAATGCTAAACTCTCAAACTGGCTAAGATACACCACAGACAAACACAACAGCACAGACATATTCAAGAATGGGAAAACACAACACTAACATGCACTTTTCTGTATTGGCCTTACCTCCCCTATCATCCCAGCGAACTAATGCAGAAAAGCTAACCAGGATCTCAACAGGCATCAGACTGTCCACAAGTAAATAATAGAAGACTCGGTCATCAGTAGACTGCATAGAAAAACAGACATTTGTTCATCTTTCATTTTCATTGAATGCTCTCCACCTGGTCTTATACATAGCATGACTAAGACTTCAGATACTGTGACCCTAGATATGGTATGGGAAGTAAGTAATTAACTGTCACTACTTTTGCCAAGTTTCAGAATGTCATTTAATCCCAGAGCCTCATGCTGCATGTATAAACCATAATGTTCAAAGATAAAAGGAAACAGAAAAGTTTCTTGAATAAGAATATATCTACTTTTATATGATATTCTTCATATCCACCTTAATTTAGTAGTTCTACTTGCCAAAGATCCAATGGAAGACCAAAAATTTTGTTTTGTGCTGCAACTTTCTGATTCTAATCAATTACAGTAAGTTTGAAAGAAATAAGCACTCTTGTAATTTGTAACATAATTGATTCTGCTTCATGTTTTTTTTCTATGAAAATATATGGAGGCAGCATTTTTCATTCTCAACTTTAATACATGATTCCTATGCCAATATTAGAAACTATAGAATGATTCTACTGTTCCTAGAAATTCTTCAAAATCTAAAGGTGAATGAACTTCTTTGCTTCAGAACTGTTTTAATACATGTCTTCCTACATTCTCCAGAGTTATATCAATACATTTTTTGTATCTGATCCTGGAATACCACTACTATTATCTTCATAGCACAATATAGAAGTGTCTTTTATGAGTCTGATACAGAATTTACCTAATAGTGTAAACACCTCATCTGTATCAATTTAAAAAAAACAGAATATTTTTACAGCAAGGGGTTAGTTTTTTGGCACAACAGCACACAGGCTTACACAGTCTTGATGCCAATTATGGCTTGTGAAAGTATATGGTGCAGTGATTGGGAAAACTTCTTGTGATGTGATTACAAATAGAGAGAGGTGTGAAATTGCAGGTATACTACAATTATGAAGCATAATCCATGTAGTTAACCTTCTCAGTACAATATTTTACATGAAGTCCACACCTGGAGTTTACATTTCAGTACTCTAAAATTACACTTCAGCTACAGTGTAAAACTAGAGCTGGAATGGGATATTCAAGCATGTTGAATAACCTTCTGATAATATGAACTAATGCCAGGTTTAAAGAAATAGTGTAATTTCAGTGTAACTAAGGGGTATTTTTAATCCCTGCAAGAGAATCTCATAAATTGCTACAGGACTTAGCATGTAAAGAGAAACTGGAGGACTGCACTATACAGACTCCTGATTTGGGTTTTAGGTGACAGGTGAAGATGAAGAACTGAAGGGCAGATTCTGCAGCTCAATCATCATTAAATTTAATTTAGTCTCTAAATTGTTATAAGGTAGATTTAAATCAAGATATGGACAGGATGGAGATCTGATTCACTGTAATATATATACTCTCACTACCAACTTTCATGGTTTACATACACTTGTTTTTATTATTGTGCAATAGCATTCTACAATATTTTCTTCTTGTCTTAAAACACTGTGAAACACTTCTGGATACTTGCTAGCAAACATTATCTTTGCATTGACTAAAGTAATCTTAATGCATTATTATTTTTTCAGTAATAGCAGTTCTATGTGATCTACTGATATTATTTAGGATATAGGTATTATCTAATTATGTAAGACTTTGACAAATATAAAAAGGAGGACATAAAAACTCAACATGGTCATATACCTTAAAATCTGTCTTCTGATAGTTATAAGCGTATGTATGTGGATTGTGGAAAACATACAGGTTCCTAGGGAGAAAATAAAATAAAAATATATGTAGGAAAATAATCTTAGTATAAATTGTATATATCAGGTAAATATCTATTTCATAGCATAAGATACTAATTTTACTTTCATGAATAAATCTCCCAGCTATTTATCAAGAATGGTTCAACATTTTTAGTTTCATAAAACTAATACAATTCATCTCCAGAGAAAGCAGCTGACATTAATTTCTATCGTTGCTGCACTTTTACAGTTTTCCATTGGAGGTCAGGCCACTAATTTGTCCAGTTTGAATCTATAAATGGTAATAAGCTAATATTACTCTAAAATTTCCATGCCTACCTGAAAATTACTGTAATAAAGTTATCTATAAAGTATCACTGTAAGGAAGAACTATTTTTTATAGTTTATTAATGTGCTTTTTCAATTCTGTGGTCATTTGCACACCTTCAGAAAGCTACTTAGTTCCTGACATTTTTTTCTGACCTTGATTTAACCAAAGGGAACATAAATGACTTTGGCTTTAATTAAGGATGGAATTAGATGTGAAGTCCAATGTTTTATGTAAAATAAATGTTTTGGTTACTCAGAAACTTATCAGGGATCCTGATCCATTGCTGACATTTCAATTCCTACAATGACTAAAATTTTCCTCATTTCTCAAAGTTGGTATGAACTCTGAACATTCACCTTCTTTTCACTGTATCTGAGATGTAGGCATGTCAGACAAGGAAGTGCTTTCAACAGAACTGACTGGTAAAATGAAAATCTTAGGTGCCTAATTTCTTCTGAGTGATAAATTCTTCTAAGGTCAATCAAGATGCTTTGTTAACAGCTACTTTATTAGTTCACTGCAAAAATTAGCAAACTCTCACCCATTTAGGGACAGGAATAAGAAACTGACAAATGCTCTATACCTTAATATTACAGTGGTCTACAAAAGGTCAACTGTACATTTGGCTAACAAGTTAAAAAGTTCATATTTTACATTCTCTCTGTATGACACTGTGAGCAAGACTTTGAAAGGAAAGGAAATTACTTTGCTTGTAATGCTTTTTTCTGAAGACCCTATCTTCCTGGACCCAGGGCTCCCCAAAAGTAGTTAGGCAAACCTTAACAAGGTCTAAACTGATTTTTTATTCCTAAAATTCATGTAGTGCTGCTGCTGTAAAAGTTATACAATATCCCTCAGAGAGGGAGGAGAATTTAATATCTGCTCAAGAAAACACTCATTTATGAAAATAAAAGCTTCACAAAGAAATCTCAGTTACAAATTCAAATGAAGAAAATCTGGGTGAATTATCTCTGATAAAATTACTCCCCTCACCAATATCAGATTCTCTAAAGGATCTATATTGTACGAGGCTTCTTAAATCTGAAAGACAGAAACTAAAGATATCACGCTACAATCACGCTAGCTTTTTTATGTTTGCAGAGGTATAAACGCCTTGGAATTATATTGAAAAGGGAGTGAAAGAAAGCACCTAGCTGACCAAGCTGAGCTATGCTGATGGCAACAGAAGACTTCCACAACTTTTTTTGACTTAGAATTGTGTTGTTCAGTTGCAGACTGTGTCTGCCCAGTGGCTGACAGGTTGGGCATGTGAGCACCCTAATGGCTGCACACTCCATGACCTACCAACTTCCACCCACATTACAGTCTGACATGTGTTTTGCAAAGCTGGTGGTTGTGTTCTCTGCTGTACTCTGGAGGACATACCCAAAACACAGCATGGAGCTGCACCTACAGACTCACTGTCAACAGGGGCAGGAATTCTGACCTGAAGGGGAGCCTTGGGACCACTCTGAAAGGCAGGACATTTATACAAAGACCTGTTGAGAAGATACACTTTTTATATAGTCACATTTTGCATTTTACCATCGTTATACTGTATATTTTATGGAATAAACCACAAAACCTGTATTCCTTACTGGAAACAAACACAGAAGTCTTCAAAGCTAATCCAGGTTTCCCTGGAAACAGAAGTCCTTTCCAACTTGATTTCTTCCTTTGATTTATCCCCTGTCTGGATGTTCATACCAGTATCAGCTGTTTCTGACATTTGTTTTGCATCAAAATTGATATTCTCATATAATTCATCTGTAGAGTTAAGAAGACACACAGAGCCAACACAGTGACAATATGCACATTAAAGTAGTATTATTTGTATATTGAAAAATTATCCTAAAATAATTTTCAGGATATTTTCCATACATCTCAGAGTTTAAAAATAAAAAGTAACCCACTAACCTAAAAAGCTCAAAAGGTGATGAAACAACTCTGTACACATATTCGTTGTTTACATCTGCAATTGCTTAAGTATTCTGCCTCAATATACTATTACATACTGAACTGTGCGCTAGAACCCTTAATACCAGCATGTTAGGTAAACATACATAGGAATTCTGCAAACCTAAAGTTATCTATATAAAGAAAAATACAACCCCCTGTCGAAAGCTCCTATTCAGTGAAAAGCTGATGGGGCAGTACCATCAAATTTTTACAATCCACAGAAAATAAAAAATACACAGAACTGTGGAGCACACAGAGACCTATCTTTGCCTCTGGTACTTATATAGTATGCCCTGTGATGCTACGCACACAAATCAGCCTAACTACTTGTAAACAGAAATAGATTTGAACTACAAGACGCGAATTTTCTTGTAGGAAAAATCAGAACTACTGTCAGATTCATAACAAAATATAAACACAGAAATGTCATGTAGATACATTTTGCAATCAATTAATAACTTTTAAAATTGTGTTGTAATGTCACTTTCTCTGCCTTTACTCTGTGAGATTCATATAAATAGTTATTGAAGATGTTTAATCTGGCCCAAAAAGAAGTTTTGAGAATAGCTCAGAACAGCTGAGAATAAAGCTGAGAACATCTCAAACACGAACAGCTATTAATTCAGAATGTTTGCTGAGGAAAAAGATGAGATAATATCCAAACAGGTAAGGAATAACAAATGAGAAAGCTAATTAGAAAAATACATAATTTATATTTAAATGTGCTTTTTAATATTTCATGATCAGCAAGACACATAGTGATGTGCTAGATAACTAATGAGTTTATAAGATATAGGTGGTTCAAAATTAGTCTACAACGGTTTTTCAAGAATTGAAAGGAATGTAATGTAAGGAAATATACCAAAGAACTTTTTCTCTTCCTTACACTATGGAACAACTACCTGAAAGTTATAAAATTTAGGCTTTTTCTTAGATTTAAGTTAATGTGGTCTTTAGCCTCCAGTGAAATAACCACAGTGCTTGGCTTACAAATGTGCGTATCACAGAAAGGATGATGAAGGGGTCACCAGAGCAGAACTATGCTCAGTGTCATCTTCCTGTGGCTCACTGTTGCTCCTTTTTGTTCATTCTGAACATGAGTACTAGAGCACTATCAATAGACCTTCAGGATCAATAGAGTCAATAAATCTCTGCAGCCTTCAAACAGAAGATATGCCCCACCCTATTTAAAAGTCAATACAGAAATTTTTCTGTTGGTTCTGTATGCAGACTGGGGTCAGAGGGAAGATAGCTCTTCCAGTGCAGTTAAAGGAAAGCAAAACTGGTGTCAACAAAATGGCTGAAGTTTCCCCACTCCTCTTTGAAGTAGTAATGAGAATCTTGTGAGAATGTCATCAAAAAGCATACTTTATCCTTTTTGATCTATGCAGTCCAAAGGCAGTGCTGTTCAGAGCTTCCTGATATAATTACAAGAAAAAAGTAAATCAAACTGCTATCATTTACCTTGTATGCAAGAAGTGCCAGCTATGAGAAACTGCAAACACTGGGTGATAGAATGAAGATATAATTTATGGAATAAAAAGATAAATAAATTTGAAGCAAATCTTTTGAGTTGTTCAGTATAAAATAGTATTTTTAAACTGACATACGGAAGATAATTGCAGCAACTAACTGTCCATAATTATAATAGAATTTCTTGAACAAATGCAAATACTAATCAAATACACAAGGCTATAATATGAGTTTATAATAAAGTTAAACCACAGAGAGTTTCAGAAAAGGGAACAGCATATTTGGATTCAAGAATTTTATGCTACTTAGAACTCAAGCAGCAAAGATTAATGTTACAATCAAGCCCAAGAGTAAAAAAGTAACTTGATGAATAAAGGAAAACATTCAAACAGAAGTAATAACAAAACATGCATTGTAACAAAAAATAGAAGACAAATAAAAACAGATCGATAACTGAGCACAGTAGCATACAAACTAGAATAATTAACCCAAAAAGAGAAAAAAGAAAGAGTAGCAAATGAACACAGATTAGCAGAGTTTATCACAAAAATCCCTATTTATATGGTAAGAAAATACTGTACTGC
Organism: Strix aluco; assembly: GCF_031877795.1. NCBI lineage: Eukaryota > Metazoa > Chordata > Aves > Strigiformes > Strigidae > Strix > Strix aluco. The sequence goes on along the minus strand of NC_133933.1, from coordinate 58,295,293 downwards.
ATGAAACCCCCAAAATTATTAGAAAGAGCAATGTTCTTAAGAAACTGAGAAGACACATTTTAAGACAGTTTAGCATCAAATGCTGTCATTGTTTTTGTTAAGTGCTCATCATTTTTCAAGCACTGGCTGTTTACTGAGATTCTTAAATGGAAATCAAGCCCCTGATCAAACTGACTACAGTTTTGGGCGCTAACATTTATTCAGTATCTGGACGCTTTGTATCTGGCTCTTTATAGTCATGAGCTAGCTCTTTAGAACACAGTAATAAGCACATTAAAATGTTTGCTAGCCAAGTACGTGAAAAGCACAAGAAAATACTACCTTGTAAAGAAAGTGTTCAAAATAGTTCAAAATTGAAATGAGTCCCCTGTATCCATTTTCAGTGAGAAGAGATAGACAGGCTGGCTTGTTGAAATAGGGGTAAAAAACCAGAAATGTCCCATTTACAGCACAAAATGCAAGAATTTAACACACCAAATGTGAAGGTTGTAGCTAGTTTCCATAAGAGAGCACAGAGATAATGGCAGAGGAAATACCCAATCCACAAAATGGTACTTAAGATACCTTTAAATGTAGGTTTTCTACCATGAGTCTGAAGATTAGCAAATGTTTCAAAGAAGATATGGAAAGTGATCTAACCAACTACTGATTATTTAGTTCAATGCCAATAAAACAAATTTCAAATGCAGGCAAATGGGTAGATCACAGAATCACAGAATGGTCTAGGTTGGAAAAGACCTTCAAGATCATCCAGTCCAACCATCAATCCAACATTAACAGTTCCCAACTACACCATATTCCTCAGCACTATGTCAACCCAACTCTTAAACACCTCCAGGGATGGGGACTCCACCACCTCCCTGGGCAGCCCATTCCAACGCCTAACAACCCGTTCTGTAAAGAAATGCTTCCTAATATCCAGGCTAAATGTCCCCTGGCGCAATTTGAGGCCATTACCTCTTGTCCTATCACTTGTTACTTGGTTAAAGAGACTGATCCCCAGTTCTCTGCAACCTCCTTTGAGGTAGCTGTAGAGGGTGATGAGGTCTCCCCTCAGCCTCCTCTTCTCCAGACTAAACAACCCCAGTTCCCTCAGCTCCTCGTACGACATGTGCTCCAGACCCTTCACCAGCTTCGTTGCCCTTCTCTGGACACGCTCGAGTAATTCAATGTCCTTTTTGTAGTGAGGGGCCCAAAACAGTAATCGAGGTGCGGCCTCACCAGTGCCGAGTACAGGGGTAAGATCACTTCCCTGTCCCTGCTGGCCACGCTGTTGCTGATACAAACCAGGATACCACTGGCTTTCTTGGCCACCTGGTCACCTGGGCACACTGCTGGCTCATGTTCGGCCGGCTGTCAATCAACACCCCCAGGTCCCTCTCTGACTGGCAGCTCTCCAGCCACTCCTCCCCAAGCCTGTAGCGCTGCTGGGGGTTGTTGTGGCCGAAGTGCAGCACCCGGCATTTGGCCTTATTGAAACTCACACAGTTATATGAATTAAAAGGCAAAATAACTTTATCCAGGTAGAACATGTCAGACTATTTTAGGGTTTGGTTAGATTTTTTTTTTTTTGGGGGGGGGAGAAGGGAGAGATCTTTTGATGAAAAAAATATCACACAAAGAAACGGAAGTATCGTACACGCTCTGCCTTAAACAGAGTTGCATTTTCATTACGAAAGAGTGCTACATAACCCTGCAAAGCTGAAGGCAACCAAGCCATTAACTTCAGGTCCATTTTAACAGAATGTCAAATTCTAGCTAATTTTAAGGAAAATATATATATTGTCGACATGATCAAAGAAATTTTCCACCTTACTGAGTACTACTTCAATATATCCTGTATACACTGTAATGTCATACTTAATTCCAGCATGCTTATTTGAAATTTCACTTTCTGGTTTTGTCATTTTCAACCTGCATCTTAGTTTATGTCTCTGGACAAATACTGGAACAGCAAGATTTCTGTGAGATAACAGACAATCATGGTTGTGGTTTGAACTCAGCCAGTAGCAAATCACCACGTGGCCAGCTGTTTACTTCCCAATTCCACTAATTGCAATAACAGGGTTATTTGACAGTTTGATTCATTGGCTATTTTCACCCAAAATCAAATCTCCTTGAGGCACACATCGGACTTCTCCGTCCTCCTGCATTACCCACCAAGTACACCCAGGTCCTTGGGAAAAGTAATCCCACAAGTGAGTTTACCTTTACCCAATGCAGGAGTAACCCAGACGGCCTTCCCCAACATATTCCTAATGCGCACTACGGGGGCTTTATCCCCATCCACGGTATGTAGGAGGTTTGATTGAGCAGAGCCAGCTAGCAAGCTGATCCTCTGGTATTGACTAGTGTTTGAAAGTTCTACCACCCATTGCTCTCAGTGTAGTTTTCAGCAATCCATTGTATCGCTCAATTTTCCCAGAGACTGGTGCATGGTAGGGAATGTGATATATCCACTCAATATCATGTTCTTTGGCCCAGGCGTCTATGAGGTAGTTTTGGAAATGTGTCCCAATTATCTGATTCAATTCTTTCTGGTGTGCCATGCCACTTTCTCCTCAAGGCCTAAAATGGTGTTCCAGGCATGGGGCACGGCATAAGTTTCCAACCAACCAGTGGCTGCTTCAACCATTGCAAGCACGTAGTGTTTGCCTTGCCGAGTTTGTGGGAGCATGATATTAATGAATCTGCCAGGCCTCCCCATATTTTTATTTTGACCATCGTCCTCCATACCAAATGGGCTTTAACCGTTTGGCTTGCTTCATCGTAGCACATGTCTCACATTCATGGATTACCTGTGCAATAACATCCATGGTTAAGTCCACACCTTGGTCATGAGCCCATCTGTATGTTGCATCTCTTCCCTGATGCCCTGAGGAGTCATGGGCCAGCGAGCCATATTGTTCACCCGTATGTTGCCAGTCCAGATCTACTTGAGCCACCTTAATCTTAGCAGCTTGATCCGCCTGTTGGTTGTTCTGATGTTCTTCAGTGGCCTGGCTCTTGCGTACATGAGCGTCTACATGGCGTAGTTTCACAACCAGATTCTCTACTCAAGCGGCAATATCTTGCCATAATTCAGCAGCCCAGACAGGTTTGCCTCTGTGCTGCCAGTTGCTCTACTCCTGCTCTACTCCACTGCTGTAACCACCCCCACAGAGCATTTGCCACCATCCGTGAGTCAGTATAGAGGTAGAGCACTGGCCACTTTTCTTGCTCAGCGATATCCAAGGCCAGCTGGATGGCTTTCACCTCTATGAACTGACTTGATTCACCTTCTCCTTCAGCAGCTTCAGCAACCTGTCGTGTGGGGCTCCATACAGCTGCTTTACACCTTCGATGTTTCCCTACAATGCGACAGGACCCGTCGGTAAACAGGGCATATTGCTTCTTGTCCTGTACGAACTGGCCCAAGAGCTACTGCATGAACTATTTCCTGCTTAATTTGTTCAAAAGCCCGTCGTTGCTCCAGGCCCCATATAAAATCATTCTTTCCGGGTCACTTGATAGAGAGGGCTGACAATCTGACTGTAATTTGGAATGTGCAGTCTCCAGAAACCCACAACACCTAAGAAAGCTTGTGTTTCCTTTCTGTTAGTTGGTAGGGACATAGCTGTTATTTTATTAATCACCTCCACTGGAATCTAATGATGTCCGTCTTGCCATTTTACTCCTAAAAACTGAATCTCTTGTGCAGGTCCCCTGACTTTACCATGCTTTATGGCAAAACTGGCTCTCAGAAGGATTTGGATTATTTTCTCCCCTTTCTCAAAAACTTGTTCTGCTGTACTAACCCATGCAATGATGTCATCAATGTACTGTAAGTGTTCCAGGGCTTCCCCCTGCTGCAGTGCAGTCTGGATCAGTCCATGGCAAATGGTGGGGCTGTGTTTTCACCCCTGGGGCAGTGGATTCCAGGTGTATTGGACACCCCTCCAGGTAAAAGCAAACTGTGGCCTGAATTCTGCTGCTCTGAGGGATGGAGAAAAATGCATTGGCAATATCAATCGTGGTGTACCACTTGGCTGCCTTTGACTCTAGTTCATACTGAAGTTCTAGTATGTCTGGCACGGCAGCACTCAGTGGTGGCGTGACTTCATTCAGGCCACGATAGTCTACTGTTAATCTACACTCTCCGTTAGACTTTTGCACTGGCATATGGGGCTGTTAAAGGGGGAGTGCGTCTTGCTGATGACTCCTTGGCTTTCTAGTTGATGAATCAGTTTATGGATAGGGATTACAGATTCTCAATTGGTGCGATATTGCCATCGGTGCACGGTTGTAGTGGCAATTGGCACCTGTTGTTCTTTGACCCTCAGCAGTCCCACAACAGAAGGATCCTCTGAGAGACCAGGCAACACAGACAGCTGTTTAATTTCTTGTGTTTCCTGGGCAGGTATACCGAAAGCCCACTGATACCCTTTTGGGCCCTTAAAATACCCTCTCCTGAGATAATCTATACCAAGAATACATGAAGTGTCTGGGCCAGTCACAATGGGGTGTTTTTCCCACTCTTTTCCACTTAGGCTCACCTTGGCCTCCAATACAGTCAACTGTTGAGACCCCCCTGTCACTCCTGAAATACAGGTTCTGCTCCTTTAAAATTTGATGGCATTAGGGTGTATTGAGCACCAGTGTCCACTAGAGCCTTATACTGCTGGGGGTCAGACATGCCAGGCCATCGAATCCACACAGACCAATAAACTCAACTGTCCCTGTCCTCCAGCTGACTGGAGGCAGGGCCCCTTTAATGTTGGTCATAATACCCGCTAACAACAAATGGGTTAGTGTGGCGTGCACGGATTTCAGTCTCATCTTGATCACTCACTTCTTGTGAATACAAGTCAGGAGTTCTTCTCATAGGATCATGAGCAAAGTCGACCTTTCAGCTCTGTTTGGGCACTTGATTACTGGAAACTGGAGCAGCATTTCTCCTGAAAGGATGACATTCTGTACTTGTTCTTCTTTCCAGCTCACATACCCGCTCTTCTAGGCAGTAGGAAGGTTTTTCATCCCATTTCTTCATGTCTTCTCCATAGTCACACAGGAGATGACACAGCTTCCCCCGTGGTGTGTACCGGTTCTCCTGAGTAGAGAAACGACTGCTCCTAATAGCCGAGATTCTAGTCCGTGCAGGTGGGGAGTAGGACATGCCCTCTTTAAATTGCTGGAATTCTTGAGATAATTTCTCCACAGTCGCGACAAGGGAGGAAGAGAGACTTTCTTTAAATTGTTGTAGTCGGCGAGCCAGTTCATCCACTGTTGGTCTCTCTTCATCTCTCCAGTCCATCAGTGCTAATGCATTGGCATATGATGAGGGTGTGCTCCGTACACTTTCACCACATGGGCCAGGTGCATTGGACTTCATCTGGATCTGTGGGTAGCTGTGCATTATCTGGGTCATAGTAAACTACCTCCCGCACGGCTAGCTCCCTCAAGTATTGAATACCTCTGTCCATAGTGGTCCACTTACTTGGTCGACATGTCAAGTCATCCTTGAAGGGATATCTCTCCCTCACACTTGACAGAAGTCGCCTCCAGAGACTGAGATTTTGTGTCTTCTTTCCAATGGCTTTGTCAATGCCCCCTTCCCTAGACAGGGATCCCAGCTGCCTCACCTCCCTGCCCTATAATTCCACGCTGCTGGCCCTGCTATCCCAGCACCAGAGCAGCCAGGTAATGAGTTGCTCACCTGGATGGCAGCTGAAATCTTTTTGCATGTCTCACAACTCACTCAGGGATAAGGATTGGGTGACTATCACTGGCTCTGTCTCCTCCTCCTGTTCTTGTGATGGGCCTGGTTCATCATCACCCTGTACACTGCGAGGGGATTTTCTTGTGTATTTCTTCTTATGTATGGGAGCAACTGATACTGTCATGGTTGGTTCTCTGGTTCAGCTGCAGTGCCTGTCCTTGGGCTTGTAGTGCCCTTCTCTTCCTCTTGAGGGTGCTGAACAGTGTTTAATAGCACTCAGTAGGCGTGGGCTATGCCCCAGCATGTTGCTGTGCCTCTCTGGAATTACCCAGGTGACAACATGCTTTTTCCAAATATTTTACTAGTTCTTCAGGATTCTGCACCTGTGCAGGAGTGAAGTTCCAATACACTGGAGGTGCCCACTGTTCTAGGTACTTGCCCATGCTACTCCACACCCCCAGCCACTCATAATTCTCCAACCTTGGGGTAGATTTCCAAGGGATACTCTTAAATAACTGCTTAACCCTGAACAAAACCTGAACCACATGCAGGAACACACTAGCTCCTAACAGTAAGACGACCATGTTGATATCAACATTGCAAAGGTATCTGAAATTCCTGAATTCCTCAAACACAATTGTAAATAGCCCCAGGGCTGATGACAGCACCCTGTCATAGATAAGCATCACACAGTACAGCAAAAACAAAATCTTAACCCAACTCTCACGGACTGTGAGCAAGAGCATGGGAAATACATATTGCAAATGAGGTGATAAAATCTTAAGGAGCCAAGCAATCAACATTATTACCCATTCTGTCATTATCTCAAACCTCGTGCCCCACGTTGCGTGCCAAAAACTGTTGTGGTTTGAACTCAGCAGGTAGCAAATTGCCACGTGGCCAGTTGTTTACTTCCCCGCCCAAGTGAAATCGGGGAGGGACAAAAGAAGAAATTTGTAGGTTGAATAAAAAAAAAAAAAATTAGTAATAGTAACAAAAACAACAGTAACAATAGTAAGTCCAAAATGGGTAAAATGCAGCAGCGGCTCACCAAGCGGCGGCCGGTATGGAGCCCATCCCCAGCAGCAATCCAACCACACCAGAGAAACCTGCTATGCAGACCCAGAAACCAAAAATGCATGAGAGCACGTGTCTGCCTATATACTGAGCATGGCATCACATGATATGGAATGCTCCAATGATTGATCAGGATGGGCCCTCTAGCTGTGCTCCCTCTCAGCCCAAGGAAAGTTAACTCTATCCCAGCCAAAACCAGGACACATGGGAACAATGTGATACTGCAACCAACTTCCATCAGATCTAGTATCTGCATGAAAAAAAAATTGGAAATCATAGAAAAGCACTTCATCTAGAGATTATAAGTGCTTTATTGTAACAACGACACAGGCAGAATAAGTGTAAATGTAAGAATTTTCACAATTAAGTGTAATTATATGGTTTAGGACAAATTTTTTGTTCTGGTAGATTTGGAAATCTATGATTTCCTACTCTGAGGACACTCTAGAGAAAGACAGTGATGCACTATACTTTTACAAAAACATTTAATTGCACTTGGTGAACCTGAATAGCACAAAATTTCAATGGACTTTAGAAGCCTAAGTAGTTCAATGAGAATATTTTAAACTTCTTTTTTTTAAACAAACATAAAAGGACGGAGATTACTAAACCAAGAGGTTGAACTATTGAAAAGCAATTATTTATCCAGGAAAGGATTTGTTTATGTGAGTTTACTTGTAGAAAATCACTGTTCTCAATAGGAATGTTTCCAATCTGCTTCAAGTGAGCAGAAAGAACTTTCTTGACATCAGACTATATTTATATATTTAACTGTCTCGTGACCTGTAACCAAACTCTGAAGAGATAGTTATTGAATTCTCATTCACATACTTTGCAAAATACGAGCAAATTTTAGCTATGTTAAAAAGTATATTTAAACCCCCATACTCATAAATAAAACATGTTTAAAAAGATTTTTCTGATTCCCTCGGTTTTGATTCATGATTCATGCTCTCAGATATTCTGTGAATTTGAAAGACATAATGAATTGTTTTGAAGTAAGTAATACAAAGTAACAGTCATAACCTACAGTGCACAGCAGAATGCAAAGCATTAAACCAAGTTATATTACAAATGCTCCTTTCCCAATGATTTTTTTTTGGTTTTAAGAATAACTTTTTGAAGATGGGTTTAGTTTGTAATTAAAAGTAATTGTATTATGTAAAGAAAAGCAATAATACCTGTACTATCTAATAGGAGCACAGAGCTCCAGTCTTTGAATCCTGTAATGATTAGTAATATTTTCAATGTAACATTGGAATAAATTGATTTTGCATAGAGGAATGACAACATATGGGTTGAGATGGCCTGGACATTGTGAAGAGAACTTGAGCACGAAGGACTTTGTTACAGTAGTAATGTGAATTATTAGTGTTATAGGCCAGAGGATGGAAACATGTCCACTTAATTATTTTCCTTGGTTGTGCTACGGGAGCTTTTCATAATGGCAGGCTTAAAGAGTCATTTACTGCAAACTACTGTATTTCTATTAGGTTTTGGCATTGAGCTGTGAGAGGATAACTGAAGAATATATTTCCAGCTCATTAACTTGCAGCATTTTGATTCTTCTGGTTTGATTCTTTTTTTACTGGGATGATATTAATAAAAATAAGAATTCATAAGAAAAGACATTCAAACACTTGAAATCAGTATCAGTTCTTAAAATTATAACCTTAAAATTATATCTTTTGCCTATACTGAACATATATTTACTAAATTTGTTTTAAAACTGCTCATTAGTAGGTTTTGGAGAAATATGATTTATATTTGCTTCAATATATTTAAAAATCATAAATGTATTCTCACTCTTCATTATACTTTTGGTATGACCCAAGTTTTTGGTTGTTTTTTTTTTTTACCTCTCTTTATAACCTTATCTTGTATTACCCTAATTAGGGGTTACTAGAGATGCTTGATAGGTTGCACATTTTTCCAGAGTGAAGATGATGTTAAAAACTCAAAATATCTAAACATCTTGGGTAAAATTCTGGGTTTAATTACTGTAGAAGTTAGGAAGTTGTGCATCTGCTTTAATGGAGAAAATATTTATTGTATTTCTTCTTATTGGAAGAGGGTATCATAGATATTTACACAGAACAAAATAAAAATAAAAAACAGTTTTAAAAAATGGCATTCTATACCTTTTCCCCCCATAAGAATCAACCTTCAGAAATGCTTAAAAAGCAAAGGTGCATTGCACAGGCTTCTACATGGACTGAAGAATTGAAAACCAAAAGAAAGGCAAGTGTCACACATATGAATCATGGTGTAAATAAAGCACGAATCTTATTCACATATTTCACATGTTGTTCTGCTCTGAGATTCACTTTTAGAACTCTGGTAAAAGGGAAGGTGTTTCCTAGCAGTCAGTTTTAGGAGAGGTTCATTGTGTACCAAGCAAATCCGGTTACTACTTTTAAAAAGAAGGCTCTTACTAACTTCTCCTGACCAAACCCTTAAAACATTCACTTAAACAAAGAAGTACTCATTTTTTTTTTAAATGACTGTTTAAATACTTTTCAAATACTAATTTCAAACACATTAAAAAAGGAACATTTATTAAAATGGAAGTTGTCCTTTTTTCTTGCCTTTTCTTTCAGAAAATAAATCAATTATAATTCAGTGATAAGAAAAAGAGCTCTGTGTACCAAATCCAGTATATTTTACTTGAAAGTAACTTATGAGAGGTGTTATTTTTTCAAAATATTCTGTAAATTACGGATTTTTTAATGCCAATCTGAAGATTCTACTCTATGTGATTATACATGCTATTAACAGTTCTTTGAAATCTTTCCCCATAAAACCAACATCCGTAAATAAGACTGTGGATATTTGTACATGAGGATTAACATTGAGGCCAAACAATATGGGAATGGCAGAAGCCAGAATATAAACTTCAAAACCACTTACCTTTACTGGGTCTCTCTGCATTTTGCTGCCAAAAGAGGGTGGTCTCCTAGGTGAAAAAAAAAAAAACAAAAACCAACAATGGTAATTATAATCTTGTATTATTTCATTAAAGAAAATACTTGGGTTTGGGGTAGTCCCTCCTGAGCTGGAGAAACAGACTAGTAAATTATCATTGTAGTATTTTTTTTTTTTTAGAAAAATAGAAACAGTAAAATTCACCATCGTACCTACATATACATCACCAATAGACAGACTGATGTTATTCTAGAGAAGTACATGTGATTGGGAGTCTGGGAGCTGTTCTATATGCCTACTCCTCTGCTATTAAAAAAAATGTTCTTAGGTATTACTGTTCTTTGAAAATAAAATAAGTTCTATTCTAAGAACTAATTAGTCCTATTCTAGAAGCAGTTTTGTTCTTTTCTAGTCTAAGTTTCCATTCTTGGAAAGTAAATAGAGAGGTCCTTTTCCAAGAAGCATATCTTGATGTGTAAGTGTAAACAACTGTCATTGGCAACAGCACACCTGATTGCTAGAGCATCTTTTTTTTTCTATCAGCTGCATAAATAAAAAGTAGTCTGCTCTTTTTTAATGTTTTTGGCAAACAACTTTACCCTGGTCAATCCCATTTCCAACCTAGAGCTGCTGAACTAACATGAATGCAATATCGACTTACATTTAAAGTTGACATCAAGTTAGCCAGCCTTTCAGAAAGTCCACTCATTAAATTTGCAAAGACAGAGTCCTTGTCTTTGAGAGATTAAAATCTTTGGTATTGTTAAAAATGTGTGCCTAGTCATCCTTCCTTCTCACTGCCCTCTTACGTGCAATATGACATATTCTGCACATGCTTTTTTTTTTTTTTTTTGACAAAGGAGGGGGAGAGCTGGAGAAAGAGATTCCACAGTTTCCAGCTTATGTCCTATTTGGATGTGGTACTATCAATGGGTTTACTGGACTACCTTTGCCTTTGCAAAGATAAATATTAAAGCCTAAAAAGGCTATTGCAAACAAATTTGCAAGCCTCTTTTCATCCCAGGTCTCCTTTTAACAAGATTTGTCATCCCTCCCCCCACCCAAAGTCCTCATGTATGCTCATCTTTACATGTGTCAAAGGTGCTAATGCTGAAACTGATAGCATTGAGCTGGGCAACATCTGGACACATACAGTGATTTTCTATTCTGCATTTCAAAGAGGAGTTATGGGAGCTTTACTGACTTGGAGCTGCTTTTATGCTTTCTCAATACAATCTAGAAACATTTGTTAAGGGGCAAACTGACATAATTTAGAGAGTTTGAGTAAGTTAGACTGGATGGCAGGTCATAACAGTACCTAAAGCTTGCACAAGGTCACTGTGCTATAACTTCAGGTCTGCTGCAACCCTCCTATTACAGACTACCCCGCATACACAATATGAAGGGATCTGTGAATGCTTCCTTACAGGAAAGCCTTATGGATTTCTTCTTTAATTCCTAGCTGCAGTAAAAGTATTCCTGCAGTATTTTAGAGCATCTCCACAGGCCCAGAATAGGCTCAGAAATCTCGCCTCTGTCAAAATTTTAGGGTTTTGATCTTCTCTGAACCAACTAAAGGAAAGAGTTGAGAAAATAAACTACATATTTAAGAGTCTCTGTGTCAAAATAGGAAGTACCAAATAATTGAAAATTTATAATTTAACTGCAGTATTGTTTATTGAGAGATCTCGAAAGTCCCATTTTTGCACAGAACAAATCCCAAGTTCTATTCCAAATCCGTTGTGTGTTTCTTAAAGAATGTTCATGAGTCAAAGCTGGGGACAGATCTAATTTAAACAGCAATAAAGAGAAAAATACAGACATTGCTGAAATTAACAGTTGGTTGAACAATTTGGTAGTTGAAATATATTATATCTTACGTGTCCATTTTTAGATTAATTTCTTGCTCTTCTGGAGCAAATGAGCTGAAAAGGACACAACAGGATTTTACAATTGCCCATGTACTTCAGCTCCTCTTTCCAGACTTCTCTACATACAACTTTGCAAAACAAAATGCAAGCTATGATCACTTGTCACGTGACATTGACAGTCATGCCTCAACACCTGGGTCTGAAAAATCTCTAGTAATACATGGACTGTCTCTCCCCTTTAAACTCTGACTTCAGAAGTACACATGCATAGAGCTGTCCTATTTCTGCATGGGTGTCTACAAATTGCAAGATTCCAATATTGCCAAATTTCTTGTAGGAGTCACAGGATTTACCAAACAGGTACATGTCAACTTTACAATTTATCAAGTTTCTTCTCAGAAATCCTGCATATGTCCATAATATAAAAATTATCAGATCCTGTACAAGCCTTGGAGTCTGTAATGTTTGCACCATGAGTCTAGTACTTTCTGCCAGACTTACTGTTCATGGATCATGTACATGTGATCTATGCTTCTAGTATTGACATGTGGCAGCTTACTATAGAGCTAGTTTGTTGGTATTAACAGCTGGCAGCAGGAAGTCCTGAAGAGATACAGAAAATCCTCAAAAACTGCTTCAATAGAATTGCCAGTAAAGAAGAAGAACATAACCTAGAAAATCTGGATGCTTAATAATGTTATTTCAGCCAGTTTGAGCTGTGAAAGTAATTTAACCACAGCTGTGTAGAGATTCCTGTAGGCTCATTTACTTAGTTTTTGGAGCATAAACATAGCCAAAAGCTGTCTGCTTCTCTAATGGTACAGGATGTGTCCATCTACATAAACATCACTGATTCTGAGACAAACTGGGAGTGTCAAGGAAGTTCTCATTCTGTTATGCTATTGCCTCAGCCACAGCGACTAAGACATTGGCACAAAAAGAGAAACTAAAGACATTTTTCCTCCTTAATGAACACACATTGTCTGAAAGGTCAGCTTTGCTGTCACGGTATCTGATAAAGAAATAAATAAAAAAAGACTTGGATCCAGCTGTGAAACATGAAAGGATGCACACAGTTAGAGTCAGGGAGAATTCATTTACTTATTGTTCTTCCTGCAATCAATGGGAAATCTGAATGCAAAATGCAAGGAAAATTAGCTGGCTAACTTAAAATCTAATTTATCATCTATTACATTTTTTAATCATTAATCCATAATTGTAAAAATAATGGTAATTCATAAATTTATAGCTATCTTGTTACCTTCAAGTATTGATTTGTATTTTTCAGCCTCCTACCTATGTCATTATTTTATTCAAATCCACCAAATAATATGTTTTACAATTTATCTGATATTTCTATAAAACCAGTATCCTTTTCTATTGTAGAAATGATGCATGGCAAAACTTTTCACACCAGTTTCTGTAAAAACCACCAATCTTCTTCCAAAAATAATCTCTCTGGACATAATTGCAGGTGAAGAAATAAAGTTTCAAGTATATCCTTTTTAAGATCAAAAATCAATTTTAAATCTACCTCCAGAATGACAAAGATGACTAAAATATTTCTTAAGATTCAACCCTGTATTAAATTTCTAGGTTTGATGTTGACCTGAGAGTTGTATCATCAAAGGGTTTTGCATCTATAGTCACTTGGAGACAATCTTTTTTGCCTATTCCCATGTCACTGTTTTCACTAAATGGAATATCAGTTCTCATTTTAGGTGTGATTTGGGAGAAGGTAGCAAACAGAGTCAGCTTTTGAAAAAAATGAGTGGTACAAAAGAACAAACAGCTGCAAAGTTGTGCACAGACTGAGGTATAGGAATGGCTAAAAAATACTACATTACTAACTTGGCTTCTCTTTCATTGTCTCTAATGTTGGAACTGTCCCAATCTGCATAAGCAAGTATATATTTGTGGGCCTGTCAGAAAGATTCTCTAGACCACAAATGTCTCAATTTGTGTCCCTCTTCTCAAGTTCCTCTACTAATTCATGTGCCTCATATCTCATGTATACTTTTTTCCCTGGAAAAAAATGGCAGGGTATTTTCCTTTTTTGCAGATTGAAGAAATTTTTAAAACTATAAATTTTGTAAAGAAAATAGAATTTTTTATTTTCTACCTAGCCCTCCTGTTGACTCAATACCAATTCACTGGGCTTATGAAATATATCCTAAGAAGGATTAGAACGAGGAGAAGAAAAAGCTTGTTATGACACAACAGTCTGGAATGTTTATGGGGAACATTAAAAAGGCACACAACAACACATGCAAACTAAATAGACCGGTATCAGTTGTAAAGCAGAAGGTAAGACTGAGCTTGCATATATAAAAGGATAGCACCGAAGTAAGAAATATAAGGTAAGCATGAACATTAAAGAACAAGTGTATTGTGTTTATGTCACTGGGAGAGAGTGGTGATATTAACCCTTCTACTCTAGAAAGTAGCACTGCCAGGGAGCTTGATGCTGAAGAAGTCACAAAGAGAAATGAGAGTGTTCTGCTTAAGATTTCTGAATATAGCAATCAGATAAGTCTATTAAAATATCTAGGAGCCATTGCACATTCTGATGGTAAGTATATTTGGATTAGCTTTTTCTTGCTTTGTTACTGCTCAACATTTCCTCCAACAGAACACAAAGAGCTTTCTTCTCAAAGGAATTGGAGATAACTTGTATTAAAGAATTAAACACAATGAAGAATATTCAAGCAGGCTTTTGAATAGCAGAGCTACAGGGAAACACTATTACAGGATAATATTTTTCTCAAAAGAGTTTGTCAAAATTACTGTTCCAGAAAACTGCAAGATATTGTGCAATTTACGTATGACGACCTTTTTGCTTTTTTCCTGACCACAAAAGTGGATAAGAAATAAAAATTAAAGGAAAAAATCAAATTCTGGAAATGTTCTGGTTTAGAAAGCCATAATTCCACAAATAATTTTTTCCAACCAAATGGAAGAAGCTAAAAATCTACTTTCACATGCATTTCAATGCATCTTACACATATAAATTACATACCTTCCTATCAAAGAACAATAAAAGCAAGCCTCTTCATTAAAGAATGGGGCCCTATTTTATGGAGTTGTTAAACAAAAATTTCACAAAATGTATTTTCTTAATAACAGTGTGATTGAGGACCAACTTAACTACCAAAAATAGATATTTTAAAATAGTATTTTTTCCTAATGCAAATTCACAAAGCTTCCAGAACTGCAAATTCAAAGGGAATAGGAAATTCAGGGGAAAAAAAAATTTAAAAACAATAATAAAGCATTTCTGTTATTTGGCATGAGTACTTTGGGGACACGAGGGTAATGCTGTGTCTTTCAAGTTGATATTCTTCAAAGAAGGTACATCCAGCTCCTAAAATTTTTCCTTTCATTTATCACTACTCTCTGTTTCTGTGACAACAGACCTTAGGAACAGTGAATCAGATATTCAGTGATGTAACTTTATATGGTTTACATTGGAGTGAATTGAAATATACCAATTTGAACTTGCTGAGGAACTGGCACAGCAGCTGACTGAATTTCAGTCAGCTTAAAGCATAAAACTGCTGCATCCCAAAGATTTACCAAATCTATATCAAAGATTTTAAAGCAGATGTCTCCTAAATAGCAATCACAGAGTTTAAAATGGAGACAAAGTTATTCACACTTGGTATACTATAAAATTCTACAAATTAGCAATAACTCAGTGAGTTGGGGATATCCAAGTTTCTCTTTCAGTGTTTGCTTTTTTAATCACTAATTGATTTAAAAAAAAAAAAAAGTGTAAATGTATATTGTTATCTCAGGTTTTAAAACTATGGTAAGAAAGCTCCCCCATAATGAATCACGCAAAGGTATCCACATAATTTTGTTGATTAAAAGATTTAGTATGTGAAATAAAGGAGATTGTTCTGCCAGTTAAATACATTATTTTCTTTTGCAATCCATACAAATGCAGTCCTACTTACATACTGCAGCTATTAATAGGCATAGCATTTTTCAGCTGAGATCTAAATTGAGGCAAAAGTAAAGTTCAAGTATAAGTCAATTAGCTGCTCATGACTTCTTACACTTCATGTCTGAATCAGATTGCCCTCAGACTAAAAGTCACATTCATGTCTTCTTCCAACCATTACAGTTTTATCAAAATCTCTCTCTCTCTTGTATTTTCTTACTTGCCCTTGCCTCTCCTTGACTGCATGTCCTACTGTGACACATCAGCTTTCTACAATCACATGGTTCTTACATTCTTGGACTAGGGGAGAAAACCAAAGTGACGTTTCAAACTACTTTTATGCTTCCAGCACATAAACATCTATTAATTTGTAACTAACTAAATCTATATTTGTACAGCTAGAGAGACTGAAGTCGTGCAACCAATAATTATTATATATTGTAAGATGCTACTTACAGCTCCTTTTTACCCTGCTGCTTTTGTACTAATTTTTCTAAGTTGAAATTATTAAAAAGACTTTTAAAGGTGAAGTACAAATGAAGTACTAATTAAACTATTGTTTATAAAATGTATAAAATATACAGACTAGCTAAATATGTATTTTATTGCAAAGAATTCTCCTTCACTACAGAATTCCCTTATTTTAAGATCATAAATACCCAATAACTATATCCACACATATACATTTTCTATACACACAATGGATATAGAACAGTTTAAAACAACCGAGTTTCAGATCTGAAATATAAAGATGGCATCAGAGCATACTCTGAAGAGAAAACCTGTAAGTAGGCATTCCAAAAATTACATAGAAAATTATTTCCTTTTCACTTCTAAATTTACCAAACTAAATTGTGTTTTCTTTTTTCATGAAGATACCCCATGACATACTATCCTTAACAGTATGTCTTTGGTCTTCAAACACATTTTGTAACCCTACAGACAGTCACTGTATATCAATCAATACCACAAATGTTATCCCCAAGTATATGTATCAGTTTGTCCCAGAAAAGGACAGTAGAAATTTTAAAATAATTATGTCAACTTTACTACAGGACTGTGCAGATAAAGACTTTGTTGCAGATTTTCCTTTACACAGCACTATGGATGAATACATTTTATAAGTTCTTTTAAATTATTTTCTATATTGTAATCATATTGAATGTAACAGACACAGATGAAGTACCCATTCTTTACCTGGGATAGAAAATAAATGTAGAGTGAAGAACTGTAGTAAACATTTACAAGTCGAAACTTCATCTTCCCCAAAATATAATTGGTTTATGGAGTCAGATCCAGATTTTGAGTATAACTTCATTGAAAGCATTTGTATGTTGCCTAGACTGCTTTTTCCCTCAATTTTCTTAAAGTCAAAAAGAGAAGTGCTATCAGATGCTCTTATGAGCAGTGTTTGCTGCAATAAGTATGAAACTGAAAAGGTACTGGTGCTGCCATGCTGGGTTCTTTTGTAGGTGTTGAAGAAATAAATAACTTCAGTGGAGCTCTGCTTGTTTGAATATTTAAGTCTGGATTTCTCTATCTCTCTTATGTCTCTATTTTCCTATACAAAATATTTTGCATGAAAAAGTGTAGTGCCCAGAAAGTATATTCTTTGAAAATATACTTTTTTCTCTGTTCAGCATATAAGATTTAATGGCTAGCTTGGGCAACCTGTGGTCAGCATGCTGAATCTAATGAATCTGTTTGGAGAAATGTCACTCTCTCATGGTGTTGCTCAGGAAGCCTGAGTGTCTAATTCATGGCTGAGGATTCCATTTGAAGGCAAAGCTTCTGAAATTTAAGAGCAGCAAACTCAGCACTGAAGCCTTTTTTTCCAGATCTAGCCTGAAGTATTTCAATTAAGAAAACATGAGTATGCCATTTTAAGGCATGTGTTTATAAAGTTTACGTTTTTCAAGTAGTCATGTGCCTGGGTATATCCTTCACTGTAGCTGAAATATGCTAATCATAACATTAATCCATGAAGTAACACTTATTTATAAAGACCCCTGACCATCTTCTTAAGATTCTCCCATCAAAGTGATTTTAAACAGCAAAAGCAAAATATTTTTATAGTGTTAGCAGCAGTACTTTTAGAATCTGAGGAATAAATCATAAAAAAATAAGGTTAAACCAGAAAGTATTGGGAAAGATTTCCCACCCAGTACACATCAATATAGCTATAAAGTGGAAAGGGTAGGGAATTTACTGAAATAGCAGGGAAAAAAAAGTTTACTGAAAAGTCTTTAAAAACCTATATTTAAGTATTAAGTATTTTCTATTTTGTCTTTCACTATCCTTTGGAATATAAAACTTGGTCAAGTTAAAAAAAAATTAGGAAAATTATTACCTGAGAATAATCTTCTGCATTTGAGTGTCTCCCACTTTGATTCGCGTCCACATTACTCTCACTTACATTTTCATCACTTTCAGTAACAGAAGGGAGACAGGATATGGAATGAAATCCTTTTTTGATGGTAGATTGTGGAAAGTGGCTAAATAATAAAAAAACTCAAACACTTTAATCCATATATTTACATTCAAATTACAGTCTTCATAACTACTATTCTTAACAGAATTTTGACAAAATAATTTGTGCCTCCTTTATTTTGACAGCTTAATAGGGCAGGACAAAATCTATGTATGTATATATTCCTTATCATTACTGGCTTGGCACTACATACATATATCTATGCTTGAAAGACCTGAACTGTTGCCCTCTTAACTAACCCTCAAAAAAATGAAACCCAAGTCAGCTGAGGAAAACTAGATCATAATGCCAGAAGTGAATAAATTTCTATGGCACTTAGAGAAGAAAAAAAATTTATAATGTGCACTACTTAAATGGAGGTAGGGCAAAAAAAATATTTTATATCAGAATAGTTTTTGTCTTTTCCCTCAAAATGGGTCTCCATAGCTACCAGACAGCTAAAACACATGATAACCAAGGAAACCTGTACAAGGCCTATTCTGGTTGTAGTAAAAGAAAGCTCTGTTGCTGACTTCAGTGGAAGGAGATGTAAAATCTGATGGAAATTTAAATAAATCTTTGCTTGTGAAGTGAACTAGGAGAACAAGATCAAAACAATGTTGCATACATGCCAATTAGACATAAAAGTGCAATTGTGTTATTGCAGCAATAAAGAACAGAGAAAAACTTAAGCACATGTTATCTAGACCCCTTCTTAAGGATTGAGATAATGAAATATCAAGATCTTTAGCAGCAACACAGTCACAATTATCTTGCCTTTGAATGTTTCAAAATATTTTATTAGAATAAAAGCAAGAGATTAAAAACAGTTTCACTCCCAATTGTGTATCTAGAGTCCCTCATCCTATTTAGGCAGCTATATTACTTTAATGAAATGCTAATACTTGCTATATATTTTTGGTTACTACCTGTTAATTAAATCACAAGAGATTAAATTAGCTGATTGTCACGGAAACCTAGCATAATAAATAAACTGTCCTTGACAAAATGGTAAGTTGACCATGAAGCAATCTATTAAATACAAAAAAAATTATAAAATTTTAACATGCAAATACTGCAACATCTTAATTATTATTATCTCATTCTTTTAATAGCCTATTAATGGGTATTGCTTAGAGCATTTTTATGTATTTCTACTCCTACTATTTGAAAACAAACAATAAGTAATTTAATGTATTTTTAACCGATAAAATGCAACTATATCAGCAAAACAATGATACTCCCAAAATATTCCAAGGTCATTTCTTCCATGGACAAATGCTGCTCTTCAGAAAAAAAAAACCCCAACCAATGTATAACTGTTTTATTATGAACCCATCCAATCATGATGATCAAAATGCAGAACCTGCCAAGTATGTAATTTATTCAGTTTACTTAGAGGTATACTTAACAAAAGGTGTACACACCTTAAAAAAATATTCACACCTCCAGCAATTTAGAAAGTGTTGTTGGACTCAGTCTCAAGAAAAGAAATATCCTCCAAAATAACATAAATTTTTTGGTGCTCACTTGGTATGTGATACATTCAAGGCTTTCTCTGCCAACAGTTCCGTCAAAGTAAATGAGAGGAGATTAATAATCCTAGCAGTTGTCACATCATAAACTGAAGTGGGTCAGAGTTAAAATAACAAGGCCTTGATACACTTAATGGTAATCTTTTTTTTCTGGTCAGTGAGCAACTGTTATGCTGAATACTGAATACTGACCAGGAGTCATGTGTACATCAATTTCTGAAACTTCTCTAAGACACACTGTAATAAGACTCTGGTTTTCAAGTGTTTAGAGGAATTCCAAACAGTCTTTAACAAGGCATTTATACAAAGCTGTGATTTGAGTATAAGCTTCTTCACCTGCACCCTCAGGGTTCTTTTAACAACTATAATGAACAGAGAACCAACTGTTTTATTCATAAACATTAAGTGTTCCATGCCAAATATGTGATGCCCATGAAAGTACTGACTGGCCAGTCAATTACTTGCTTGTTATGTGCAAGATTTGAAAAATTCTGAGGAAAAATTTGAAAGATATCAAAGAATATTCCTATTTCTGGTGGAAGTGATCCATTGAATATTCTACATCTTTGGGCCCAGTGAGTAGAGAAGCTGGCAAAGTGGTTTTGCCTGACAGAGCTCCCTGCCCTTCAACGTCAGATGCCCTGAGAAGTGTGCATCCACCCAGGGGACTGTCTGTACAGGGTGTGACAAGTAGGGACCCACCTCTCAGCTGTATGCATATCCACCTCCTCCCACCAGCGTGTAGATTAGCTGATTGTAGGAAGCAGGATATAAAGCTCTGAGAACCCCAACTTGCATCTCCAACAGGAGGTGTGTGCAAGTAGAACAACCTGCACTCCCAAAAGAGGTGTGCTTGTAACCCTCACTGCCAGGGGGGTGCATATAATTGCATGTGTATGCCTCTGTGTGCACCGTTAGAAATTCTTGTGATTAACTACGCAAAGGTGTTCAGCAGTTTGTAGGTGTTTATTAACATTTTGTAAGCATCTGGTATAGTGGTTTATCTGTTGTATTGCTGATATCAATCCTAAATGTACAGTTCACTGATTGCCAATTCATTATGTGACATCAATAAATCAATAGAGCGCTCTGATCCTGACGTGCTTTAAACTACATGAACTGAGCAGTTTTCCCCTGTGACACAAGTAAACATAAGCCATTGCACTTTGACAGTGAAATGGACTACAATACTAATGCTGAAACTACATTGAATACTTACATGTCCGTGGGTATTGTGATAAGATTCAATCTGTAATTCAAAAATAGGCTAGCAATCTCAACATGTTCTTCAGGTTTGTTTACCACAGGCTCTGGAAAAAAGCAACTTGTTAAATGTATATTCATAAGAAATACTTAATACCATAATTTTGACAAATAATTTCCATAGGGGATTCACCACTCCTAATCATTCTTCAAGCGCATACACCTGAATGGAAGAGAACAGCCAGCGGTTCTTTAGGTGACATATCATGAAAAAAATAAAAGTTCTTAACACT
This sequence comes from Strix aluco, assembly GCF_031877795.1. Lineage (NCBI taxonomy): Eukaryota > Metazoa > Chordata > Aves > Strigiformes > Strigidae > Strix > Strix aluco. The sequence goes on along the minus strand of NC_133933.1, from coordinate 58,274,275 downwards.
GATTCTCATCCTGTAAGGTATTAAAAGTGAGCTTAATCTATATGTAAGGTTATCCAAGGTAGCTCAACAAATATGGCAGCACATTCTGCCTTTGGTAATTTCCTGTTTCTTACCCACTACATTTTGCTAGCATGCCTCTAACGCTTTCACATTCAAGCTATCTCATATCATGCATTTAAGTCCATTATGCAATATAGACAAACCCTAGAACAAGATTACCTCTAAAACTATGAATTGTTGCAGCAGGACTAGTCACATACTTTAAACGTTTAAAGGGTGTTCAGAAGCTTTCATGGCTCTGCATCAGAGAGCTTCTGCACTGCTTTGATAACACTCCCTCTTCATTTTCTTCAATAGCGTGTTTTTAGAGATAAATTAAGACACTTCTCAAAGTGTTCAAGAAATAGCAGGGCTAAGGGGAAGTCATACATAATTGGAGAGGGGGGAAGTGAGGAAAAAAGTAATCCCTAGGGAATTTCCATTGAAATTAAGCTAACAGATGATAAGTATGGCCCTGAAAATGTTTATAATAATCAAAATGTAATTACAAGTTTATTTTGGAGGTTTGAGTAGACAAACCTTGGGGCTCAGATGTCACAACAGTTTCCTTTTTCTGACGGAAAAGCTTCCAACGAGGAACTGGTGATGGTTGTGGTGGTGCTACCAGAGGACAGGACCTAGTTCTAGTGATGAGGACAGGATGGCTATGTATGTGGGAAAGTCCATATTGTCTCAGCTTCTCTGAAGAATCAGCCTATGAAACATGGAAAGACAATCTGACTGGGGCCAGATCTCCTTTCTATATCATATCTTTCTCACAAAAAAGAACAGTATGCACACAAAAGCATCTAATGGCTTGGATAACAAATGAAACAAAAATGGTTCACCTGACAAGGCTATCCAAAACCTTTTTAATTAGAATTTGATATTCAGCAGAAAAAGTATAATTGAATACTTAGAAGTGTTTACATATATTTTACTTTTCATAATAGATTCAGCACTTCTTTCAACTTATTTATATAACCACATTCTTTTAGGTGCTACAGAAAACATGCAAGTCAAACAGAATGGAGAGGTAAGAAAACAACAACATTTTCTTTTAAATAAACATATTTAAAAATACTTTTTCCAAGGGAAAAAGTCCTTACTTCATGGTGTCCCTGCCCACAGCAGGGGGGTTGGAAGAGACCTTAAAGATCACCTAGTTCCAAACCTTCTACGATTCCATGATAACTTGTGAAATCTCCATAATGTAGTATCACTTTGAACCAATGTATCACTAAAGTTAAGCTTTCTATCTGCTGGCTAATTTAGAAAACACATTAAAGGCACTGCAATTGACTCGTACACCAAAGCCCTTAGCAATAGATTTAAGAGCAATTTTAAATGTGGACATTGAGTGGTGCTCTTCCCATTAAAATAATAATGGTCCAGTACTTAACGTTTTTCACTGCTGAAAATTCTGTTACAAGATTTGTAAATCTTTTTTATTTTAAAAATACACCTTCTTCTACCTGCTAGATAAATGACCCATAACTTATTTCATTGACATGCCCATCAGCAAGCCTCTGATTTCTCCTGTTCATTGTCAAATGTACCTGAGGGTCTATAATTACAAATTTTGCATAGAAGAATGTAGTGGTGGTTGTCAGTTATTTGAAGGGAGAGGATCAAATTAAACACAGTAAGGTACACAAGCAATATATTAGCCTCATTTGATCTCTGAATTTATAAAAATATATTGCAGGAGTGGTGACTGGGTACACACATATTCAAGCAACTTTAAAATGCAAGTTAAAACATCCAAGATTAGAAAGGATTTTGAAGACGACTAGTTAAGTGCCATAAAGGAGAACTTGTCAGCTGCTGAGTAGGAGACACACTTGAATGACTCAATTATTGGGTTTTTTTAATTTTATTTGAGCAAACTTAAGACAATTAAATTCAAGCCACAACAATCCAAGGACATACTCACTAGAAAGCAAAACTAAAAGGGATACTGCAAAAATTCTGGAGGGAAATTCTGGCACAACTGCAGTCAATGACAAAATCTCCTCCAAATTTAGGGAGCATCTCTTATCCCAATGAATCCACTCTTCCAAACATTATTGGCATTGGTGCCTCAGCCCTCAAAAAAAAGCCTGAAAATGGGCTTTTTTTAACCCACAAGAAATCCACCACACTTCTATATTTAATTTCTGTCAACTTCCATTTTTCTATCAGTCCTTACTAAAATACTGGTTTAGACAGATATATAGATTCATCTGCCTCATCCTATTTGGTCTGCCATGTCTCTTTTTCAGTAATCTCTATATCTTAACATACTGAAGCCAAATTTGAGACTCAAGGCATTAGGTGGCAGGAAAGATAGAACCCTATGTCACCATTTCCAGTTTGCTTTTTGATGACTAGTATTACTTATTATTAATGAGACAGCATTGTCTGAGACCTTAAATTAAAATAAATTAAAATAAAATCACAGACAACAAGCTAGTCTTCAAAACAGCATAAAACACAGCACAATTTTCAAAAAGAAAATAATGCAAGAATTAAGAGCAGTAAAGCATAACACCTGCAAACCATTTCTGGAAATTTCTTTATTCTATGAAGCCTATCAGTTTCCTGAGAAGGCAGCTTAAATTTTAATGTTCTAATTATGATAAATATGATTTAGATGTACAAAAAATTAAGTCTAATTAATAATCAACTCAAGAAAGCCTGCTCTAGCATTATAAATAGCTTTCTGTAAAGTGTGAGTGACTAAGCGGAAATTCAAGCATTGTTTTAACCCCAGCTGCCTGATGTGCTACATTCTCTTCAGCTGCTTTCACCAGTTACAACACTAATGATAGAAATGGATATAAACATGCTAATTCTTATAAAACAACATATCGGAAAATGTGTATCAAAGAAGTCATTAATTGTAGTCTTAAAAAAATTAAAATTCATGTTTTTCAAGTAGCCCTTAAAATAATTAGTCTTTCCAATCAGAAGTATCTCATCATGATGCATTTTCTAGTCCAAATCTAGTCTCTCCCAGGAGACTTCAGCTCCTGGGATCCAGAGGAAAGTGGAATAAAACTGGAAAAAATGAGCAGGCTGTGGCAGAAAAATGCATGTTCAGAATACAGAAGTACAGAAATATAAATTTAACTGACAGTCATTACGTGGTGACTGTTTCACTTGTTACAACATAGTTGCTACAAAATGAAACTCCCTGATAATAAAGTAATGCATTTTTGTCCTGAGAGCATAGAATCTTACCATCTGCCCTAATGAAAAAATATCTTCTTCAAACAAATGTAGTGGTAGACAGGCAGCATACACGGCCGTTTCTGGCTGGGTTGACACAGAAGATTCTACAGAAAAAACATTAACATGCTTTAGAACAGAGTAAACAGTGAATAAATGCTGTTGTACCTCACCCTAAATTATTCTGCTTTCTCTGCCTTATTTTTATTATTCTTTTGTTTGTCTGATGGTTATTTCATTCAAAACAAGAGCTCATTGTAAAGCACTCAGAAGAGAAGCCATGGATGGAAACAACACACTGCTTTAATCCTTACCTATTTTGACCATCAACAACTTTTGCATATTTCACTCCTTTTACACAAATGAGTAACAAAAACTACAACTTAGAAATGCAACAGGTCAGAGGTAGCTCTCACCATTGTTCTTTTCTTTTTCTTCAAATTTTAAAAATACTAGATATTAGCATGAAGAACACAATACACATCATCTGGGTAGATGAAGTAAAAACATATTGATTTGTCAGTACTAGCTAAAGCTTTCTCATCAGTGAAAGCAAAATTTGATCTTGCCACAAAAGGATCAAAAGCCAGAGCTCTGGCCACTCCTGCCAATGGATATGAAGACTGAGATAAGTAGTTTGAGAAAGAGAGTGCTTGTAAGCCAGGGTTACTGCTCTTCTGGCAAGGAGATGGAAAAATTGAGGCAATGTCAGCTGCTTCAGAAAGTGTGAGGGGGTAACCCCATAGCTCTTATCCCACACACCTTAGGGAAGCTTTCCTGTAATTCTACCATAGGCAAGACATAAAAGCAGGGACACATTCACTTTGTTACCCCTAGTAATCTTGCACTAGGCAACCCCACCATCATCTCATACCTGTATCTCTGACAGAAGCCACTGTTAATTCCTGAATAATGAAGAGAAACCAAGGCTGTCTGGCTGACAGCCAGTTCACTGATGCTGAAGGGAAATCAAAAGTCTAAAAAATATAATACTAGAAATATAGGTCTGTGGTTTGACCTAAAAGTCAGCTCAAAAAAAAAAGATATCTATTTCTCTCTATTTTTCCTTAGTCATCTAAGAGAGCATGTGAAGACAGGATTTCAGTACACAGGTTGTGACACCTGTTTTTCATCAGAATGTTTTGTCTTTGTTCCTTTCAGCTCCACCTCAAATACAGGATAATTGCTTCCTGAGTTTAGTAAGTATTCAGCTGAAAGTTGCTCTAAGAATAGGTATTTTCTGTGAAAAGGAATAAACCAATGCTGTCTGAATACAAAGAAAAAAGGGAAAGGAAAAGGGAAAAGAAAGGGAAAGGAAATATAGGCAAATGGCTGGAAAATAAAATTTATCAGACTCAAAATCCATTTATTTAGAAGGTATGCAATGTTTTTTTTCTTAAAGCAGTAAGATATATCTGCATCTTAAATATTCTTCCAGAAATTCAATTACTCGATTAAATATAAGCTGCTGGTAAGACAGAGTTACTTTCCAGTGGATTCTTAGTATTTCTCACTGCATGCTTGTGAGTCCCACGCTAACCACAGTTCTTGTGTTAGCTGTGTTTCAAATTATTCAAAAGCAAGCCTGTAATCTAGGTTTAGACTGACATATCTGCTGTTACAAATACAGCAGCAGTAGCTACAATGTCCTACACATTACAGAGCCATACGTGCCACAAGGCACACTGATCTCATTGCTTGTGAGAAGTACTTCTCAAATAAAGTATTTAATCAAATACCAGGTGGAATGTAAAGCTGTCATACTCAGTCCAGATGGGTTGTGAAATAAAATTTCTGCAGGGCAGACAATAAACAGCAATGAACAAATTATTAGAGCATGCAAATGATTAACCAGACACAGCATATTCACTTTAATAATACTATTACAGTACTAGAAAGATTTTGTATATTATGCCAGTACCTTTTAAAAATAATATATTATTTGGTCTTTTTTCACTATAAAAAAAATGAGGAGGATATATGCAAATTCTTTGCCACCAAGTGTCCTGTTGCTTAGCATAAATTCAGCATCTGGGGAAACCAGTTAAAACTGATACCTTGATAAAATTTTATTATTAGATTGACATGTTATAACATATGGTACAGCAAAACAGTTAGATTCAGCAAAGCCTATTATTTATATTCATCAGTGTGGATTTAAGAATTCTGTGGTGCTTTGTTAAAAATTTCTGAATCCTTGTGGCTGCTTGTTTCATATTTGCGGCTTTGCAAATTCATTTGCAGAATGAGTACTACACAACCTGAACAAATGTTTCAGTCCCCAGGAGAAGGGAAAGTATCATTTGAATTCATCCATGTAATATATATAACCAGCCACTTAAAAAGAAAGGCCAGGAATGAAAATTACTGGTTTTAATAGTTCTTAACTGATTTTTTAAAAAATCATAGGTTTTGAAGACTCGCAAAGAATTTTCTCACCATATATTTATGTTTTTTTCAAATATTTGTCAAATAAGAGCTGATGCTGAGTTTTAACTTTCCAAAACACTTCAGTTAGCTTTCAACATCCTTTTTATCAGGTGTGCAGCTCATATGTTAACCTCTGTTGTTGTGTTAGGCATGGATTTGCTTTGCCTATTGGAGGGTATCTTTTTAGTCTTCAGAAAAACAACCTATGTGCTTTTCAGAATTGAGATAAATATTTCAGAATTATAACATGCCTTTGAAAAAACAAAACAAAATATTAGGCTCCAGTCCCTACTTAGAAGTGAAAACTCTTTTGAATAGGCAAAATGAAAATGAGAACTTTACAGTTATGTGCTAAAAGTATCTCATTGACTCCGATGGTTAGCATTACAGGTCTACTTGTATGATTTCAGAAATTTTTAAACATAGTAATAATCTCCCAACACTTCTGTGACACAGAAGATGTTATTATCTCTCATTACTAAACTGGTATCAAGGCACAAGACTTAGCAAAAATACATGGCTGGTTTGTAGAACAAAATCCCAAATACCTGGCCAGTGCCCTCTCCATAGGAATAATATTCCCCGCAATTCAGAAATTATTAGGAAAATCATCAGTCTCAAAACTTAAATGGAAAGTGAAGCGGTGGCTCTTTCTAGGAATAGGGGACCTAATTAGCTCATATCATATCAACATAAAAACTCTTCATGGAATAAATGGACGCTGTAGATATGAAAGGAGACATAGTTACTAGAAGAAAAGGCTGATGAGCGGAAAAGTGCAGACTGTGTGCCAAAACGGGCCTGTAGGAACATGTGAATTGTCTACAAAGCTTCCCAAGGACTGGCTGGCTGATAAGCCACAGGACCAAAGAGCTGGTTGCTCTCAGGAAAAGCCTGACTGATCAGGTGAAGGGCTTGTTATTCTGCTGGATCCACACAACAGGATGAACAGAGAAACAAGTTCAACATTTCAAAGATCCTGCAACTCTTACTGTATTTAGGGGGTGCAGCAGTCTGAGTGTGTGGGTGATTCAGAATTGCATTTATACATTTGTATTGGGTCTGGCTGGGATGGAGCTAACTTTCTTCAGAGCAGCCCGTATAGTGCTGTGTTTTACATATGTGACCAAAACAGCGTTGATAACATACCAATGTGTCAGCTGTTGCTGAGCAGAGCTCACACAGCATTAAAATCTTCTGTTTCTCACTCTGCTGCCCCAGCCACTATGCTGGGGGTGGCCAAGAGGTTCAGTCCTGATTCTCGCCCCCATCCCATTGGCAGGGAGTGAGTGACTAGGTGGGGGCTTAGCTGCCAGACAGCATCAGCCCACCACAATATTATAACCAACACAAAACCAGAAGCCTGTAAGAGAAGTTTACAAATACATAGAAGTAAAAGGTATGCCAATGTGTATGAAATTAAACAAAGTAATGAATATACAACCCAATGAATATAAAAGGTTTTGCCATTTCAGAAATAAAATACAAATGATATCAAGAGTAGTTAAATACCTCTTTAGAAACAATTCATATTTATCACAGAAAGAAGAACAAGTCCCTTAAGGTCCTCACACTCAATAGGTAGAGTGAAAACTTGCTACAGGGAAATAAGCAGTTTTATGGTGCTGGAAATAAAATACCTTTCAAGCCACTTACATTAAAAAAAACCAACACCAACGTGATGCATTAAGTCACTGTTAAAAAATTCCCAAGAAAAATTCAGAAACTTTTTACAACTACTGTCTCTGGAGTCTGACTTTGAACCTAGCCCTAGTTTCAGATGTTACTTTATACACAACAATGGTTCTACTGTCCTGAACCACTCCCTGCAGACCATGTGTCTCATAAAGCCTGCAAGCTTTTTCTCTTGTGGCTACAATTTCACAACAAAAATTTAATTCAGTATTATTCAAACTGCAATTTTCCTTTTTTAATTTTCCTTGGAGTCTAATAAACTTAAATTTGCTCCATATCCTACAGCCTCTGATGTTACAATCTCCACACCTACTTCTGTTCAAATTCTTATCAAGTTTATTAGTGAGATATCTACCTCTTACTCTTTTTCAGAACTCTTTTCTGGATCAGACTTAGGATAAAAGAGTTTTCTGACCATTGTATTTGATCCCTGAACAAATAATGTTTCTATAAAACCTTCCTCACAGGCCACTGTCTTTCAGTAAAGAGAATGGACGGTGCTTTTAATGGCAGAACAAAGATCAAAACATCATGTAGTTTTTCAAAGGGAAACACTGCCTGATGATTTTTAACGCCCTTTCACTCATTTTGTACAATTTCTAGAATTCATCACTTGGATCCTTCTGCTTCACCTCTGCTTTCTTTTCCCCATAATGTACTTTAGTACTAGTCATGTTCCTTATATTCATGCGAAATGCCTCATTTCCTATTCCACAATTGCTGCCACCAAAACAAACTATATTCTTGCAATACATTTTAAAATTTATTGCTGTTTAACTCCTTTAGTAGTATATAAGGTAGGATTTCAAATTAATTTAAAATTAATTCGAATTAAATTTGCTGATGACAAACAGCAATATTGGTTTGATATAAATTAAAATTATTTAAACCACCAATTTTAATCGGGATTTAAATCAAGAAGCAGGAATCCAATTTACATAGCGAGCTTCATTCTTGTTAGACATTTTTACTTTGTAGTTATCTCCCCAAAGAAAGATGTTCTACTTATTCTTCCCTATTGATTTGCAACTAGATAATATTACAGTTAATAAACATGTTCCTTCTGTTAGCCATATGGAAATGTTACATGTATGCAAATATAAACAATGACAAAAGCAAATCAGCTTAATGTACATTTATGAAGATTTTCTATATTTTATGCTAGTAGGCATGACATTTTTTATTCACTGATTAGTTGACCAATTTGTATTTACTTGTGGTTTGTTTCAACTGTATTTTGTTTTTTTTAAAAAAATCATTAAATTTAAATGCACAAAGCAAGAGTTTACATCATTTTTATGCTATTGTGAATGTATTAATACAGAAAATAAATTTATCAAGATACATTTCCAGGATAGAGGAAACAAATTTATTAAACAATTAACTCATGGAGTGAATTCTAATATTTCTGGCCACCCTGCCCTTCAAAGAAGCATTCCTGTTTTTTCCAAACACAGTTTACTGAATAAAGTGGGTACTGAACAAAGAAGTTATTAGAGAGGAAGCTTTTTTTTATTTAATACAGAAAGACAGTTTACCACTAGAACAAATCTTGGTCCTACATGACTGGCCAGCAACTTCCAAATATTCTGCACAGATTTACTTTACCTTTTGACATCAAACACAAATTACTGCAATACTATCCTTCATGTAAGTTACAGGATTTTAATAGGTTAGAATTACTTCAGTCTGTAACGCAGCCTATAAAGAACTGTAACTTAAAAAAAAAATAGCATATTTAACCTTCCCCCAATTAAGTTCAAAAACAAATAAAAGCAAAGCCCTTTGCTTTACATATATTTCCTGTTTATATTTTTAGCTTCAAAACAATAGGACTTACTTCCAGTTAAGGCCTGAAGAGAATGTTGGGCTTCAGTCAACATTTGTGAAGACTGAGGTGCTAACTTGTCTTTTTCTTTTTCTGCTTCTTTGCTTTTCTTCTTTCCGATTTCTCTTTGCTCTGCTTTTTCTATTAAGCAAAATAAAGACTAAATATTTTTCTTTTTCAGATACAAACTTTCAGTCATAAAGTCTCATACTGTGTAAATGCTTTAATGACATTTTAGATAAATTAAATCAACCACAAACTATTTCAAGTCAGAAGAGTTGAGATACAATAAAGAACTAATGTCATTCAGTTTAAAAAAAAGATAAAAAATAATTCTTAAGATGTAAATACAGATTTACTGAGAAGGTTCCAGGAAGGCCTCAGTCCCACCTTCCAGTTGGTGCACAACTCTCATGGCCCTATTATAATGTTTGGAATTCCTGAATTCCTGGCACTGTGTCAAATATCTTCTTCATGTCCTTGCTCGTGTGCACCAGCAATTTTCAAAAGACTCTAACGTTGATGAGGCATAGGTTCCCAATGGACATGGAAGAAGAAAGTCTCCCACAGTCAGAACCTTCTTTCAAGACCTAGAAATTAGACTGTAGGAAAACTACATTTTTAGATTACATTTCTAATGAAAAAATTCCAAACATTAACAGAGCATGTGAACAGAGCTTGTAGCCTCAGTGTTGGAGATTACTGAGCTGTATTGTAACATAATGCTTCCCTGATTCTTAACTGTTTCAGTTACTAATAGAATTTCTAAGTCTTAGACAGGATTAAATTTACAAAGTTTTCTGGGAATAAATTACAGCACCCTGTTGGATGAATGCTGTTCCCTCTCAGTGGCTGCATCCCTCTGCATGTCCATTCCAAACTCTGAAATACCTACTACACTGATGGGTAGGTCATGAAATGACAGCAAGAATTCCAAAGAAGAGAGAATACCCCCTCAGACAGGCCTCTTCTAATATTTTTGTAATACTTTTGACATTAGGGCATAGTATTTGGGATTCAAAGTGGGGAAGGCAGGGATTTTTCTGAAAATCTAGGAATAAATAGAAATTTTGGTATATGGTTTGTACTTCCAAAGTGTTGTGAAATTGCATCCATGCCTTCAAGTTAAAAACAGCAATTAAGAAAACTCAGTCTCAAATATAAACATTGAAGAATAATACACTGGAACAAATAAGTTTCTAAACCTAAGTTTTTTCATTTAAATGTAAATAGGATTAGCAGCTCTTGAAGAAAATTAATACCTATACCTAGTAGCATGAACAGAAAAGTTGCTATAAATAAAATTGCAGGCAGACATTAGAATATACTTGTCAGAACCATCTTTAGGTAATCATGCTTTGTAACATCCATTATGAAATGTATAATTTATTGATGGTCAGAGTAGTGTTGCCTTTGGGGAAACTGTAACCTCTCTGCTGTCCCTCTGCAAAGAACCAGTGTTTAGAGAAATGGCTGTGACACAGAGCTGAACAAATCTCTGCCTTAAAATGAACTGTTTCCATAAAATAAGAGACTAGTACTGCTTCTAATGAGATCTACAGTTAATTTTTTTTTAATTTACACCATTGCAACATGTTCAATAAAACAACAAACCCAGAGAGGTGCATGTAGCATAATAAAGACATACAAATTCGAAGCCAGAGGATAACTTTATTTATGCTTGGCCTACAAAGATAACACTACCTAAAATTACAGACCTTTGCCAATTTTATCAGCTTTCTCTGCTTTCTCAGGTTTATCTGACTGCTTATTCACAGATGAAAATTCATTTTTTAACTCTGAGACTTCGGTCTCTTTAGGTTTTGTATCTGACTGAGGAATATCATGTTCAGGAGTTTTCTTATTTGGCAGCTTGAATTCTGGCAGAATCTCTTTCAAAAAGCCCCAGACTTTGTCCAAGTATCCATGCCTTTAAAAAAAACCACATGCATATGTCAATGATAATGATATTTGCAATAAAAAAAGAAAGCGTGATTTTCATTTAGATAACACTATACTACAACTGACAGTCCAACTCTTTGAAAAGTTACTGGGCTATTTTAGTAAATAAAACATACTTGCCTGATATTGTGTATCAGCCAGTTTGTCAAGAGAGAGATTATGGACAGACCCATAAAGGAAGAGATAGTGGTTAGAGAAGCACTTAAACAAAGTATCCTTTCTAAAGCTTTTCAGCAGATAAAAGTTGTGCCAGGGAAATTTGTAGACCATTTTGCAACTACACCATATAACAACTTGATTCTGGCTCTGTACATTAAAAACCTTCTCAAAGGTACTTCCAAACTAGGTTTTCCTAACTGTTTCAACACAGCTAGTTCCATGCCTCTTCCATGGATTCCACTGGCTACAACAGCTTTTCAATACGACATGCCAGTTGCAGCCATACTGGTTCTCCACAGAAACTCAGTGATTCCAGAAATAATCTAAACCTGAATGAATCATTCAGGACCATGAATGAGCTTCATGCAAGCTAACTGCATGAAACCTTTTTTTTTAAAAAAATAAATTTGATTGTACAATGAACTAAAACCATCTTACTATTGCAAAGACTCTATGGTATTCACATTTTCTTATTCCAGAATATAATGTATTTGCAGTAAGTGACAGAGCTGTGAATACTGTTTTTTGCTGTTGCAATTGTAAAACTAACTACATAAAGAAACAAAATTCAGGTTACTTAGATTTCTAAGTCCATAGGCCACATGCACACTACTGTAAGACACCAATATATCAAAAACCTAAATTGCAAGCATAGCTTGGGAATTGCTGAAATAAAGGCTAAAATAGCCTTTGACTGAACTTATTTAATACTGAAATACTGTTGTAGATAAACCATTATACCTAAATAAATTATATATAAACCAAAACTATTTTTATCTATGTATTCATCAGAATGCATACATCAAAAGGCAAAAAAGTGTAATTTTAAAAAAATGTCTAAATATTAAGCACTTGTATCCCAGTCATTCATTCAGTAAAAAGAATATCAAGCTGGAAAATTAGAATGTCTGTTCTTTAAAACCACAAAATGGACTTAAAACACACAGGAAACAAGAAAAATATTATTATAGGTTGGAAATACTATTTTTGGTTGGAAAGAAAAGTATATCAACTGTTCCAATTTAAAAGGTGAAAATACCATACTAGCTAATGATGTATACTTTCTATAGCACATTCAGATACAAAGTTATTATACTGGCAGACATTTTCTACCTGTATACTAGATGAAACATTGATTTCTCTAACCTTGTTTTCACCACAGTGTTTGATATTAGTTAAAAAAATAATTTTACAAAGAATAGGCATCAGCTTAACATGATAAATAGCTTTACGAGCAACTCTATGACCTATAAAGAAAAACACAGTAAAATTGCATTCCTTGAATGCACTTTTCTCAAGTGCCAAAATTAAAAACTGTACACCTCCCAAAATTGATGCTGAAGGACTTTTAGGGCTCAGCTTTATTTTTCATAATGTCTTATAGAATTAAATATTAAACAGCTAATATGTAAATTGTTTAATAGAAGAACTTACTGGAGAGGAATAACTTCTGGTATCCATCCAGTCAGTGTATGTAGAACTGTAAATTCCTCCAGCTCTCTTCTTCCAGTTTCATGTGTACTGTAAGACAAAAGCAGACATTATATAGAATTGTAATATAACCAACTCACAGTAAACTCTGTAGTCTACATTGCTTTCTGTCGGAGAAAGACCATACACAAACAGAATAGCTTACTGAAAAACAAGTCTTTCCTTGCAGTTTAGTTTTCCAAACCACTGCAGACTACTAGCCTACAAGGCCAAATTTGCTTTTATGACTTTGCATCAGGCCCATTATTTTAGCATTCCCTCCAGTACAACGTTATAGTTTCAAAATTGTTAGCAAGCATACTATGTATACTTGCACAGTGAAACCTCTTTCTGCAGGGTTGGAGATGAGGGTTTGAAATCCCTCGCGCTAGAAGGGGGATATGAATCTAGAACTTCCATCTCCTGAGCAGCTGCTCTAACTCCCAGGTTATTATGCACAAGTTGGCTGTATTTCCAGTGTACCACACTCCACTCTTTCAAACTGATAAAGTCTCCTACCCTCTGGAGAGGTTTCTGTCTGTAGATCCTGAGAGGACAAAGGTTACAGATGCCAGCCCTTCATGATGACTAACCCTTGTGCTCTATAAATAATGCAGTTATTTCAAGCATGTTCCTGCAAACAGTTTCCTAATAGACAGCTCTAGGCAACTCCCTAGCCTGTGTAGAAGTATTTTAGATCACTCTTCTGACAAACATAACTTGATATGACCAGAGCAGGGAAGCTTGACTACCCAGATCAGTGTTTTGAATTATTTTCTGAAGCTTAGTCATTTAAACACTTGGTGTTCATTCCTCGTCTCTTAGGAACCTGTAGCTGTAATTGTCAATCACTGTACCGTGTGCCACTTTCTACTTTCCAAGTCAGTTTTAGGGAAGTAGATTACCATACAGCCCACAACAGCAGAACTGTAGCAAAAGCATCAAAAGTAGCTTACAACGCTCTGTTTTCAATACCAGTTAAGTCAATACTGGTTAGGGCTGACGATTAAAACTTTGTTAAAACTTCTTGGACATTTCCATTTGGCAGAAAACCACATGTGAAGCTTTTTGGGCATAATGGAAAAGAGATAAAACAGAGAGAGTACTCCAGTTTCTTTGCAAAGTTTTCTGTGCATAAATTTACAAACACATCTAAAAAGTAAACATTGCACCTTCTGTAGCTACAGGGGATTTTGCTTTACTGATTTACAGTGTCAGCTTTCAGAAGAGCGTGTACTTGTCACTACAAAATTTTTAGCAAAATATATTTCTCATGTATACTAACAGAACTTTTTGCAAATTCCATGTGACTTCACAAAAACACCCAGAAGTGAGATGACTAAACATACCTAGTATTTGCAAGCTTAATGATAGCTTTGGACAGCAACATTGGCCACAGTTCAGTTTGACAGGTTGTAGCTGGTAGTAACAACTTATCCTCTTCACTGAAAGGCATAGTGTCATCCACAATGATCTTTCTCCAACACCCCTATGATAGAGGGGGAGGGAGGAAAGAAGAAAGAAAACACTGAGTCTGTGGCCTGGAAACAGAACAGGTGTGTAAGAGAACTTTTAACGCCTTCCCAAGACATTCTACTGTATTTTCATTTATATTACAGATGGCTTTAAAAGAAATTCTCATATAATATCTGAGAAGCATGGAAACAGTATTCATAGCATTTTATTACTGCCTCTGACTTATTTATTTCAGAGATTAATCTAATTGCAGCTATTTCCAAATACATTTTCTTTCTTCCGTGTAGTCCATCATGTGCATGCATTCATTGCTATTTCTTCAGTTGCCATTGCAGATGCCTGAGAAACAGTAATGATTAAAAAAAGGCTTAACTAAGATATCAGTTTTTCAAATTCCTCTTTAAGGTCTTAGTCTGGAAAATACTTGTGATATGAGCAGTGCCCCTTGCTTCCCAAGAACTACCCGGGGATGTTGGCTGCAGTGGTTAGTGACCTGGAAAGCATTAAGGTTGTATCTTCTAAAACACTATAGGAAACAACACAAAATGATGGAATGTAACAAATATCCATATTTCCAGGATAAGAAACAAACAGGTAAGACAAGATAATGATGTCTCAAATACCAGATATTTCATTAGTAAATTAGTATCCCACAAAATAATTTTGCCTACCATTCCCCAAAAAGAGTCTCTGTCCTAGTGATCAAGACGTAATAGGGCTAAGAAAATAGTGGGGCAACAGCAAGTACTTGTGTTAACTCACCCCCAAAATGACGAAGAATGACCAACACACTAAAATGTTCACCATACGTTATTAGAGAGGGAAAAATTACTGCTCTCTGCTTGTAACTGAACTGTGGCTTCAAGCTGAAATGCCTGTTGATTAACTCTATATAGAGTTCTATAGGTTTCAGAAGAAAACAAATTTAGGCCATATAGCAAAGATACTCAAAAAGCATAAGAGGTTAATATTTTTTAGGATAAAACCTATTTTTTGATAGACAAAACTAAATTTTTAAGATTTCCCAGGTTTGAAAATGACCTGGTAAGTGAAATGATCACATATTCATCTCCTCTTTCAATAATTGCTGAAGTTCAATAGAGAAAGCAGTACAAGTTGGAAAGTAAAGGAAAAGATTGAGGAGATATTTGGTTTTCTATAGCTCAGGACATTTTAAAATTCAGAGTGGTAATTCCATGCATGTAATTCTTAAAAGGCAATAGTATTTTTGGCATATGTAACACCATTAAAAATATTTTTCTCCTCCTTGCCAACTGCTCACCTTTTATACTTTATAAATAATAGAATCCATATCACAATTATTTTGCATCAATGATATCCTTTTTATAGCATTTCATTGTTAACTCTAAAAAAAATTATGCTAGTTTAAGGAGATAAGACACCAAGATAAAGAAAGACAAGTATGTGGGGCAGAATGTTTATGGATAGAAAATCTATAGGTGAGAAAAAGCGGAAATAAAGAAAAAAAGTCAATAAACCTCAGGAATGCAAAGTGAAAGTAGGATGTGGGGTAGAACTGAAAGAATATTGTGCCAATTATGTGAAAAACTTTTATCCGCAGGTTTGATCTGGTGGATGACAATCCCCTCAGGACTCAATACAGCATTTTACTGAAACCAGTTCATTATTCTTCCACTGTGCTTTCTCTCCCTTTTCATTTAATTTTCCACTTTCTCCTGTGAAGTCTGTTTCTCCTCTATCTCTACTGGTATTTGTCTTTTCTCATTTGCTCATTTTCTTTAATCTTCCAACATTTGACCCTCTTTTATTTCCCAGCTTTTCTTTCTGTGAAATACAGCTGTATAACCAGGGGAAAAGAAATTAAATAAATGGAAAGGCCCAAAACAAAATAAAACCAAAACAAAAGTGACAAAGAAACTAAAACACCCTGATAACACATAGATGCTTTAAAATGAAGTCTTTTATCACACAAATACACAACCTCTGCAGCATTAAATTCACACACAGAATAATGTCCTCTGCTGAGGAACCTGGGCAGCATCATTTCTGCCTTCTCAAACTCATGCAACTCTTATTGCCTATATGAATATAAGTTATTCCGTATGTGGAGGCAGTAGTAAGGGATGAGGAAATCACAGGCATGTAAATCAGCTAAGTGCTCCCCCTTACAGGAAAGTTAAGAAGTTCTTCCAGTTTTAACTGCTTTCTTATTTCTTCCTCAGTGCTGGCTAGCTGACGTGTATCAATAGCAAAGTGCATGAAACTTCCTTTTAAAATACTGTATTTGATCTATACTGTATTAGAACTGTAAGTTTTTCTTAATACAAGTA
The DNA here is from genome assembly GCF_031877795.1 of Strix aluco. Lineage (NCBI taxonomy): Eukaryota > Metazoa > Chordata > Aves > Strigiformes > Strigidae > Strix > Strix aluco. The sequence goes on along the minus strand of NC_133933.1, from coordinate 58,257,691 downwards.
CATGTACAATAAATTTACATCTACATTTAAAAATAAAATTAATATGCTTAGGGTTTTATTCTGTCTCAAGAGACATATCAAACTGCAATGTGCACAAGTGCAGCCATTCCAAATCTCTCCCTGGCTTTGTTTGCATTTATGCTCATTCCAAAAGATGGACAGATTTATAAACAATTTAACAGGATGATGGAGAAGTAAAAGAAATCCCTCCTTTTATTCACAGGAAGTTTTTGTACTATAACCACTAGAGTAATAGTTTCCAGCATAGGAAAAAAAAAAAAAAATGAGCAATTTTCCAAGGGTCATGGAAATGTTTGAATAATTATTTTGTATTTGTAACTATAGAGATTTCTGAAAGAACTCTGCGCTGAGGTGTTTCTAAGTGATGTGCTGCATGCAACTGCAAGGCTCTCTCCACACCTCAAACACAAAAACTTGGCCAGCTGATCCATCTGAGGCACTGATTTGCTGCTGTCCCTCTCCAGGAGCATCATCTGCTGCAGATGTGATGCAAGTTCCTTTACTCTGAAGTTCTAAAAACATGTGAGATAGGAAGTTTGTGCCCTCTCCTTTTGTAGAGCAACACTAATTATCTCAACTAATGGTAAACTGGAGACTTGCCATGAAGACCATTAGGAAAACAAAATCTCTTCACTCTTCACCAAATTATATATATATTCTCTTCCTCTCCTCTGGTGTATTTTTCCATCTCCTACTGTTACACATTTAAGAGTGTTGCCCTTGAGTATTCTGACCCGCACTCTTACATCCCATCTTCCAAATCCTTCCATTAATCACATCAGTGCTTTTCACAAACAGCCCTCATGAAACCTCTTTCTCCCCAAATTTAAGAGTTTCATTCTTATACTTATTGTTGCTCCTTCTTTTGACTGCATCCTCTTGGCTGAGAACATCTTCTCAAGAGACCTCTCTTTTTTAATTTTTTACCATGGGTTAAAAACAAAAAAACCCTTCCAGGTTGTTCTTTCCTGATTTTTCTCTTCTTTTGCATTTCCATCAGTCTTTGGTGGTTCCTCTTTACTCTATGAAGCTTCTTACATACTTATATGTTAATAACATATTCTCCCAGAAAGCAAAATTAGCAGTTTTTTAAAATTATTTCATCACATTTTAAGGATATGAAGTAATGCTGAATATACTATTTCCCTCAAAAATTATTTTAATATTTAATTGCCCTTTCTTCTAATTAATTATGCCATATTTTGGATTGAATTTATCTAAAGTCAAATTCTAGCTATTGGACCTTTTTCATTTCACTAAGAATTCCTCCACTGGGACTATCTTCTTTTCCATCTGTAACTAACTATATGCTGTACCTTTGTAACCTCTATCAAGCTGGAAGAGACCCAAGTTAAACACATGACAATCTAAAGTCTAAATGATGCTGAAACTTTGGACAAGAATCCAGGTGTGACCCTTTGGTTTTTGGTCCCATGACGTACATTTTTGCAGAGCAATCACAGCTGTACTCATGGAACTTTCCTTGCAGAAACTCAGAGGTTTAGACCTTATCAACTGAGAAGGGAAGAACATTCAGTTCTTCCACTCCTTGGCAAGTGCTCTAACCATCACATTTTATGCAGAAGGAGAGGTGGCAGCCATCTGATAAAAGATATGAGCTGTCTATAACTTTTCATGCACTCTTACAGAATAATCTAATATTTGGTACCTGCATAGATAGAAGTACCTAATACAAAGCCCTAAGTCAGCTGCTTAACCTCCAGGAAAACTCTCAGAAACACTGAATGTTTCTTTGACTAATTCTGATAGCTCCTCACTCAGTATGTGAGACAACTTAATCACCCTTGGAAAAAACTCACACCTATCTACATTAACAATAACATACCACTTCACCACCTAAATTCATCTACTTAAATTCTGCTGCTGGAGACAGTTGGTGTGGTGATGACTAAAGCAGTTTTCTCAAGCAGGCACTCTGAATATACCCACATCTTACTTCAATCTGATATGACAATGTTTAATTTGAGCAGCTGGAGCCTCTAAACCTGCTTTGTTAGAGATGGTTATGTTTGTTCAATACACAGTGTGCCATGGAGCAGATATATCTCAGCCTTCCAATGCACATAAGAAATATTCATGGAATAACTGCTTGTTGGTGGTTTTTTTCCTTAACCTTGCTGTCTATGTTTTTATTACCAGTAACTTGTGCTAGACTGTTTTTAAACATTGTATATCAATACTATTAGCAACGTAAATTTCATTACTACCTTTGGCCTGCTTAATCAGCTGTCTGCATTGTCTTAGCTCTTCACTTGTATCCATGAGCATTGATTTTAGCATTTTTTTAAAAAAAAGCTTTTACATATTCTTTCTTAGGTTTTGTTTCCTTTTTAAAGTAGAACTTTCTATGTTTCCATGAATTTTATCTTTTTAGAAGTCCAATGGGATGCCTTCGAGTTTTCATTAACACTTCCAACTTTATGTTTCCAAATGACTGTGTCAAAAATATTTTCAAGTTTGGGGAACTGGAAAATTAATAGGGCCAGTTATACGTCTTAATGTTTTGTGACATATTCTGTTACAAATGTAACTGGAATAACCCTAACAACAAAGACAACTTCTAACTTTTAGGTCAGTGATATTTCTTTGTTAGTATAAGGTTCAATATTAAATTAAGTGTTCCCTGTTGACTGTAAAATGCATTAAGAAGTTATTGTCTGTTATTTTTAGAAAATCCATGGGTTGTTTTGGCTTTACCAGTACATCTTCAGTAAACAGTGCTCACACTGGAAGTCTTTAATCACCTTCAAATACAATTGGATACAAATAGCTCTATAAAGTCCACCAACTGAGTTACTTAAACAATAAAAAACATTCTTAATCCTAATACACCAGAGGTCTGGGACACTTGTCTGACTCTGCTAAACACTTGCATCAAACCTCCATATCCTATCATTCACTATCCAGGAATAGAAATATTTTGAGTATTATTTCAAAACAATTAATACACACACACACACAAAAATCGGCAGATTAAATTAAGACTGAAACAAAAATGAGATAAAAGTTACCAAGTGAAAGTTTAAATCATACACTTTATAGTGCAGTGCAAACCTCAAAGTCTTCATATTTTTCTCTCTAGCAAAAATGAACTGAAACATACCTTCTTATTCAGTAGAAGCCAACCAACACTGAGAATTCAAATGGTAAAAGGAATTTGCATTCAGTAGCACACACATATGATGCTTAGTATTGTCATAACATTTTGAGACAGAGAGTAAAAAACCCCCAAAATATCGAGAAGTACCTTCATAAAACAAAAAGGTATAAGAAAGAAACAAAATTTCTGTAGATGCACTAAATCCAAAACAGTTTACTTTGGGCTATAAGAAGACATGTGATTTAGAAATCAAACCCTGTAAAAATAGGATGTAAAATATCACATGCAGCTCAAAGAAACTACAAATGTTGAAAATTAATCACTTTTTAAATCACCTTTATTTTAACCATTCACTATGTGATACAGAATGAACTAATTCTTTTCTGTCAAATATATTGAAATTGTGCTTTGGGCTAAGGAATGACATTAAAAACTGCTGTTTAACACAAAAAAAAGCATGTCACAAGTATTAGAAAAGTTATTTCAATAGATAGTTTGAACATATGCAACATCAGCAACTGACATTATTGGATCCTCTTTCTACAGTGTAATAAATGAACTCAAATGTAGTATCTTGTTGCAGTGCCCAGAGGAAAAAAATCCTCATAACAATCAGCAAAATTCTACATAATTTATGACAAAAGAATATTGTCTTTTCAAACAATAACTGTTTTATCAAGTTCTAAGTTGTACAAAAATCACATGAACCGTAAAGGGCATTTTTATTAACATGCATCAACAATTTGTCAATACTTCTACTCCTACAAATCCATATATTTTCAATAATAATAAATACTTATCCTAACCATTAAAATTTGCCATGCTAGCTGCACAATATTTATATATGGTTGGAGGGAAGTACTCACCATCCAATAAAGTTTCACTACGTATTTTCCATAGCTATTGTACAGTGGCATGTGTCCCCTGGTAGCTTTACATAAAGCATAAATGTGTTCCCATGGTTTCCAAAAAAGTGTGGATGTTCCATTAGTTAAGGCCTTTTCATTATATATCCTCCAGACTGCATAAATTTCACTTATAATCCATCTCATCAACTGAGAACAGAGAAAAAAAGAAAAAAAATTTTTTCTGTTTACATCTTCTAGAAAAAAAAAGTTATATTACAATGAATAAAGAATATAAAAGAACCTGTTTTAAATGAAGAAGTGACATAAAAGTATAGCTATGGTTTCATGCAAAAATTAATTTCACTGGTACAACTCTTCTTAAAATCATCATATAATATCTATCTACAATAACACAAAACAATGAAACTAAGTAAAGACACAATATAAATTATGCTGTTCATCATTTACCAAAGAAAAATGAAGACATACAATTTCAAAATAAACTGTATTACAGGACTTGTGAACTGTCACTTGTTTAATTGCTTATTACTAGATATAGCTGGCTAAATATCAGTAATGGCTTTAATAGTTGTTATCTGTTCTCAGCAAAAAATCCTAAATTATTAAAAGTATTTAATAATTTTTAAAATTTAAAATAGAAACTTTAAATAATCATTCTTTAGTGCATGTGTTTTTCTAACACACAGATTTCTGCAGTGTGTTATAGTTTCACAAGTATTATCAGGCTGTTACAGTGATTTAAATAAACAAGAATGAGAATAAGCTTTTACTATAAGAAACTTGCCCTAAAATTAATTATTGGTTCTGTGGACAGCAAAATTTACATAATCTGTTTTCTGCTGGCTTCCTCCCATACAGTTTCTCTGGTGCTGAACTTTGAATTTGCATTGAAACACTGAATGAAATAGAAATTATGAAGTAATATTATATTCACTAAGGCACTCAGATCCCTTGGTTCTACCTGCTTTATATTTACCCCTGACCTGTAGAAATCTGGTAAACATTTATTCAGCTCCGGAGAAAAGGAAAAGACTGGTTGGGTGACAGACATTTGCACATACATGCAGGCGCACTAAGAACATGACCTCAGGAAAGCTTGGATGAAAAATATAAATCCTTTCTAATATAGCTTTTATTTGCTCTTATCTTTAGAGAATATTGTCCAGTAATAATCTTCATAGTTCATAGACTGTATATTTAAAAAAAAATAATTTGGGAAAACCTCTTACCATCGATTTAATTTTTCAAATTCTAAAAAAATTCTAAATGTTAATTATACAAATCTAGATTATTTCTTGCCATTTTATTCCCATCATTCTTTTTGCACTTAAAAAATCTGTCACAACTTATTTCTTCATGGTAGAAATCTGGAGTGAAATCAAAAAAGTTAAAAATAATGAAATAAAATATTTTTAAAGAGGGACATTAATGTACTTCTACCTACCTCACTACAAAATATATGCTCATTTGCTGAAACAAAGTCAAATGAAGTTTCATTTTTGACAACCACAGGAATCTAGAAGAAAGTAAATTAGTAAAGTCCATAGCTAAATTATCTGGAAAAAATTTAAATGAACACTTAATGTTTAATTGTAATGACATACAAATGTTAGACATCTGGCAAACATTTGTTAAGACATTTGCAAACTAAAGGCAATCAGTTTGCAAATCTTGTAGCTGCTTTTGTATTTCTTAATAAAAATGTCTTAAAACGTAGACATTCAGAATTTTAAGAAAATTATTTTTAACAGGAGATTTAAAGAGTGTCAAATGAAATAATTACGTAAGTAAACCGAGATTCCCCCAATTTATTCATAAAGTTTGCAGTTCTGCATTTAAATCATGAAAATAACACTGTCTCGTACTTTGAGATTTCCTTGGTCCCCCACCAACATTCAAAGGGCTTTGTTTCCTCATGGTCAGTTAAACAGTGGTCCTGTCAGCATGAACACTGACTTTAGCAAACCTTTGTCTATATTGCAGAGTTTTGATGATTGTTACTTGTTTATACAGTCCATTTTATTTTTGTAAGCAGTTTAGAAATAACATACTAGCATTGTAGTTTACTGAACTAAATATATCTGTGCCTCTCACCATGTATTGGTGTTCATTGATTGATTCTTTGCCTACTACACTAAATAGGCTTGTTTATGCTTTCTTTTATAGTTACTAATAGATTAGGTAGCAACATATATCATCCTAAATAGCCTTTCATCACTTGGCATTTACATTGATTTTTAACAACTTATAAAATTTCTAGTAATCATAGCTTCTTGATTCAAAATACACTGGACCAAAACAAGCACCAAAGTTTTAATCAGATCTTAAAGAAAACAAATGCTTTCTTCATAGTGCTCTAAAGATAGATTTCAAAAGCTATTTTTAATACAGATACATGTTTCCATGGCTTTCTGGGCTGGCAGCTCTCTTGCCCTCATCTTTCAGATACCTCTACTCAGTTATGCATTTTGGCAGCGTTTCTCATCCAATCTTTTGGTCTTGTCAATTACTCCCCTGACCTCCTCCTCTCCTTCCTCCATTAAAAATTAAACTTGGACCTGTTTAGTGTCTAGTTAATAAAAAATGGAACTGACAAGCTGACAAAAAGAAAACTGACAAGCCTGAAAAATTTGGAAGGGTAGTCAAAATGTTTTAAAACTTCAGCATTTCATCTGAAGCATAAACGCCTTAAAACTTAGATTAGCAACAGCATTAGAGAACACTAATCTTTGAAATGGTAGGCTGTTTATTTTCTTTGTAATTAATTTTAAAAATAAACTGAATAAGAGCTTTGCATGATTTTAAAATGTTATGGTTACCTTCCAGACAAGTACTGTCAAAGATGGGGACCTGTATACAGACTGGAGAAATACAATAGTTGAAGTGAGAAAAAATACTATTTTTCTGGTAAAGCTGATTCATGGTTTCAGGATATTTACTTCAGATACCTGCTCAAGGGAAGCCTGAGTTGGAACAAACAGAACTTGCTTTGCCATGACACTGATTTTTAAGTGAGAAAACAAGAACACAAAATAAAACAGAAAGGCATCTCTCTGTCCAGGTGTCTTCTAAATGAATGTGGAGTCAAAAAACAGAGCAGACTTGGGAGGATACACTACCATGATGTTTTGCACCAGGATGTGCTGGTCCATAGCGATCCCAGTAAGAAAGTCACTCAGACTCGGTAGAGTATCATTTAAAATGCTATTATTAGAGCTAACGAGAAAGAAAGGGATTAGTACAGACAACCTGATGTCCTTTTAGACACTGGGAAATCCAAGTTGTGCAGCATCAAAGAGGTCTCCGATCCACGTGCAGCATTCTCTGCAGATCCCAGCCATAGAAAGGGTTATCTCATTTTGGTATTATTGAGCTATGATAGGATTTGAGCTATTACAGGATTTTCTTACAGGAAAACAATTCTGTTCATCATTTCTATTGTAAAACAAAAAGGACGTTCACATAAGAACTTGCTCCTGCAGTTAGATAAAGGCAAGGAGACGCTGGTGGCCTAATTGTTGGTAACAAGAGGGAGCTGCCTGCAGGCTCCTCCCTTACAATGAGGTGCCTGAGTTTATCCAGCAACCCGGGATTACACCCTGCACCACGCAGGCCTCAGGGTCAAGCTATGCTTGTAGCACAGGTTAGCTGTGACATGGATCACTGACAACTTAGTACACAACGGTCTCCCAGACAGGATGACTCTGGATGGTCAAGTGGGTTTTATCTGTTGAATTGATTTCCTCTACTAATTTTCCTCTACTTGTGACATAGATAGGTGAGTAGCATTTTTTCATTATGACCTTGTTTGTTTCTTACCTTATTTGCTAAAAACTCATGTGGACGTTTCCATGAATACACTTTTAAGGATGCTGGCAACTTTACTTTCCCTTCAGGATCCTCAAAGACATGCTACATAAAATATGCATGAACAAAATGGAACATTTTTTATTAATTACAGTATTGTATCTTCCACAAGATTTAAAAAAATATATTGTTCACATGATAATTCACTTAAGGGGAAAAATACCATAAGAAGGAACTAATAGTATCTATAACAGAACTAAAAGAGTGTAAAGCCCAAAATGAAGATTGCTTATATCGTTGAGAAGTCTATGTGGTCTGCGCTGTCTAAATAGCTCTATATGAAATGTTTTCTTTCTTTTCCAACTTTCAGAAAAACCTCCCCACAAACTGTTTAAGCTTTTAAGTCAGGTACTCCTCTACCAAGTTGTTTCTAAGTACTTCTCCTAACACACTTATTTCTAAAGCTTTTTAAACTGAAGACTGAACGTAAATATCTAAAGCGTTATTTAGATGCAAACAAAGCGGGCTTCACACATTTAAAACTGCTATAGAAGCCAAAGAGAGATATAATTATAAAGCACCATGAATTAGCCCATTAAAGAGAGAATCTCACACAATTTTCAAGCTTTCATTTCCAAAGTGATACTTATCCTCCATGTGAAAAGAAGGCATCAGGATACATGGTATCTGTTTACTTAATAGCACAATGTAGATGAGGAGATGCCTCTGATAATGCTCGTGCTGACTGAGAAACTAATCGGTTTCGTAGTTAATGCCTTTTATTTGTGCCTGGAACTTTAAATAGCTTTTAGGAATATTATACGTTTCTGTGTGTTTAACAGTCCACCATGTACTGTATTTATCTTCTACACACCAAAGAAGAGAAAGAGTTTCTGGGAAGGAAAACCTATGATACTTTGAGTATGTACTGATTAAAGGAAGGCAAAAGAAAATACTTTATGAAAGCATAAAAAACACAAACACAAACCAAAGACTCTAAAATAGTATTTTCTTTGCATTTTTTTTATTTGTTTCACTGTGTACATTCCTTCAGCATATCAATCTGCAACAAACTATTTCAAATACCTGAAGGACAAAAGATAATTTGGAGGGAAAAAAAGAACCTTTCAGGAATATTTATTCTTCTGAAAGCTTAAAGAAGGCCTTGTAGCATGGACCACACAGAACTGTATTAACATAGCAGTTTATATTCTGCTTTCAGAGACATCCAACCCTGACTACACGGTGTAACAGGAAAGTTTAGCACTTAAACACTAGATAAACCAGAAAAAGGAGGCAGGTGAGAATGACATAACACTAAGAAAAGAAACACCCCCCAAAAAACGGAGAGATTTAGCTTTCAAGTACAAAAATACTTTGAATTAGGATACTGTAGGTTGGCTGACAAAATCAGGTTTAACTTATCTTTTATTTAAGGTGGCTATAAAGAGACAACTGCCAGGTCTTAGGAGTTTATGCTCTAAGGACAGGAGCCTCAACCACAAGTTCTACAGAAAGAACAGGCAAGAAACAGGCACAAGAGAAACAGACAATGCACAATCTCAGCAGCACACTGTGCTGCCCTAAGAGAGGCTATTGTGTAGGGGTACTTGGTAAAAGAGCTTTAGTGTTACAAGGAAAGAGATCACTTCCGACTAATGCCTTTTCCCCACACAAGATTATTCATGTTCCGAGTGTACTCAAAGGTACTGGATGCCATCACTAATTCTGTTTCTAACTGAAATACCCTATATGATGTTGAATTCTGGCTAGCTGCTTGGATCAAAAGAGGCCACATCAAAAAATCCTTTAGATCTGTAAATTCATCTGCTGGGACTGACATATTTAACAACTCCTTTAAACATGTAAAAAGAGCAATGTTTCATATAGCTTGTGGCTGAAGAACAGAATGGTCCAGTAAACACCTAAGAATGCCTCTTATGCTAAAAAAGAAGAAAGATTTTCAGTTACAATTATTCTTAAATTTTATCTATTATAATAATGCTGGTAGACCTAACAGATTAGTGATAGATAAATGTTTAGAATACAGCCCGAAGACACCAAATATGGTAACGGAACAGAAGAAAGACACAAAGGAAAATTATCTTACATGTCAAGTTAATGGCAGCATTCAGTATAGAACCTATACCTTCTCTCAGAAGAGAACTTTGGCCCCATTGGGGTATAATATATTTAAGCTTGGGATAAGAAAAAAACCCCTAAATCTACAAACACATATGCTAACATATACATAACACACAAGAATACATACAGAACAAATGTAGGAACAATGCAGAATTTGCATATAAAATAGACAATTAAGCACTGTATTAAATATCATTTTTAAGTGACATTTAAAATCCAAGTTTGAGAAACTCTTTAAGAAATAATTTTACTACCACTCTGCATAAAATGCACAGACATTCTGTAATGATAACCAGTTTGAAGGAGTAAAAATCCACATGAGATTTAAAAGTCACTCCAAAGTTGGAAAGACAGAATTTTTCTGCATCTGGTAGGTGCTTACTTTCTGCAAAATAACGATATCCCCTCAAACCATTCTCTGCACACTGGAACTTCAGACAGTGTTTCACATGTCCAGAAATTGAGGTGTGCAAAAGAAAACACTTCAACATCCGTTTTTCCCATAATAAAGATGGGTGCATTTAATCTTTTGACTCCACAGAAACTGAAGTGCCCAGAGAAGGGATTGTTCTGACATACTACAACAGTTCAGCTGTTCCCACATCCCCAGTTTTAATTTTGGGATTGCATTTTTTTTAAATCATTAATGTGCACACATTAGAGCACACATATTAACAGTGAGTTTAAGAAGCAACAAATAAACAATGCACAATACTTTAAGTTTATTATTTTAGAATTATTTAAAACTTACTGAAAATATATGATTGAAAATTAACATATTTATCAGTAACAAAATTTTTTGAGGTTGTGACAAATTCTCTACTAAATACAGGTAAAAAAAATGAAGTAGAAATAATATGTGTCAAACAACTTACTGAAATGGGGCTTTTCCCAGTTTTATCTTTCTCTTTTCCAACTTTTCCAGCATCCCATTTTTCTGCATTGATATCTGCTTCATTCCATTCTGGCCAAATAGGAAATCTCCACCTCTCATTGGAAGCACCTCTGTGGGAAGACAAAGTTGCCCTGGGAAACAAACAGAGACATGAATAAAAATGAACAATATATTAGGCAAGGGTAGTAGGAAGATTTTTATCTCATAAAATATTCTTTTTTTAATGTACTGTAATAAAAAATCTAGTGTTGGTAACTACAGTAACTGTTTGTCACTAAGATAAGCAAGCCTATAGAAGTGCTAGATGGTGCTATTAGGTATAAACCAACAAAATATCCAAATGCATTTATATGAGGAAACCTGCTGAAGTAAATGGGACAGCTGAAGCACAAAAGCAGAATCCGAGTGGTTTCCTCTGTCTTCCTTTTCCCCTGCTTCAAGCCACATGGTTCTCTTGTGTACAGGTCCTAGCATTCACGACCCAATTCAACTCACTCACCCATCTGATGGCTTTCATCTTTTTTCTTTTTTTATGACTTATTTTCTTTAACCACCAAAAGGAGCTTGCTATGGATAAAAGACATATTGGAGAAAAGGACTCCCACTGCTAGGCACCTGTGAGCTACTAGACCAGTCAGTTCTGTCTCCAGTTAGTTTCATTCTCAGGGCCTCTTATGCTGCCAGCACTCTCACTACCCTCTTCTTAGGATTCACAACTTTGGTAAAAAGTTTGCTGAGACTGCAGGGATTTTCACAAGTAGTACTGGTGCACATCATTTTTCCAGAGCATATGAAGGGCTGAAAAATTGAATTAGCTAGAATGAGAATACAGCAGCTCCTTCCTCCTTAACTACCAAACTTGGAAGCAAAGTGTGTGCAGGTCACATCTTAATTATATTCTCCCAAATCCACTGGCAATAAACTGTAGATGTTCACTCAAAAGAACAAAGGGAAGAAGCTGCAGGGACCTGAGAAGCAACCTGGCACCAAAAACTGAGCAAAAGGGTTTAAAAAAATCTTATTGCAGAAAAAATATCACTTCAACTAGTTGGAAAAAAGGACTAAGGTCAGAATTTCCTTCGATACTCAGCAGTGTCCTTCAGCAGAAATACATTGTTAGACAGAGATTCTTTTACTACTGGAGCCTTAACAATATACTTACATGATACTTCCATTACATTATGTACATCAGCTATAAAAACCTACAGATATTGTCATTCTCTTTCCTTTCCTTATACAACACTTTTTTTTTTTTTTTTTTTTTTTTTTTTTAGTGTGAAACAGCAGAATTCCTACAAATACGTCCAGGAGATGAGGAAGGTAACAGTGTTTTAGGCTACAGCTGGCGAGCTATTTTTACAAACTGGTACCAAGAAATATTTCTTTTAAAAACTAAAGCTTAATTTCTTTAGAAACTGACATCTTCAGGAGATCTGAAAGGGAAAGCTTCCATTTTTTTAATATTTGAGAACAGTTTCTTTTAACTCCTGGCCATATACTGCATATCATATCATGTGGATATTTATACTGATATACAAATCAGTCAGTGAGAACATACAAAACCATACTCTCATTTTAAATTTCAGAATTAAAGCTTTCTCTTGAGATTTTGGTGACTCCACAGAAAAAAACCTGAACCCTGATTATGATTTACAGCATCACTCAGTACAAAGAATTTGACATTTCAGACAAAATGGTCACAATGTCATAATTCACATATGCTCTTTTTCAGTTGTTGTACACAATATTCATTCATTGCTCCTATATAAGTGCAACATTAATTATGACTATATTCTAAAGACAAACACAGACTTCATAAATGAGTAGTCTGGCTAGGGAAAAATGGTGGGTAGCAAGTGACACCTGAAAATACTATTAAGCTCTGTCTCTCAGATGGTGGAAGCAGGGGCAAGTCACTTGGGGAAAAAGAGACATTGCTCAAGTGTAGAGCAAAGAAATTACAAAAGCAAAAGCTCAGCAGGAGTCAAAATAATCAAAGGACATTAAGGGCAAGGAAAAAAGCTTCTACAATTACACTGGCAGCAAACAGAAGACTAAGTAAGGAAAGTGCATGTTCACTGCTTAATGAGGCAGGTAACCTAGTGACAAAGGACATAGGAAAGGCCAAGATACTCAATGCCTTTTTGTGTCTTGCATTTTGCTGGCAAATTTGGCTCTCAGGCCTCCCAGTCTACTAACAGTCTGTGGGAGTGAAGTATTATCTACGGTAGAGGAAGGCAGCTAGGAGGCACTTAAGCCAATTGGACACACACAGCTCCATGGGACTAGTTGGGATGTGAGCAAAGATACTGAGGGAGTTGACTGGAGTCACTGCAAGGCTCCTGTCAGTCATATTCAAAAGACCATGGCAACGGGCAAAGTTCCTGATGACTGGAAAAAGGCAATCACACTCATCTTAAAAACCGTAAGAAGGAGGATCTGGGGAACTACGGAACCTGGAGATACTTTAAACTCAAATGGACCAGGACCTAAGCAACCTGATTTAAGCTAGCCCTGCTCTGAGCAGGGAGGTGGACTAGATGGCCACCAGAGGCACATTTCAATCAACATTTTTCTGTGATTCCATAATACTTTGTTGTTAGCAATAATAAGGACAAAGACATGGGCAAAAGTAAAGATTTCCCACTGTCTAGATAATAACTACATTCATCCACACTACCAGTAACTCTTACTGGAAGACAGCTGTGAAAATTCAATACCATCTGTGCCTTCTGCTGTGCAAATAAAAAATATAACTTCTACCACTCTATCTGGAAGGAAGATATATTCTCTGGAGTGATACCTTGCTTTGCTTTTCCATCTTTGTCATCTCAGTTATCTGTAAATGGCCTCCAGCCTCTCTCTATTATGTTTGATCTTTCATTAATATCATATTTTTCTCTGGCATTTTCTTGAAGACTCAGACGACGCTTTATTCTATATTCAATAATACTTAGCAAGCAATTGAAAACCTTTAAGTGTTTATCAGTTTCTCTGAATTACTAGGAATGTCTATACCAGTTTCAATTTCAAAGAACCTGCTGTATCTGCATTAACTGCACGGATGAAGAGCAATGAAAAACAGAATCCTAGCTGTACGAACAGCTTCAACATTTGGGATATTTTGAAACTTTGCCCCTTTCAACATTGATTTAAATATGACTCCTGGCAGCTTCTTACATATACCTACAAGTGAAAAATGACAAGTTAAAATTCTTACTTTTTCTACTTCTTTCTTATTTCAGATTAAATATGAATATGTGGTGATTTAAAATATTCAAGGACTACTACTAATTTTTTAATCTTTTTTCCTCCCTCTAAGTCTGCATTTGCTCTTTTAAATATTTATAGAGAAGCATGGAAGTTTCACTCAATTATGATAATAATGATAAAAATAACTATAAAGATGTTCTGAAGCCATTCCCAAAGAAAATTAAATAATAACTGCAATAATTGCTACAAGATTTCTGACTGCTTTGGGACAATAATGGAATAATAAAAAAGCATATTTTAAAAAAACAACAAGGTATGGAAAGACTTTCCTAGCTTACTATCACACTAAGACAGAAAATCACCTTCCAATGCACTTTGACATAATAGAATACCCTCAACACTAACAATGTGGAAGACATGGAAACAGTGCCATCTAAGACTGAGATGGTTAAACTAAGTTGGGGAAGCCCAATGCTCCTACTTCTCAAAAAGGATGATTCAACAAGATTTTGGAAAAATTCATAAAGAACTGCAATTTAATTGAACTCAAAATATAAAAGAATAAGTGAAAAAAGACAGCTGAATTTATTTAAATACTGTATTTGAGTAAAGCTGCTAAGAAGTTTCATTATTACAAGAATTGAATAATATAATTCATTGAAAATTTTTTGAAATGAACTAACAGACACAAGGACAAAGCAAACCATTACTAGTATTTTATGCTCAAGCTGGATGGCTTCATTGTGCAACAGTATTTTAAACACTAACACTGGCAGAATTCTTTTTAATTCTGTGCTAAACCCTGAAGGAGATAAAGGAAGAATAAACTGCCAAATGAGGGAAACACTATGAAGTTGGCACTAATTCACCTCTGACCCTCTAAGCAGCTTCTCCAAGAATACTGGTATAATTGATATAGTGCCAACAAGGGAAATAGGGATCGGCAGGATAGACAAACAACAGGAAAAAAGAATGCAGATTGCAGCCTAAGTTTTTCAGAGACTTCAGATTTAACAGAGCGACAGGAAACAGGCTCACAAGTACTGGAAGTGTGCTCTCTCAAGTTAAACATAGTCATTTAGTCTGTAGACATATACACTTTAGCTGCTCACACACTCTGTAAGCAAGATCTTGTCAACATGGTCAATGGAGTCTAGGGAGCAAATATTTTCTTCTTAAAGTAGGTAAATCTACCTGTAAACTCTCTATGACCATTCCTCACAGAGGGAACCCAGCAGTATTGAAGGGAGTCTTCTCAAGAGAATCACAGAAGTATTGGTATTTAGTTTCAGAACAGCATGGCTACTACACCTTCCTTCCCCAGTACTGATGTCATTCTGGGTCACCAGACAATAATAATTTTGTGACACTATGCAGGTTTTTTAGAATTTAGGAAGATACCTTTCTTTCTATTTCATTCTTTCCTCTGTATAAAGAATGAATGCTCTCTTTCCTAACCCCTCCTTGCAAAAGTTAGATGCACCTGTAATCTTGCTTAGCATTTTGATGCTGTCACTTTCCTTAACAATAAAACAAAATAAACCCCAAAATTAGGAAGGAAAAATAATTAGTGTTTCACTTTTGCTTAGATGAGCAGATCTAAGGATGGAAATGAGACATCTTCTCATAGTAATTTTGATTGGGGGTATTTGAAACCGATAAAATTGTTTAATAGTTCAATAACAATGCCAGTACTGCTTCCACAATGACTCTGGGACTTTATGCAGCAATCTGGTTGGAGCCTTGACAGATAAAAGTGCTTCAGCTTTTTCTGCCTCCATGTCTGTACTTTGGAAGTTAGGAAAAAAATCCACCACATTGATGACTTCTTCAGGGTTTCTGGTTATTTGCATATGGATATATGCAATCTTTTTTATTCTTTCTGCAATCCTTGTCATTTCTTACGACACAGGTTGCAAAGATTTTTTTGCAGCTAAATCCTTTTTCTATTTTCATTAAGGTTCTGTTTATTTCTATTAAATCTACTTCAGTTTCAAAGTTCAAGGTCTGCTTTATATTATCATCCTAAGAAATTAATACAGAAGTTTTCATGGATTTAGGACACAGTATTGGGATCTCTGTCTGAGGACTGAGATGCAAAATTGAAAGCTAAGTTTTGATTGATTTAATGAATTGCTACTCAGCAGCTGAGCTACAGCTACTGTCTATGCATCTGTTGTTAGCTAACTTCATCTGTGGAGTAAAATACGTGTTTGCTTAAAGCACATTTTGGAGAATGAAAAGACTGAGCATTGGTATCTGTAAGAGCAACTGTTTAAACAAATCAGCCATTTTATTTGCAGTGTGATACATTTAGGTGGTACAGTATGATTAGATATTTATATGCTAGCCTTTCTGTAGACTCAATGATTATGAGTTTGGTCTTCATTTGATTCACTCTATTAAGAATTTGTTTATCTCCACAGCAGAGCATTTATTTCTAAATAACTGCCAACAGGCCATCACTTCATTCCATCTTAGTGCTCCCTGTAGGTGTTTTAAATGGTCATGAACATTACCCATAGCATGTCTTAAAGATTAAAAAATAAACTGTGAATTTGATTATAACAATATCCCAACAGAAGACAAAATCTTTGATGCTCATCATTTTCACCTTGTTCCCTGTAGATTGTTGCCAATCTTTTATCTTTCATTAAATATTAGTTATTCTTTCCATGAAATATCTGCAACCATTACACTGTAAAGATTAATTTCACTAAAGCCCCAGAAAATACAGTATTAACATATATCTGATGTCACACTGACTACAGTTCTTGGGATGGCAAATAATTAATGGAAATGATTCAGTAACAGGACATCATATTTAAGTAATTAGTATCTAGAATGCCAGTGAATGAGGCTCAGAGCTGAAACTTTCATCCTTCTTCCCTCCTTTGACTCCTTTAGATGCTCTGAACTCCTCTATATGTATAGAAGTAAGAGCAATCTGAAGGAAGACATAGGAGTGAGGAATCTCACTTCCCCAGTGGATATCAACGTTGAGTCACAGGGAGATGAGAATTTTGGGCTCTTTCCACTTACCAGGAAGCGGTATAGAAAAATGTGTCCCTTCACTTGGACTGTTTGAGCAGCCAGAAGAAACAATTTCTAGCCCCACTAAAGGCTTTTATGTTAGGAAAAAGAGGGCAGAGAACAAGCACATGGCTCAACTTCTACTCCAAACATGCCCTGTGGGGAAGCCACTTAACTTTTTCCCTAATCTCTTCAGAACTCAAAGACAAAAGGCCCCTCTGAAGACGTTATTTTAGTGCAGAAAGTTCTTTTAAACTCTAATCACTGAATTATTTTTTTTTTAAAGTAGCATTTGAGTATCCTAGAAACCCACAGCAGAAACCATGGCAACACTCAAGTTCATAAGAATCTGGAAAGGATTTGAGAACATTTGACCAAGTATCAGTAACTGTGCCAAAATGATTTGCTCCTTTTCTTCATACCTAGTGCCATTCTTCAGAAGAGGAATGAACAGAATGAGTCATGATCAGACGATCTAATAAACAGCTAAGGCAATACAGTCTTCTCTTTATTATTAGTATAGTCAGCAGCAGTTACAAAATAAACCAAAAATGTGTATGTGTTGTTTACAGTAACTTACCATTATTCTTATCTCGGACACTGGAGCCAAAACTTAAAAGGACTCTCTGCAGAAGAAAAATACATTAGTGTAAATGCTCAGAGCTCTCATGTTTGTGGAGAGACTCAAGCCATGGATGCAGTTCAGGTACAATGACCAGAACAAATAATTGTAAAGCATCTAAGTTGCAATGATAATTGCCTGCAAAGCCTATCACAACAGGTTTTGTTGTGATTTCACTTTTGTGTACTGGCGTAGGATTTCTTCCTCAAAAAGCACCGAGTGCTTTCTGTGTGAAGCAAGATCAAACTGTGGAAAATTAAAGTGATGGTGGAACGAAAAGATGACTACCAACTGATTATTCTTTATAGGCATATTATTTTCAAAGGAGTCTGAAAGTCTATTACACTTTCAAGTGTAATATTCTCCTTTCTAAACATAGCTGACATCCTTGTAGGTGTCAGACAAACTACTAATAGACTTCAGCAACTTGCCAAGAATGAGCCTATTTCAAATGCACACACATTTGCTAAGAGAGGATGGTTACCTAGCCTCACATTTAGCCTTACCAGCTAGAAGTCCACGTTTTCTTTTTTTTTTATTTGTCTGCATATTAATGGGAGGTGAGATGTTCCTTCTTGGTTTGCTTTCCAGGTTACAGAACAGAGAAAAAAAGCACCACATGCCAAATCCCTTGCCTAAATTCCACACAGTGTTGTTTCCTGGACATTATTTCAAAGAAAAATTGATAGAAAGTAGTGGCCTAGAAGCACTGTTGTTTTTAAAACTTTTTTTTTTAGGTTGTTCTCCTATTTTCAGCTGGATTCCATTTGTTGCCCTATAAACATTGTCTGTATTTTAGCCTTTATAATTTTAAAATTCCAGCTAAATTTGAGTATCTTTCTTTAAAAGTTTGGATCAGTTATTATCAACATAATTCAGACTTTTGTTATTTTGATCCATTTATACCAACTATACCTTTTTTTGCTATATAAAAGTTTGAACTGACAAAAAAGTCAGAAATTTAATATAAAAAGCAGAATAGAGGACTAGACTGGTGCCATGTGTTAAGAGAAAAAAAATGAAGTTGCATTCAAAAAACTGATGACAAATAGAGTGATAAGGCAATTGATTATTTCATGTAGATCACAACAGATTTTTTTTACTTTGTGTGACTAAACCTTAGCAAAACTAAAACAAAAATACATTTTTTCATATATTTTGGAAGAAATTACGTGAAATCCAACCTTCATGTTCATAGCAAGCTCATCCACAGTGTTAGAATTGTGGACTCATTTTTAACCTTCTATTTTTGCATTCCAGGAAGAATAGTTTGTATTGCACAAATGATCATTAAATGGCTCAAAGACAGAAGCAAAATCAGGTGAAGCTACAGACTTCAGAAAGAATAGTGTGGACACTGCTGCTTTCAACAGCAGCATGAATCAAGACTCTGTGGCCTGAGAGAGCAATGTCAGAAAAGCTCAGCTTGCCATTTTCAGTGGCAAGACCCAGCTGTAGTAAAAATTCTCTGCTCCTGATTCTATGGAGCCAGAGGTCTGCTGTCAAAAAGCTTTTAATATGGAATGGAAAAAAATACTATTTTACATATTTGAAAAATATTCTTTTGATAATGGAAGGTATTAGATGGCCTGGAAGTCATTCGTCAGCTTTTCATGTTCTACTGCACTGGGGTCACTTAGACTTTTAAAAGACATCCTTCACTTTTTTTGGTTTTTTTTGAATTTACATTCCCAAGTGTGGAACACTGAAGATTAATCCCAAGAGATGTCTGCTTAAGCAGAAATCTTGCAATACCTAGCTCTTAAATGAACACTTTTAATCTATAGAAACAAAGACAGTTTACAGAGGGCTTTATATCAACTTTTACAGGTGGAAATATGATATACCAATACCTAGCTAGAGTTAGCAAGGGCCTGGAAAGAGGAGTCCCATTTCTGATGATTTTCAGGTGCCAATCTCAGCCAAAAGAAGTGATCTCTGACCGATTCTTCCAAGGTGGTTGCCTCTGGGTTGTGCTCCAGGTGGGATTGTTGTCAGCTAGCCCAAATCCTTTACCGTTACCTGGTTTCAAAAGGTGGAGGTGACAGGCCATGTGAACAGAATGCAGACTACCACAGGCACCAAGGGGTCCCAGCTGCATCTTGCAGTCTTTCAACAAGTCACAGACTGGAGTGTAAGTAACATCAAGACCCAACTTGCAGACCAAATTTCTGTTCGATCAATGCACTGTCCTTCCAACTAGTAGCAAATGACTACGGGTTATATAGTTCTCAGTTACTGATAACACTTCAAGATCAGGAGCTATCTGTCATTATGATTGATCAGTTAATATCTCTGTTCCAAGTACAGTCAAGGAAAGGAAATAAAACACTAGGACACATTAGAAGCAAGATGCCTGATACAAGAAATTAGTACAGTGCCACTCAGCATTATTAATTTTATGTCCTTTGCATGAAATACTATGTCTGGTTCAGTTGCCCTAGCAATATAAAAATAACTTTGGAAATTCAGTGACAGGCAATGGTTTAGAGTATGGAGGAATAACAAAGTGTTAACGTACAAAATCCTGAGTAGTACAGATAAGAGTGTATTATTTATCTGTTCTCATGACACAAGAAAAATAATGCATCTAACAAAACACAGCAAATTTAAAACTGGTAAAAGGAAACATCTGACCACTCAGCACATAATTAGCAGCAGAACCCTTTTACAACAGGTGCAACTCAGGTGAGAATAATGATCTGTAGCTTCTGGAACAGCCTATCTCAAGTAGCACATGCCTCTGTCAAACTCAGGACAAAAAAAGAAAAAAAGGAATGCACCGCTTGGGGGATCTTAGTTCCACTCCACTGAGCTCTGTGTGAGAAACCACTAACAGTACAGTCACAAAGCATCCACTTGTTCTGGTTGTCCTCCAAGGCAGGAAGCTGACGATCTCTTTCCAAATCCTTTTTTACTGTACCTGATTCAAGAGGGAATCTGAAGTCATGTTTCCCCATATAATTGTACAGTACCTTAGAAACTGTGGAACCAGTAACTTTTCTGAGGTTTTTTTTCCCAGCGCTAGGAAGACTGCAGCACTTCTTTCCGTAGTAGAGTTTGGTTCTCAAGTATCTTTTAAGAACTGTGCTTTGCTCCTTTCTTTAGCACTCCTTCCTTGTTGGCTTCTATAAAATCCTTTTGTGCCTTCTAAATGCACCTGGGTAATTAACTAAGAACTAAAAATCTCTGCATGGCAGAGCATGTCAGTACTTCTGTGGATTTAGGACAACTCATTTACAAAGCACTTAGCATGCATCGATAAGAAAACCAGGAAATCACATTTCTTCAGTGGTGGTTACAGAGAACTCACAGAAGAAACTAAAGACCATTCAGTTTAAGCAGACGAATAACCCATGGCAAACAGAGTCTCTAGCATGATACTTTAAGAATGCTCTCCAGTTTCAAAGCACAATTATTACTATCTTTCTTTTGACAGTGCTTTTTCTGCTATATAGTTCTGCTGAAAGCTGCTTCTTTCTATTACATTGTTCATTACACTGTTCATTGTAATAGAAGTCTAGACTTCAACTGCACGGTTTGATTGCACTGTCTCCAACCAATGGCTCATGGGGAGTGTCTGCCTGCAAGATCCTCTGACATTGCTTTGAGTTCCATGGAAGGAAAAACCTAAAACTACAGCATTTAGTGTGATATTGCCACTGGTATATTACTTAATGTTTTCATACCCATGAGTCCATGAAGTTTGAAATCTACAGATGAGCTCTCAGGGGTTCATTGGTTTAATTAGAATTAACTAGGAAAACTAATTTGAATATGTAATTTCCTAATTGAAATGCAATCTAGTTAATAAAAAATTCAATTTACTGGTTGGATTATATGCTATTTTAATATGTATATCTCATCTACTTGGGGAAGAACCCATTGTCTCACTACAAAGCATGAAACTAAAAAAGAAGAAAAAATAAAAAGTACTAACAAATTGACTATATAGACGAAAGTTGTACTGTGTTTACACACTGAAACATTTCAATGAATGAAGCACAGATGCTGAAAGCAAGATCTTCATCTTTCTGGCCAGAAAATGCTAACACTAAAATTCTGTGTGTGCGTAACTTTATTTCTGAGACTAAAAAAATACTGGCCTTGAAAATACGAGTTATGTACAGAACAAATAATCAAAGACAATAAATGAAAAGCAGGTATTTTATGCTCAGGAAGGACAATGCAGACTCTTCAGGAATGTCTCTAGTTTTTGTTAGATTACAATTTAGGTATTAGTACAATAGTACAGTAAAAGAGTTCGCAGATGCACATTGATGCAATAAATAACTTCTGAAGAACAATCATGAACCAAAGAATTTCACCCAAATTGCACCTAAGATCCTAACACATTTATCCACTAGCATTACTATGTCTGGGGAAAGTATGCATGTGCATGACAGTAACATTTGCTCAGTGTTTTCAGATGGTTAAATTTTAAGCTACATAGACCCCTAAGAATACTTACCTGAGGAACATACTCCCCTTAACTCTGCAGTTGGACATCCTGGAATCATGGGCCATTACAGATTTATGTTGCTTCTGAATTATTTGAGAAAACAGGAAATGCCTTGTCATATTGGTAATGCAAACTGCCAATAAACCCTTCCAAAAGGGTTTATGGACAGCCATTCAAAGCAAAAGAATTCTGTTTATCTTCTGAGTGATTGCAATTAACAGCCTGCTAAATGAGACCATGATCTTAAAATGCCTGTTCCTCGAGATTATCAGGACAGTAGCTGCCAACTGGAAATGAACAACTGCTGTAGCTCAAGATATACCACAGCTCACTCCCAGACTCCTGTGAAGCTTTAACTGGCTTTGGTGAGGCATATGGTTAGGAAGGATCTGAACTGAGATATTTGAGATGAAAGAGTGTACTGGGTCTGGCTGAGCTGGAATTGGTTTTCTCCTATAGCAGCCCTCATGGTGCTGTGTTTTATGTTGGGAGCTGGCAGGGTGTCGATAGCACACTGGTGTTGTGGCTACTGCTGAGTAGTGCTTACGCAGCACCAAGGCTCCTTCCGACATTTTCTCCCCCCCAGTGGGACGGGGTGGGCAAGATCTTGGGAGGGGACACAACCAGGACAGCTGACCCGAACTGACCAAAGGGATATTCCATACCATATGACGTCTGCTCGAGTATAAAGCTGGGAAAAAGGAGGAAGGGGGTCACCCTTGGTCCTCCGAGGCAACCACTACGCGTACCAGAGCCCTGCTTCCTGAGAAGGCCTGACATCACCTGTTAACGCTTCTGCGTGCAGACCTTTGCTTATATTAAAACTGCATTTGTTTTACCCACAAGGGTTGGTTTGGTTTTTTTTTTTTTTTTTCTCCTATCTTATTTTCTTTTCCCTTTTTGCCCCGTTGAGGAAAAAAAGGGGAAGGGGGGGAAGTGATAGAGCGACTTGGTGGGTACCTGGCATTTAGCCAAGGTCAAACCACCACAAAGAGACACCTGAGTTACCCAAAATCAGCTTTGTAGTAAGGGTATAATATCTTGTAGTACATTGCCAGTTACAATTGTAAAGAAGGTTATGAATGCAGTGAAAGTCTAAATTTCTTCATATAAATCTTCCTTCCCTTGCAAAGTCAAGTAATTAGCTGTACTGGTTTTGGCTAGGATTGAGTTAAATTACTTCACAGTAGCTTGTTTGTATGGGACTACGTTTTGGATTTGTGATGAAAACAGTGTTGATAACACAGGGATGTTTCAGCTTACACAGCATCAAGGCCTCTTCTTGTTCTTACACCACCCCACCTGTGAGTAGACTGGGGGTGCACAAGAAGGGACCAGAGGGGACACAGCCTGGACAGCTGACCACAAAATTACCAAAGAGATATTCCTTACTATATAACACCACGCTCAGCAATAAAAGCTGGGGGGAGAAGAAGGAAGAGGGGGACATTTGGAGTGATAGCGTTTGTCTTCCCACATAACCGCTATGTGTGATGGAGCCCAGCTTTCCTGGAGATGGCTGAACAGCTGCCTGCTGATGGAAAGCAGTGAATTAATTCCTCATTTTGTTTTGCTTATGCGTGCAGCTTTTGCTTTACCTATTAAGCTGTCTTTACCTCAACCCACAAGTTTTTGCACTTTTACCCAGATTCTCTCCCTCATTCTGTGGGGTGTGATAGTAAGCGAGCAGCTGTGTGGGGCTGAGCTGCCTACAGGGGCTAAACCATGACACTCGTATGCTTTGAACTCAAGCACTATGTTTATCATAACCATAACCTCAAAACTAACTGTATTTTTAAAGACAGCTCGGTTTCCAATAAGTGGGGCAGAATTAACCATAAAATGGATATGTTTAATCCCACAATTGAAAAAATTAGGACTAGTATTCTCAATGCCTTTTGTTCAAAATTTTAGCTCTGTTTCAAGCCCCTAGCAGAGCCACCGAGCCATACTCATCTCTGACTGAAGCTCATGCAAGGTCAAAAACATGCATAAGCATCTACGTACGAATCTAACTAGCTTTTACAATAATATAGCAACCCCTTCTCTCAATAACGCATATGTTGCAAGGTACGTTGCAAAACAAAGATACACCACTAAGCTACCCTCTTGGACCACAAACATAAGAAGGGGAGTACTGAGTCAGAGCAAGGGTGAACTACAGCCCAACATGTTGTCTCAAACAATACTCGCAATTGAAAGCCTACAAAGAGCATAAAGGCATATATAGTATATTTCTCCAATACTTTGATAGTCTCCGATCAGTTTTAGCTCAAGCACTTCTTGAGCTATATGTGGTTGCTATGTATGTATATAATCTTCAGAGGATTTCTTTTCCACAAACTTGTGCCATGACCCCATGTAAATTTTTAGTGCCCATTAAAACTTCCACTAACCAACACGAGTGCTCCAGCCCAACACTAAAAGCAGCCCCAAGTTCAACCACCATGCCATTATCCACTAGACACTAGTTCTTGCTATTCCCAAACCTTAATCTAGTGAACTCCACCCAAAACATCAAAATCTGTCCAGTCTATATTCTCTAAACCACTGCTGCAGCCTAAACCTTAAGAATACTTACCTGAGGAACACATGCTGGCAGTGGATAAAATCTCAATCACAAGCTTTGACTGAATCTTTATCCTAGGCATACAGGAATTCAAGCACAAATTAGCAGTGCTGCTATTTTTTCTGTTCTTACTGTCCCAGCCTTTAATCTTAATAACAAATGTTAGGTAATCCTAGGCTTTGGTGCAGCAACCCACTGTACAACAGCAGTGCAGCAACCTGCTACTCACTGCAATCAATCAGGCACACAGCTAAACTTAAGTCACTTCTTCCAGCCAGTCCAGGTTTCAGCCTGTCTCTGCAGGTCCTTAAGGATCCAACAGCAGGAAATACTGCTCTTAGTTACTGCTCTCCCTAAAAAGAACTCCAGCACCACTCTGACCTTCCCCTAAACATCTGTGACCTCTGCCTGTGCCACAATTATCCCTAAATCACTTGCTTCTCTTGGCACTGACCATTAACTCCTCACTTCTGTCCCTAATAACCCAGAGCCTAATTCAGATAGATGTTGATGACTCAAGTTTAATTCAGAAGATTGGGCTTGATGGCATACAGCTTCATCAAATTCAATTAAAAAGCATTTTAATTCATTATCCATTCTTACTAGCCAGAATCTCTTTCAGTGCTGACAAAGACATCAATTCCTATTCACTATAGCCATTGAAACCTGGGAAAAATCAGATTCTGAGTAGCCTCTAATGGTGCAATTAAGAAAAGCTATAAGGACCGCAGTTCTTTTGAGCTCTTCAGGCCATCATCTCTAGCTACTGCCTAGATCCTGAAGGAAACTGCTACCTAATTAGAAAGGAGTAATGAAGAGAGACCCAGTGGAGCATCCTGCAGAGATCTACACAAAGTCTGGCTTAGCGACTCCAAAGGAATTTTCTTGCCTTCTCCATATGCGTCTGAGGTCCCACTCCAGCATCACAATATATCCACCAATAATCCCCATCCATCTTCCACGGCGCAGATGTACTGTGCTGACTGTTGTATGCATTTACAGGGGAAAAAGAAACCTGATCTCACTAGAAATCAAGCAAAGTAATTTTAAGGTGATCAAAATATATTGCCCAGATGTTTGTACACATTACTCTGAGAAAGCTTCTGCATTAACATTATCCACAAGACTTGAAGTTATAACACTGTAATTCTTTGTGGTAAACATTGACAGCTCTCAGGATTTTTTTTACAAAATATTTCTAAAAACTATCAGCCTTTTTTCTTTTTTATACTATTGACATTTCTATTCAGTATTTGTCATTAAAGACATATAAAAATAGCATTTACTATCAGAAAGACGATATTAGACCAAAGAGAAGATATTTTTTCCATTTTTATCCCCGCAACTGAACTGCAAGTGTGTTCAAAAGAAAAAGGCGATCCTCAGGGAAAGCCTGTCTTGCAAATATCACTGAATACTAAACATTCAAGGCAACATTTTCTCAAGCAACCTGCAAACATCCATTCCTCTTTCAGATACAGATGTAGTAACATTACTTAAATTCTCATACACTTACACAAAATTTGTACATTACAAGTTGTCTCACAAATGCACTGAACAAGCTGGGTAACAGAATGAACATACACAGATGTCAATGAAGTGTCTAATAAGTAATTGTCCTATTTCCAATCCACACAGCTTCAATCTTACAGGGGGTGTGTTAAGATATAGTTCTAATCTCCACAACCCACTGAAAAAACGACTTGGTAAATTGCCTTTGATAAAACATTTATGATCATTACTAACACTTGCCTACTATTAGGAGAAAATCATTACCTGAGGAAACAGAGAACAATCTATCCAACACAGGGATTACCAACCAAAATGAGGACTAAGTCATAGGGTTACGCAGTACAGTTGTTTTATCACTGTGTTCAGTAGTTTTTCTCAACAATTATAAATATTAAGAGCATCAGTATTAATCATTTTGTCCCAGAGTAGACTCATGCAGAATCAGCTCTGTACTATTCTGATTTTTCTTGATAATAATCATGTAGATTTAGCCTTAAATCAGAAAATTGAACATTCTCTGCATTTGGGGCTAGAAATGTACTTTCTAGTAAATGAATGACATTTACATCTTCTTCTCATGGCCCTGCAAACACAGAATATCTTTACTGTAATACAGGTATTCCTTACTATACAGCACCCTTCCATTTCCAAATAACGAAATAACATGTCAATCTGTCTGCTGTCAATTGCATTCCCATCATTCCAACATCACAAATCCTATGACAAAGGGGAAAGCACTCTAGAAGCAATGTTGAAAATTGAAAAATGAAACATAGCTTCCATTTTGCATAAATCACCAATGTGTCATTCTGTAGTTTTGACCATAAGCCTGACCCAAATAAAAAGCTCCCTGTAGACTTTAGCAGACTGTAGTTCAAAAATTGAAACTGCCTAGTTGCTTGTTCTCTCCATAGAAATACTTTAGTTTACAGCAGTGGTCTCCAAAGCAGGGTGTGTTGTGCACAAGGAAGAACATATTAGAACTTCAGTATTGCATGTATATAATTTATAAATAAATAAATGTACATGTATTGCGGGTGTGTGCTCAAAATGTTATACTGATAGGGTTGCATGATCAAAAAAGTTCAGAGACCACCGGCTTATATCATAACTAAAGAAAAGAAATACGATTCGATGTTTCAGTCCTTTCAGAGGGACTAAAAATGCTAAAATATTGTTTCAAGACAAAAATTTATTTACACAAAAGTTTAGAATAAGCTGTCACTAGCTTTTCTTCATTTAAATTCATTATCTACAGCTCAACAGATGCTAAAGTAAAATGTTTCCTGACAGCTTAAACAAGAAGGTTTATAAGGTCAGTTGCTGAACTTGGCAAGACATGAATTGACCTAAACCAACATTTTTTCATCCATCCATCCATCCATCCATCCATCCATCCATCCATCCAAAGGCCTTAGTAATATTTCAGAACAATAAAAAGTGAAGAGGGATAGGTTAGTCAGGAAATTAGTATCAGAGTTGCTGTAACTTTAGGTTTTTTGTGTCACAGATTTCCTGTTTTCTTTTACATTACCAACATTTCTAGTAATATATATACTAATATAAACACACAAACATAAAGGTAGTTCTGTGTACTAAAAGCTGTTCCGTCAAATAAGATTTTTTTCTTTAAAAATAATTAAAAAAAGGTCACTTCATCTCTTCATATGCCTGAATATTGTTCAGGACAGTAAGATGCCATATGGAAATGTATACTGCACATACAACCTGACTAGATGCTTACTGCTGAGAGTTACTCCTGTTTACAAGTTTACAAGTGCACTCTGTTATCACAATGACAGAACAGATAAACCCGAAAGTCATGCTAGTGTTTAAACAGAAGTTACAGGATTAATGAAAAAAATAAATACAAACTATATAATCTGTGTTATGAAGGTTCTGCATTACAGTCAGGCTACCGTAACAGTTTCTTCCATAGTCTAGTAACATAAGTCACTAAACCACCATTAGGATATCTTCAAGCTACCACACTTTATGTAAAACAGCTTTAGTGAAGGGAGTAAATATTCCTCTGCTCTGATTCTTAGCTAACATTGAATTAACATTGGCATATGCTCGACATTAGTTCCATTGCAATTAGTTGATAATTGCAGAGATAAATCATCTCCAGTCCTTAAGGTCCAACATGAGATTTCAAATATAACATGAGTATATCTCCTAGACTGCATTTCAGAGGTGTTTCTGTAAAGCTTAATATCATTCAAATAGTTTGTAACTATTCTCATCTCAACCTGACACTGGGAAAATAATTTTCTGATTTATCCATCGTGGTCTCATTTAATATAGCCTAAAGTAACAATGTACAAAAGAAAAAGATGGATACTGTTCTAGATAATCTGATACAAATAACTGATTTCATAAGAATGATTCTTTACAAATTATTATGTATGATACAGGACAGAATTAACAATTTTACTATATAAAAACTACGTATTGTTAGACTCAAAAAAAAAAAGATGTATCTTAATTTAATGGAAGAGCTAAAACATTCTCACACAGGAAGAATGCCTATTAGGGGACAAAATCTGAAATACCGGACAAAATCTTTTGGATGATAGCCCATTTAGTTTCACATACACTGAAAAGTAAGAAAATATTTCTTTTTCTCTAACAGTGATAAAAAGTAAAAGTGTGCCTGACAGCTTAGATATCATCAGAAAAGATTGATAAACTGCTTGAAGCAGTAAATATGAGGGGCTGTATGGCTGTGGTCAAAACAAACAAAAAAGTTACTAAGCAAATGGACACAGTGAAGAGAAGGGAGGAATTAGAGATATTGGCTGCCTGCAACAACAGAGAAGTTATCAAAATGGAAATCAAGGTGTGAAATGCAAAACAGATGTATAAAAATATGAAATAAGAAACTACTTTGTAGCAAAGGCTGGGTAACTGCATATGAAATAAGAACAAAGGGGCTTTTGAAAATTCATTTCAAGAAAGAAATAAGCAATACAACTGAAACCTCTGTTTATGGCAGGAAAAAGAAGAGCACGCTTACATACTTTAGGATGAGAAAGCTGCTCAAAACATAAGAAATAGAACGCAAAGGTCAAAATAGCAACAGTGAAAGAAAGTCAGTGTTTTCTATTTATTTATTTATTTGTCTTTGCAGGGAAAAATACACATTTCACAGAAATATACAAATTCACACTAAATACCTAGCAAATAGTGATTCATTTTAAAATATCTCAAGAGACACTACTCACACAGAAACATTTAAGAAACGAATAGGAAGAATGGGTTTTTTTGTAATGCTTAATATCCTCAGATTCATTATAACATACAGCAAACATTCAAGGCACTGAGAGTTGTATTTTCCTTCTGTAGATGAAACTGATGTGCTGTAAGAGTTGTTAACCATTTTGCCCTGAAAACTTCAACCAGCTTAGATCCTCCACCTGGTGAGAATGGAGCATGTATTCCCAAAATTATTGTCCCTATTTGCAGCTTCGAAATTCTTTTCAACCTAAACATCATTTCAGTGAACACTTCTGTTAGCTCTTAATTGTAAGTTGATCGCTTCGTACTGTGAGCTGTGGCCAACACGCTGCCCCTGGCATACAGAAACGGCCACTCTGCAAAGCCACCCAGCTGTGTCCCCCGTGTGCCACGGTCTTCTCGTTCCCTCCCGCTGCTCTCCTCAAGGTCCCGGGGCCCCTCTCTACTCGCCCGGGTACGGCACAAGATACACGCAACATCGCTTTGGCAGGATGACGCTACTGGACAGGTGCAGGAGAAAGTACAACTTCCACACCCAGCTGGGCCTCCAGTTTGTTTAAGAAAGAAAATAAAACATGCAACAACCACCACCAAACCCCGCCTTGCCTACTGAACCCGCTTTTCATGAAGTATCCACCTGAGCAACTAAACTTTCTTAGCGTTGGTTATCTGCGGGCACAGGACTGCGGGCAAGCGCCTCCGCCCCACCTGCGTCCAGCCTGTGGCGACAAGGCCGCGGCACTGAGCTGTGGCCGGCAGAAGGCGGCACCAGGTCGCCCGGCTCGGCCCAGCCCCGCCGCCCGCTGGCCCTGACGCCCGCCCGGGCCCGGGGTCCGAGACCTGAGGCGGCGGACGGCCGGGCGACCCGCGGGGGTGGCCGAGCCCCCTCTCCGGGAGCGGCCGCAGCAGCCCCGGCCGGACGCCCTGACCCGCCCGCCCGCCTGGCCCCCCGCGGGCGGCCGGCGTGAGAGGGCACCCCTTCTCCCGCGCCTCCCGCCCTCCCTCCCGGGGCTCTTACTCTTTGGCGGAGGCGCCCAGCAGCCCGGAGCTGTTTCGGCTGCCGAGCTCCTTCTTCTTGCTCCCCTTGGAGGCCATGGCCGCGGGCCCCGCCGCGTCCGCCGCGTTGCCGGGCGACCCGGCCCGCCGCAGGTAGCGGCTCCAGCGCCGCCCCGCGGCCCAATAGCCCCGCGGCCAGCCCGGCCCCGGCGTTACCGCCAGCCCCCGACGGCGCGAGGCGGCCCGGCAGGGCCCCGCCGCGGAGGAGGGCAGCGGACGGGCAGAGGCTGAGGGGTCCCGCCCGCGCAACGCCCCCGCCGCCGTCTTCGAGGAACTAAAAATCGGATGTAAAGTGCCTTTGCGGAAAAGGCTTAGCTTTGAAAGTGATGAAATGCTGCTGCCTGAGCTCATGCGGGAGCTTCAAGGATCGCTCCGAAGACGGCAATTTGGGGGGGGGGGGGGGGGGGGGGGAAGACATTTTAAAACCGCAGTTTAGTTGTAAATACTATAATCGCATGACTAAGTTTCTGTTGAACAATTAAAAGAGCAAGAGCAAAAAAGTACCAATTCGAAATGGTTGCAATTTTTGGCCCCTTTTTATAGCAGTACATATGAACCACACGAGAAGGAAGCAAAAAATAATTAGTACTGGAGCCTGGAGAGAGGTTTTAGAGCCGGACTGTGCAAGTATGTATTTTCTTTTTTAATTTTAAAATGATGCAACTAATTCCTGATACAAGGCCTGTAATTACCAAAGTGAATGGAGTTTCACCAAGATTGGGTAAAACTAACATTAATCAGCTACTTTTGAATTCAGCAGATACCTGATTTCAGCCAAACTAAGGAAACTTTTTCAGATACATTCCAGGGATAGTGTTATTGCCAACAACTCCTATTTCTAATTTTCAACCTATTTGCTATTTCCCAGGTTATAGTCTGTGATGAAAAATCCATGATAAACCAAAACGTACTTCTTTGCTTATTTTTATTCAAGCTCAGTCTTTCTGAAATATAAAAATCAATGAAAATTTATTTGTCAAATTGCAGAGGGCATGAACAGATCAAAAGATACAAGGAAAAATATTCAGATGTTGCTGCATCTAGAGGCTTGTTTTAGACAAATGTCAGATCTTGATTTATATCAAGATGACAGAAGGCCAGATATATACTTCTAAATTTGAAAGTGGAAAATTCTTCCACATCTTTGCATTTCCTTCAGCATTATGTCCAACAGCATCCATTTTAAATAAGGTACCTTGGGACACTTCTCACTTGAGAACCAAGTAAACGTTTTAGGTTTATTTATTTCTTTTCAAACTGGTCTCTCTTCAGACAATTACACTATCAAATACTGATCGGGGCATGCAGATGAATAGCAGAGGCAGTGGTGAGTTCAAACAGCTGGCTACTGCTTCAGTACCAGCGCAGGGCTGTTAACCTCCACACCTTGCTGGAAGCCGATGCAAACTTGCAGACTGAAGCTGGAACTTAGAGGAATGAGTTTGTAACAGAGAACATGGATAAAACTACCTCAGATCATCTGTGATTTCCATCTATTCCTCTGAATCCCCTTTCCTATATTCATTGGGCAGAGAAACTACTATGGAAAAGTGTCTATGAAACATAGGTGTAAGAGGCACCTGTGAAAATTTTCCTACTAGGGAAACTTCCTTCCTGATCCCACTGCAGATGACCAGTGAGGTTTTCAACTTCCCAGCAAATATAATTCTTGTAATACAAATTAGGTGAAAACAGAAAAGGAACTGAAATTTCAGGGCATCTGTCTGTAAACGTTTTTGGGTGGTGAAGGAGGAAGGACAGAAATAGAAGAGAAGGTATGTAAGCTACAGAGCCCTTCATTCTTTGCTCTGTTAAACGATAGCTGCTACATATGAAGTTCAAAATGCAACTTTTACCATAAAATTCTACAATACATTTGTGATGGCATTCAAAGCATGTATCTAGGTGCTTTGTGAAGAAAAAAAGGATCTCAAGCTTTTGCATCCATCAAGCTACATCTTTTTATTTATCCAATACCTTAATTTAGAATTCCATAACCTAACAGCAATGACAAGGGCAGCTTGTTTGGAAATAGAAGTTAATCTGAATTTTAAAAAAGCTAGTTTTCTAACTGGCAAGGAATCTGCAAGGTCAAATCAGCTGTTTCACTGGCCTAGTGTCTCCATCCATGAAGTACATATGACAGATACTCCCTGAAGGAAAAAGTTGTTTGGGTAGAAGCAGACTTACAGCTGGAAAATGTGAAATAAATATACGAGACAGTAACACAATAACAGTGTATGTTAGGGACCCACTGAGATGTAGCTAAACAAAAACTAAGATAACAGGTACTGGATAACGATGGATGGGTGGCATTCTGGTCACCATTCTTCTAAGGCACCATTCGAAAAAACTGCCTTTGTTTTTCCCTTAAACCATCACATTATCAACTGCTATAGCACACACAAGTCGCTATCAGGAAAACAGCCTTTTAGTCCTAAATATTTTGCACTTTTCTGTAGCTACAAAAACTAGTTGGAGAGAGGGAAAAAAAAGAATAACTATGAACAGGAACACTACCAAAGCCCCTCTCAGGGGTCTTGGAGCTCAGACCACTGAGACTTAACTCTCTCCTCTGATTTTCAACAAGGCACAAGGATTCCAAAACAAGACAGAAGAAAGCTTTTGCCTTAAGAGAAGGCCTGGGCATGAGGCAGGGGGCCAAATCTTAATGTGTAGAAATACCTCATGGGGAGACTAAAGACCCTCAAATTCTCAGAGGCGCCCAGTGATAGGATTGCAGACAATGTAAAATTTTGAATACAGGAAATTCCTCTTAAAAATAAGATATTTAATTTTATTTTTAATTGCAATGAGGGTGGTCAAACATGAGAACAGATTTTCCAGTGAGACTGTGGAGTCTGCATCAAACTGGACATGGCCATGAGCAACCTACTTAAGCTCTGAGCAAGGGTGTAACACTACATGGTCTCCCAAGGCCACTTCCAACCTTACCCATTCTGTGGTTCTGGGAAGTTTTCCATGAAAAAAGGGTTAAAGTTAGACAATGGGTTAAAGTTACTAAAGGATAGAAAAATTTAGGTTCTGAAATTAATTCATTTAGCAAATCAGAAAAAAAAAAAAAAAAGAGTACTCTGACTTCCACTACTCTCTTCTGCTTATTTACTAAGTGAAAGAGTAGGTGGGAGTGAGATAAGGAAGCTACAGGTCAGTGGGAAATTGTGAACGAGGGAGGACAGCGGTGGGTTGGCATTTCAGGAACAGCAGGCAGTGAAAGATCAGAGAAAGAGTGAACAGTGATCAGAAAAAGGGAGATTGTGAGTGGACATTGGCAACATCTGAGAAAAAGGAAACCCTGCAGTATGTGATAAGAGCTTGGGAGGAGCAGTCTGTGCAGAGTCAGGAATAGTCAGCTGCCAAGGTGTCATAGGGCAGGGAACTGAACTTGAGCAAAACCATCCTCGAACAGACAGACTGAAACTATTCACAAGCAGCTGTATTCTGTTAACTCTTAAGTCAGCCTGAGGCTAGGGAGCCAAGGGGGGAAATGGATTATATGAGTATCTTGGGTAAACTGATGGAGTAAAACAAGACAGGGGAAGAAAATTGCAACCAGCTGCGTAACAGAAAAAAGTCTTCTAAGCACAGGACCTTCTGCCCACTGCCATTTCAAAAATATCTTACGGTACTGTGTCTCATCTGATCTTGTCAGGGACATGCTTTTTTCTAGCACTCTAGCCTCCCCTGAATTTGACATGGTGCTAGAAAGGATTCTGATTAACCCAGCTGTGTTACTATTTCCATTTATCTTTTTGTTAAGTTGTCTATTTGCTAGAGCACCTCTTGATCACATTGTCATGTTATATAGTCTGTTTTGGGGGGAAGACAGCTCCAAAATAATCAGTAAAATATTCAGCAGCTGTCCAAGCCCAATTTAAATATAACAGTACCAACAGAGCACATGCCTAACTTCAAGTCAAAGTGTCTTCATGAACTGGGGAGCACCACAACTTTGATCCTCTCTCCACTCCTCTTTCCAGTTAAATATTGGGGGAACAGAGTGTAGGCAGCCAGAGCAGGCAGCAGAGGAAAATTAGTCATTCAGAGAACAGGGTAGTGCCATTGCTTTTCTTTTGTAAACTTACATCTGATGATTCATAACAAGGGTATCTTTCTATGTCAAAATGAAAGACTTCCTGGTACTGATACTGTGTGAAAACCCCTATCTGAAGTTTGGAGCTGAGGGCAACTGTGGTACTCTAGCTATTGCAATTGTTAAGAAATGGGGATACTGACAGAGGAAGTAGTATTACCTCTTAAAAAAAAAAAACCTGAATCTTTGGCTAAAAGATATGATGAATTTTGATGATAGCCAAAGGGATGGAGGGATATTTCTGTTTTTAAAATGAGAATACACAATGTTAATGCAGTGTTAACTACTGAACTGTAGAGGCTAATAATCTCTTAGTACACCATTTTACTTTAGTATTTTGTTATTTACAATTAAGGTTGTAACTTTTCTCCAGGAGATTAAAAAAGTTAGGTCTTGTTCTAAGTTAAGGCATGCTGCAGATCATAGCAAATCCTTTTTTATAGTGATTAACTTCAGTGCAGTTTTAAGTTGCAGTTGTGTATACAGGCTAAAAGCAAAAAGTTATACTATTTTAAAAATGCAAAATATAAGACTGCTAGATAAATATTTTGTAATATAAATGTGATTAACATTCTTCAAAGTGAGGAACAAGACCATAAATAGGTATACCTGTAAGATGTCTTCAAACTTGTTCTTCCAATCTACCCAGTAAAAATAAATCTTCTCTAAATAAAAAAAAAATACCACAACACAGTTTACATTCTCTAACTTCTGAAACATGTAAAAATGACATAAGTCATTATGACACTTGTGCCATCATACATATGACATATGGCACAAGTGCCATCATAACCATTTGAACTATAGTAAGTCTCATCTAATTGTGCTTAAAACAATAATCCAGTGAAAACAAATAGCATTCTGATAGACAATCTGACTGAAAGCCCCTGCTCCTTAAACTACTAAATACTAGAAGGCAGTGATTTTGGGTACCTTGAGGCAAAGCACAATTGAAATCATCAATTCTTTAAGTTTCAAGCAAAGTAGTTTGCCTGCATGGTAGGTTGACCCAGGCTGGCCTCCAGGTGCCCACCAGCTGCTCTATCACTCCCCTCCTCAGCTGGACAGGGGAGAGAAAATATAACGAAAGGCTCATGAGTTGAGATAAGGACAGGGAGAGATCACTCACCAGTTACCGTCATGGGCAAAACAGACTTTGACTTGGGAAAATAATTTATTACAAATCAAATCAAAGTAGGATAATGAGAAATAAACCCAAATCTTAGAAACACCTTACCTCCAACCGAGTTCAGCTTTGCTCTGGCTTTCTCTACCTCCTCCCCCACAGTGGCGCAGGGGGATGGGGAATGAGGGTTGCAGTCAGTTCATCACATGCTGTCTCTGCCACTCCTTCCTCCTCCAGTGGAGGACTCCTCACACTCTTCCCATGCTTCAGTGTGGGGTCTTTCCCACAGGAGACAGTCCTCTACAAAAATCTCCAATGTGAGTCTGTCCCACAGGCTGCAGTTCTTCACAAACTGCTCCAGTGTGGGTCCCTCTCACAGGCTGCAGTCCTTCAGGAACAGACTGCTCCAGCATGGGTCCCCTGCAGGGTCACAAGTTCTGCCAGCAAACCTGCTCCAGCGTGGGCTCCTCTCTTCCCATGGGTCCCAAGTCCTGCCAGGAACCTACTCCATTGTGAGCTTCCTATGGGGTCACAGCCTCCTTTGGAGGTATCCACCTGCTCCAGCATGGGGTCCTCCACAGGTGGGTATCTGCTCCACCGTTAACCTCCACGGGCTGCAGGGGCACAGCCTGCCTCACCATGGGCTTCACCACAGGCTGCACAGGAATCTCTGCTCTGGCACCTGGAGCACCTCCTCCCCCTCCTTCAGTGGCCTTGGTGTCTGCAGAGTTGTTTCACATATTCTCACTCCTCTCTCTGGCTGAAGTTGCTGTTCTTTGGTTTTGTTTCCCCTTCTTAAATGTTATGACAGAGACGCTACCACCATCGCTGATGGGCCAGCAGTGGGTCTGTCTTGGCGCTGGCTGGCATTAGCTCCATCAGACACAGGGGAAGCTTCTAGCAGCTTCTCACAGAAGCCACCTTTGTAGGCCCCTGCTACCAAAACCTTGCCATGCAAACCCAATACAGCCTGTACATATATCCATAGAAGCATTTGCACTTCAACCAGCCTGGTGCTGTCCAGGGAGAAAAGACTAGAAGTAATCTTTGTGCACAATACAACTACTTCAGTGTTGTACTGTACTGAATAAATACTGACCGAGGATAAAATCATGTCTGAGGCATAGTAACTGCAAGTTAATACTGAATGTATCTTGATGAGGCAGATGTTTTGCTACATCAATGCTGGGATAATACTGTCAATTAATATTCACTCATTATAACCAAAGATGCTTAGACATAATATGAACAATGAAAATGGACAATGCAGCCCAAGTGTTATATTACTTCAACACCACAGTCTACAGAACACTTTTGAAGTACAGAAGTTAAAAAACAAACCCATCTGAACATGTCTTGGACTAGATGATCTTCCAGGTCCTTTCCAGCCTAGATGATTCTGTGATTTCTCGTGGTTTAACCCCGGCTGGCAACTAAGCACCATGCAGCCCCTTGCTCACTCTTCCCCCCAGCCCCAGTGGGATGGGGAGGAGAATCAAAACCAAGATAAGAGATATGAGATAAGAACGGTTTAATAATTGAAATAAAATATAGTAATTGTAATGAAAAAGAAGATAACAAAAAGAGAGAGAAATAAAACCCAAGAAACACAAGTAATGCACAATGCAATTGCTCACCACCACCTGAACAATGCTCAGCCAGTCCCCGAGCAGTGATCCACACCTCCCAGCCAACTCCCCCCAGTTCATATACTGAACATGACATTATATGGAATGGGATATTTCTTTGGCCAGTTTGGGTCAGCTGCCCTGGCTGTGTCCCCTCCCAACTTCTTGTACACAGACTAAAACGATAAAATAACCATCTAGTAGAATTTATTCATTCAAGTACATAAGCCACTTACAATGTCTAAGTTAGAAATTTTCACTGAATGAACTGAACTATATTAGGTAGCGATAAGAGGCCATAATCATGTGTTTAAAAATACACTGAGTACTTTTATCTTTCCCCTGTTCAGACACAGATTGAAACAGAATTGAGCTTACAGACAGAGCTTTATGATGGTCATGTACAATACAGGCACACTTTCTTACAAGTTTTCTTCACTACATCATCAGATCTGAATCTAGTATATTCCTTATTTTCAATATTAGTCTGCTGCAGGACAAAGAACTCTGAAGTGACCTCTCACATACTGTCAAGTGAATGCTGTATTTCAATTCAGAATCATTTATCTCACTGGCATTTTGTTAATATATTTTTTACTCCTGGAAGTATACTGCTACGCTCATTTCTTAAATTCTTTAGCAACTCATTATATGAAGGACAAAGGCATACATGCACTTAAGAGAACCGTGTTTCTGTACCAAACAGGGTGTTTTGTAAAGGGAGAAAGAGGTAGTCAGTTCTCTGTTTTGGAACCAAGGTTTCTAGCAAGATGTTAAGACTAGAAAGATAAGGGAGCAACAGTTTAAGAGCAAAATGTTTCACCATTCAATACCATGGTTTTACTGCACATACTTCTTTTATAACTCTTTCCTCATATCACTATATACCAAATGGTTACTCCGGTACTGAGTCTGCAAGAATGACTCAAACTATTACCCAGGGATTAATCACTACAGATGAACAAGGATTTGTTCAATTTAAGGAGACTGAATGCTATTACAACTCAATGGGTCTGACAAAGTTTAAACAAACAAAACTCTGGAGCTTGGAATAGCTCATTTTTCTACCACTGCAGTTAAGATACACCTAGAAAATCCCATACTGAAAGATCACTAATTGCTCTAACTCCTTGTTTTCTCAGCAATTGTAATGCCTCATTAAGCTTTTTAAATGAGTAGAGGTTGACTTATGCATTAGCTTCACAGACGTACTGCACAACTACAAACCAGGAAGACTATATCCCATTTACAAAAATCAGTTGATGGAAACATGCCAGGAAAGACATTTTACTGAGGCACTGATTCAGATTTTTACTCAAGTTTTTAATCTCAAAACTGTCCCTTAAATATAGGGACTAGGAAGTCAGGTACTTGCTCATTTAAGATTGACATATTTCAGATTTCAAGACATAATGAAATAAAATAGCATGGGGCCTCTGTTCTGGTAACTGAGATGAATTATCACTTTACTATATATCCTGTATATATAAAACAAATGATGTTTGACACTTTTTACTCACTTATTAGCCTGAAGTTAAATTGGGTCTGTTTAAACTTCCACATATCTTTCCAAATCAAAGTTCTTGGGTTAATTAGGACAGGGCTCCATGACTAGTTTAATTGACCTAAAGACTTCTCCAGAAACTAGTCTCATTCTCATCTACCAGGGACATGCTCCCATTCCCCTCCTCAGGCTAAAATGCCAGTCTTGTAGTTTTCATCCTCTGGCTGGATCAGATTTCCTGACCAGCCCACCAGTCTCAAACACAGCAATGCTCCCTCCAAGGAACAGGAATGAAGTTTGTAGCACAAAGGAAGGCTAGCCATCTATTAAAGCTCTAACATAGCAGCTACCAGAAGATAAAGCTGTTTTCAAATGTCAGTGAGAGCATTTGTGTATAGAGTGGAACACATGATATGAAGATTCATTTGCTCAAAAGCATACACCAACAACATACATAAGATGCCCAAATACATTTATTTGCCTTTTAAAAAGTACATTACTCTTCAGAAAAAAAAGACAGCCTAGGAAATCTCAATACAGATTAAAGTATATCCAATCTGGCACATACTTCATATACTGATGTTTAAGTAGACATCAGCACCATCAAACCAAGCAAGATAAGACTTCTGAAGTCAGTAGCAATGAGGTACCAGGACAGAAGAAACCCTTAAAATAAAGAGGAGCTTCAAAGCCTTTCAGCCAAGCAGAGCCAGAGTTCCAGAACATATTCAAGAACCATGAAATCTCTAATCCTTTTGCTCTTCATTTGCTGCCAAAAATACATACAAGTTATAACAAGGAAACATAGGCATCTCAGCAAACAGAGTTACAAACTGGTAAACCAGTTCACCAGCTCCAAGTAATCAGAAGAGTGCAGCACTGTTCTAAAATTGAAGATAGAGCTGAGGAGGTGGGGGTGAGGGGGTGGGGTGTTTGATAGGCTAGCAAGAACCAGTTAAGCTATTTCCTTCAAGACCTCTCTCCTTCTTCATGGTATTCAGAACCATCTCAAGACAGAAGGAAAAAAACAGCAAGTTCATTATCACAGGACTAAGATATTTACTTTGCACTCTTGGTAAAGTTTTTAGTGTTAGTGCCTGAAGAAGTTACTAGATGTTTATTTCTGGATGTGCATATGGGTGAGGTTACCATAACTATGTGCCAGCAGTACAACTCTATTCATTAATGTGTTTCATATGTAAAGTATAAGCTGAAAATATTCTGCCTTAAGTGGCTAGAGGTGCATTTTTGTTAGTATTTCTATAACCATGTTAAGTACCATTTACCCATCTTGTTCTTACTCAGTGGTAAAAGCCATCTACTTCACCCAGTCCTAGTGAACATACTAAGAAAGATACCTCCCATCTGTCATTGACCCCTTCAAGATTTCTGGGATGTCTTGATCCAGGAGAACTAGCAATGAGACAGATCCTTATGGTGGGGGATAATAAATAGGGACAAAAATGTAGGTGAGAAGGCTGAAGTGGGACATTACTGGTGACAAAGGAAAAGTTTAAAGGTGCAAGTGTCTGTTCAGCTAAAACCATGATGACTGAGTCCTATTTGGAATATAGCATATGTCCTAGAAGCAAACTAGACACTGAATGTTATCTTTGTTCCTTTTTAGGAGTGTAAACACTACCTCCTTATGTTCTCAAGTAAGAAGACACTAATCAGACTTAGGTGTAGTCACTCAGGCAAGTGGAGCGGTAACTTACAAGATACTCAGTTTCATGCTAAACAAGAATATGTAAACACCCACAAGAATCACCTATTCAGATAATACCAGACACCCCATATGGATTGTCACAACGCAGCACCATAGCAGCAGTTTGATTTAAGGAACAGTCTTGCTGCTCATCCCATCACATTTACTGAACAGCGATAGCATTAGCAGCATTGTGATTTACTCTCTGCTTTCAATGGGTCTAGGTCCAGTTTTGGTTTCCCCACATCATTCTCTTCATTAGGAAAGGTTTTGTAGTTGGCAAGGATGTTTTCCACCAAGAATCGAGCAGCTTCATCTATGTTGATGTTGTCCTAAAAATGTTGAAAGCAAGGAAGTCAGTGATTTTGAAACAGTCACACATTCCTATTAGAAGCTGGCCAAATACAAAACTCTTCTACAGTCTCATCAGCCTGACACAAACAGCTTAGATGCATCAGGTCATTGCTCATACACTTGCTTTTTTCAAAAGTTACCAGAAAGGTTTGAGACAAATTTATTCACCCATATTACAAATAGCATACTTTGACTTCAATCTTGTAGGCAGTTGGTGTAAAAGTGTCACCTGCGTTTGGAATACTCAACAAAAGCCAAAATGCATTTCTGCATCAGGAAAGATAATAGGCAATTACAGTGTTCATAGTAGTGTTCTACCTTTTGGGGCCTTTTTCTGCTTCTGATGCACTTATGTAAAAGGACCTTTTCCATCAGCCTCAAAACCCCAGCTAAATCCAGGTGCCTCATCTAGCCACTCTACATTTGCTTGTGCATGCTTTGAAAAGTACCTCCACATACATACTTAAGGTGGTGTGTATGCAGGATACCCTGATGAAATACATCTCTAGGTATCTCAGCTACTGATAGGCCAAGCTGGCCAGTGCCAAGGGGCCTTTGGCCACAGCTTTGACCTGGTTGGTCCACCTATTGACTCACCACAGGGCTGCCACATTTGGAATTGCTCATCCTTGGTTCCAAAGGAAATACCACCCCAGAACGCTCTGCCTCTGTAACTGTAGATCTAAACTCTACACAAGAAAGGTTAGATCATGAGATCATTCGACCCATCACTACTGGATTTTACAAGCTTGTGACTGTTAGCCACAAACTGCTTTTGGCAGTTTGCAGATAGGAACTTTTCACTGCCCAGAGTGAAGGAGGATTCTCCTCATTTTAGTGTAAGGATGTTCATAAGATATTTCTATGAGTATTTATACTCTCTGCAGTTTTTGCCTTTAATATTCCCCCTAATCCACAGGGAGTGGGACCTATACTACTGATGAGTAGACTGAAGATTCAAGTATCAGTTCCAGCAGAAAAGCAAAACCAGATTATCAGGATATATAAGTGAGCAGGATTTAAAACCATAAACTGATTTGTTATGCTTAGAAAACAAAAAAGCTGTCCTGAATTTTTGCTAAGCTATTTTAACTACACCTCTTCAGAGTCCTGAACAAGTCAATAACTGAACTAGGACTAATACTGTCTGGACTTTTCTGCACCAAGAACCTTGTTTTACGTTGTCATGTCTTAAATGCCACCTAAAATGTAAGTCACTACACTTCCACGTTAGGTCATATTCCAGTGTTGCTTGCATTTATTTTTAACCCACATTGAAATTTATACATAACAGTGTTACAGGCAGGTAAAACTTCAGGGAAGACATAACCCAAAGCAGAATCTTGGCAGTTTTTGAGTATAGAGAGTCTTAAAATGTGAAGGGTTCAGTAACAGAAGGGTGGGTTTGGGAATTATTTGTTCAAATACAAATAATTAGCTAATGTAACTGATTCCTGTCTGTGTACCCTTCTTCCTTACTTTAAAGTGATCAGGCAGAAGCTTGTTACTTTATTTCTTACATTCCTCTTACAGACTTTTTTCTTTAAATGGTTGTTTTGTGCCAGTTCATCAGCAGCAGTTAAAGGAAGTAGACAAGCCAAGGGAAAAGAGGGACCTTGAGGTTTAGCTTACCGTATAAAGTAGTTGAGCCAGACCGGTAATTTGGTCTGTCAACCACATTGTCTTCATCTAGAGGAACCTTTCATTTTAAGAATCAATTGAGTTTTAAGGAACTGCTGAATTTCACTTCACTAAGCTACTACAAGCTTATCTGTACATTGACCAAGTCTGTAGACTAAAAGTACAACATACGAAGTTACTTAAAGTTATCTGTTTGAATAAAGCATCTGTCTGTCTTATCTTGTTACTATACAGAACAATTTGTTTTTCTTCAGTCTTGACACTGCCTGATAAAATAGAAAAGTGCTTTAGTGACATTATCATCTGGGCAGGTAGTAACAAGTAGGCAAATAGCTTGTTCACTTTTAGAGTCTTACCACGTCCTAGTTGCAACAGTGAAGACAGAAGGTGCAATTTAAAAACCTGCACCTAAAGATTACTTGTATCTTTTGGATAGTTTGATCAGCGTTTAGGAGTATTAACACCTAAAGAATGACTCTGATCCTGATGCATGCAAGATGAAAAAATACTTAAACTCAGTTAATCAAGGTTTCCAGTTAGTTTCAAGGTTCTCCAAATTTAAGCTGCAGTTCTAATCTAAACCAACTATGCTGCAAGTCTCATGGGAGTGAGCTAGCCTGCACCCCACTTCCCACTTTTGCTGTACACTGGAGACTTGACTATCATTTTCTCTACTTGATAATTTTATTCCCCACATGACTATATTCATCCATTCTTATGCCAATACTTAGAAGAGTTAAAACATGTTTTTTCTTTATGCTCACCTTGGCAGATGTTTCAAACCAGCCAACAAAGCCACCTTCTCTGCAGAACTGGTCCATTTGAGAGGGATTCTGGCTGCCATCTTTCTTTTGGTCACACTTGTTTGCAAGAAGAACAGCAGGGATGGGGCTGCCATTGGGAAGTAGTACTTTACTGTCCAAATCATGCTTCCATTTTGAAACAGCCTCAAAAGTGGAGCCTCTTGTGACATCGAAGACCACAAAAGCACCAACTGCCTCTTTGTAGTATACTCTGGTCATATTTCCAAAGCGCTCCTGGCCTGAAAGAGAGGACAGTGACAGAGTATATTATTTTAGTAGGCAATGTAAATGGACTTCTGTACCAGGTTAGTACATACGAGTTTGGCATTCAGGTCTAGTCACCTAGGTCATATGACATTGCCTCTTCTATCCTATATGGAAGTTCACTGTAAC
Organism: Strix aluco; assembly: GCF_031877795.1. Lineage (NCBI taxonomy): Eukaryota > Metazoa > Chordata > Aves > Strigiformes > Strigidae > Strix > Strix aluco. Next base: position 58,213,855 of record NC_133933.1, on the reverse strand, counting down.
AGCCATTGTGTATATTATACATGACAATTAGGATGTTAAAAGCAGTTTACAATCCCAATTACCACTGATTTTTTTTTTTTTTACTTATTTGTTGAATAGTGTTCTTTGAGAAGTAATGCCTAAAAACACCACCAGCACAGCTATACACAAATCATTCTTTCATCAAAAGAGATTCTGCAAGATTTAGATATAAATCTAGTTACTTGAGCTAGAGACTTAAGCAAACTCAGCTTTTTTCTGAAGGGTGAGCAACAAGGGTTTCTACAAGCTCCAAGGCCAAGAGCCTTCAAAGCATCTGTCCTTGTTTCAGCTGGGATAGAGTTAATTTTCTTCCTAGTAGCTGGTACAGTGCTGTGTTTTGGATTTGAGAATAATGTTGATAACACAGTGATGTTTCAGTTGTCACTAAGCAGTGTTTACACTAGGTCAAGGACTTTTCAGCTTCTCACCCCACCAGTGAGTAGGCTGGGGGGGGGAGGGGTGGGCAGGCACAAGAAGCTGGGAGGAGGCACAGCCAGGACAGCTGACTGCAGCTGGCCAAAGGGATATTCCATACCATATGACATCATGCTTAGTATATAAACTAGTCGATGCTTAGCATATAAAATAGGAGGAAAGCTGGCTGGAGGCTGCTGCTCAGGAACTGGCTGGGCATCAGTCAGCAGGTGGTGAGCAATTGCATTGTGTATCACTTGTTTTTCATAATCTAATTCTTTTATCATTATTCATATTTCCCCTTCCTTCTCTGTCCTATTAAAGAGTCTTTATCTCAACTCATGAATTTTACTTTTTTTAAATTCTCTCCCCTGTCCCACTGCAGGGGCATGAGTGAGCGGTGTTTAGCTGCCTGCCAAGTTAAACCATGACAGCATCTTCTGAAGAAGTCTCCTGTATTACTGATTTTTCCTTAGGGACAAGCTCAAAAGGAGCTAGTTTAACACTTTGAGCTAAACCTGTTATGTTTGACTTTATCTTCTAGGGCTAAGACCTTCTCTGCAATAATTTCCAACTATAGGAATTCTACAGCAATCCCAGGATTTGAAACAAAATTATCAGAATAGTTAAAGTACAATTATTCACAACAAAATTCCCGGAGAAAAACCAATGGTCAGCAAGCATAGTAAACTAAAAAAGCCTTTTTTATTAAGCAGCTATTCTAGTCTGTATACTTGAAATGTAGAAGTGCCAGTTCAGCTCTTCTGTTTGGAAGGTCAGACCATCATGCTGTGTTTGTACTCAAGTGCACATACCAGTGTCATGTTGCTTGCTACTAAAATAGCTTTCTGCTTTGTTCAGAAGGCTTCACTGGGAAAAGTAGGCCTTGCACTTTATAGTTTAGTTTTACAGTGTGTCATCACTTCAGCTCTTAACATTTAATGCATATGCAGTTTTAGAATAGAGAAAGTAAGAATTTTAATTGGAAACAGTTGTCCTCTGTTTATAAACATTCAAGTCCACCTTGGATTAGCAAGGACAAACATTTACAAGTAGAACTGGGTATTATCTTCTCAAGAAGAGCCAGAAAGTCGTTAGGTAAAGGAACTTGACAGGGATCCTGTTCAACAGCATGCTTTTCTAGCTCAATTGCTTCATTTTAATGTCAGTACTTCAGTGTACCGATTAACTGATTCCCTATAGACATTTTCAGAAAAGCAGCTGTTAGAATTGCCCAAAAGCAGCAGCAGCTACAGTGAAGTTCCAGAGAACTATAAAGCTGACTTGATTTCTGGCTGTTCAACTTTAAAGTATGATGCTGCATAAAACAGCATCACTAGCCAGCATATTCTGAGAGGTGGAAATTAGACATTAATTTCTTCACTACCAGCTCATTATCCCCTGTGTGAGAACAATGACCATGCAAGAGAGAAGCTCTTCCCTCCATATTCAAAGCTCAAGTTTTGAAGCAGCATTTATGCCAGGGACTTTAAGGCCAACAAGGCAGGCACCAAGCCTGCATCTCAGTGACTACAAATTGTTGTACCACATGTCCACTGTCTTCATGAATCAAATACCATTAGGAAAAAGTTTGGCCAGAAGTCTTTTACTACTTCTATAGATCAATTGTGTCACATCTAAAGAAGGTTTATCTTTAGATTGTGAGGATTTGGGGGTTTTGTGGGGGTTTTTTGTTTGAGTTTTTGTTGTTTGGGTTTTTTGTGGGTTTTTTTTTAATTTAAAAATGGAGCTCCACAGGGTCAAATTCAGTTATATTACACCACCACACAAGCTGTAAGGAGCTTCTCAGCTTTGCCATTTGTTTAGCCAGTCTCGCCATCGATTCCTCTTACACAGAAATGCCTCTGACTGTGCTAAAGCACCAAGTCTTATCTCCAATTCAGGCAGTATACCCCTTCACATAGGGACAGACCCACAAACCAGTGTAATCTCAAGGTCTACAGTGCTCTGTACCAACCTCAGTCTTCTACAGAAAGATTTCTTCATCTTGGCCCCAAAACAGTCTAGAAGTAAATGCTACTTGCTGTTATTTACATGAGACTGCAAGTGATTCTGAAGTAGTGAGGGGAACAGTCCCATTAGTCCTCTCTATTCAATTGCTGGAGATCTGTGGGGATTTCAGTATTTTTTTAATTAAGGCTATAAGTTTTTTCCAAATACCCGATGGACATTTACATAATAAAATTAAGTTGTATTGATTAGTTGCAGAAAGGGTTGCTAGACTGTTACCAGCAAGGAGTAGAGACAACATAATCACTACATATGAAAACTAAGTTATTTGGGAATTGCAGAAAAGGTTATCAGGCAGTTATCATTTCTCAGATAGCTGTGCATGCTCTAGGTAAACATGGCTGTGATCAGTTACCACAGTGAAGGACATGACCATTGACTGAATTCCTTCCTGTCTACTGCCCTCCCACCCAAAAAGCTTTAAAGAATAGTTAGCAAGAAGGCCATACTAGCCTCCTATAGCAATAACCCTAGCTGAAACCTGTATAACACAGTGCATTTAAGGTGTACAAAAGAGACTGAATTAGTACAGCATCATATATAGCTTCTAAAGAAAATAAAGTTACAAAATATATATCATAACCAAACTTGAAGAGTTCTAACCACAATCAAATGCTTTTTCTTATAGAAATAACATGGGGCCTAGCCTTGGCCAGAAAGTCTGATCACTCAGATAAGTTTGTCAACTCCATTTCCAAGAGAATTCCCATCATCTTACTGTAGTCAGTCTTCTCTATCAACCTAGGCCCATGTCTTATATATAATGAGCTGGAGAGCTGCATTGACTGGTAATCAACCAAGATTGCCTGGCAGTTGGTTTCTTGACATTGGTGACTTCTCATGCCCCAATATCCCCCAGCCTACGTGAAGCTTCATACCATGCAGGCTCTTGCCAAATATACTATACCAGAAAGGCAACAATGGTCTTGTAGTGGAACAACAGACTAGCTGAATCCCCTCATGGGGTCCTGGCTAGGGGAGAAGCCACTGCAAGTGGGGTTGTGCTAACTGGAAGATTCAGGACCTCTGGAATAATGCAGAAGCCAATGTTAGCTTTGTACAGTAGCTTTTTTTGTGTGAGAAGACAGCAGTTCTGGTAGGAATGTAAGCCTGCACTGAACTGTACTTTACTTTGTACTCTATAGCAGTCACTTAGAAAGCATGGGCTTCAGCTGCCAGGAACAATCATTCAAGTATTTTTAGCTGGCTTTATTGATAGAAGTTGAAGTTTTTGCTCTTACAGTACAAATTTTAGATTAAAAAAACATTAATACATACTCTTTTTGTGATTTAAATTTGGGCAAAAGTAGACAAACCGATGCATATATCAACATAGAAGTTTCTATCTTATTAGATTTAAGCTTTACATTAGGAGGATTTGATACCCCTTACCCCTAAACACACACAAGCTCAACACCACTATAGTATTAGAGATTAATGCCTTTTCATAGGTCAAATACAGTCCAGTATGAGTGCTGCCCTTCTCTAAAGTAGCCCAAACTCCAAAACAGTTTGTTACACAGAGCTGCTTTTACCTCTAGAATTCATATATACTAACAATAAACCTGACCCGTGTATTAGCTTACAGCTGCTCTTCTGTCCTGTCTGGAGGCCTAACGAGAATGGTTATATCATTTTTATTCTATAGAAAGAAGACAGAAGCAACAACACATGGCCTGCCTAAGAGGTAAGAATTTTGTTGGGGTAAAAGGTATATGGCATGAGGCAGGAAGACAATTCAGTATAAACCGAGTAGACTTTCTTTATAATCCTGTTATTACTGACAATGCACATACTGAGCTTCTTGTAGGGAATTCAGAGCATTCTAGACAGCCTTTTGAAAATTTAACAGGACTTTCAGGCAAAGCTTTTTGCAAGTGCTTTTTCTGTTTGCAAAAAAACCTCACAGAAAAAGCAAACTGTAGAATATACTAGTCCTCCAAAGTCTGGAGTCTGAACATCATTCTCCATGTTATTAAAACTAAATTACTCAATTTTTGCCATGCTCAGTTCAGCCAGGGATTTGTCATTCCCTTTCCTAAGTCCAGCAGAATTTTTGCTGTAGTCATTTCACCATGTGCAAGACTAGTGTTGAGCAGTGCAGAAAGTGAATCATAACCCCAGAGGGGAAGAAGGCTAAAAGTGATCAGATGAAACTAGACTTAAAATCTCCAGTGTGTATAACCATGGAAGGAAGGGGACATGAAGATAAATACTTGCTTACTACAGCAGTAAGGAAAGGACATCATAGGATTAATTATTCTGATAGGTCTAGTGCCTTGACATAAACCTGATGGTACCACAAAGGTATACTTTCTCTGTGTTTTAGGGGTTCAGGTGTAGATGAGGAGCTAAGCTACAGGGCAGTCATGGGGATCAGAGGTTTTTGTTTGGGGATATGGAAGTGGCTGCATGCAATGCAAAGTTCTTGCATTCTCTAACCACAAAGTTTTCACATCTAAATGACTCAGTACACATTGGCACCATATTTTCCAGTAATTGCAACAACATTAAGTGAAATACTTGCATAATGTCATGCATCAGGAACTAATACAGTTGCCAACAGCAGCATCACAGTAATTAAGTTTAGGTTAAAACTGAATCAGGGCTTGGGAGCTACTCTTGCTTCCCAACCTACATTGTAATAGGGATAAACTGTAAGCTAAAAACTACATGAAAAAAGTTATAGCCCCGTCTGACATTAGAAGCTTTATCTTTGTCCTTCACTGCAAAAGATGTTATCATAAGCTGCAGACAGTGCCAACCTTGCCTTGAAGTACATTTTAAAGAGTTTCTACAGCAATCTTTACCAGTGTAAGGAATAAACAAGTGTCCTGCTTATCACAGCAGTGTGACTCATCATTGTGGCAGTTCTTGCTTTTATTTAGCGGTAGATACTCTACACTCCTACCATTATTTCTGCTCTTAACACCTATGTGATTGGAATTGAGGCTAGAAAAAATCAAACTAAATGTACAAATGACTGCTGGATATGCATGATACTGAGTTTGTCAGGGTTCCTTCTCCCAGACTACTTATCATACCTAGAAGTCTTAATATGTAGTTTGTATGAACTAACAACAACTTATTCAAGGAGAGTGAAATGGCCTATCCAGAAGAAGCAAAAAAGCATAGCTGAGGAAGGTATGAGGGCAAGTTTTGGTTTACTTCTGTCAATACCAACAAGTTCCCTTACCTTGTAAAAATCTAAGCTGAGTCTTACCTGAAGCCATACAACTCAGAAACCAGAGTTGTCTTAGTTTCATTTAAGCTCTTAACATCTCATCAGGAGTGCTGATGGACAACTGGGCAAAGTTCTTCAAAGTTCTTCTCTTTCAGATGAGACTAACAGTTCTGTCATCCTCCAAAAATTGCATCATTAATGAGGAAGAGAAAGATGACCAAGGGTTATAAAAGCCTGACAACTGGAAGAATGATGGAACAAATAGCTTCTTTCATTGAAGTAATGTGAGTTCAAGTCATCTTTGGCAGGCTAATCAGCTTAATGGGTGGCCAGAGCTCAAAGTTTGATTTTAACAAGTTTGGCAGTTCCACATCAAATAATCTTAAACTATACATATATAGTCTAGACTACAGTCACCCCAAAGTCAAAGCACAACTAGCTGAAGAGTTTTATTCCAAAGTTGTTTGCTTTTAACTGGAAGACCATTTCAATGAAGTTTTGCAGTTTTTTCCTGGACCCAATAATACAGAGTTGTCAAGAGTCTGAAAACCAGCAAATACTCCTCAGTATATGAATAAAGCCAAGCAGCTCTTGCCAACATTGTCCTTCAGAATACTGAAACTCAGAGTTCAGTTAGTTTAAAAGGCAGTTTAAGTTCAACAGAAGGAAGGAATATACCACACAGGAAAGTTTAATCTATAAAACCAAGCCAAAAAAAAGCTATCCAGCAATACTGCAGTAGTGAAGAAAATGATCAAGAGACCTAGTGTATCAAATTGAGTGGGTTCAAAATGCACAGAAGTAGCATCCTGCTAGTGTTTGAGTTCTTCCTCTACCAACAGGTACTAGACACTGCAGCGAACTCAGGCATCACATGATTTTTATTAAGCTATAGTGAATGGTTGTAATAAATCAGTTGTAGTCTGGGAATACTTAAACATTCCCCTTCAGTTGTGAAAAGTTCTCAGATCAACTATTTACCATGACCACTAATAGTCAATTAGTCATGCCAAAATTCAAGAAGGGTCATTAGTGACAGTCAGACTATCTCTAATTTGACTGCCAACACCATAGTTCTTAGGTCCTTGCTATCAACTACTCTGACTTTATTGGCCACAGCGAGCAAGCACAGTGCCACTATTTAGGCTTCAATGCCAAACTCTACAAGTTAATCATTTCAGACAATTTCCAGGACCATGAGACATTTGTGCTTTTATTCAACCTCGATGGAAAAAAACCACAATTCAAGAGTAAGTGAAAACCCTTTTTTCAGTCTTCCTTCTGCCAAGGGAAGGCCTAACCTAAAAGCACTCTCCTCTGTTCCAGTTGTGCTGCTTTACAAAAGATTTTTCCCCAACTCCCTGAATTTCTAGGGTCAAGCTTTCACATACTAACATCAAGGATCATCTGAGTAGCAGCTCCTTATTTGCCATTCCAACTCCTAGTAAAGTTCACATCATTCAGTACAGTAGATTTAAGCTAAAGCACCATCCAAAACAGCTGGGCATGCAGTCCAATCCTCTCACTGAGTTAGAACCACTGTCACTTTTGAAACTCACCTAAGCCCTTTAGGAGCTGCAGACAAGAAGAGACTACACTCTGAATGCCTGTTGGTCCTACAGCTGGATGTTTGGCACAATACAGCAAATATCCAGAACTGCCCTGAGGATGCATCTCCCAGTTCTCCAGATATCTAGTGTACCTTTTATCACTACCAGGCTCAGGGGTGACTTGACTGAGGTTCCCTTTTAGTCAGATATATCAATATGTTACTGGCAAGCTACCACTGCTGACAGCATTCCCCCCTCTCCCCAAACCAGTGCAGCTTGTCCCAGAACTGTCTTACCCAATTAGATTGAATCTATTATTCAACAAGAAGTAGGTTAACCAAGTCACTATCAACATTACAGGACATGCTCAAGTGTGTCTACCTGCCTTTTCACAGGGGTAACAGTAGATTGAGAGCAGACAGACTCTGAGATTGTCAGTACTAGATGGCTCTCCACTCCCCAGTTACCCATTTAAGCTATTAAAAGCAAAAGTTACCACATGTTTAAACCACAGAGGTGTAGAACTATACTAGCAGCTTTAGCAAATATTAGAAACCTGTAAGAGTTGCATAAAGGCACATTTAGCCTGACTTACTTTCTACCATTGTGGAAGTAATATTTGGTATTTGTGGTTCTGGTGACAAACACCAAGAAGTTAAAAAGCAAGAACTACAAGACTATTATATCTTCCTGTATTAGGCAGTACTAGGAACAGTTTCACTATCTGCAGTTCTTACAGTTTCTAACAGACAAAAGCAGCCTCAGATGGTTTTAAGTGAATTGCCAGTGTCCTACCTTACTAAGGGTGGTATGGGAAGGTTAACTGACCACTGGACAGACCTCTTCCTAACAGTTACTGTCCCAAGCCCTCCAGAAGAACCGCCTTCAGGGGAAAAGGTAATCAGCCAGTTAATCCCTGTTCAACTGACTCCCACTTTACCATAAGAGATAACCTTTGATCCTCTGGTTATGTCTACATTAGAAAGTTGCAGGGTGCAGTTGAATCAGTTCTGTTGAATGAAACAGTGTCAGAGACCTGACATTCATGATATATACAATATGTATTAGAAACTCTGTAGTCATTGAAAAGTCACTGAAGAATATCAGTTCAGGTGGAGGAGTATTTTGATTGTTTAGATCATAACGAAGTGTTTCCACATGTTCTTAGAAGTCACTATTCCATTCTGAAATATTAGGAAGTAGCTTGCTCTAAAGTTTCATTGCACAAAGCCAGTTTCTAACCTAATAATTTGTTGGCTACTTTCAAAATCAGCAACTTGTCCTTCCATTCTGTTTGCTATTGTTATACTTTATTCTGAAGCAGGACAATCCAGTTCACCACCAGTGAAACAGCAAGAGCACTGAGGTACAACTGCTCAAAGTTAGACATCCGATTTCCATCAGGAATGCTGACCACATCTACCATCCTAATAGATGGGAAAAGCACACCATTCTCTTTCACAAAGACAGAAAGCCTTCCTCAAACATTGCACAGCTCTCACAGGGAATTTTACAGCAAGACTGATACACTTTATCACTGCCCATAGCCTTGGGCTAATCTAGTGATTTATGATTGACGAAACTTACTTTACCAGTTTACTATCTTGTCTTTAAGAAGTTTAGAGGTAATATCTTACACTTACAGTTCAACAGGCTTTGTCCAGCATCAAATGTATTGTATGTAAAAGTATGACAGTCATGTTTGTCTAAGAAAGTTTAACCTGTTTTTCTTGCATCTTTGCTAAACAGAAAATTAACAAGAGAGGAAGCCCATGACTAAGCACTAGATTTCCATGCCCAGAAAAGTAGACTTCAACCAAGCTAAATGATTTATAACTAGCTGTCAAATGCAGTATGTATGGAAAAACTTCTTGCATTACTATTCAGAAAATATTGACATAGTCCAATAAGTGCCAGCAACAGCATGAACTGTTACTTCCTACCTTGCTTTAAACTAGATTTACCCAAACAAGTAATCTGTCAGAGCTAAGCTATTTCATGCCTGACACCCTCTAATCCACCTCTTTTGGAGTGCTGCCATGCAGCCAGAGCCATACAGTGTACTTAACAGTGATGCTGCATGGCACTACAGCATTTCACAGCACACAGAAGAACAAGTCTAAAGTCAGTTTGTCTCAAGAACAACTTTATCACGAGACTGAAAAAATGTTAATCTCCAAAATGGTCAATGTGTCATGGCACATGTGTGTCATTGGAATTTTGTATCAAATAGCTGCCACTTTGCTCTACCCAGCACTCCAGCCTGGAAGCATTTAAAGAACAAGTTCCCTTAAGCTGTTTGCAGTAACTCAGAGGCTTTTTCATCTATTATGTGAAAAGCTGCTAAAATCAATACAATAAGGAATACTGGTTTTCATTTGCTGCTAATCTAGAAGCCACTGCTACTGAAAGTTTACTATGCTTTCCCTAGACAGAGTCAAGGTACTTATCTCTCAGTAAACTCTATAAACCCCTGAAATACCATCATTTTTCAAAGTATAGTCTTACTACCCCATCTACCTTTGTTCTGTGTCTCCATAGCCAGAGGAGAACCTTGAGCATCTAATGTTCTACCACAGGTAACTTGAGAAGCATGCTATGCTTTGTAGTCACTGCTTACTGCTGGTCATGCTAGCTTTAACACTTGCAAGAATTTCACTAGAGTTATTCCTATGCTTTCATGTGAAAATATAAATAGAAATTCCCTTACTGCAAATCATTTCTTTCTGACATGGCATATCACACTTCAAAACTTCTGAAGTGAGTATTTGGAGGAAACAGACTGCAAAAGCAAGGCATTGGTTACCACTGGAGTTCAAGGGAGGTATTTCCAACAGCTGTGAGGCTGAATCCCAGTGGCCTTGCTCACTACTGAAGGGAAGAATCTTATTTTATACATCATGCTGAAGCCTTTTTTGGCACCAGGCAGCTAAGATTACCCATCTTATGAAACGCAGGAAAGAAAATAATCAGTTGAGAACAACCCCTTTACAGCACTTGCCAACTCAAATTGTATTTGTGTACGTGCACTTCAGTGACACCCTGTCCTAATGTTCATGTAAAGAAAACCAAACTGGTAAGAGGCAAAGTGGAGATGTAAATAAGGTGAAGACACCAAGACTAAAGCTGAAACACTGATGCAAGGAGAGTTGATAAAGGTCAATTTACATTCACGTACAGTCCATACATTAAGAGAAAAGTGTGTATTTAATATTGTTTACATGAGGTTGTCTCTGAAGGGTAATGCACTTGTCAAACCAGCTTAATTTCTGACTACTTGAGTCAGTATTACATGAAGGGCAAGAATTTAGCCAATACTTGCCTCAAAAAAATCTTATGATCAATGCAAGTTGATAATTTCTGCAGAGATTTCTAGTTTGTTTTATAAACTGATGCAAAAATTAGTTATGTTGTACAAGATATACTATTTTTTCCTCCTGTCCGCTGTACTGAACATAACTTAGGTATTGTTTCCCTTTAAGGTAGCTTCCCCCCTGTCCATCTGATGAACACTCACCCATCCACCCTTTATTATCTATATCAGAGTGCTAGGGGAACATTTTCCTTGTAAACTTGTAGAAAGCATAAAGCTCCTGAGCAACTGCTGTGTGATATGAACCTTACCAATTTGAAAATAAGGCCGAAGCACCATATTGTGGAACACCATTCCATAGTGATTAAAAACTCAAGCACTAAGTGCTTTTCCATTGTTGACAGAAGTTAAGAGTACCTGCAAGATCAATACAGCAAGCTTTCTTTAAAGCCTGTACTAGATCAGGTGGTCTTCCAAGAGCACATCTTTAACCCCACTTCTTGTAGAACACCTAGAAATGCCTATGGAGAAACTCTAAGCTTATTTCCAAGACACTCAAAGAACATCTGCTTCAATTCTACCATTTAACTGAAAATTAACTGAACAGTCCTGTCTTGCATAATCAAAATTAACCATACTAAACTGCCTTACAACACCAGCTTCAAGACAGTATTTCCAATATGCTTATGGAATTCCATCAGCACACAGGCTTTAAGTTTAATTCAAGATAACATATATAGTACTTCAAGTTGCTATATAATATAGTCCTAAGCACAAGAACCTTCACCAATATGAATGATTCAGTACTGATAGGGCAAAAGAATTGCTTCGTCAGTAAGACCGATAACCATACCTTACTTGATAGCATTTCATAAAAAATTAAACAGGAGAATTCCAAAAAAGAATGCATGTTGAAATCCAGAGTCTATTCAGAGATGTCTGAAGGCTGGAGACACACCAAAAAGAAACAAGTTTAACACATTCAGTACTTATTTGGATACTTTGCTGTAAAGCTCCAAGCACAGCAAATCATTCTCAACTGAAAGCTCATAACTCTAATTCAGCTGTTCCGAAAGAGTCACAAGAAAGGACACCCACGCAAGATTTCCCACAGAGGGATAGTTTCTAGAAGGAAATACAGTACACCTTCAGTTCTGTTTCCTGCCTCTACTGCTTCTAAGATAGTGTTCAAAACCTCTCAACATGAGCAGGCTTTCTACTTTCTCCTCCTCAAACTTTATTAGCCAGTCTTGCATGTTTCCAGCCAACATCATCCTTAAGTAATTTTTCCTCACATGAGATTTATACTTAAATGTGTGTGAGCAGGAAGCATTCAGAAATCAGTCACAGGTCTTCCAAATCTTTTTGATCAGTCTGGAGACAATCACATAAAAGATTCTCCAACCCTGACTAGAAGTTCTCTGACCTGCCTCAGCTTCCACCTCTACATGAAGACAGCTGCTGCTGGAACCTCCATCACCACATGAACTAGGAAATAGCCTCAGATAACTTACCAGTTTCTGAAAAAGCTCTGAGCTCCAGGTTCTGCATCCATTTCTGATGCAGTTATTTATGTGCATGTTTTTCACTCATTAAGTATCTTTATAACACTGAGGGGAAAAAAAAAAAATCACAGGGGGACAGGTTATGCCTAGATTGTCTTGCCACCACCCTATGCTCACATGCACTAGGCACACAGCTAAGCAGGTTTTTTTTCATGGTTTCTTTGCAGGAGTTGCTGTTTTAATCCCTACAATGAGCTTCAAGATGTGTTGTGGGTAAGGACAAGTTGTTACAAGACCTTGACTACTTTTAGAGACTACTACCTCCAAGCTCTCCACACTTAGAAGAAACTCCTCTGAAAAGCAATTGAAGTACGTTCCTCCATGGCACAGAGCTATGTATGTATAGGAAATGGAGGAATTTTTCTGGTTGGCCCTATAGACTTTCAGGGATGCATGAACATCGCTTAAGGCTTAGTTAAGACTTTATTTAAAAAGAATAAAATCAGTCCATAATGCAAGAAACAAGTTAATGACCTGGTACACAGATGCAACTTGACGGTCTTCTGACATGTCAGTAGCACAAATGCTGACTGAGGAAAAACTGAAACATACTGCTGCTTGACACTATAAGGTTTTTCACATGGAAGTATACCATCTCACACACCAAAACAGCCTGAATGCCTTTGAAACTCAGCCACCAAAATACACAACAGTAGACAGTTATGTTCCACATACATAAAAATTCTAACATACAAAGAAATTCTAACACAGTCCTGAAAGAAGGGTGCTATTACACCAAAGTTAATTCAGAATCACTCAGTCAAAGCTTTAAAACCAAATTTGTCTATCATTTGTCATTAGTGACATTCTTCAGGAGAAGCCAAGCTCAAGTGGTCATCTATGACTTTTACCACCCCTGCCCTTCAGGAAGTTGCATGTTCATACAGGCTGATGTGAGTGATAATCAATATGATCATAAAGCAGCAGCTAACACTACTCAGTTGCTGGTCGTATGAGATCAGATCAAAAGTTTTTATGATACAGAAAATCCTTGAAGTGTTCTTTCAATTATATTTGACTGAGTTTCATCAATATGCTATATTCATCTCCTACACTACGTTGTGGTCAGTGCAGTATACTCACTAAAACAGCATGCTTGTCAAGTAGGAATCTCTAGCATATTGAAATAGACTTTAGAAGCATTTCCATATCATTAAGATTCCTTTGTTTTGTATCTCTTTAAAAGAGTGACTCACACCTTTCTCCTATTTATTTTGCCAATTATTTATGTCCTTTGATCAAGGGGGTTAACCTGGGTCTAACACTTTCAGAATTTATCCAGAAAGAGGTATTTATCATAACTCCACATGTCAAGATAAAAAACAAGAGTAATGCCTAAGGGCAGCTAAGGTTTAGAAGTTTTGCTCCTGTATGAACATGCATGTAATCCATTCAGCTTCTTTCAGAATACTTCATGCTGCAACTGACATAATTTGACAGTGACTGATCAGTTTTACTACCAAGGTTTTTCCATTTCCATTATTCAAGAAGCTACAACCTGTGCCTAAAAACTAAAATGCCTGAGTATTTCTGGAATACACAAGTTTAGGCACAATAGTACCCTTCTTCCTTCCCCTTTGATTCTGCTGCAGGAATTTAATTACTTTGTACCTTATAACATGAATGTTATTTTCACCAGGAAAAAAAGTATAGGCAGTGTAATACTGTCATGCTCTATTCAATAGAATTATCTAGTCACTAAAAAAAACCCTCAACGAGTACAAGAAATTGAAGTTACTCAGGAACCTACTACATTGCAATACACAGCACAACATTCATCATTTTGGCTGCATCACACCAGAAGTCAGCACAGTATCTGCATCTTTAGCTGATGACTGAACTACATGATTAGTTCTTATGACTGACTCAGGTACAGAATCTTAGACTGCAGCACCCAGATCTTTGAGGAAAGCTTTTTATGATGAAGTGTTAAGTACAAGCTTTGATCTAGTGAAAAATAACACGCCTTACTATGCTTAAGGGTTAGACTTCAATTCAGAAGCCTTTTTAAATGCATCATAATCAATTCAGAATACCAGCAGGGAAGTCACATGTAACATTACTTTACCATAAGATTTAGAACTCTCCAAGAGATCTAAAGCTGTTTGTCTGCATACACCAGCAGACAAAATTATCTACATGAGCTGTTGAAAGCCAGAAGACAGTTGGGCTGATGAGTTAAAAGGGAATGACTATCACATGCTCAGATACTTTGTTACACACTTCAGTAAAATGCTTTAGGGAATATGTGCTATGATTATATAGAAGCCAGCTTCAACCTGGTTCTCTAATAGTCTCTACATAAACCTGTTAAGATCCTCAGGTATTTAGAAATATTTGTGAATATAGGCATAGACAGCTGCAGAACACATTCCCAGGTCAAGGACTTCAGCAGTTTTAAGACCATGACACCCTTATGGATACTAAAATCCCCTTTATTTTAATGATTAACGCTTAACTGAGATGTTAAGTTCTATAGCAGTCTGAACTGCTACTCCCACACTGGCTAAGCACAGCTCAATCAAAAAATCCCTCAGAATCAGATTACTTCTCTTCTTGGTGTTTTTTTCTATTGGGGAAGGACCCCCAGCCCCTTGGAAACAATATAGCCTAAACTACTGGATTAGACATTAGAGTTTGGAGTGCAAATTGCAAAACAGTTTATCTTCCTTTTTCATTTTTGCTAGGGAAAGGTTAGTCAGGAGTTTCATATGGAAGTACACCACATTGTAAAATAGGAAAAATATTTCAGTGACAGGAAAAATTTTAATTCTTCAATCTATCAGCAATATTAGCACAAGCCTCTAGGGATTTATCAGCAGCTCTTAATGCAGTCTTCGCCTAGCAGTGTCCTAGAAACTGTAAGAGTAATAATCAAGACTGAAAGATATTGTCTTCTAGATCTTGAAATTAATGCATTGGTATATTGCTAGGACTTCCCATAATGTAAATTGGTTCTGTCCAAACTTTGTTACTAGTTAAGTTCCTGCCTAGCCTCTCGAAACAGATTGCTTTGTCAAAGCACACAGCCTCAGAAACCAAGGGCTGAGGAGAAGTTAAACGCAAGCGTGGCAGCCTGCCAAACCCCATGATAACTGACAGTCTCCCCTCTTCAATCTTTGGAACCCCACGCTTGCTAAAATATATCCAGAGTATTGCAGCAGCTTGTACCAATACTGTTAATTGATTTACAGAACGTTAAAACTGATTCATAAAAGCAACACAACAGAAGAAAAACTTGCCAACTTTGCTTGCTTTCCAGAACAGAAATTAGAAAAAATTTTAGTTTGCCCTGCAGGCCAGCAGCAGAAAGATCTATAGTGTGTTTCAGCATATGGCAGTAAGAAGCAGGCTTTTTAGTTTGAGGAATCATATTTGTAGGGTTTAAGATAACCTTTAGAGCAGAAAGGCCAGAAGCTGATGTACAGCTGGTCTGTCACTGGGTTACAGCAGCCACATGTTATGCTTCCTCTTTCCTGAGCTTCTACTTGATAGAGTTCATGGAAACAGTAACTACCAGTTGTTACCCTGTTTCTTCCAGTAGCATAAGTTTAAACACCAGCATTTGAGATAATTCTTTTTCATAGCCAAGGAGACATTCTGAATGTGGTAGGGAGCTGCACGTTAATACCTGGGCTGCACACAAAACTAGAAATGCAATACCAACTTCAGTTGATTAAGGAGTTGATGGGACAGACTTCTTATGAGACCACAACAAACCAGAGTTTGTTCTGTGGCATTTAACACTGCAGCATAAGCATAGTCAGCCATGATAGGTATACAGTTGGGGTCTTTAAAACAGTTAAAGAACAGTTTTGAATAATATATAGGAAAGTGACATGCAGTTTGCACAAGTGAACTGGGCTTTTCTTCTGTGTGCTCAAAGTACCTTTTTGATACACAAACCCATGATTTGTGTATAGAACTAAGCATAACACAAGTCCCACTCCCTCACTCCACATTTCAGGGACACAAATTACTTTAAAATTAAGTAGGTGACTCCAAACAAGCAAAGCTTGAGCAGACTCCCTTTGAGGACTATTTTAGCTATCTGAGCTACCTTTAAGCTGTAACATGTGCTTACTAAACATAACCTACTTGGAAAATATATTTATTTCCTCTAGTAGTGTTACAGAGCCATAACCACGAATGAATTTACGCAGCAGTCAGAACCAAGGCCACAAGTGCCTGGGCAGGCGGGTCAGGAGCAGTACGAGCAGGAGCCTCCGGGAGCCGGCAAGAAGAGCAAAGCAGCTTTGGGGACCGCTGTAAAACCTGGGCCAAGCCAAAAGCCCCACAACATCAGCTAACAGGAGCACACACAGCCTGTAAAAAGTCAAAAACTTCACCCCCACATTGAGACCTCCCTCTACTTACGCCTCAAACGCGGACAAGAGGGGCTGCAGGTAACAGGGGCAAGGAGAAAAACCAAAAGACGGACTTCTCGGTGGAAATACGCTTCCTCCGCAGAGGCCGGAGAGCCGAGTTCACAGGCCTCTGCCCACTCGGGGCTCACCCTGCAGAGAGACGCCCGCCCCCGGCCCGTACCTGCAATATCCCAGAGCTGCAGCCGCACCAGGGTCTTGCTGTCCCAGTTGATGACTTTGAGCGCAAAATCCACCCCGATGGTGGCCCGGTAGTGCTGGGAGAAAAGCTGGTGCACGTACCGCTTGATAATGCTGGTTTTCCCCACGCCCAGCTCCCCGATCACCAGCACCTTGAAGAGATGCTCCCGGCACTCAGGCGGGCCAGAGCCCGCTCCTCCCCCGCCGGCCATCCTCGGCCCTCCCGCGGAGCGGAGCGCAGCGCTGCGGGACCCGGCGGGACGCCGCGGGGAGGCCGGACTGCCGCGGCTCTCCCGCCTCTAAACTTTCCTCCCAGCCGACAACTTTCCTCCAACTTTCCCCAGACGGTTCCCCGCTGGGCCGGCCCACGCCGGGCGGGGAAGGAAAAGGGAGCGGGATAGAGGGAGGGAGGCGGGGGGGGGGGGGGGAAACCCCGCAACCACCTGACTGCAGTCACAGGACGCGGAAACTCCGCGGCCTTATAAAAGCCCGGGGGAGGGCGGCGGGGAGGGGCAGGGGGAGGGACCCGGCCCGCCCCGCCGCTGCGGGATACCGGGAGCAGGAGGGGTGGGGGGGTGGCGGCGGCGGCGGGATGGGGTCCCTGGGTACCCCCGCAGCTCCCTCGGCTCCTCGCCCGGCCGGGATGGGCTGTTGTGGGGCAGCCGGCGGCGGCGGGAGGCCGGCGCCCCGTCCCGCTCCCCGTCCCGCTCCCCCCGGGCGTGACGGCCGTGCCCCGGGGAGCGCCCGGGGGGGAGCGGGACGGGGCGCCGGCCGTAGCGGGAGCTGAGCGTTAAAAGGGGGCTCCCGCGGGGAAGTGTCAGCTCCCTGCCGGTGGCATCCTCCGCCCCCTTTTACTGGTAGCGGCAGCAAAGTTTTCTCTCGGTAAAAGTCTCGGGAGCGCCCCTGCCCTGAAAACACTCAGGTTTTCTTCCCTGCTCGGCAAAGCCAAGAGGTTCGTGGGGCAAAGGGGGCTTTATCGGGGTGTCTGCTGGTAGGAGCGCTCCAGTAACCTGCACTCGCACCCCCAGTCACCTCTCCATTACTGGGCTTGCTGTCTTGCCCAACTGGAGCCAGTTTAGGGCCCTGGGAGAGCAGGGTATTTGCGCCCAGGGCCACCTCCCTGTACTTGCACACCCTGCAATAAGGCCTGGAACCACACACCAGGGAAAGGGGGTGCTGGGCTCCAGGGAAGGGTGGTGCTGAGCTCACCTGTGCAAACAGGCCGAGGGCGGAGGCAGCAGCAGTGACGTGGCACAGGCCGTCATGCATAAAAGGCTCAGGTAACAGAGGATGAAATCACCGCCTCATCTGCAGGATTCCCGTCAAACACTGACAACCACATTTGGTTCCCTTCTGTTCTTAAATTAATCCAGTAAAATGTTTTTTATCACTCTGTGGTTGTTTCGAAAAATTCATTGGACGAAGCAGTAAATGAACAGACACATTGTTAGAACCCAACATAAAATAAGTTTCCTGTCCCTAGGACCATATAGTACCATGTGTGCAGATTGTAAGTGTTGGGGAAGAAACTGTCCTTGCTAACACACTCTCCAAATCACTCAACCCCAGGCATCAGTCCTTGCAATGAGAGGATGGAGTTGTGCAGCTGAGTGGTACTGTCTTGGTGCTGTATTGTTGAGCTATCATGTAAATTCCTTAATGGAGCTGTTTTGTACTGGAGAGCAATGAGGAACGATCAGAAAGGGAAATGTTACCTGACTGTCTACAGAGCATGAGTGCACACAAGTTAGGAGCCCAAGTGATGATGTGTGAAGGGATGCCTCCAACGGGAAACAAAGTAACAGTTAAAACATCTGGTAACTGACCTGCAAACAACCATCAATTGCTCCTCATTTTATAATGGTTTATTATATATACTAATTCCTTTGCTATGCTTTTAATTAGTGACTTGAGTAAAACAATCCAGACTCTCTTGGTTGTCATGCTTACTTCCACGTCACACAAAGCTGATGCATGCAATGTAAATGGACGTGGGTGAAGAAAATAGCTGTTTGGCAAAACGAGGCAAAAAAGCTAGGCTTCTTGGAGAAAAATCATATTTAGCAATTTTGGGTTAAATTTATTAATTTAAGCTGTCATGCTATATTAACTTCAATGCAATTGTTCTAATTAGTATTTACTTTTCAGCAGAAGTAATAACATCAGAATACAAACTAAGAGAAAACTGTTACTCAAAAATTAGATTTTTTTTTTTTTTGATGGAGGGTGTCACAGGTTCTCTGTCAAGAGATGCGATAGATAAGAAACATTGTCATTATTTGGGAGGTTGAAGATGATTTCAAGTACATGTACTTTAAGCACTATGGATTCTGGTAAACCTCTTTAGCTGTGTATAGACTGATAGTCTACCTGCATGCACAGCTATGGTCTGTTCAGATTGGGGATTTGGCTGGCATGCACTGAAGATCTCTCCTCACATAGGTGCCCAAGTTTCTCTCCTTCCCCTTGGGATGAAAATGCTCACATAAAGGTGTGACTGGGCTCTAATATGGATGCAGAAGCCTAGTTCCTTGGGCTTAGATGTACTCTTTGTGTCTTCATTCCTTACCTGTCAGATGGCAATTATAGTACCTTCCTACCTTACAGGAGTGTTATGTTACTTGATTACCAGGCACATTCTGTCATTATGTGACAGAGTGTGGAATACTTGCTTGTTCTAATTGCAGGCTTCTCATAACATTAGATAAATTGTTTTTCCTTGCATAGTTGGGGTGGAAAGGCCTGCCTACTACCCTTTTTGTCTTACATGTCATAGAAATTTGTTACTCCCTTTCTTCATTCTTCCTCATTTTGTAGGGGAACATAGATCATATCAGACAACTAAGTGAGCAACTATACTATTGTTAGTAAACTGAATACGAGTACCTCAATATACTTGAAGTTTTGTAACAACAGTACAAAAGAAGCCTGTAGGTTAATTTTTTTCCTCACATACTGATTTTGAGCAATTAGAACTAACATGAAAAACAAAGAAGTCTGTAAAAGTCATGGTCTATTCACAGAAGTCACTAAGAGAAACAAGGGCAAAATGTGACTGATAATTTTCCACAATTAATAGTTTGATCAGTACTAGTTACATTACATCATGCCAAACATATAGCAGTGAGTCTTGCTTGAACTATTAATTTGCTTTAATTTCATTATTATTCATTTTATTCAAGTTGGCTGATATCTGTGTGGAACAGCTTGGCAAAATTCAGTCATCTGCAGTCCTGTTATTACTGTTCTGTCTCTCTGTGGTGCAGTATAATCAACCATGCATGAGGTTACAGAACAAAGTATAATCACCATCCTCCTAGTTCAGGGCTGATAATCTTTATACTGTGAACTAAATTTTAGTGTCACTTGGTCTTTTGCATGTAATTCTACTTTTTAACAGACTCCCCTTTATCACTGGAATGTCAGCAAAAATCTTCTATTGAACAAGGGTTGTTTGCATCATGGTACAGTAATTGGGATTATATGATTATATTTTACCTTCAGTTGCCTACACTGGGAGACCAGGAAAGGGTTATTATTGTGCCATTTTAACTAGCTTAACTGGTTGGTTGCCTTTAAAAAGATGCCTGCTTCATATTTCAAATAGCAGTTTTAAAAACTATTTGGTTTTTTCTTTCCCTGTGCTGGAAATATCAGGAATGAGGAAGAGAAAATGTAAATCTTACAGAACAGGCTTTTGATAGCCTCTCAACCTGAATGCTGGAGGCTGGTCTGAATTAAAACTAGCTATTATTTTACAGTTGCTGTTTGCTGGTGTTAGCCTTCCCATCCACAGGGGTCCTTTGCTGAACTATCAGTTTATCCACATGTTAGAATACTGGCTTCCTACAGCAGCTGGGTTCGGGGAACTGGCAGCTCACTGGAAATGTTTCAGAACTTTTAATAGCCTATTAATTAATAGATCATTACATGTTGAATATCAAAGGTCTGGTGAAATAACTTTGCTTGTAAGATGACATTGTCGCTTCGTTTTTTTTCTGATCCTTAATGTCTTTTTGTATCTCTTCCTTCAACACTGCTGCTTCTAATCTTTCCTATGTTAGTCTCTCCTCCACTTCCTCTACAACACCATTTTGCCTTATCTCCCTTCTATTGTCATATACCAACTGTAACTCTTTAATATCCTCCCTTTTTGTCTTTTGTTTTCTGTTTTTATTTCCTTTTCCCTTGAATGTTCTTCTTCACCTGACTTCAGTTTAGGCCTTTAGTTTTTAATTTATTTTTTTTTTATGATTTCTCCCTTTCATACTCACCTTCCCATTCTTCTGAGCTTTTCCTCTCTGAAGTGAATGAGGTATTCTTCATGTTTCTTCTTGTCAGCCTGCAGTGTGGAAGGGACAGCAGAAGGTTCAGTTGGTTAGTCAGGCCAGGAAAGCTAAAGCAGAGGGATGCATTTTGTTTACTCTCCCCTGTGCATTAGAATTGAAATTCATAGCTGAAGGAGCGGTGTGAGTAGCTGGAAACGTGGAAGAAGGACAGCACATGAAAGTTTCCTCTGTATCCGGGTGAGGAAGAACAGCTGCTTGGACGCTATGACTGGCAGATTTGCATACCATATTATCTATCTCCATGCACTTCTCTGATCAGGTAGAGGATTGACAGAACACTTCCGCTGCTCTGTGTAGCATTTCCCAACAGTCAAAGGGAAAAAAAAAATCTGCATTGTAAAACAGTATTGTTATAACAGACAGATTGTACTGCCTGGAGCAGTGTAGGTGACTGAATGCTTTCTTTTAACATTGGTTTTCTAGGGAAATGTTCCAAAGTACTGCTTTTAGTGATAGTAACAGAGAAACAGTAGAGATCAAGGCAAGCATGCAAGGCTGGGGGTCTGTTGGAAAAATACTGTAGTGGCCAAGTAAAACACTGGACAACAAAGCACACATACAAGAGGATTGAATTAAAGTTACATGAAACGTATATATGAATTTATGGTCTGCAAATGCATGCTTAGTTTTTACCCACTGAAAATATTCTCCTTCAGTTGTGTGGGAGCACCCATGAACGGAAAGCCTCTATTAGCCTGTCTGGGGCTTTACTTCCTACAAGGCAGTATGATATACTGTTGTCTCCTGACCACAAACTTAACTGTATTATGTGGACTAGAACCTGTAATATACACACAGCCTACATATAGGACAATTCTACTTATACTTGAAAGATATGGTTGCAGAAACACAGATACTGTCTTTGTGTCGGTTGTAAAATGTATCTTGGATGCCTGCAAGCAAAACTATTATTAAACAACCCTAAATATATATTGGAAAACTAGAAAAAGAAATATTAAGTTTTTATTAAAACCCATAAAATAACAGTCTATACGATGGAGTAATAGATGAATGCTTTTTTCTGGAAGAGGAAGAGAAACCAGCCATGAGGAATTCACGTCAAACAGTGACATCTGCCAGTCTTTGGCAAACATCTGGAGAGAGCTCTGATGATCACAGAGGCCTCTTTCATGAGGCCTGATGGTCTTGCACAGAGGATAGGATATTCTTTCTCAGACTAACTCATCTGTAATCTATGCAAACAAATGGTGCTGAGCTTGGAGTGACACCTTTACATGGCAATCAGGCTTACTTGTTCCTCATTTACAGGCTTCCTCTTAACAAAATTCTGGGCTATGTTTGTTTTATTGTTAATTCTTTTCTTTTGAAAAGTCCTTTATACCTTTGAGGTAGTCAGGAAGTGAATGGGTACAAGACTGCTGGGGCTGGAAGAGAGACTGAAAGACTGTCTTGTCCTCTGGCTGTGACTGCAACACAGGATGTGGGGGCAGGCGATAGTGAAAGTGCTAAAGATCTGCTGAACTCCTTGCCTTTTGGTAAATCTACCTCTAGGCAGACAACAGACTGAGAGAGACAGCTTTTGAATTCTCTCGACCACAAATATTTATTTTTTGCCTCTTTGCATTTGAGAATGGTAAAGTCTTTGCCTTCATTATCAGCACTCTGAAGAAGATAAGAGTTCAATACTCTAGTGTTGAACCAGTGCAGTGCTCCTGAGGAGTGCCGTTGGCAGGCAGATGTGTGGCAAAATGAGAGTACTTGTAGAGCACCATTGCAGATCTAGACTGAGGGCCAGGAGAAGGGACAGCAGTTGACTGGGGCTCAGGGAAGCAAGACAGAAGAGTCTGTGAAATACTGAGGGAAATATTACCATAAACTCTTTTTTCCCTTGTTAGCTGCTCACTCCAGTTTGTTAGGGGACCTTATTTCTCCAAATTCCCACAACACTTTTTCCAACATTCACTAAACATCCCCCCATTGTCCTCAGTACTCCCAAGCCATGTGCTAGGAAGGGAACAGAAGTTCTTCCATGCAAGGCCCTTACTTTCCATCCACAGTGCCTCCACCTGATCTCTTCCCCAAAGTCAGGGTCATTTTGATATCTCATCAACACAGACTAGGCAATGGCCTACCTGATGGTGATTAACTAATGGCACCTACAGCAAAATATTGAGGCAGAGAGCAGCTGAAGGTAGGAGTGAGGTGAGAGGATTTACTCTAGCAGCAACTGGTAGCATCTCCAGCTGGGCAGACGCTGCAGTAGGCACCAACCAGACAGCAGCCACCCTAGAAAAACACTTTTCATTTGTTTTAAAACAGTTCCAAAATGGAAGTACTGGAAAGCACTAGAAATTCCCGATTATGTTTGTGTTGATGAGTCAACATAATGTTTTGTGTCATTCTTATCTAAAATTCTTATCATTCTTCGCTTATCTTGGTTAACAAGTGTACTTTTCCTGTACCACGCTGCACAATATCTGCAGCTACAGAAGTATGACTAAAATAAAATGTGACTTGGAAACACAGATACCAAATTACGTAGATACTTAGAGTGACAAGAGTGAAAACCAGACACTACTGTAAAGAAATCCATGTTGATCAACATATTTCATTTTAATAAGTTAAAATTTATTTCATTTGTAACAACCCTTTAAAGCAGCAGCATTTGTTGTATCTTACACATGGAGCAAAGTAGAAAAATCGAAACAAAAAATGTTCTGTCACTTTCTTTAAAGTATGTAATACTAAGTCCCCATTCTGCTTACACATCTAAGCAAGTGTGGAACTTCAGCCACTGTGAGTCATCCCACCCACCGCACTTTCTAGAGGTTATTCACGTGCATGAGCTTTGTCACATGCAGGTAGTTTCTTAGTTTTTGTGGTGGGACAAAGAGTGAAAAAGATCAATATTACACCAGACCTGAAAATACAGCTAATATGCATGTAAACAGAAATATACATCGTACTTATTCACTCATCACAGGTTCAGCTGAAAATGTAGATGCTTTCCACTGCATTCTTTGCTGCAGACTTTCACAGCTGTGACAGGAGAGATGAAGATGCTCTTTCCCTTTTTTATTCCCATTCAAAAGTGCAAGCTTCTCTGACAAAGATTTTGAATGAAACTAACCATACTTACTGTATTTTGTGTTGGCCTCAGTGCTATTCTGTGCTTTAAACAGACTATGAGCTCATGCAATGGAGCAGGTCATATTATGACCAAATAATAGTTTCAGTGTGATTTGTGTGAAGATTATGATGGAATTTAGGCTGTAGCTATATGGCTTTCTTACAGCTGATTTTAATTTCCAGATCCTGAAATTAGTGTTTGAACTGAGGTGTCTAAGAGGCCCCTGACCAATTTTAAGAGTGTTTTACGGATATGTAAAGTTTGATATGTGCTACCCCTGTGTCAGTTTCCAAGGTCCTGCTGCCGAGCATGGAAGTTCAAACCTTTCCAGCCAAAAGAAAGCTTTTTTCCCTGACTTGGGACAATAATTTTTTCCCTCTAATTTATTACTGAGAAATAGCTGAACAGGTCGTGCTGACAAGTTTTAGAGGTTTTCAGCCTGAGGCAGACACCTGGCATGGATAAAGTTTGCTTAAATTTCAAGCAGGCTAAAGAAAAATAATGGAGATTCCCAGCCTTCATTACTGAGAAAGCAAGTATCTCCCACTGCAATAGTATATCATCTTATCACCACTGCTCCTGAGGTCTGTAGGTATTTGAATCATGGTTCTATAGGTGTAGCACCACTCCTCACCATAAAAAAAAGAAAAGAAGAAAATAATGTCCTGTCTGTTTCCATAGTGGTGTATTCTCTCCATCTAAATGTTCTATCTGGTAGTCATTCTTCTTTAAAGACCTTCAGGCTCAATGTATCTACACAAGCAAAATGTATTTTGCTAATCATATTAGCATTTTTTTTCAATTAGCATTTTTTAACGTAGTGTGTGACTACTGTGACTGTGTGAGAATGAAGCTGTTAATTCACCAATTCCTTTACCTGTATTTGCATATAAAAGAGTCTTCAGGTTCATCATTCACTGAGAAAAACTTTTTTTTTTTTTTTTTCTGTGTGTGTGCAGGATTAGGTGTCCTTTAAGCCATTTTCTTTCTTGAGTGTGTCCTCCATCATGGTGCTCCAGTTCTTGACCTGACCCTGGCTGTATGTACCTTGTTTGCCAGATCCTTCCTGAGGAGAAGCACCACTCTGTCCGTGGAGAGCTGGCAGCTGGGGAACGGGGGCTGAGTGCTTTTGCCAGCTGGCTGATCAGCTGAGGGACAAAGACAATAGCTTATCTATGCTCGCTCTGGTCGGCTCCCAAGACATTCTTGTCGTTCAGACTGGCATGGCTGCTCAGTGCCAATTTTCATCACTGTACCGCTGATCTATGTACATTTTTCTCCTTTTCGCTATAGATATTTATAATTTTTCCATAATTTTACTTTTATTTGTGGTGATCATCTAAAACACTGCTGCCTATTTTCTGCATTGTTAGCAACAGACAGTCAAACATAAGCTACTGTCAGTTTGGTCTACCTAAGCTGCATCATTATTCCCTCAACCTCTATTTATTCTATGGAGACCTCATCGCCTACACATCTCTAAACTGTCTGAACATAAAAGACAATAAAGAGCTCATTCTAGGCAGAAGTCCTGGCAACTGAATATCTGTGTTTAATGTTTATGATATACTGTTCTAAAAGGTAGCTGCAGGGTTTTTTTCAAAAAATAATTACACACTTATCCATACCTAATGTTTCAAAAGCTCAGGTTCATTGTTTTTGGGTTGTTTTTTTAATTCATTAAGTTCCATAGCTAGTGAGAGAGGTGAACTAATTAAACAAATCAATGAGCCCAACCCATATCAGATCAGGATCTTTGGAAATTTTTTGTAAGCTGAATAACAATCAAGCTGAACATTAGGACATAAATGTTGCTAATTCCATGAGCAGCAATGAGCAAGGAAAAGGGCATCTGGTTTATAGTCTGCTATCAAGTTTTACTAGAGATTATTAATGACTGATTATTATTTGCTAGTTTTCAAACTACTGCCAAGAGAGTATGTAAAACTGCCACTGGGTAACACATTTAGGTCTTAGGACTGTTCTTCCAACTGGGTGACTTGGAAAGCAACTATAATCTTTATCTTGCTTTCCATCTCACCACAGTAACATGAGTTATATAGCAAATCTCTCTACTTCCAAATATTTTGTTTTGTGAGCGCAGTCTGTTTATGTCAGAGATAACATTCTCAGGCTTTGCACTTTACATAATTCACCAGCAATTAATTCAGCACAGACATCTCACAGTCCAATCATGATGGTTCCCTGGCAGCCTATGAACAAGTTTTGATTTGCTATAGGATTTCCAACAGGCATTTGTCTCTAAGCTTACTAGAGGCGACTAATCACTCAATTAGGGGGCAGCAATTGCCTTCTAGCCTAGGAATCTGGAAGATGGCAAGTGTTTTCCTAGGATTCTTTGAATGAGGGAAGAAGCTTTCATCCCAGTGTACTTCAGCTCTGCATAATTTATTTCCCTAGGGCAGTTTAGAGATGGCAGTGAAATTTAAAAAGATGGCAAATATGGTGAATTCCTAAAATTGGACCAAGCAATACTGCAAGGAAATCTAGAAGAAACGGGATATATCTGATTACTGCCAGTTTTCAAGAAATTAAAGAGAAGACAGACAAAAGAAGAAGAAAGATAGAGAAAACAATGTGCACATTTGTGCCTAATTTCAGAACACTCAGTTTCCGAAAGTCATCATGTTGTGAAGAGAGGCCCAAAACACACAAATCTGACTAGCCAATACCACAAAAGAGACACTGACAATTGTAGCAGATTCACAAAGAAAGTAGGAAGGCAATGAGAATTTTCTGTCACTCAGTGGACTTCATCACACATTCCTGAAAAAAACTCACCATAATGTTTGCCTGGCTCTCAGACCTAAGTCAAGCCTCATTTCTAGGAAGGCACCATGGTGTGAAATGTCAAACCAACATCCCAGAATCTCAGTTTGTGTTTTATTTTCAGTTGCTACTAACATGCCACATAATGCTAGAAAAGTCATTTGGTCTTCCTGGTGAGGTTCCCCATCTACAAAATACAAATAATTATATTAACTTTGGAAGAAGTGAGATGAAAACCTATCAATTAAAAATACTTTTGTAATTATTTATCTGATGCATGGCTGATGACCTAGAGTCCTTGGGTTCACATCTCATTTTAATAAAAGACAAAAACAGTGTTGTAGCCTAAAATGAAGTATTTCTACTGATTTTCTATCAGTACCTACTTATCTTTCTTCAATTCCTCTTTTTATTCTTTTCTCTTATTTTCTCTTGGTGAGATATTCTACTAAAGAAATTTAACTCCTCTAAATATCTTTTTAAGATACTCTTTTAATTTTACAAATCAAGCACTATTAGTTAGTCTTTTCATTTAATTTGTAGGATCAAAAAGTTCCTGAGTACTTCAGAAATGCTTCAGTCTGTGGTTTGTTCCCTTATTTTTTTTAATCTAATCCTCTAACTACTGGTATCAATCTCAACAATTGTAAAGGTGTCTAACCACTTTTGTCATAGAGATAGTTCTTAAATGTTAACCTGGTCTCAAACATCGAGACAGCAAATTCAGTGGGATAAACTATTGCGGACCACAAAGCGCGAACACTCCTTTCCATGCTGTTGCAGCTCTGTGTCTGTGATTTGTCTGTGATGGAGATACTAAGTTATTCACACATAGCTTCCAGAGGATGGATATTTTCTTCTTAAGAACAATCTGTCTGGTTGTAGAGCTCTGGTATCAGCTCTTCTGAGCTAATTTTACAGTTTCTTTCTGTAATAGATGCAAACCACCAAAGAATCCAGTTCTTGGCAGAAGGAAGCTCACTTAAAGAACAGAGGGAGTTACAGATTGCATGTATAGAAGGTCCATTCAGAACTAAAGGTGTTTATTTAAAATGTCCCAAAGCTACAGCCAACATTACTTCCGTTTGCTGGACCTAGCAAACACTTTCTTTCTTACATGTGCTTGCATGTGTGCTGCAGATCAGAGAGCTTTTCTTACAAAATCGGTTCTTAGATGTGTATGAAGTTCTAACAACCATAAACAGTCTTTTCAAATAGCAGCTTGTCACATGACATGTCATAGATACTAACCAAGGTTTTTTTTCTTTTTCTTCTTTTTCTCCTAAATGAAAACATTTCTTCTGGCAGCCTCTTATAAACTACTTCAAAGAATTCAAGTCCTTTTTTTTTCCAGTTGACCTACTATTCTGATGCTTCCCTCCAGAAAATTGCCCGAGATGTTTGTAATTTAAGTAGTTTGACCTAATAGCAATTTTGATTTTTGAAAATAATAATGTATTTCAAGACTCCTGATTTTAGTTTCAATGATTCTTTAGTTTATATCTCTCAACTACAGCAAAGATCTATTTATAAAGGGGTGAGGGCTGAAGCAAATTTAGTAGTTTTTGAAAACTACAATACTGACAAAAAAACAGTCTCAGTCCAACACAGTACTTAGGATATGCTTAGTGTCAAACATATGAGTTGGTGTAGGAAAGCTGAGGTAGTACTTGAGACTCATGCCTCAAAGCTAATGTGCTTTATTAAATGACTGCTGAGAGAGCAAAGTCTACAGGTTACCTACACAGGTTGGCCCCCTGCAGCAATGGGACTTTCTCCCATGCCACTCATCTGCTGGATTGAAGAACCCATCATCCAGTGATCTCTTAACCTCTTTGTTTAATGTGCCACCAACTGCTGCCCATTCTACACAGTGCGAATTCTAACCACGTGGGTCACTATGGTGGATATTTTTCAGCGGACTTTTCTTGCACAGTACAGGTGACTGAAACTACATTTTTACTTAATTAAGAAATAATGTTCCACTTAAAAAGCCAAGCATTCAAAGTTATGAAATACCAGAAATTAGGCTGTCCATCCAACTTTAATTGACACCATATATGTGTGCCAGTCCTTAATAACACAACCATATTCTTCCCCCTTCCCAGTTTCATTCACTTTAGTGGAGTATGCTTAGAGAATCCAACATCTGTTCACTATTTTTATCCTTGTTACTTAACCAGTGGTTATGCTATGGAATAAATGCAGAATTATTCCTTTGCTGTGATCCTTTCTAGAGCATTCCTCACAACAGTGCCCAAATGAATCATAAACTTTAATGATTATATCCCTGCTATGAGATGAAATGTATCTTTTTACCTCCATTTACTGTCCATGGAAGTGGAACAAAATCTGTCTCTGGAGACCGTGCAGGGAATTGATGGCAGAACTGGAACTGGAATTTGGGGCCCAATCCAGTGCTCATTTTCCGGGATCAAACAACTTTCCTCTGAGAACTGCTGAGCAGCCTCGGCTCTCATTGACTGTGCAGTTTTGAGCATTCACAGTTCCTGTTCACACTCACAGCACTGTTAATCTTAAAAAGCTCAACCAGAAAATAAAAGCCCAAACAGGCACAAAAGTTCTGCCCCTGAAGCAACAAAACCAAACACCTAAATGAAACAAGCTGTTGAATGAAATGATGAAACAGAATGAAGTTGCATATTTTCATTGTCCTAATGCTTCCCCCTTCTCACTTCAAAAACTGCATTTCTTCCTTGTGACTCCTACGGCGTACCCACTAGGGAAGGCACCACTTGTGCTAGGGATGGCAGAGAGCTACGCTCGGGCCGACTGTTAGGCCAGAGCTGGTGTCACCACTGATGGACTGGCACACTGCTGCCCAACTGAATGTGTAATGGACAAAATTTCATCCGCTTTCCTGTGGTGGGATGTGGGCACATATCATAAATCCAGTTCCTGACTTTTTTGAAACTTGTCAGGACTTAAGCCTGTAAGCCTCTCTACGTATGACTGAAATGAACCAGCTTGTTCAACACCTAGTATGGGAGAGACTGATGGGCAAATGAACATGCAGACCATGTAAACACATAGGCCATCTTTCCTTGGCAAACCAGGAGCAATACCCATTTCCTACAAAAATTCCTTAACAAGAGAAGGGTTTCTAGCTCTAAGAGGGCAAAAATACCTGCAGTTATATAAAGAGGTTTTGCTCTTTCAGCCACCTTTACATGAAAGCTGCTCAGATACTTGCAGAAATAATGGATTTCAGACACACACAAAAAAAGTACATAAATTGTTTTTTAAAAAAAATCTAGAAACTAAAAGCTCTGCACTTTATTACCAGTGCCTGGTGTCATGTAGTTTCTTTAGATTTTCTGATAAAATATGCCTGTTCGTTAATATAATTTAGTTTAACTTGTTAAAGAATAAAAGTAGAATATCCTATAATAATCTCAGTATGATAAATGCATGGTGGTCATTCATTTTTTGCCAAAATGCCTTCCTCAGCATGTCCGGAGTGCGTATGTTTCAAAGCAATTTCAGAAAATGGACCCATTTCCTGGACTTGTCTAGAATGTACATGTTCATGGCATAACAGCTCAGACAGATAATTAGCAAACCCTTCATCTTTTTGGAAGTAGATAATTGGGTTTGATGTGGTATACGCCCCAGAGATTTTTCAGATGAGACTTTAAAACTTAACATTAGATCATACGAGCTTTGATTTGCAGGCATTTTGGATAACTATAATGATTGCACATGAGGAAACTCTAGCCTTTAGTGGAGATTGGCAACACACTAGAACGAGTCTGTGTGAAAAACATAACAAGCAGTGAAGACACCTGGACCTTCTCCCAGTTCATCATTGACTAGCAGGTCCATTTGCTGTCTATCTCGTGCTATGCTCACTGTTCTTCCAAACAGTTCACAATGATCAAAACATGCCACTGAATTATCATAGAATTTGGTCCTGAATTTAAGTGCTTCTTGTGCCATTAGATATTGCTCAGAGTTTGGATGCGAACTCCCCATCTCTGCCTGCCTTAAGCTAACACTATATTACACCTGTCTTTTCCATTTTGCATCCTCGCTCTGTGAGAACTTTGAACAGTTGTGAGAACAATCGTTTGGGGCTTCTGGTATTTGCTACAGTATTTTAAACATCCCCCAAATGAAATACTTAAATTATTGGGGTTTAAGTTCATGCAGCCTGTGTATAAAGACTGGAACTAGAGACTGTAGCATATATGTGGCATATAAATAAACCTCTTTAATGACACCCACAGAGCACTCAGTGGAGAAGCACCTCACAGCAGTGGAAATATTTGCAATTACAGGGGGAAATTACTGCCATTGTAACTGCCGAGAACTTCCAGCCTAGTTGCACATAGAGAAGACACCAAGAAGGGCACTTCTATGCTATGAACAATGCTAACAGGGCCAATGGATAAATTGAGCAGAATTATACAATGATTCTAACATAAAGAACATTGTTTATTAATCTATTTTGCTTTGTTTTTCATTTCACAAGTGAATAAAACCTCACTCCTTTAAACGAATTGGGCTCATGGATATAAGATTAAAAAGGGAGTTCTAAAGAGGAAATGTTCCCAAAGAATTTAAGGAGCATATTATTTGGAGAGAGATCGTACAATGTGCATGGAAGCATTTAAAAACATTTCTACACAGCATGACATGTTGCTAGGTTGTTAGTCTGTAACAGCTCTCCCTATTTGCAGTGAAACAAATCCATTCTACAACTAATGAACAAGGGGTGGTTGTCCTTTCTTTTCTCTTCTCCTTTCTGCTAGGAAGGACTAGCAGGACTAGGAATGACTTCTCCTGTTGAATTATGGACCTTGCTTGATTTATTCTTACTTACTTGACAATGAATTTCTTGAATTGTAGGGTTGCTGTGAAATGTAATGAGCAGACTGTGCAGATAGGAAACTTCATGCCAGAGGATGTAATTTCTTTACATAATCATTCATTTCTGCTCTGCAAGCTTTTGCTTGTACACCATGTTTTTCAGCTTTGTCACCCTTAAATTAAAACCAAGCCTGCAGGGACCTATTTCTATTTAATAATGATCTGAGTAAGATGAAACTCATAAGCTGTAAGAAGTCTATAGAGAGTGTAAGTCTTTCTCACATTCCAGTTCTTCTCTGTAAACTAATCACATTTCTTTATTTCACTTGTAAAAAGATGTAGTTATTTGAATGAATCAGTTACTTCCTCAGTTCTAAAGAACGATAATCCTTGTTCTTAATTTAAAACTGCTTACACTACAATTTCCACCAAACAGTGTGGAACAGTAAGCATATAATGTCTAATTGCAGAAGCACAAATCATTACTTACATGGCTCAAGGTCCCTGTTCTCAAAAGATTTTTTTCACCCTTTTTGAAGTTCACTGCAAGACCATGTTATGACAATTTTTAATTCACAGTATCTCAGTTTTTTCCAGTAATCTGACATCTTCTCACTATGACCTGACTTACAGAAGACTGAAGCGCCAATGGCATAACTAATTATCATGTAATATACCACATTGTCATTTAATTACCTGTGTTCAAAGTTTATGTGCATACATCCAACTGTTGAGTTGTAGTCAAGAGCCAGGGGAGAAGAGCCATAATATTGTTAATTATTTTCCATATTAGAACTGTCAGGCAATGATAATTTTTCAAATATCTAAAACAGGTGAAAGCAAGCTTGTGTCTAAGCATTATGAATGTAGGAAATTAGAACGTATTTTCATTCTCACAAGACTTATATACCTGTTTCTGTGATCTTTTTTCCCTAAAACCAAAACAGTGTACATGCAAAAAGCAATTGTAATAGTAATGACTCACCAGCTTTCTCCCATCTTTCCCATCTTTTCTCCTGAAAGTATTATGACATTTTTTATCTTTTTTAGACTATTTTACACAAAGGGGTATCCCCGCCCACATAAAAAACGGACACAAGATCTCCACATAGGAGAAAGGTTCTGCGAATATGATCAGCTGTAGCAAAACCAACACATTAGCAAAACCAACACATTTATAACTTCCTATTGTATATGTCAGACAAAAAGTGTTCCTTGTCCTTTGGTTTTTCACCATCACTTTTATGACTTTATTTGCATAGCGGTATATTGTTTTTGGAGAAAGGGAGGATCCCAGCGTTTCTGTTTGATTAATAATCTTTTCTCAACAATTATTCTGCCTCCCTGACCTTCCTACATTCCTTGTTATTGGGTAAAATGGGACAGGATCTTCTGCTGGTGCAAGGTCAGCCATTGCTCTGCTAAACAGCTCTCGATGTAGACATATTTGAACAGAGCATTTGAACAAAACATTTGACTTCTTAATGGGATAAGTTCTAGTTTCACAGCAGTCAGGTCAAATAACTTGAAAATTATTCTGAGAATGATGAATCAATTATGGTTGCTGGTTTTATAGGATGACTTAACTCTTTTACTGTGAACTACCAAGGTTAAAAATGGATCTGAATCCTGTGGATGTGTCCAGACTGTACGCTGTTCCTTTGGAGGGTAGGTCTAGCATGAGCTGCCCAGGGTAGCAGTGTCAGCTGGTGCTGCAAAGAGTTATGCCACCTTACTGGATGACAATATGCAGCCAAGCCCCCTTGGCAGATGTAACTGTGCAGAAGGAAGACAACTTTTGTCAGCTCCACTTATGTTGTCTGTGTAGCTGATGTAACCAGACCAGCAGGGAAGCTATTCATATACGCTGATTTTCCACTCAGGGGCTTTGCAGAAAAAGACTTGTTCACAATTCAAATTTTTTGGTATTGCTTCTCCCATCAAAATCTGGGTGGGTGAAACAATAAGGACTGTCATGTCTAATCACATATTCACAAAGTATTGTTTGTATATATCAAGCCATCTGTTCTGATAAGCTTTTTCCGCCTATATGTCAATTCAGAGCAAGACAAGGTTATGATTACCGTTATTTATAATATTACCCCAGTTCTCCCTAACATGCTGACATCCACTTGTTGTGATATGACTTCCCACAATGTAAATTAGTTTCAGCAGTAGAATCTCTGTAGAGCAAGCATGAGATTCTTGCTACACCACTCCCAAGTGATAAGGGGTGTGCAAGACCAGCTCAGCTGCCTCTGCCCTGCACATCTGGAGGGGAGCTTTGAGGAGCCAAGGCAGTAGCCCCTAGGTAGCCTGGGGGAATGAGACAGGAGCTGGACTCAGTGTAGTGAGGAACTCTGAGCCTCAGGAAGGCATTTCTCAAGTGGATCTGAGCCACACAAAGATGAGAATCAGTGATCTAGATCAGGTCATTGCCTTTGTTCTTGGCTTTATTATTACTGAAACTTTGTAATAAAATTGCATACTGCTTACTGTGACAATAAATATTTGAACTTTTTTATTTTTAAATGTCTCCTGGACTCAGGGAATACAACAGAAATATTCTGTGAAGAGAATAGGGAGACAACATGCCACAGGTACTTCAAAGCAAAAGGGGGAGCTAAGACACGACAAGAAACAAGTACCAGATAAATGAACCTGAGATTGTCTGAAAGAGAGGAGTGGTTAAAAAGATTCAATGGAGATGCAGAGTATAATCTAAAACCGATGTAGTCAGTCTTTACACCGAGCACTGAGCTAAATAAGCTTTGGATCATGCCCAGAGAGACAAATTGTGTACCAAGTCACCCTCATCAAAAGTTTTTACACAGGCATTTTGACCCACTTAGTGAATAAGGTCACCCAGCAACATCCTTTTCATTTCTGGAGTTTATGTTGCAACATACTGTGCATATCTTACTGAGAATTCACAAAATCCATTTTAGTGTACAGATGCTCAGGAAATTGCAATGGACACCTTGAAGAACTGGATCTCAGATACAGTCAAAAAAGCACTTCATAACCTAGATGTTATCAGTCTTACCCTTTCACATATGGATAGATTAGTGTTCAAAAAGCTATAGTGATGTAGCAAAGATTGCAGAGCAGGTCCAAGGAAAATTTAGGACCTGGACACAGTCCTGTACTGTAACCAGTGGATGATCACAAGAGTATTCCAAGCCAGGCAGCACTCATGTATCTTTAGGTGAGTATCATGTGTATATGCCTTCTGGTGCTTTTTAATATTGCTGCTCTTATTTTTGTAAGATGTCTACAGTTAAAGCTTGTAGGCATGAAGAAACTGGATTTCTTGTCACTGGAGAGAATCTTAAAATTATTAAATAATAAAATATTACTCTGAGCACAAAGAATGCAGTTTAACATGGAAATATTCACATGTCATTTTGATTCCTGTATCTCTTAACCTAAGGGAATCACAGTTTGATAAATTGAAGACTCCATACAGTTTAATGAAAACCAGTATGACAAAATCTTAACTGCATTATGAAAATAAGGTCAATATAAAGTAGTTGTAATCTGGAATGGTTGCCTCACAAGAGTAAAATGACTCACTTTTAAACATACTGAGAACCTCTCTGAAAATACTTGATCTGGGGATCAAGTTTTAGGTTCTCATCATTCATGTAATTATTAGACAAGAGAAAGGCTGTTTGGTTCCACTTCAGTGATATTAAATTTATTACTATATTAAGTCCAACAGCACTTGGAAGATGGGCATTCATTCTGCTGTGCCAAATGTGAGGGGAAGTCTCTCCACCAAAGAGACAAAGAGAGAAAAAGGATTACAAAGGGTTGTTGGTCTCATCTGAGAGAAGATAAACTAAACACCAGATGATGTCACTTGCAGAAAGTCAGCTATCAACAGAACAAACAGTGGTAAACTGGATTTTCAAATCACTTGCAGGTTGGACCATTGAAAAATGTTTTCCAGAAAAATAACAATATAAAGAAGGTTTAAAAACCCATGTTGAGTATTCTGAACATTTAGAAAAATGAGTAGAAGAAAATTTATGTGAAAGATCTCTACATCAGAAAGTCAAACCATTTAACTATCAGAATGTTAAGAAAAGTACTAACACTTGCAGAATTAAGACTTTCTTGAAAAAGATTATATAAAGTGCTTTGAGTTTGTGTTTTTTTCTAATTATTTCCACTTGTTTTTTTTTTTTTTTTTCTTGGAACAAATAGCAAAATAGTTAAACCTGTATATGTTTATAACATGGATATGTACCCAAATCAAATATTTTTGAAGAAAAGACATGTTTATTTGTGACCAGAAGGTGAGCTTCAGAGCTAGGAGATGAATGTGGCACCAGTGCCATACTGACCCTGGAGTCCAAGAGTCTTACAATCCTGGTCTTTCAGCAGATTCTAAGGCTTATATATGTATTATTTGGTACTTGATAATATTAATTTTTAGATGGCACTGACTGAGAAGGTATTTAAGAAAAGAATTATTTCACTGGAAACTAATCAGTTGAAACTGTAAGAAATCAATGAAATATGTCAGTTTTGATAAAACATTGATGAGAAAATAGTTAAGCCTACGTAGTTTTTCTGTTCAGAATCAGGATAATATCACTGATGTATAATTGCCAGGGAATGAGTATAGGCAATATAATAGAACGGAGAACCTCTTGATTTAGAACAGGGTCTTGAATGAAGGCTTCTTGCATTGTTTCTTATCGCAAGGTGAGTCATGGCCGAGGACTCATATGGAAACTGATACATTTTGTATAAAAAAAAAATCAAATATTCAGTTGCTAAGTGACTAAAGACAGGAAAGATGGAGGTTTCTCTTCCCATTGGTATTGGTCTTATATGTCTTGAATTTGTCCTGTACCAAGTCATATAGCCCATTGCATGATATGGCTCAGAAGAAAGCAAATGGCATACATTATGCAATGAATTTCAGTATGCTACTCCTGTATGCTGAGTTTCTCATCCAAATATCTTGTGGAGTTCACTTAACATGAGAAATATCCCTGCAGATACTTTTTATGAGCAGCTCCTAACACCCATTCAAGGTGAGAGTCTTGAACACACTACAGCATCTGTGTGTCTTTGGCCTCTACCTCTTGAAAAAGCAGGAGAAGCTAGAACTATGCTCTAAAAACTAAAAATACCACTGGCACTGCTCCTTCTAGCTGAAAATTCCCACCTACTTATGCAGAAGGGTATAAAAGGCTCCATGTCTTCCCTCTGGCCTTGCCTGCTCGTGTGCTCATGTGAAGAGGAGAGGGTGCAGATGCCTGTACTCCCCAGGAGGATAAAGCACAGCCCAGTCTGGCCACTTGTAAATAATGCCACTGTGTACCTGTCTCCAAGGGCAATCATATTTACTGGCTTAAATTCACACCTGGCACAGAATCTCACTGATTTAGTGTTCGGGTTGAAAATTACAACATGCTGAAAAGAACCATGCTGAGCTAAAAGGTAGGTTAAAAACAGATAAAGAGGAATCATTTTCTGCAAAATCTCTGATGAGGACTGTGGTGAGTGTTTCATCCAAGCACAATGGAAAGCAGGAGGATCTGAGACCCGTTTTTACTCAACAGCATGTTGATGTAGGCTGGCAACTGCAGTCACGCCAGGCCCATGCGTAGCCCATCCACTGGTGCTGGATGTTGCTGCTCTGTTAGCTGTGCCATCTCCTGTCCCTGCCACATGTTGATGGATAATCTGTCATGCCAGGCTTTGTTTCCTGCACCTGTCTTCCTCTTTTATCTACAATATCTCCCGAGTCCAGGAGCTTTGTATCAAGCTGGCCACAATTTTTTTCCAGGACTTCAACCTCTTGGCAAACGTTGGAATCCTGTAGTGTCAATAAAAATAAATTAAGGTAATAGTCTTCATAAATTAAAAGATCTATAGACTTTTAGGACAGTAGAGGGTATCTGGTCCGGTCCCTATATAGCATAGGTCATAGCACCCATTCAGTACTGAGTCCAGTAACCAATTTGACTGATTCAGAAAGTAAGCTGCTTTGCTCCTGATCTCAGCTGATTCAGAAGTGTAGAAGAGCACTGAAGTATATGCTAAGAAGAGAAGAAAGTTTTAAACCAGAGAGGACTGGAAAACTCAGATCTTGAGTAAATATAATCTATAACACTTCCATCTGTCTGTCTGTCTTTTTTCTCCAGATGTCTGCTACTATCTAGGTCATTCTGGCACCCTTGAGCTTGAAAATGTTGTGAAATTTAAAGACTATTATTCTGAATGAAAATGATGCAAATGAGACAAGGCATAGATAGTGCCTGAAACTAGGACCAGAGCCTGAAAAGAGCAGGCACTAAGCAAACCACCATCTGCACAGCCTGAAGAATAATAACACTGAAATGCTAATCTATGGATTGGTGTTGCTATCTGCTGTGGCTTCCAGCAAGCTTTCATTGAATTTTTCACTGCAGCTGATACCTATTGTCATATATCCTCTAAAAAAGGCCAATGACTGAGCAGAATTACATTTCAGTTTTGTGCATGGCACTAAAATATACAGCAAACTCGAGAGCATCATGTTCCCACCACCATACAGTCCTGTCCCCAGTCTAACATAGAAATCTTTGCATTTCTTTAGTTTGCCAATCTCAAACCAGCCATTTTAAAGGAATAAGGAACTCCATCAGCTGGTCTGGTCAGATTTTTTCTTATGAAAAAGAAATTAAGCAAGATGCCATTTCAAAAATGTCTAATATGAGAAATTTTGGGGATTTTATGAAAATAACATTTTTCAAACACTGGACCCTGTAAATGAAATATTTTCATTTATGTAAATGTGAAATATTTTCACATTGTTTTTCATTATCTTTTCAATATTTCATAAATTGAATATTTTCATTTATGTAAATGAAATATTTTCATATTGCTTTTCTTCTTTTCCTCTGCAAAGCAGTTTTCAGCCAGCTCAAAATTTTTGTTGTGTAGGACCTGGCAAAGATACAGTTTGTTCATTCTACTATGAGAGTTTTTGAAAGTAATCTGCAATGTATTTTACTCTGCACTTACCTTTAAATACTAATTGCTGTGTCTTGTGTGGCATTTTTAAAACAGAGTGACAACATTGTATGTCTGGAATTACTTTCTGAGATTACAGAGCAGCAGACCATCCTTCAGTAACTTTTTTGGTTTTAGCAGGACATTGATTTCAATAGGATGTGACTGTGGCTGAGTTTGTGCATCTTGTTAAGCTTCCTTCAGTGCTGCCTGTGCAGAGAGGCCTTAAGGAGAAAAACTGGTGAGACCCTCCTGCATAAGGGGAAAGGGAAGAGGGGGGCTAGAAAGTGAAAAGTTGGGAGCTCCCCAGATCAGAGCAGGTGAGGGAGCACCAGGTTGTGGCATATGAATGAGACCATCTGGGATGGCAGAGATCATGCTGCCCTCGTTCACTGCTTGAGCATGGATGATCTGCCCTAGAAAACTAAGCAGAGCTAATACAGCTAGTACCATTAACTGTTTGCACAGTCCTTTCTTGGCATGTTTTTTGATGCATGCCTATGAGGAGTCTCCCAAGCAATTCCTGGGTGTTGAGCAAGGGCCAGCATGGGCCAGGAGCCATCCCCAAAGGCAATCCAAGTATGACTACTCTGTCTTGGAGAGTAAGGGATTTTAGCTGTAGGGATTCAAGCTGTGCCATGCCAGTATGCTTCAGGGCCAGAGATGAGGTCTCATTTATTTTGTTTAGCTTCCTGTAGCCACTGGGGCTACAGCAAACAGCAGCAAACGTGGAGCTGGCATGTGCAGAAGCCTGCACCCCTTCCTGCTGTGCAGAAAGCGCTCATGAGCTGCATGCTGCTGCCTGACATTTGGGCCTAACAACTGCGCTTGTCATATATGCTGCCTGTTGCAGACAGTCTGACTGCAGCCACCATGCTCTGAACACTGCTGACCTGCTCCACACGATGGCTGTAGTGAATATGGACTGAATTTGAAAGGTCATATGGTACCGCATACTCTGAAAGCAAATTCCCTGGAACCGGTCAACCTTGTGCAATTGGGAAGAAGCAAGATCTAACCCACATCATCTCCTCAGCCTTCTCATTGGAGAGGCTTGTGAGTGAGGAGAGCTCCATAATGCTGAGCCGCCTTGTCACGTGCAACAGGCTTTATCCTCACCCAAACTCTGGTGCAAGTCTGAAAACTCAGCTTCCAAACTCAAGAATAAATTGTCCTTTAGGGTAATAGGTGAAGAAACATGATTAAGAACATCAGCATGGGCAAACTTAGACCGTGTTAGGCTTATGAAAGCAGTTTGTGTGCAAAAGCTAATGGCCTTTTTCTACAGAAATTTTTTTTGTGTTTTACCACTCTGTGCTCTTTAAATCATATTTTAAATTATTTCTGTGCCTATGTTTGGAATCAGCTTTCAAAGAATACTGATAACATTAATAAAAATGTTAGTTCAAATGTCACTGTTAATTGTGTACTTTGGTCTGTGACATTTGCATATTAATATTGCAATCTGTTGAACTGACACCAGAAGGACAAAAGCTTTTGACAGTTGATTTTGTTCAGCTTATATTCAAATGATACTGTGTTTTATTAACAATCCAATGAGATCTGTGTCTTTTTCAATCATCCTGTGAAATTAATTGTATTTTAGCTAACAGAAGCTGATTTCTGACTTCTTCCTTTTTTTCTTTTTTTTTTTTTTTACTATCTGAACACCAAAATGGAGTGGCTGAATTAAAAATTGAATGCTTGAATTGGTGTCCAACTTACAGCACACAACTAAATCATACTCACCTTTAGCGAGTTTAGCATTAAAATATAGAATGGTAATGATTTTTTTCTTTCACTATATGAGTTTTTTAATTATCTAATCTAAATGATATCAACGTTTTGAAAGTTCAATTTTTAGACTAAAAAGAGAACGTAAAATGTATTTCTTTCTATCATTATGCAGTCTGTAGACAGGTCATGTAATATAGGCCTCAGTATCTCACCATCAGGATCATGTGGCAATTTGGAAATACAACAAACAGTAGCTGGGGATTCCAGCAGTTCTAAGCTAATCTCTGAAAGCAGTAAGATCATCCATCATTTCTGTAATAGCCTCATGTCTAGTCTAGACTGCCCATTTATCTTATTCTCAACAGGTGTTCTAGCTAATACACTGTCAATTGTGTCATTATAAATCCCAATTTCCAAGTGTTTACACAAAGATCATAAACATCTTCCAGTTTCTTACGTCTCATAGATTTTATCTGAATTTTACCTTCTGCTAAATCCATACAGCCTCCCCGACCTTAGCACCAGTGGTGCAATAATGTATATTCCAGCCTGGGCTGCCATAAAATAGTGTACTGCTGCTGCAGATGGTGAAAGAGAGACCTCAGATGTCTCCTTTACTCTACAGAAAACATGGAGAATGGAAATCATGACGTAGCAGGAAGATGGAGGTTTAGCTATGAGGCTTTGCCTGCAGAGGGTAAACTCAAAGCATTCAAACTACAGCTTTCGTCGGGCAGAGACAGATGCAGATTAGTAGCTAAGCCACTTTAAACTGACACACTCCCATAGTTTCTTCATGGAAGGTGATGATAGCTCCTCAGTACTGAGGTATATTCCATGTGGGCAATTTTAATTGTGCTGAAAATTCATTTTATTCAAATTAATCAAGAATCACAGTTCTGAGCAGCTCTACTCAGAGATATACTCCCCTATGCACATTCAAATTCTGGATAAATTTATGAAGTTTTACAATTAAATATTTTAATGGAGCAGACAGTGGTCTACTTGGCCTGGAGGCATGGAGTATTCTCTGGCTTACTTATCCTCTTATTTAATTTTTTAAGTTATGAGGTGTCCTATGATCTAACAAAGTGGTAAGTATCATGGTAGTATTGCCAAGACTTATCATTTCACAAACTGCTCTTAAGCTTCCCTTGAATGTGTTCTTTCACCACTCTGAAGTTACAAAATCATCAAACCAGGAGGCTCCATTTTCTGTTTGTATATATTTAAATGACAGATCTTTATCCAACCTTCACCAAAAGAAACCCTGAGCTGTACTAAGCTCACATTTCATTTTTTGACTTCAGTCACTTGTCCAACCCTGACAGAATTCCTCCAATAATCTTCCTATTATGCTTCACATAGAAAATCTACACCACTTAAGCATTTGGAATAATTTTGAGTACTGGAAAAAATGCAGTTTAAAATCCCTAGAAGATCACCTCTTTCCTTCTATGTCATTCCA
Organism: Strix aluco; assembly: GCF_031877795.1. NCBI lineage: Eukaryota > Metazoa > Chordata > Aves > Strigiformes > Strigidae > Strix > Strix aluco. The sequence continues at coordinate 58,171,927 of NC_133933.1, read as the reverse complement.
CAAGCAGCTGTGGAATTGTCCATTGTGTTCTGACAAAATATGCCTGTCAATGCAATGATCTAGCTGGGCTAGTTTTACCAGCGACCTCTTTCACATTAGTGACTGTGCTTAACTGAATGCTGAATCGAGTATTTGTTGAATAGTCACTGGATAACCAGAATGTTGTTGGCTAATAATAAAGTTCACCTGCAGGAAGAATTATTCTTATATTAATCTTAAATAGCACGTGCTGAAATTAAACTCTCTTATTTCTTCTAGGTCATTCCATGCACAATATTTAGCTAGATAGCATGGACTTCCTCCCTGTCTCATCACAACTTACAAGTGACTGAATGGCATGAAGCTTTTAATGAAATATTTAATCAGGAGTAAAAGATATTGCCTTGTCAGTTCCAGGTCCCTCACTCCTTCATTAAACCCATGTTCTCTCTCCTAGGTGTAGAAGACAGACATTCAATAAATAGTAAGGTGGTGTGAAGTTAATGGGCATGACCACCTGGCCATTTGCCAAGCTACATGTTCTGGCCAAAGGCTGATTTTGATTAGTTACCACAATTACACTTACATTTGCTATTTAGCTCCATGTTTACCAAGAGAAGAACCATCTGTGCCTTTAGACAGTATCCCTTTGCCAGATATTTACAGTATTCATCCCCTTTTTGGGAAAACAGGATTTTCCAGGGGTGTCATAGTAAAATGGCACTGGAAGCTGGGTAGTGGCAAAAGCAACACTTGACTTCAGAACAAACTTAGCAAATAAATATCAATTAATAAATAAACTCAGAGCAAGTTTCCAGAATTATTAAAAACTAATAGTTGAAAAATAGCCTTACCTGTGTTTGCAGTCTCCCTATTAGTGTGGGAGATAAGGTGTTGCAGGGTACATGGTACCCTGACTCTGGAAAGCAGCTCTAAGTCTTGCTGGAGGAGATGCCTCCTGTGCTGTGACAGTAAGGCAGGAGATGTGTTTGAGCTTGGATTTTTACAGAGTCTCACTCTGGCAAAGTTTCTGTGGACTTCAGAAACAAGGGCAAAGCAACAGGTATTGAGGGATTGCCATCTTGTCTGTAGCCTTCATGGTTGTGCCAGTTTGAATCATTTAATATTATTTGAATAGATTTTTAGACATATATTGAATGTGTTTGTGTTTGTGTGTGTGTGTATACACAGATATTTTTATCTTACTGGAGACTTAATCCTTTGGCAGTCAACTCTGAAGTGCTTTGGAGTGCAGCCAAGACATGACTTTCTGAAATCTTTTTGAAGTTCTTTTTTGAACTGTGAAAATACTTCATTTTTTTCATCTCAGAGTATCTTTTCTTTTTTTTTTTTTGTTAAAAAAAAAAAAAAGGATACTGCCAGCTTTGTCAGCCTTGCATTATATATCACCAAGCATGCTTTGTGATATATAGTCACAACCCCAGATGGAAAGAGGTCTGGCATTCAACTGCACATGTGCATTGGCATCCTATGGAGAGAACATGCTCAAGGACTCCTTATGGATGACTGGGGTGTCTGTGCATCACTGTGGGATAATAAAAGACTAGCTACTTAGTGATGTTATGAGACCACAGCATCTGATGAATGACCTTTTTATGAAGACTACTGAATGTGCGTGATTTACCTGTATCTCCCACTGACCCTGTAGATCCAACGGTGATTAGACGCCCCAGTCGAAATGGATTCATACAAGAGACTGTTTTCTTTCTATCTTCCAATAACAGAAAGCTCACTTACTTATGCAGAAATAGTAAGTTCTATATTAATGGAATCCAAAAAAGTGCCAGGTGCCCTGTCTATAGGATAAAAATTTGTATTTCAGGGAGAAGAAAAGAAAGGAAGAAGCATCTAAGCAAAAGATACAAACATGCGTTCAGCTTCTTCGTGATTACCCCCAGTACTGCTTGATGTGCTCTTGCTAATTACATAAAATGCCCTTTTTTCTTCTTTTTTTTTGCTATTTATTTCTTTCCTATTTGTTGATATATACATTTTTTAAAAGTTCAGATTTGTAAAACAGGGGAGAATTGGAATATTTCTAAGCTGATGAAAAGTTTAATTAAAATATTTAAAAATCCTCACATTTTTGTCCCTTATTTCAAATAGTTTGCTAAAGCTATAAGGAAATGGCCTAAGATAACCAGATTTTACAGCATTTTCTCTTTTTTCTCCCTGTTTTGCTACAGTGAGATGCTTGGCTGTCTTTACAAACATGGGATATCTTTTATCGTATTTTTGAACCATAAGAATATTTGAATTTTCTTTCTTTTCAGATTGCAGATAGCAAGGGTGTTTGCTTGCCATGGAGAAGCTCACTGAATTTTATTTTGGATGTGAGAGAAGAACAAGTTGGCAATACCAATTATTTGTCATATGTAAATGAGTTGTAGGGACTATTATGTTACATCTATCTGCATTAGGTAAGTAGTACCTCCTCACAAATAATGTGAATTATGAGTTAAAATATTAGAGATTTCTGGTGTCCTCATAAATTTGTCCTTCATTTCACACAAACAGGGACACCAGAGCTCTGACAGCCCCTCTTGTGGCTTCTGACCCCCACCACCCACAGCAGCTTATGCTCCCTTCCACAGAAAGTGGCTTATGAAACACCGAGGCCCCACTGCACATGCACGTAGTTTAAACCAAAAAGTACAGGACATGCTGTCAGGTGGAGCAGGGCTGGAGGTGTGTGGCTGCCAGTGCGTGTATATGTAAGGAGCTATGACAAAGAAGGAACTTTCTCTGTCTTTGGTGCACAGTTTGCGTCCTTTGTTTTCTGTCTGGCATATTTTATCTGAGCATGTGACACTATTAAAAGCTACTGCAGAATCCTCTTTGCTAAATTGATGAAAACTGGCCTTATAATGGAACAGAGTATCAAAATTAGCACTGCCTAGCAAAGGAAGTTGCCAGATTTCTTAGATGAACTATAGCATTAGCAAAAAAATGTGATTGCCTCTCATTTGATTAATTGTAGTGGCAACAAAAGCCCAGAATAACACCATTTATATTGTCAAGTGATTCCCAGATGAATAACTTTTCTTTCATCTAAATAGCACACAGTCACAATAAATGTCAGGTGATAATGGATGCATCTAGATTTTCAACCAGACAGGCTGCTCAACAGTGGTTTAAAACTGCAAGACATATTCTACTGAACAGGAATAAGAACAGCAAAAATGCTTTCCTGTACTTCTGAATTTGGCTGACGGTCTACCCCAACATGTGTCACTAAGGACTGCTACCCTGGCATTGTTTTAAAGCTTTACAGCATCTCCTGCTGTAAGACTTTACTTGCAGCTGCTTGAAATTTTGTTAAATTGTTTGGGCTGTGATTTTCCAACAGTTCAACCAATCTCAAATTTTGAAAGGTAAAATAAAATATTTCCTTTTGTCAGTTAAAAAAATAAAAATCCAACAGCTTCTTTAACAAGCACTGAAATTCAGTCTGAATTTACTATGGGGATCAGGCTTGCAATGTGTCTGCCAAGGGGGTACAAGGTACTGGGCATCGAGACTGGGACCCTCTTCTCTGAGCAGGGAAGTTGTAGGAGGTCAGTGGAGAAGCAGCCACACCTGACACAGAGATCACTCCTCCCAGAGTGAGCCAGTGGCCCCAACACATGCTGTAAACTCACTGGCAAAGCATCCCACCACCCTGTAGCACCGGGCTATTGGGGGGCTGGTGCCCTCTCATTGCCACTCAGTTACAGCAAGGACTGTGCAATGACTCAACACAGCCCAAGACACAAGCAGCTGCCACAGTTCTGCTGCTGGCTGCAAACCCCAGGTTGTGTTGCAGCTTGAAAAAGATGGTAAATTCTGCCCCCAGGAACAGTATTAACATGCACCATTCGCAAACTTAAACTCTTAAAAAGCATAACTTTGTTTTGTTCCCTTTGTATAGACATGTGAAGACAGTTTTCAAAGACAGGAGTAAACACCATTTTCCCATTGGCTACTTTTCTATTCAATAACAGGATAAACTTGTTTTAGGAATGAATCAGGTTCATGTGGTAAATGAAAATCATGTAGTAAATGAAGACAAGATTTTGAGGGAAGGCAGCTTAAAATATTAGGCTTGATTTCCAGCTTTGGGCAGTCATATGTGGTACTGAAGTAACGAAGCTGTGATTTTATGTGTGACTTCTATATAATATTATACTGTTGTGTAAACTGAAGTAGCTTGGCCAAACTGAGGACCCACAGTTAATGGTTTGACCCTTCTCTCTGTCTCAGTTTTGCATATAGCTTTGTGGGACTAACAGTGTCCTCATGTCTCATAGGAGAGTTATAAAATAAAATTAATTAGATTAATTTGAATGATGCTTAGTAAAGAAAGCTTGCTCACCTTCTCATCAGTGAAGAACAACAAAATATTGAGAACCTACTCACTATCTGAGCACAGTCCATTCCCTGCACTGAAAAACAGGGAAACATCCTGTAAAAGGCAGATGGTTACGTGGTGACATAATTAAAGGCTATGTCCTAAGGAATGTCTAAAAAGAAATCAGAACTGCAGATGAATAAGCAGTCTTATGTTGGCCATGTCCTATTTCAGAATGCTAGATTTGGGGCTAGATGGTACCAAGCGTCATTAGTGTAGCTTTTAATGTTCAAGATGAGTATCGATAAATAATCCCTGTTCTTTCTGCTCAGTGCCACAGATACCCACTCATGCTACAAGATCTTCCCCTTGGAGCAATTGTTTGAAAAATTTCTTCAGAAAGGCACTTAAATCTGTTAGAAGATCAACAACTCAAATTTCATATATATGCTTAATATCTTTTTCTGCCATTAACTTCAGGAGAAGATGAGAACTGAAATAGGCTTCTTTTTTTTTTTTTTCTTTTCTTTAAATGTCAAAATAAGAACTTAGTGCTTAGCTTTAGGAAAATATTTGCAAATGTTGGTGTTAGTATACGATGTGTCAGCCTCCTCACCTGCCAAATGGGGAGGACAGTGCTACATCCCACACAAACATGCTGCATTACAGACAGACTGAATCCATGACTATTTATGCTCTGTAAAGATCTAGGAGAGGAGTGTTCATAGCCTTCCAGAAGCCAGCCTTTGAAGAGTCCAAGTGTCTTGTACCAGGCTGAATAATGACACAAATCTCAGAGGCAGAAAGGACTTGGGACTAAGCTGTTTAAGTGTGAACACAGTATTTTGTAAGATGGCATGTCATCATGCCATCTTACAGTTTAAAAAATCTTGGAGGTACTTGTGAGAGAGAATGCAGATATTCGTGATGCTTAAATCTGTCTTGAGTAACTTCAGTATTTCGGGAGGCATGAGAAGGTTAGTTTGTTTCTCCCTCTTATATTTTCCAATAATAAAGCTGCTTACTGACAATTAAAAGGTGGACTCATGTCTCTTAATTATTGGATTAAGACCGTGAACTACTTTTCCTGGATAGCTTGAGGTGTCTGTCAATGATGAAAACTGAACCACACAATCATTAGCTGCAGGATACTGTCCTAGAAATATCAGGCTTTCTGTCCAAGTGCAAAATCTCTCTTTTCCCCCAAGGAACCAACTTTACACCATTTATTTATTTAGGGCAAGCATGTTTCCATTTTTTATTGACAAACAGGCAACATATTTCTAGGAAAATATGCAGTAGAAAGTGTAACTGCTGTATGGGTTTATGTAGGGCTTTCCTCTCAAAATAAAGGAAATAGATTAACTCCAATTTTCTGTTAAGAATATTTTCCTTCATCTGAACCTGTTTAAATGCATATAAGCCACTCATGACACTTATGAGTTGCCCGTAAGAGAGCTACCTTTTGAAAAAGTTAGTAAAACTGGCGTGACTGGATGATTAGCATCAGGCATTAGCTCACTACATCAGTTATTCAGCCTTAGCCAGGCAACACAGAAAGCCTGCATACTGCATCTTTAAATGCAGCTGCTTTAGTACAGAAGGAAACATGACTAAGAGCCTTAGGAAAAATGCTCATAATTGGAGAATCCTTTCCCTTTTCTTCTTTAGGTCAAGTAGTACATAACATGTGCCCAACAGCTGATATGAGAGCTGTGATACAATTTATATATATACCTGATGGTCTGAAGGAGGCTCTTTTTTTGCGATAATAATAAATAAAACTAAAATACTAAATAATAAATATTTCAATACTTGAGTGGGCCTTTCCTTCTAGGGAGTGATACAAGTTTCTTTGGAAGTATTTTACAGATGCAGTGATACTTTCAAATCTGGGTTAAAGAAGAAAAATACTTTTTACCACTATATCCTATAACTTTTATATTAGAAGCTGGGCCCTGATTCCTCTGTCCTGGTCACTTCACATTAACCAACCTTGTGAAATTTGGGTCTTTGGACACCACTTAAAAATTCTTAAAAAGAGTTCATATTTCCTTGAAAAAGCAGAAGATGGAGAAATCCTTGGCACAGGATTGGCACACTACAAGGCTTCTTATCTCTTGATATCCTGCTAAGCATTACTCTCACCCTTTGGCTGGACTGAGCCTAAAGCATTAGGAGGAGAATCTTGACATAACCTGTAACATCTTGGCTATTAAGTTTGGTAGCAGATACATCTTTTAAGAATTAGCTCTTGTTGAGAGATGCCCTTGTTGCTTGATGTAGCTTCTCTTCTGTTTTGCTTCTGTTGTCTTTTTCAATGTGATCCACTGTGTCAGTGGAAACAAACTCAAAGAAAATCCTCAGCTGACAGGAACATCTGAGCTTGGCCCATGAGGGACCAAATGGAGGGAAAGACAGGCTGAGTTTTCAAAGGTGTCTAAAGGATTTTCGTGCCCGGTTTTTACTTGTGTTAACTGTAGAATGGCATCCAGCTCTCTTATGCAGCTTTGAAATACCCCTGGGTAGATGAATGTTCCAAAGTCATTAAATGAAACAGCTGAACTGGCGACAGAGCTTGGGGCCAGGCTGTGAGGCATTGGGTTCATCCCCAACAGTGTGACTCCTGCCAGACTGCCCTGTATGAGCACTGGATCCATGGGTCTGTGCAAATCCTGCTGCCAGGGACAACAGGAGGGCAAAACTTTCTTATGTTGTGTTTTTTAAAGTGAACAACCATATTGCCCAAGGGCAAAGAGCAGGATGGAGGGCAGGACAGGCAGCATAGCCACCTCTCAAAAAGAAAAATAGAGCTCAGAAGGACAATCTCTCAGCACTGCTGGGGAATTACAGCCTGACAGGCACTTCTACCCTGCAGTTGTCAAAGGGTGGTGCAAAGGCACTGCACAAAATGATAAGAATAGCAAGCAGCGACAGCAAAACCAGGGATATGCCCAAGATCCTCACAACTGCAAAATGGAGCTTGTGGTGGGAAAGTAATCTTTAGGAAGCTCAAAAGTTAATAGCACAGGTACTGGACCAGCTTCTTGAGGAAAATGACATAATTCAGGACTTAATGCTGATTCATACACATTGAGGATCTCAGCACTTTAAAGGCTTCAGTTTCTAAATTAGCATTGTACAGATGCACATGAAAATCCTGGCACAGTTAATAATATTGCTAGGTGTTCCAGGCATTATTTTTAAGCAGGATAAAGCACCTCAAAGCAAACCCCAAACCAAAAAAAAAAACCCCAAAATTGCCAAAGTACCTGCAAAATTGAAATACAGTTTAATTGTTTTGCTTAAGTGTTCAAGTAACATGTATATAATACATCCCAGGAAAACACATCAGTTCTTGCCTTCTTCCCCAAACAAAGACATCTATTTGACAGTGCATTTTTAAGTCTAAAAGGCACATTAAAATCTCCTATACTGTAAGTTTCTGAAAACATTGTTCAGATTTAGCTCCCATGAGAGACATCACTCCCAGAGGTGGTATTTAAGCATTTTGTTTTGACAATTTTGCAGTCTGTCTATGTTAGTGTTAACTAACAAGAGTAGCTAAGGAACTAAGGGCCAAATCTTCAGGTCTGTCCAAATGCAAGTCACAGGAGCTGATGGGGCTTTGTCAGAAGAGAGGCTCCAGCTGAAGTCTTTAGGGACACACTGCTGGCTCTGCAGAACAGTCCTGCCTGCTTTTCTTGTAAGAGAGATAAAAGCAAGTTGTTCTCTCTCTTTTGCTCTTTCTCTTTCCCTGTGTCATTAAGGACAGTGAAGACTACAGCAAACCCCCTCTGTGCCGCTCAGACCTCCCAGCGCTGGCAGCTCAGGGAGCAGCAGGTGAGATGTTTCCACCGAGCACATGTGCAGGGGCTGTGCTCACACCACAGACATTTGGCAGCATGTGCTGCTGGTCATTCAGGAAATCAGTGGTTCATCACCCTGCAGATTTGGGCCATAGGGTTGACAGGTCTGCTTAGCTGCAGTGGGGGAAACTGGTCTCACGTCAGCCTTCATGCAGTCTGTTGGAGGGGAGCTGGGGAAAAAGCTCTTGTTAAAAGATTTACTTCTTTCAAGGCCCTCCACAGCACTGAAATCTCACATCTCTAGGCAGTGCCTGCAAGGAGAATAAACTCCCAGTGCCTTGGAAAGACACCCTGTGTAAGGAAAACAGGGAGTCAGAGGGAGCTAACCAGAGACCCATCTACCCTCAGCCAGTCCCCCAGGCACACCACCCTTCCAGCGAGGAGGTCTCGCAGATCCCTCTTCCTGATACAGACTCAGAGTACAGAGAGGTAGGAGTCCCATACACCATACCGTGGTGTGGGTGGGGGGATGGATCTCATGCCACCTACATATTGCACGGTGTGCAATAAATAAGTGGGTGGATTGAATGTCATAGATACATACCACTCCTAAACTCTTATCTGTCTGCACTCGTATCTGTGCCAGCTGCTTCTCCACCTACCTAGAGGCCTTTTGGTTATGGAAACCCACAACTCACAATGATATTTTACTTCTGTAGACATATAGTGCTTACTCCCACCTTTGAATCGATGACAGATGCTCTTTCTTGGTACCAAACAGTGACCTGCTCTCTCAGGTAGGGAGCAGTCCTCTTTTGTGTGATTTATTGAGAACTGGAAGTTGAATTAGCAAAGGCAAAGGATACTCTGCTTGTTTTTTGAGTTGGATAGGTTTTACCTGTAGCACTGGAAATAGTAACCAGGCACTCCTGCTCTCATCTACCATCTCTGTTTGGGAGCTTGGAGTGTTCGCCAAAATGTGGGCCCAGGTCCAGATGTAGGGCCTGTGGTAGTACCATGTGCTTGGCTGCATGACATTCCTTATCTCTCTTTTTGCTAATATCCCTGCTGGAAATCATACACAGATAAAAATAGGCCTTGATATTTGCTACAGAGTCTGCTTCTCCTTCCCAGTGATTTGCAGATAGGTACTTGCCAAGTGTCTAGTGACTCATTTATTTGGGAAAAAAACCCACCACAACAATACAATCTGCAAAACCACACTTTTCCCACTCCCATGTGAGAAACATTTTTAACAGCCGCTCAGACCCTGTGTAGAACAGCTATTAGCAACCTGCTTCTCTGTTCTTCCCTGAAGAGTGATGAATACAACTCCAGAGGCCCAATTTCCATTGTGTTTTGCTTCTGGTAGCCACTTATTCCATACAAAGTGGATGTGACACGGTAGCCTGGGTCCAGAGACCCAGCTTACTGAGCAGAGCTCGGACGGATAGGCATGGACTGGGCTGGTGGAGTTGCCAACGCTCTGTCCTTGGCAGGAGGCTGAAGACTAAAGCTGAAGTATGCTAAGCTGCTTTGCTGCTCTGTGGTCCTGGACTAGTCATCCATTTACTCAATGTAAAGCTATTTTACATGGGCCTTTTTGGCAGTTTGTGAATATTATGATCATTTAATTTGACCCCCTCCATAGCAGAAGCATAACAATTCTATCCTGTGAATTCTTCACTGGTTTGAAGACTTAAAGAAAATTTGCTTATATCTCCCAACCATCTGCTACAGTACTCATGACAATTCAGATTTGCTTATTTCTAATTTAGAGCTTTCATACTTGTCTCTCAGCAGCCTTGGATTTTGTTATGCTTTTTCTTAGGTTAGATTAAGAGAAATGAAGATGAAGGCTTATAAGTTTGTTCCCTTTCCACCTGTCACATTATCTGCCCTTGACGCTGGGGCCAAAGGACTCTAAAAAGACTCTACAGCACCAGAGTAGTCTTTTCCTTTGTCACACTAAAGCACATTAAGAACTGCTCTGGAAATCTAGAGACTAATAAAGCAGCTTTAACAGGCTGGAGCATCTGGCCTTCTACATATTTTCCTTTAGCACTTCCACCAACTGTTGTTTGCTCATATCTACTGGAGTCTGTTTATATAGATTTTGCCCAATCTGCTCTTTCTGGTAATGTTCATATTGTTGTATGTTTATGTGGAGAAATTAAAAAAAAAAAAAAAGAAAAATATGAACTGAAATATTTATGTTGTCTAGAATGACTTAAACTGAAATGATCCTCATCCATGCTGGAAGCTTGCAGCACAGCAAAACAAAAATTGAAACTGCATCAAAAAGAAAGTAAGACTTGCTGGGCTTGTTATGCTAGTCAGACTGTTTGGAAATTCATGCATAAAACAATTAGTACTAACCTCCTATGCGAATACTGCAGTTTGAAAATTAATTCATTTGCACAACATATGCGTAGCTTGTTAGAGACCAGATAACAATTGCTATAATATTTTTTAGATGATTCTCAGATGTTACCATCATACTTATTCCCATGTTCATTCCACAGTGTATCCTGAAATGTCACATGTGACTCCTGGGATGTGCAGTGGGCTCAGGCTAAGATGCTGTGGGTGGGTCCCACAAACAGTAACTGGTTACAAGAATGGTGCTGGCAACAATGCTGCACTGGATGCTCTGGAGGGGAGTAACTGCTGTGTTACCCTGGGGATGCTTTTATAACTGAGTCCACTTGATCAGCAGAACCTTTACTAAGACATAGATTGCCTAGACTTTAACTAAAAAATAAAAAGAGAAGGAAAAAAAAAAAACCAAAACCAAAAACCTCTACAAGTAAAGACACTAAACTTTTGGCACTTACCACTGAATGAAGTGTCATTCTCTGTACCCCAGCAGTGCTGTAGTTGTAGGTGGACTGACTCCTCAGATGTGGGCTCTTGCAAGGTCAGATCCAAACCAAGGAGCCACTAGAAACAAGCCTATTCACAAGTGTAAAGAGAAAAAGAGCTAGATTTTCTATGTTTAGTGCCTTTTGGGTCTGAAAATCTCAGCAGTGCTCCAGAAAAAGCATTTATACTCCCATCTCACTGAGCCCCAAGCTAAGGCATGCAGCAGTTCCAAAAAGCCACAGTGTGTGTGAATTCCAGAGCAGGTGTCAAGAGCCCCAGTACTTTGCCCTCCACAGAGGCAGTAAAGGAAGAAGGCACAAGATGTCTGGAATGGATCAATGCCTATTGCTTATAGCTGTCAAGAAAACATATTTGAGCTTCCTTGATCCTTCACAAACACATGGAATACTTCCAGTGAAGGGCTGGTGTTTCCCCATGTCTTTGGGGACAAAAATTTCCTGTCATTTCCTATTGAATTCTCCTCTAGAAGATGTCAGCCCAAATGCATACTTATGATGCTCCTGATTTTTATTAGGAAGCCAAAAAGCTGTTCTTTGTTTTCTAAACAAAAATCTTCAGACCCTCCACTATCTCACCCACATGCCACAATCTAATCAATACCTACCTCCATTTGAGCATCCTACCATCTCTCTCACAGGACGCTGAAAAGCTCTGGAACAATTAATTACTAGACATGGCTATTTTTTACTTAGGAAGTAAAAATTAAAAATCTTGGCATTCTATTTTTAAATAATAAATAGAAAATATTTATTTTACAGCATTTTCAAGATCATTTTGACAAAAAGGCAGTTTTCATCAAGCATTTGACAGACCAAAGGAAAGAACTTTTACAGGAAGCTTCATAGCTCATACAACTACATACACAAGGTGAGATCTTGCTCTTTAGATATATTTACGTATGTGTATGTTTCCAGTTTTAACAATTACAAACTAAAAGCTAATATACTGAATTTCAAGAAAACTTCTACTCATGATATAATTACATTGCAGTAATAAAATCAGTGCTTAATATGTTCAAAACAGACAGATATGAAAACAATACAGTACCTTGCCACATTGCCATCTCCCCATCTATACAAATCTGTTATGCTTCTTTTTCTTATCTATCTCATTCCTTCAAAGTCCAGCTTCCCAGTACTAGCTCTGTGTTACTGACAACATATGTTTTTGGAAACAGCACAACAAATCTTATACTAAGATTATAAGAAGACATAATTCATTGCCAGTGCGGTGGTCAGTAAAGAAAATATGGCATTTTTCTCATTGCTTTAATGAGTAATCAACATTAAAAAAAAGAAACAACAACAAAAAATATCCCCCTAAAAGCCCCAAGCAGACAAAAATCAACCAACTGACCCTCAGGTGTCTTTAGTTTGTTTTAGACATCAATCTGCTGACAAAGATATAACCATGTCTTTGGGCAAAGTCATTTCATGCTTTTCACATCGGGACAATGATAGCAATTGGCCACTAGTCATATTGAAAGGAGAAAACGCTGTGAAAAGAGGATGAGGAAAAAAGGCTCTATCAGGTTTTGAGCACCAGCCAAACTTTCCAATACCACTACTGTATAATTAGAGTAAAACAATGAGATTTGGATCTTCAGAGAAGAATTGGTGACTGGCAGAAGGACTTCTTAAAATTCAAGTGAAAAGAAAGAAAAATAGTAGAAATATGCTGAAATCAGAAAAACCCTAATAGAATGTTCACAACAAACATGGTTAAAATCAGGTTTTGCAACTGTATTAACATGAAGAGATCTCTTAAAAATACCTTTGGAAATAAAGTGTAGAACTGTGGGACAGATCCTCAACTAAATTCAACAGCACAATAGAAGTTCATAACAGCTAAAATCCTGTTCTGTATATGTATAATACGCACATTTATAAATAGGGTGATAATAAGTATAATTAAGTTCAAGCCACAGCAATTAGACCTGGACTTTGAACATGCCAGCCATTAGGGAGCTTTGGATTAGGCCCATCTCTAGGAAACTGTTGAAGGATAAAGGAGGAGAAATGAATGACAGAACTACAGCTGCCTAGAAGATACAATATTTTATATTAAATAGAAGTGAAAGCGCATGAAAAGAACACACAACGAAACATCATAAAGAGATTAAAAGAACTGTTTGTAACAAACCCTGGGATTTTATGCACACATTAAGCACTGATGAAATTTCCTGTCTGGACATGATTTTATTTTAAATTATCTGAAGCAAAAAGGTAGTTTAATTACCTTTCCTGTCTCTCCTTTATACTGGCATGTGCAAGACTTCTAAACCAGACTTTTTTCTTTTTGCATTTTCTTTTTTTTTTGTTAACCACACTTGCTGCGAACATGTAAAATAACAAGTTTTCAATGCACTGGTTTATTAATATCATATGTCTACTTCATAAAATATCTGCAAAATAAAGCACCCTATTATAAGGGTAACAATTGTCTCAGCTTGTATATGAAAAAAATGTGTTAGCACAGCATACAAACCTCCAAAGATCTATTGAATATTTGTAACAATGTGATATAAAACATGATTTAAACATAAAAATATTCATAGTATATACGACAATCTTCCGGCGGTAGTTACTGGACATTACACTTCACACGTACCATACACACGCATACAGAAACACAAACGTACGCTCACGCTCTTAGTTCAAGACTGACTCTATAACCTGCAGTATGGAACTGCCTTTCTTTCAGAGTAATAGTTGTTGCTCTAAGTATACAGCTATTTTCCAATGTATTTGATTCCAAAGTAACACAAAGGAATGATGTAATCACATGGCAAATATGTTGTATTATGAAAAGTTAGTCAATAAATATTGTTCTGCTACAGGAAATGTTGTGTAACAGTTTAGCCACATGGTTTGCAATCTTATACAAAAGGGCAGTTTTTCTCAGTCCTTATCATATTACAAGTACTACAGCAAGGGCTTTCTTCAGAAACCTCTTGAGTCTTAACTTGATCATATTTCTTGCTCTGTTCACAATCAGTGTTAAAAAAAGCTCAGATCCCCCCAAAAAAGCAGCCTAGTATGAAGAACAAATTGTTCAGACAAAAGTCAGTAAGAGACATGTGCTTTCAGATTATCTCAGCTCCTCTCCCCCAAACACATTACGCAGTTATACCACCTATAGAAACCAGGAAAAAATATGTCTCATATACAAGTAGCTTCATTCCTCCTCACCACACTCCGCTCTTCCAACTCCTGGGTGTGTTGCTTCTGTAGCAGACAGACAGCAGTCATGAGATGTGTTAATGACTTCTCCAGGTCGCGCTTCCCAGAGTCCTTTTCAAGCATTGCCAAGAGAGGGTGTGACTAAGTGTGGTTATTATTTTTTTGTCCTGTGTGTTTATTCATTTTTTTGCTATAGAAGTTGTCTCTTGGGTTTGTGCTTTGTTATGGTTTCCTATCATTTTCTCAAAGTACGGTATTTTTATTTTTAACAGCTAGAGAATTTTAAGCCCTCAGAATGGATTTTTTTTTCTTTTTCTTTCCTTTTATTTACTGAAGTGCAGGATGAAGTTTTTGCCCTGTCATATGTGACTTTGTTCTCTGCTCTCTCTCCCTCCGGGCCTGGGAGACTTGTCTCCCCAGGACATCCCAGAAGGCAGCTGCCAAAGTCCTTCTCGTCTTGTCTCTTGCAGCCTCTACAGTGTGGACGAGCTTTGTTTATAATCCCTCAGGATGACAGAGGCATAGGTCACATCTGGGGGGGTGCAGAGCACCGACTCTGAGACAGGGGAGCTGGGCACTGAGCTGCCCGAAGCCACCGAATCCCGGAAAGGGGATGGGGGCGTCAGCGCCGGAGAGTCTTCCAGAGTCAGTTTGCTGGTCGCTGGCTCCTCATCCTCCTCCTCCTCTGGGTTCTTCTCGTAGACATATCCCTGAATGAGCTTCAGCTTCTCACTCTCCACTTCCTCGGCTGGGGGAGACACGGGCTCCTCGCTGAAGGCAGCCACCTGGAGAGGTGGCAGGGGCGGTTGCTCTGGCGGGGGGGGCTGGTAAGGGGGGCGCACACCGTTCCCCAAGCCGGGAGCAGGGAGGACAGCGTTGAAATCGGGGATGCCGGTGGAAAACTTGTTGACCACTCCTTGCAGCTGGTCCATGAGAGACCGCGGCTGCAGGGGCAGGGTCTTGGGGGGCTGCTCAGGCAAGAAGAGGTGAGTGTCCTCTGCTGTGGCCTGCAGTGGAGGGGTCGTCGTCACCCGCCTGTGCACCACCATGGAGGGGCTGCCAGGCTGGTTGAGGCGAATGGGCTCTCTATCTTCTTCCTCCACCACATTGTACAGAGTCTTACTGCTGATGTCAGTAAAAGTCAGGCTCTTGCTTTGGCCATGGTAGCTTTTAGTGAGGGGTTTGATCACCGCTGTCTGATTGCACCCTGTCTCCTGGCTCTTCACATGCACTGAGAGTCTGTGCCACATGTGTTCCCCCTTGGGAGCTTGTCTTCCACCTGGTTCAGACCATGACACAGACTTTCCATTAGAACTATGAATAAAATAAAGATGGGTTTATTTGCATTTACATTACACAGACATGGGCAGTATAACAAACAAGCCTACAAAAATACTGATTGCTTTTGCCTCATTAATAAGCCTCCCCCTTCCAGTTCTTCATGTCCTCCCAGAAATACTACAGAAGGAAACAACAGTGTCTTTTAACAGCAGCAATTACTGTGATTTCCATCCAAAGGCAATTACTCCCTGCTGGTTACCCACCCTACAGCCAGCCTGGAAAGCCTAGCCCGTGGGAAGGGCTCTGGGAGGGGTGGTTGTGTTTGGAGTACTCTAGCTATGTCATTTTGTATATAGGTTTGCTCACCCCACCTTGCAGGGGGGAAGAAAAAAAAGGGGGGAAAAAAGTCACAGGAAGAGCTGTAATTAAACCTGATTTGCAGTTTATAGAAAATATTTCCAAACCGCTGGAAGAAAAACAACTCACAGCCTTAACCTTTAGCACTCTGGGTAAAGAGAGAAATTGTTACTAATCTCTTCTTTCCTTTTTATTCCCTGCCTCCCCTTTGCATTTAGGAACAGATTAGCTATTACAGAAATGAAGGACTCCCAGGGCCTGCATCAGGTAGGAGGCAAACATACTTCTTCTCAGGTGACTATTATTTACAAACCAGGATAAAATGCTGGGAATGAAAACGGTTTGTGCAGGTGGAGGAACAAGTAGTGACATGATCATGGGGACTTGAACCCTCCAATTCTGCATGCAGGCTGGATCCCATCAAAACGCTGGGCTGTTTTGCTGGGTGAGGACCTGAGGGTCAGGTCTGTCCCTGAGGAACTGTAGGTTTTTTTGCATTTCCCTGTACCTTTGCAGGGAGCAGCACTCAAAGCAGAGTGGTATCTTATTAGCGGCTCATGGGACAGGGAGCTGAGCGGTACTTAAGAGGACCAAGCAACTGTTTAATTGCAGGTCAGGCAGTAGAGATCATTCACAAATTATAATATATATCACCTGGGTGGAAACCCGAGACGGAGAGAAATTCTGAGATGATTTATGCGAAGCAGCCTTATCTCAGGGTTTCATCCCTCAGGGGGCAGAAGTAAACAAAGGATTGAATTTCAGCCCCTGTGATTGCAGTGCAGGTGGGAGGCAATCTGGGTGGGAGGCTGGCACAGCAGTGTTGCCTCCTGCTACTGCACACACCGGGGGAGATCTCTTCCCTTACATACAGCCTGCAATATTGTTCTAAGCATTTTGCTTTTCCTTGCTCAGACTCATGTGCTTCTCTTTTTCGGGGAGTAAATAATTACCAGTTGAATTTTGTAAAAAAATATTGACTGTCACAGCTGGAAGAAACTGGTACAACACAGATAATGTTGTAAATCTGGCAAAGCGAAAAAGAAATGTACATGACAATGTGGCACTTTTCTGCTGAGCAGCAAACATTCCTGGAGAAAAAAAGAATTTGAGATGGATCCAAGCTAGGAAGTTCATCTCCAACTCCAGACTCCAAATGCTGGACCTGTGACTCACCACCTCGTGGGAACTGGCTCACAAGCAAGGGCCAATCTAAAAAATTCATAACTCCCTGGAGCATGTAGTTGGTAGGACCTGGAGCTGTTTGGATTTAGAGCTTTAACCTAGAGGGGAAAAAAGCCAAGTTCCCAGCTGAAGAATGAAACCTCTATATTATAGTGATCAATGAAAAGATAAGAATGGTTTAGAAGCATTCCTGTTTTGATCAAAATGAGCTGTGATACGACTTTTTTTTTGAAGTGCTATAGAGATAAGCAAATGAATGTAACTGTTGGGCGTGAAAGATTTTTAAAGTAATGTTTTAACATACCAACATCTACAAACTCTTCATACAGAAACACATTTTATCTGCTTTAACTTCAAAACAAGTCTCTTCTTGTAGAGAGGAAAACAAGTCAAGTGCTCTCTTTTGCTGATGGTATAGCTTACAAATACTGCAAAGGGCTTTTCTGAAAAAACCTGTGATGATTATCTGCTGTCTCTTATGCTAAGTCCACTTCTGCATCATTTACTTCTTCATATCTAGCTCTGGTGCATCATCTCACTTTTGAATCCCTCCTCATACCATCTGTTTAGTCTCTTATCTCATTTTGTTCTCAAGATTTTGTATTTTACATCAAAGGCAAGCACTGCTATTTTAAGGAACTCACTACCTCTGTCTTCAGATCTTCCTCCTATTCAGTTCATTTTCCTCCCCCTCACTCTCAAATTCTGCTCTTCTGACTTCTTTCTTCTGTAGCACTCTCCATAACGTACTTAATTGAGCCCAAAGTCAACAGACATACTTAAATCAAACTGTGCTGGGACTGCAATAGCCAAACGGAAACGAACCACTTAATCAGGATTTGTCTGTTACTGACTTGCTCTACAGGGAAAGCTGGTGGTGCCGAAGGGCCTTGCCTCTGCTTGCCAGACCTCACTGCTCACCGCTCCTATGGCCTTGTGACAAACAGCTTTAGAGCCACAGCAGGTCTCCGTGGGGTCAATCTATTGATTTCCACTGAGAATTCTCTCTGTTCTGTTACTGTTCTCCTCAGTCTCTTGTTCCAATTCTTTCCCTCAACTTGCTCTCCTTGCTGTGTCTGTGCATCATTAGCTTGTTAATGTCATGTGAATGATGGAGTCACAAGACTGTCATAGAAATACCTGGGCTCTGTCTTGCTGGACAGCTGGTAGGGAGTCACACCAAGATTGACACATTCAGGCAGAATTAACAATTAACATGCAAGAAAAATGCTTGTTATCCTGGAACAAAGACCAGCCATCTTGAATGGCATTTATCGAAATTTAGACAAAAAGTGGAGATGGGGCTGGAAAAGATCAGACCTGAACTGGGTCTCGGCGAGATAGGAGTCAACTCACTTGTGCAAAGCATTGATGACAATCCTGACTGCATGTGGTGACCATCCTGATGCATGGTCACCATTCACTAAGTGATTGTCACCTTCTTGTTTGAAGGAAGCATCCATGGGAGAAGGTGAAGATCAAAATAATCTGCCTGGTATAATGGGAGAAAGGATAATTTTTCCACACAAAGGCAGGAGAGGGCATCAAGCCAGATTACAGCTGGGGTATTGAAAACGTGATATTCAATTGCACAGTGACGAGGTGGGACTAACGGGTGTTTTCTTGCTTTTATCAATATGATGGTTAACCATTTAATGTCCATCATGTATTTGGCTTTTCTAACTTTCTCCTTTGTACAATTTCCCATAGGATTTAGACTTCACATTTACTGCCTACAAGTAAACTCCTTGAAGTCTCAAGGGATCTTAAGGGATCTTTGTAGTTGTGTGTACCCGCTGTAACAGTCCATGTACTATTTCTTCAAATCCTTGTATCTAGCCTGAATGTTCAGACAGGTTCTTGCATATCCCAACACATAAGATGGGTTTGGTTTTGCTTTATAGGCAAGAACATACATTGAATTTAGCTGTTCTTTCTCAATTTTCACCACAGCTTTGTCTAGGGTTTTTGTATTTTGGGGGAATAGACAAAAGTGTATTTCTTGTGTGAATTTTTATTACTTCCATGAACAGGTTTGTCACTATTTTTGGTAATTCAAAGTGTTGTTTTTAATACATACACTGATCCTTACAATGTACTCTCTGCATGACTCTGGGACAGTCATTTTCAGATACTTTCAGCTGATGATTATAGACACTAAAGAAGCCAGAAAACAACTTCAGACCTTAATAGTTACTTGTAGAAAGTCTTTAAAAGAATTGATATACCCAAATCTGAAACTGTGGTCCAAAATACCCCCGTCCAGCTGTAGGACATACCTACACCTTGTTATCTGGCTCACTGTTCATTGTGAAGTATCTCCACCTGCCCAAAATCCCACTCCTGCTTGTGACTAGGAGTGCCCCAGACTCAAGTCCAGCCACAGGCCAAGAAGAGAGTCCTGCTCTGCCAGCACCTGGAGTATCTGACCTTGTTGGCTTTCTTGAAGCAATGTCGAGTCTGAGGACCCCACAGCAGGTGTTCTTCCCCACACTGCAGGGTCCTGAAGATGTGTTGCTTTAGGCATTGGATTGCAAAGATTTCTTTACATCTTGGAGGCTGAATGCTCGTGAGGTGGAAGATGATTGCCCCGGTGGTCTAAGGTAAGCTAGTCTGTGCAACTCTCTGATCCTCTCACCAGTGAAGTTATAGCCTGAGATCCAGAGCCTGTCTTTTTTTGCTTTGAACATGAAAAGGTTAAACAGAGTGATATGTGCTCTGATGAGGTTAACTTTAGGAACACACTTGTTGGGAAATGGCTCCTCATCTGATGTAGTTCATGTCACTGCCAGAGTGAAACAGCTGGCGATGCAGTCAGGCAAAGTACGTAAGAGCCCTTCCAGTTAAAAAGGAAGGGACATTCCTTGATCTGTTAGAATTCGTCCAATTTCATCCCTTTAGGATGCCAGAGTTGTGGTCTGTTATCTTCTCCAAGTGGCCATGAGCTGAGGGAGCATCTTAAGCTTGCTGAGATGAGGAATACAGTCATTTGGGCCAGTCCTGGTGGTGTTTGTTAGACAAGATTTGGAGCACAGATTTATGATATAAGGCTGTTGTTTGTTTTGCGGGTTTTTTTGGGGTTTTTTTTGTTTGTTTGTTTATTTGTTTGTTTTAAGCAGTAATGACAATTAACCAGTGGAAGAGGTTATAGGAGAAGTGATATATGTTGTCTTTCTTTCATTGTCACACTGATGCTTTGGCCAAACCTACCTTCTTGTAGTCACTGTAGTAACTGAAATGCTACAGCTAGTAGGAGGCATTGGGAAAACCTAGCGGTCCCTTCTACAAAGATAAAATCTTAGGAATGATCACTAAATGCAACCTGAGAAGGGCCTATCAACTTTGTCAGCAAAAAATAGGTCCAAACCAAACACTGAACTATCTTATTAGCAACCAGATGAGGTCAGTGGTGGGTACAGTCAACAAATGATGTTTCCACCTTCACAGAGCAGGGCAGTGTTACTGGATGGCTGACAACTGTGGTCCAGAAAGCAGCAGGCACCGGGCCATGCCTGTGCCCTTACACAGAGATGGCCAGCCTTCAGAGACAGTGGGGAAGCAGAGCAAAGGAAAAGCCCCATCCAAAAGCTGTCTCAGCCCAAACAGCAGTTTCTGATGGATGTCCTTCTAGGGAAGCCAGCAGAGGAATTTCTGCCCTGCCCACAGAGAAACAGTTAACCATCCACAAGTTTTCTCCAACCCTGCAGTCACGTAAGAAGCAGTAATGAGCCTGAGCAAAGCTCTGTCCCGCTACGGCTTCACCATTCCCTGGACCCAAGCTAACAAGCTTAAAATTTAAGGCTAATACCTGCACTGCAGCACATTGCAGGTGCTTTGCTGGTATCCCCAAGGTCTCTTCCATTATTGTCTCCATTTCAGTAAGGCCACTGGGGCATGAAATTTGATTAGGGGAGTGAGCTGGTTTTAATCCAGGGTAGTGATATCTCCCTGTGCTAACCAGGACCTCCTCTTGGAGCTGCAGCAGTCAGCTCTGCCACTCATTAGCAGAGCAAGTCATGCTTGTTCCTGCAAGCCTAATTTTTGGAGCACTGCTTCTAGGGACTCATCTCTTTTACTAACCCAGGTTTAACTTCTCTATGGTTCACCCAAGAGTGAGGGAGCCATCATCGAACACAGTCCCTATCTGGAGTATGCTCAGGTTTTTTGCCTGATATTATCACCCAAAGGAAAAAAAAAATAAATCACAAACTAATTTCAGCCCTAGTCCATTTACAGTGTAATCTCTATTTTGGTGATAAGAGGATCTTACAACAGTTCTCACAGTGTGACTCCAGTGGTTTCTGTGGTGCTGTATAATTAAAGCAAAGTTTAACCTCCCACTTGTGTTTCTGAAAATTTAAATTACTGAACTAACTTTTCCTTGTTGCTCCCCTCCCTTTTTTTTTAGGACAAAATTGCCTTAGGCATGGGACACAATGTTCTATGTAAATTAGAGAGCTACTTTAAATGTATGATGGAAACTGCTACACAAAATACAGGAAAATATAATGTTGTCAGGCTGTCTCACAGGGGCAGAACCTGATGAGACCTGAAGTTGTTGTGAGTGAGCACAAGCCCAGAGTCACCTTTTCAACCCTCCATCTTGCCACTGGCTTATGTCAAGCAAATCCAACCTATTAATTTTCTTCATTAGTTACTCTGCTGCAAAAGTTAAATATTACTTGATCTGAGCTACACGTAGTCTTTCTAATGTACATTGACCCTACTGATAACTGTTTTGGTTTTTTTTTTTTAAATTGAAATGTTAATATTATACAGTCTGTAATGTGGATCCAGTAGCTATGTTTAGCCTGAGTACTCTGTGACGTGATCCTGTTTTCCACCCAGAGGGTCACCAGGTTGGGGTCAGACCCTCAGGGCAGGATCAGAGGGTGCCAGCCCCTACTCCCACCTCTATGCCCTCATCACCCAGGCAGGGAAAGCAGGAGCCAGGAGTGGGGTCACACGCTTTACGCTTGTGCCACTGTGGAACTGGGTTGCTGCTAGGCTCGCACCTGGTCCGAGAGGCAGGGAAATACTCCCAAATCCAACAGGTCAGATATATCCAAACATCCATAAATAAATAGATTTATTCACTTTACGACTGAATAATTATGTATATGTACATAGGCACTTTTATATAATTATAAATTGAAGGGGGACAAGCGAGATGCTCACTTCAGTGTTTCAATGCAGTTGAAGTCCTACGACTTTAGCATGTATCACAGATCTTACTTACCTAGCTCAATAAAGGTGAGAGAATATTACACTGATAAAGTGTATGAAGGGCTGACTACTAATTATAATTACTACTATAAATTTTTAGTCTCATCTGAGATATAGAAGCCATGTTGCATTTCAGCCATCCATCTAATCATTAGTGAAGAAACTTTGGTTCACCAGTGTGTTCATTAAGTATTTTGAAAAAGGTATCAAATAGATACTAATGTGTTGCTTGGAGAAAACAACTTATTCTAATAGAAAATATGAAGTGCAGGATAATAAAGAGTTTGTCGCAAATAGCAAGCAAATTCTCACAGTGTTCAGGAAATGAAGATCAGAAACCTGCAAATCAAAGTGAAATTAAAAAGTGCTCTTGCTAGTGAATAATTTTTGAATATGTTTATTTTGTTGTTATTAATAAGTAAACCCTACCAAATATTCAGAATGAATACATCCTACTGGATCACCTTAGTAATTTTTTTAAAGGATTTTAAAATTAGTGTACGGAAAAAGTATGGTGTACATCATCATAGATCCTCTGTTATCAATGGAGAAGTACATTTGTGTTATCTGAAGATGCGTCTTGTGCTCCACATTCTAATACATGTATATGACAATGCAGCCAATGACAATACTTGAACTGAAGCATTTATTCAGACAGGCTTGAAAAGGAGCACAACTAATAGAACCTGAAAACTGAAAATTATGATGTTTTGAGCAAAGGGACCTGGAAAGCTTAGGAACATGGAAAGAAAATGATAGAATGAGATTACTTTAGGAAAAGTGTACGTGGGTGCAACTAATACAAAATAGTCTGTAGGACTGGAAGGCTGTGAAGATCAACAACCTTTAAAAAACACTGCATCAAAGAAAATACCATGGAAAAAGATCAAGAGCTGCTGTTGAATAAGAAACACTAATTAATGAACTCTGAATATAATAAAATGACAAAAATAGCCCATGAATTCTGTGTTACCCACTCAAAAGCACCATACCATGGTACAGAGAGGTCTCTCCTGTGAATGCAGGTTAATAGTAATTAAGACATTTGGAGGTTTTTCCTTGCTTTCTGTAATCCTTTGTGGTTCTGATGGAAATGATTTGGGGCACCACATTTTTTACCAGAAAGATATTGACAAGCTGGAAGTTGTATACAGAACAGAAAAAAAAGCCCATCGGGGACAGAGAAGAGATTGTGTGAGAGAAAGCTAAAATAGCTGAATATGGTCTGTTTGATTTCAGACATCTGAAAGGCATTAACACCAAGGCTGGAAGGTATTTCACATAGCACGTAGCACAACCAAGAGCCCTAAAGGAAATTACAAAAGGGACAAATTATACTGAAAATCCAGAATATTTCCTAGCCAATAGCTGTATCAGAGCAGGAATGTATTCCTAATGAACTCATTAAAAGCCCACTGCTCTAGATACTTGCTGCCAAAAAGTGTGCAGCCCTTGCAGAGGTAGTTGTCAATGAGGTCTTTCTCTCACTGTAACTTGTCAGATTCTCTGGTATACTTGAGAATAAAATAAACTCCAAGCAGTTGAAACAGTTCTTGAAGAGCCATCAGACTTGGCTTAGCATGCCCGCATTTTGAATGCAAACTTAACCCAGCTGCCACAGGAAGCTTAGTCATGAGGTGCCTCATATGTAAAATACAGCTCTCCCTAATATGCTGCAGTAGATAAAGAAGCTAGTAAAGCCTGTGGGTTTTCTGGGTGTATCTGAAAGTTTCCATGGTAACGAATGTACAGCTTCAGAAGAAAAGAACCCTGAAACTCAAAGCTGATGTTTCTGATTTTTTTAATAGGACAATAAATTTTTATGATTCTATATTTTCATAATTCTGCATTTCTGACCATCTCCAGGGTCATACGGAGAACGGAGATCAACATCACCACAACAACTGATGCTAAGTATTGTGTACATCAAAACACAAGACAGTTTCAAGTCCCTACATGTAACCGCTTGTAACTGGAAGGTGAGGAAAACCATAGCACCCATGGTGATTTCTAGCATGTTGGGGTAGTGAAGCAAGGCTTCCTCAGGAAAATCCAGACTCACAAACCACTGCAGTTCTGGTGACTGACACTCAGGCATGAGGACAGGCAGTGGTGATGGGCATCCAGTGGTATGGCCTACTGCTCAGCCCGGGCTGCATGGCCACAGGGAGCTCAGACAGTCAGTTGCTGATGGAGAATGTGCCCTTCCCCTGGCCACAGTGAAGCACTGTGGGCCTCTGAAAGCATCAGTCCTGGCTGGAGGGAGAGGGAAACCTGAGGGGCAGGGACAGGCGGGTAAGCCAAAATAGCAAGCTTCATGCTCAGCAGGTCTGAAAAGCTCCGCTGTTTTTTAAAGCCTTTCTTATCAGTGCAGCTGCCATAAGCAGTTGAAGTCCTATTGACTGGTTGGAGTCCCAACAGAGATGTTTCTCAGGAGCTCATGTGGATGAGGATTTTTTTTTCCAAAATGAAAAAAAAAATCCCAAGCATTGTCATGCAAAAAGCAGTAGGTTCAGCCTTCTCTGTGCTCAGGAGTTTTACAGCCTGCTCCCATGCCTTTTGAATATAATCTGTTGTTGTGTTCGTGTTTGCCTCTTAATGGTACGCCTGTGTTGGGCTCCTATTTCATCGTCAGTCTTTCCAGACAGACAATTGGTGATCTGTGCCCTGGGAATCTGCAGCACTTGTTCCAGATCAGAAAAGAAGGGCATATTGTTGTAGGACTGGAAGCTAATAACAAAATGCTTGTACTGCTCTTTACGCTGGCTTTGTAAAGTTTGCTTTTCGGGGTGGCAAATCTGGTTGCTGCACAGGCCCTGTAAAACCATCACAACTGCTCCAAATGTATGACATATTTGATGTATTTCTTCTGATCTGCAAATCAGAGGGGCAGATCTGATTAATATCATTGTTACGTGTCCGCAACTAGCACAGACTGTCGGAGACTGTACAGAACTAGAATGCTTTGTCGCTGATTAGCAGAGCTGAACAGCACCTCTGGCTGTAGCAAGACGGTGCCGCTCAAAATGCTGTGTCAGTGGATCACAGGCAGCTTTTCACCTAGTCACTGCACAACCTTCCCTGGGGCAGGGAGCAGGACTGTTTCACATCTGTAGTTTATCAGATGGAAACGAGTATAAATCTGTCCTGGAAGAAATGAGGCGAGGCCTTTCTGTTTCTGCAACAGCTAGCATGTTTTCTCCAGCAGCTTTGTGTTTGCTCAGAGGGCAGTATTTGCACTTCTTGTTTCTGAAGAGCTGAACTTTGCTATTGTTCACTGAACAGAGAACATGCAGAATCTGAACATCATTCAGAAATTCTAACAGGAAAAATTTCTCTGCTATTGTTCAAAGACACTTTAGGGCGACTGTTTGTTCCTGGGCCAGATTCTGGTGGTTTTATACACATGTGCCTGTTCATGATTTCCCTGTTCTGCAAATCCCACCAAACCAGTGTTTTCTGTCTTCCCTCTGCTGGCTCTGCAGCAGCAGTTCACTAACAAGCACAGCTGGCAGGAGCTGTGCACAGCAAAGGTTTCTTGCCATGAGACAGCTACTAGATTGTTGTTTAAAGCACGCAGGATAATGTCATCTCCATGCAAAACTGTAAAAAAGAAAAAAAAGTTGGCTAAATGGAAAAAGAAGATAAAATTAGTACAAAAAAAAAAAAAAGGATGTATTTGCAAAGTTGTAGGCATTTACAAATAAAATCGAAGGCTTTGAAAAAAATACTAAAAGCTGCAAAAAAAAATTATTCAGTGTCCTCGTCATCACATCTGGACAATCAGATTAAGGCATTGTGTGAAACAGGGGACATAAGCAAATTTCCCATCTTTAATGGCATGCACCACATTTGTCCCATCATTAGACATGATAAACCAATGAGAAAGAGAAAGCAAGGGGTAAAACCACTCTTTGTCATGCAGCTTCTCTTACACATTCACTGCAGTGTGGGATTTTTCAAAGCTGCACGTGTGCCGACGGACACTGGCTGGTGGGCGAGAACTCTGGCTGCCTCTTCCTGAAGATTGAAAAGAAAAAGACACCCAGTGAGTGGTTATACACATGTGCACACATGGTGGCTATACCACTCAATAGGGTGCCTGTCCCTGACCTATGCCTAAGGGTCACTGTGGGCTTTCCCATCTTTTCTCCTCTTGTCACCTCGACTTCCACATGGATTTTTCCTTGGCT
The DNA here is from genome assembly GCF_031877795.1 of Strix aluco. Taxonomy (NCBI): domain Eukaryota; kingdom Metazoa; phylum Chordata; class Aves; order Strigiformes; family Strigidae; genus Strix; species Strix aluco. The sequence goes on along the minus strand of NC_133933.1, from coordinate 58,145,478 downwards.
CCAGCATGGTACTGTTTAAAATAGGTTCTCACGGTGTTCATTCCTGCTTCTTCTGCTGAGCCCTGATGCGCTTTACATAGCAGATAGCAAGGGCTGCTGTGCATCTAGCTGTCAGAGGGAGTTCTCTCCTGGTATTCTCAACGCAGGGTGAAATGATGAAAAGGGAGCATCTGCCTTTCACATCTTATTTACAAAAGCATCACCAAAGGTTTTTGTTGATGGAGTTTTTAATATATTCTCAGCTCCTGCTTTTTCCTGTGTCTCTTATTCCCCTAATCTGCTTTTCTAAACATTTCTTTTCTTTTACTTTTGAGGTGTAGCTGAATAGTCACTAGCTTTCATTATATGTGATTTCACTGTATGTACTTCTATTTTTCAAGGAAATGTTGGCCTTATTGAGGTAGACACAAAATGAACGGTCTCCTAGATGCTCTATCTGCAATGGTAATTCAAAAAGGGATTGCAGATTGCAGTTTTGGCCATTAATATAAGACAATTTCCACTTCATTTTTCTCTTCTTCCTTACCCTACCAAGCGGATGTAAACTCTCATTTGTCTTCCCCAGTATCAATAAAAATATATATACACACACGCGTGCTTTGACAAAAATCTCAGGTATTTTTGCACATGGAATGTATCAATGAATTTCTGCAAAAAAAAAAAATTGTCATTGTATTGCAAATAAAATGCAAATCAAAATTCAGCAATTATCCCCATCAAACAATCATAGTGCATGCTTGCCAGACTTCTATTTACCTCAAAACAACAGATTCATGGATGGTATGTGCATGTACTACATACTCAGTACAGCTGCTCATGAGCTAAACAAGCCATTCTTCTCACCACATACTAAAGCACAGGAGCACAGCGTGATGTACACAGAATACATGCATACCCATTTTGGAGAGGTAGATGCCTTGAGATGACTTCTGAACTATTATGAATAAAACACAAATAAGACATACTGCTGAGCAATTTTGTAAACCTACTCACTTTGAAGTCTCTAGAATAATTAAATTCCTTACCAGGTGTAATGAGATCTCTGAGATTTGACAGTTTAAAGGCAATCATAATTAGGAACTTAGCTATCATGTTCTCTCCTACACCCTATTAAAGTTACAGAGATTATTAAGCTTCTGATTAAACAGAATATCCAACATTTCTACAGAACTCCAGTTTTCTTCATCTATTGGCAGAATAAGAGCTTTCGACTTTCTGTGCTTGCTTTGTTCAAACTCAGAAATTAGTAGTTTATTCAGTCACAGGAGCTAATTTTACAAAAGAAGTAGCAACATGCAGTTGATTATCTGAGAGAAAAATCCAGTTCTAAATGTATTTCACACACGTGCAGTGGTGTATGCACATAGATGGAACACAGACATGGAGAGCCTTGCTCAGGGACCTTGGAAAAGGTGGAAGATTTTTGTTTCAGAGCACTGCTTGGGACCTGCGTCTTTCTGAGTCAACAGGCTTTGTCAGTCACTGTCCCTCAGCTACTGCAGTTTGCAGTCACTTCTGGCTTACTTAGTTGCACCCCTTGCTCCCCCCAGATATATCCCTGGAGTGAGTTCAGAACATTTTGCTCTCCAAACTTTGGGCATCTGTAGGTCTTGTTATGAAATCCTGTTATGTGAAAGGAAGAAAGAAGCCTTCTTCCTCAAGCAGTCCAAAATGCTTCCTATCATATTCAAAATATAATGACCTATTTCCTTACTGTGGCTGCAGTTGTGCTCCTCAGCCAAGACCAAACACAGATATTACATGTAATAGAGTATGCAACCCCCAAATGCCTCACCAGGTTTGCATTCTGTGGGAGGCTGTTGTTAAAATGCTGCCAAGCTACATGAAAGCAGTGATCTGCCTTTTGGTCAAGGTCAAGGGGGATCCCCATATGCTGATACACAGCATATACATTACAGAAATCATCTCTAAATCTCAAGGTTCATGCTTCAATAGGATTTGAACTTGGAAATTTAGATTTATAGTGTTATGGGAAATGTAGTGCATATGTTGATTATACTTCAGTGAATTATTTTGCAATTATCAAATCATTGTCAACTGCATAAATAACAATAAATTGTTTTGAAGCATTCAATCTGAAGTATCCTTGTAGGCCTGCTTTGTCTTAGTAGTAGCATGTGCTAATACTGCAGATCCCTGATTCAGAATAACTTTCCAGATCTCTGTACCTCTCTTTTTCCCTTCTGTTTTTAATTATGATAGTGTATCCCCTCTTCTTCCTCCTAGCCTTGGAGTCAGTGATGGTACTTCACGTACATTTCTGTGATTACCAAAAAATTAGGTAGCCTGCCCATCTTTACAAGATGAGGATTAATGGGTCATTTTTGGGGCAGTCTTCTTATGGGTAATTCCTGCTGAGTGGTTATTTGTATCCTGAGCCCAGAGGCAGGATGGATCTTCTGTGCATTTGAACAAGAAGTTGGCATACTATCATGAAAATGTCTGAACTGCTTTCTAATGAACCCCTGGGTGCAGTAACAGGGAGTCTGGCAGAGGAAGCAGGGTGGAAGTGCAGAGGATTCCTGAAAGAAGTGCATTAATTTCTTTATGTTCTTTGAAGCAGAAAAATGTTTCTAGCCAGACATTCAGAACAGGGTAGGTAACAGTCCTGTTGAAATCGGCAGTGAGGAATATAGAGGATCTGAGGCAAGAGTCACTCTTGCCACTATTTTTTCTCTTAAGTGTAAATGAATCATCCCACAAGGCAAACAGCTGTGTCAGGATTGTAGGAAAGTGTAAATTGCTATCTGTAATGTTTTATATCTGAACAGCTATGGAACTAGAAACATTCAACTTCTGCTCTGGAATTATTCTCTCTACTCAACCAGACTCTCCAAACAGATGCAAATTGAATGAATCTGTCGGGTGTCAAAGACAACTGAAGCACAGGACACTGTGTTACCTATCATCTGAAGCCACAGTCAGAGATCCTCCACCCTAGGTGTTGTCCCAGCTGTAAGAAAAGCTTTCACATTCCTCACGGTCAAAAACATGCAGAAAAGCACAGCCCCAAATTTTATACAATCTAATCTGAAACAACTGACCATCAATAACATTAGGAAGAAAGCAAGGTGGGGAGGAAATTCAAGAGAAGTGATGATGGCGTCATCCTGAAACTTACAGTGATAGCCCTGAATCATCCCCTAGATTTTATGTGTAACCCCTAGCTTTAATACAGGAAAGGAGAAACCTTGTGCCATGTGCCCTGTGGTACACTGCCATCACATCCTAGAGTAGTTCCTGCTCCAGCATTCAGACTGACTGCCCTCCCCACTCCTAAGGGACAACTCAGCAACACCAGAAACATTCTAGCCTGCGTTTCACCTCCTCAACCCTCTAAGTCTGCAAGGTGACTGGGGAAGTAAGCACACTTCATATTTAGAACTGGATCAGTAAAGTGCTCAACTAAACTCATCCCAAATCCTCTTGTCTCTCTAAATCTAGCATCTTCCTAGGCAGAAGAATGTCCATCTTCTGACGTTTGTGTCCTTGAAAGGTCAGGTTTTGTATATGGTTGTCTTGGCTGGATCAAGATATAGCTACATAAAAAGAAGCAAGGCCATGTCGTTTTCCTGTAGGAAGAGGAGCTGCATTTTCAATGCCTTTTGTTTAAGCTGGGATCTGATAGAAGATTTCTGCCATATATTACATTAACCCAATAGATGAAGTTGGGAAGATGGTCAGGTTTTCAGTACAAATTCATTTTTAAAACATGAGTCCTGAATTCCAATCTAAGTGATGGTTGGCAATAATTTCTCTGAGTTTTAACTTAATTATGCTAATCAATGGTGCAGTGGCAGTTTTTGGAGAGAAAGAAATCATTAAGAATTGTGGAGCAAAAAGCACTGCAAGTAGGAGGGAGGTTATAGGGTCATTCACCCTTGCTAGGCAGAGTGAGACATACAGATAAATATCACCCATGCAGGACTGAGGAGCAGGGCGGATTTCACAGCACATCCCCTCTCTGTCAAGGTGTGCGCATCTGCCAAAGAGGACAGAACAGTCACAGTCACCAAGGAGAACATAGTCCCAGTAGGATGCCCAGAAAGACCCAGCGCTGAGCTGCACGGTGGAGACAGAACTAAGGCTGCACTTCAGGCCACCCGGGGCCAGCAGGAGCCAGCTGTGCGCCCAGGGGAGCACCCTGGCCCTCCCCGGCTGCTCCCTCCTGCTGCTCCACATGCCCCTCTGCCCCAGCACAATCCTTGGTGCAATTGCTCAATCAACTGACAGGGAATGACAGGGACACCTAATCTGGGTCACAGCTAAACCAGAAAAAGAAAGGAGAAAGAGATATTATCTGTTCCTTGCTCCAGTTCTCGACACGGCCATCCAGGCCCTCATCCCTACATAAGTGAGGGGACAGCATGGGGTAAAAGAAGGCTTCAGGTGTAATTTCTGGTTTAGGGCAGCTTGAAGCATATGTGGATTTACAGGCTCTCATAGCCCAAAGTAGCCACAGGCAAATCTCTTGGCTGTCCAGAATGGTGGCAGGAGAGATTTTTGAGATAACCTATATAACTCTAAGGACTAAGAAATGTATATAGCCTTATGTTTCAGAAGATATGAGAAAGTAAAGGAGGAAGGACTGCTCACTGACTGGAGAGCACAGAGATGCCTAGGGCCATACTTTGTACCCCACAGGAACCTGTACTGCTCAGACACACAAGCTCCTACTGCCCACACACACGAGCCCCTGCTACACCCCCATGTGAGCTCCCACTACACCCCCATGAGCCCACGCTATGCACACGTGAGCTCCCGAGGACCCCCAGGGAGCCGCTGGGGTGTCCCTGCATGCTCAGGGCATTAACCTGCTAGCTGAGGGACAGAGCCAGCGGCAGTGCTCGGTGGGGTTAATGCCACCCACATGCTTCGTCTGCTCACTGGGCGTTTTTTGCAGTCGTTTGTGCTGCTGTGGCTATGCTTTCAAGCATAGCCCCTTGTCAGTCCTTGTTGGTCTGCTCAAGGTAGATAATCCCTCCATGGGGGCTTACACAGACTCCTGGATTTGCTTGTTTTTTGTTTGTGTGGTTGTTTCTTGGGTATTTTGCTGCTGGCTGTCTGGTTGGTTGGCTGGTTTGGGGAGCTTTGGGGTGCAAAAAAATGAGTGCATGAAATAAGTCCCAATTTCCAGACAATCCTTGATCTGGGAATGCAAGACTTGCAAGCCAGACAAAACAGGTGGGACTGAACCATCTGAAATGATCTAGCTTGTGCCGTGAAAAGAAATGACCAGAAGAGAACGTAGAACGGAAGTAGATGGGAAGTCTAACAAGAGCTTTAAGTAAGAAAGCAACAAGAGCAGACATTCCTGGCTTTATCACACTAAGGTTGAGGAAAGATTAATAGCACTGGGTAAAGAGAAGGTGGATATACTAGCTAGAAGGTGGCTTGCAGATGGGCACTTAAACTGAGCCTGTGATTCTCTGGGGGTAGCTGGGACTGCTCAGACTGAAACTGCAAACACCAGCAAACCATCTACTGGTGAGGAGCTGCTAGAATCAGGTCAGGGGGCACTTGTTTTGCTAGAGTTTAAGATCAGCTTTGACATCTCTGGCTGTGGTCCTGCAACGCAGCTGAGCTAATCTAATGATTTGCTGCTGAAAGGGACAACTCTCGCCCTGTTCCCCAAACCGGGGGCAGCAGGGACACCTTCTCTGGTGCTGACATTAATGTTTATCTGACCTTTTGAGATCTAGCTCAAGGACAATCCAGCAGACAAAAATTCAGTTTTTTTCTTTTTTTTTCTCTCTGTAAGGTTAATTTTACAGTGTGGAAGAAAACCACATCCTGCATGTCACAAAAGAAGAACCACTGAGCAGAGAAGGGGAAACAGCTTAAGAGATAAGTGAAGCAGTAAACTAGAGATGGTAAATTGTTCATAATGTAGTAATAAGAAACCTGGGGCTTTTAGTTTTCAAGTGGGCTTTAAAGTGACAAATTGTGTGATTCCTTCTAGCCTGCACAACTGTTTGCTGTTTACAGTGATAATGCCTTTTAACCCATGCTTGTTAGGTATGGGAGGCTGAATGCCAGAGCACATACATGCTCGGAAGAATTAGCTGACTTGTTATTTCAAAATTAAATAGTCTGTAACAACTTTCATGTGGAGGCAGATGTTCTATTGATACAATATACTTTCCTTTTCAACCCACACTTAAAGTGGCTTCTTAGAGTCCTTTGGCATAGCCGAGAACATAACTTCTGTTGCTGGTCATGATTATTAGTGGCTCTTTGACAGTGGATGTCTCCTGTGTGGATATTAAATCAGTAACAGTCTGTTCTGCAGAATTCTGGACCTGGCAATGCTGATTTTGCCATTCAGAGTCCTTGTGGCACAGAGCTAAGAACTGGGAGAACAGAGGAGAATGTGGTCAGATCTCTGCTCTGGATGTGAGTGGTTCTCAGTGCATTTGGGACAGATGGAAAACAGTATCAGAAGACAGGTGAAAAAAGCATCAAACCATACTAGCTAAAAGAAAATCAAAGTCAAGCAGGAAGCAAAGATGGAGACTTTTAAATTCCTCTCTTCCCTTTACAAACTCTTAAATCACCATAGACTGACATAAAGAGAAGAAAGAAAGTTGCTCCATTACAAACATCAGTGGGACAGGCATTTAGCAAAAACTACATCCAGATTTTGGACTGAGTAGTGCAGCAGAAGTTAGCCTCTGCTTTGCCACACATTGTATCCAGCACTAGTCTCTGCATCTTCTCTGTGTTCTATGAAAGTGATGTGAAGAATGGAAAAATCAGGATGGCATTAAATGTTGTATGAGGTAGAACAGGTGTTTGTAAATTAATGCATCTGAATTTTGGATTATTTTAAGAAAAATAGTCTTCTGCAGGTGCCTGGCTAGTGTGCTGTGTCCTGTCCCTGTAATAACTGTAACTCAGCTCCTGATGATAGTAAGGCACAAAGGTGTGCAGGCTGTGGTCTCACAAAGGCTAGTGTGATCAGCAGTGGTTCATGCCGTTGAGGCATATGTAAGCTGAAACTGCTTGACTTTTGTTTCCAAAGCTTAGTAAAATTCCCATTGTCAAAAATACTCCCAGCTCTGGAAGCACAAATAGTGTGGGGGAGCTAACCTGAGCTACTGCTGGTGAGAATTTTTTTCAAATCCTTTCTCAGGATAGGGCAGAAGTGGGGAGAGCTTTCCCAAATTACAGTGTTGATGTAAGTCACCATAGTCAGGTGTTTGTGCCTAGGTGACAGCAGACATCATCCTGACAAATTTGTTTTGAAACACATTACTGATCAACTGACAGAGCAATGTGCAGACCTCTTCCCACAGCAAACAAAACGTATGTGCTAGTGACATCCACCAAGGACTTCAAAGATATTTCTCTAATGAAACAGAGCAGTACTGGACTGAGACTAACACTGTATAATCAGGATAACCCCTGCTCAGACAATTTAATTTCTAACAGGGTGGAAAACTGTACACGCCTACAGTCCCTTAACAGAGATGGACCGTCTTCTCTCTCTGGGGGTGTGATTTGCCTATGAATTAGAGTCTTGCTAAAAATCAGGTGCTCTGTTAGCACGTGTTTGCTGCATCTGTAGTTTGTCTTGCAGTGTTTTGTTTTGTGGGGCATCCCCAGGCAAAGAAATAAGCTCATTGCAGGCAGGGATAAACTCGGTGGACAAGCCAGAATGCGAGATGCCTTTCACGTCAGTGAAAGAGGTGACATCCAACAGTGCTGTCCTCTTCTTGGGCTCTTATGTACTTGTGTTCCCTAAGCATGAAAAAGGATTAAATAAATTAGCAGTACTTCTGCATTTCATGTTCGTAACTTTGCACTGAATTGCTGGGATGAATTAAGAATATTTTACAGACTACATCTTAATTTGAGGAACAAACCAAACCCGTGTATTAACTGTATATAGATGTGTATAGTGCTTGTGCTGTTTTATAGCCTTATCCTTATATAGAGCATATTGAAGATCCACATGATATCCTTCAGTACCCAAATTTTTGTTCACCTCTAAATTAGCTCAAAGATGTATGAAACCACAAGGTGGCTCAGAGATCCCTGCAGAATAAACACTTGCAGAATATCCTGTGTGTTTATTCTAGCAAGTATTTGTACATGAATTATCATGTGTTCATGAAATGTCACAGCTCTGTTTGCTTCTACTGAGGGGAGGTGAATACTGAGGCACAGGGCTGAAACATCACACCTTTGAGGATAAGAAGGAGGTAAAATGCATTCCTGACTTTAAAAATCTTAAAGTAGCCTCTAGGAGATTTGTATTTTAGTTCTTTTTTCAATTCCATGTTAAAATGCTGAATTAAATAAATAAATGGTTGTTATGCACTTTAGAATTATATTTCAGGTCACCCCCCCAAACATGGGTTGATGTTTTGGTTTTTTTCCTCAGTATGTGCTTATGAGAGTTGGAGTCTGACTTCTGTAATGTAATACAGGGAAATATCCAGGTTTTTAGGTGCTTATCTGGATGTAACCTTCAACATTTATTTATTTACTTGACACTCTTAAAAAGAGAACATTTCTTCCTCATTTTTCTCACATAGAGAATTTTCACCAAAAGCAATGTGAGATTATGGTGATAAGCAGATAAACATCACTTGCTTATATTTATGTTTGAGTCACTCACTGTTGAGTTGGTGTATTTTTGTAGCATCCCAACTGGATTGTTATGACTACATTTCAGAATAAAAATACAATAAATAATATATACAAATACAAAAATACAAGGAAATGTAATAAGTGATCCAGTCAAGCAAGAAATTAAATTACAAGTGGTGTCCTTATTCCCATGTTTTATGCCAAGAAAGATACTAGCCTTCCCTGGGATTTCTGTAGTACTGCCTTTGCTTCCCTTCAGTCAGGAAGGAGACATTGTGGTACATAACCGTAAAGCTCCCCTCTGATGTGATTGTGTATCTATGCGTCATTGTGTTGAAGTATTGAGATTCATTATACAAAGCTGCCTGGTGCTACAGCAGTGCCCGTAAGTAAAACAACATTTTGTGATTCAGCATCCTGAGAGCAACAAAATAAGAGAAGGAGCTGTAAAGTGAAGTTCTCTGGGAGTCCTTTGGTAAGAGCCAGGCTGCACTCAGAGACCATTCCTTGGAGTTATGCCCTGTCAGATCCCCTGGGAGAACATAGTTGTGAATATCCATGGAAGGAAAGAGGCAAAACTGTCCTGGACTGGGAACTTCTGAGAAAGGGAGGAAATTACATCAAACCTTACACAACAACCCTTTCATCTAAAAGGACCATCCAAATAAAATGTGGCTCTGACTGGTGACAAAGAAGCAGAAGTCTGGATGGGAGCGCAAGGGGCAGGTCCTGTGCCCTGTAAACTAATCAAATATAACCTGGGATTTGTGTGAGAGGGGGTTTACCCCCACTGGGATAAACTGGGAGGCCACTGCAGAACCTCATTGCTTTTCTAATTTATTTCCCTTAAATGTAGTCTTGAGCAGCCCCTGCTTGGTCACCGAAGGAAACCCAGAGGAATAAGCCTAAACTGACAGACCTCTTGGCTTGTACTTGATGACAACCATGACAATCATATTGTAGATCTGTCCCTGCTCCTGAACTTGCCTTCGGAGTGACATGTGATTGGTTATGCATGTGCTGGGACTCCCTTTAGCTGGGATATTTGCAAGGAAAACTTAGAGTGACTTATGCAGCCTTATGCAGCCTTGCCCCTTATTTCTCATTAAAAGGAAAAAATAAATTCTCTATCCCCAGACTAATTATCTTGCACATATATATACACAGACACACAATTTTGTATACACATTTGCCATGCCTGGTTTTTAAATAAATATGTTTTAGTATTCATTTAAATAACTATAAAGAATGTAAGTGTGAAAGTGACATCTCAGAGTTACTTATCACATATTCTGTGCTTTTTTGGTGCATGGGACAGAATTACATCATATCTATTAAAGCAAATGCAAACTCAAGGCTACAGAGAACAATATTACATATAATTACATAGCTCGAATTTAATGGACAACCCTGCAGCAGCCGTAGAAGAGATTGTTATCGGATTATTAAGTCTTAGTCTCCCTTATTTTGTGTTTCTTTCCAATTCTTTAACATCAATTGTAAGAGTCCCTTTGGAAACATGTAACTGTCTTCTGGGAGTTTTAAATATTCACTTAAATCAATATACTGACAAGGACTGAACAGCTTGACTGAGTTTGCTGAATTTTCTTATTTGAAATTCACATCACATACATGAGAGAACTGGGTAAGAGTCGTTACCTGCCACAGTGCTATGTGTTCAGAAAATCATTAATGGTTTAAATCCAGTAAATAGCCCAGCAAAACCAGCAAATGTACCAACTGCTGAGAGAGATGCTTGGCATTAAAACTTCCAACTATCCCTGTGAGCACACAAGCTGCTTTCCCCAAAATGCACTGCAACCTCAGAAAAGGGTGAAGGACTACACTGAATACAGAAGCTAGGCAAATGCCAGGGCGGGCTGTGATAGGGAGATGAGTCGAGCCAGACCAGGGTGCCACCTGCCTTCCCTGTGACAGCTGTGGCACCAGGGAGCCACGCCAGAGCTGCCACATCTTCATCTGCATTGTGAAGTAAGCAGAATCCTCCATGATAAGCCCTGGGTGGGATGCAAGGGTGAACAGAATGCCCCATGGTTGTGGAGCCCCGTGCCCTGACAGGGAGCCAGGAGCTGCACAGTCACAGACTGTGCCTTGCACCCCGTGGTCCTACTGCTCTACAGAGTCAGCACTGAAAACAGGGCCTGGATGTCAACATTTTATTGCTAGGTTAATGGAGAGATCAGATATAAAATGGCAAAGAAATGATTTAAATAAAAACCTAACCTGTACTGTATCATTTTTCCCACTATCTTTTGTTTTGTTTTTAATCCTTGTATTATTTTCCACTTGCAGGATCTTACAACCTTTCTGCTGTTCCAAAACTCTCTTCTGTAATATGCCTTTCCCCTTTGGGGTAAGCCTCAGCAGGATGGCTGTGCAGGCCCAGCAGGTTTAAGTGAAACTGCCTTGGATCTTGGTATTTTCCAAGGTCTGTAACGGTAAAAATAAAGGTCTGTCTTATTGTGTATGCAATACTACTACAGGACATGAGAAGTTTACCCACTGCATCAGTTTTCTAAATTACAAAGCAAGCTAGCCTACCATTTCCTATTAGATTCATCAATTGTCTCTATACTGTTTTGGTAATGCTGTAAGAAGATAAAACTACACTAGAGAGTAATCGGTACAACAAGCATTTAAAGATAATTCTTACATGCTGAAGGCAAGGTGACAAAATTTAAGACCAAAGAAAATACTTAAATATATTGTAGACTTCTCAGATTGGGCTCGTGTCCTGAAGCGCAGGAGTTTAACAATATATTCTCTTTTATAGGAGAAGGTACAATAGTGACGAGTTACTATTAATCCTCCTTACACTTTCCACTAAATCTTCTTGTTTCAGATCTTTTAATGCATTTCAACAAGAGCGAAATATTCCCTGGGAGGCTGTGCCAAGTTGAGATTGGTTTTGTTCAATTTCACACACTTTAGCCTGCAGAAGTCAGGACAAAAGCCATTGTTTTACTTACAGTAAAAGAGTTTTCATGTCCTGCTCACACTTCTCCCCCCTCCCCACTTGTCTCCATAACCCCCTGCTTAATGATAGCATATTGACTGCATGGAGTAGGAACCTGAGAGCGAGAAGAGGAAATACTCCTGAGCATCTCTTCCTATGACAAGGCACTCAGGTTGGATCAAGTGAGAGGCTACAAAAGATCTGCATTTGTATGACTGCAACTGAACATGCTGAACATTTACTCTCTGTTTCTGGAAGCTCCAACTCTTGACATGCTGCATTGTGCATTTGCCTCCTCCCACTACCACAAAAACACAGGGAAATTAAATGTCCTGCCTTCTGGACGTACTTATGCTAAGATTCCCCTCACTGTCTGTGGGAGGCTTTGAAAATGAAGGAGCTGAGGAGCCCAAAAACCTTTGTGGACTGTGAGTCTCCAAGAGAAATGAGTCCCAGAAAAATGCAGCATGTCAGCACAGCTTGCTCAAGATGAAATGGCAACTCAGCAAGTCAGTTTAAAGAGAAAGAGTAACTTAAGAATACTGAGAGATAATTTTATAACTGGCAAGACAAAAAAGCAGATGGTTCCCTAAGCCTTGGTAAGGGAACAGACATGTGTTACTAGGTGTAATTGAGAAACCTGATTGCCAGTTAAAAAACTGTATGTAGGGACCCAATACAGGGTTGAGAGGACAAAAAACAGGAGCAGGCTCCTGTAAAAGAAGCAAGGAGAAGGTACTAGGGGATGTTGGGTTGCCTGACGTTTTTTACTGGAATAAAATAAAGTCATTTTGAGAGATCCTTGGGCCAGGTGACTGCCTGGACACTGCTTAGAGTGGATGCCTGTGAGAGCAGCCTAGAGGCATGGACTGCCAAAACATGTTAAAAACATAAATAAAAATACATGTTTGGAAATATTTAAAATCAGCCATTCATTTCTGAGGGCAGACAGCTGGAGGAAAAATAACTGAATGCAAATATATTAAAATTACAAGCAGGGAAGCAGGTGGCTTATGCATTAATGTGGAGTTCTGGCCACTCAGTGAGTCTTTCTGGTTGGCCTTCCTGTCAACTCAGATTTTGCTACACAATTTATGTTGACAACTAAATCCTTATTTATTCTGATTCAAAATGCACTAAAATGGTGTCCAGACCTGAGGTCTCAACCATAAATTTAAAATCATTTATATGTGAAGACCAAGGCCAAACCTGAAGCTAATTACCCAAAGATGCCCAAAAAACTTATCCCCTGTGGTCCCCTCTGCCACACCGATCCTTCTCATGCCACTGCAGCCCACGAGAAGCATGGGTGAAGAGGTGAGCCTTACTGTGTGGCTCAAACTCTATTTGAAGTGTGTCTGTGGACTATAGAAAAGCAACACAAAAGACTTGCAGGCTGCAGGCCTGGCTTCAACCTCCTGCACACAGAGTGTGCCTCCTGCACATTTGAAGCAGTGACTGGAGAAGGTGTTTCCTGAACCCTCCTCAAGAGCAGTATCTTCAATGTCACTGGTTATTTTTTCTGCAAGTAGTACAGAAAGGAGCATTGCTTCCTCAGGGAAGCAATCGTACAGGCACTGTACAGGAGTGCTACTCTTCAAGCTGATTGACCCTCATAGGCCAAAGTAACATTTGTGGTCAAGAACAAGGCTAATGATCACAGCAAGATCTATATCTGAAAGTTACAATCTCACAGCTGGGGAAAAAAAAGAAAAGATTAAAAATCCTCTCCTAAAAAACACTCCTATGTCATCATCCTGTAACAGACAGGATCTCATAATGTCATCAAGCTGAAAACTCTAACAATAAATGTCCCCACAAGACTTCAATAAAAGCAGCAGATATCACTGTCTCTCTATCTCTCCTGATGGAATGATTACATTTTTTATACATATTTAAATATTCATTTGACAAGAGAGAGAGACTGACAATAGCTTGGTACTGAAGACACTTGCAAGGGATCTCTCAGACCCAAATTCAAGGTTTCTCACAAAATAATACAAAGTATTTTTCTAGGGTTTGCATCAGGATTTTTTCCTCTGTTCCAGGACACATTACTGGTCAAGAACAGAGAGAAAGGAGGAGACTTACCCTGGGACAGTGCATAGTCTGGTTATAGGGTGTTCACCTGGGAAGTTAAGGAGACACTCTTAACCTAAGTGAGTGCCTTAACTCATGTCTGTTGGGCTAAAGTTCCCTCACACTTTCCAAATGCCTTCATCTCTCCATGAGAAAAAACAACACGGAAAGGATCCCTACCATCAAAGCCTAATTCTATGAAACATTTTGAGAAGCCAGAGTTTTCTGATGAGAAAACATATTCCATTGGCAATTTCCCAGCCAGCTCTATTTAAAAGAGTGCTGGCTGTAATTGCTTATAGTTTAATTCAACCAAGTAAGATAGAGTGCAAACCCTCATGAGCGCAGATGGCATCTTTAGAGTGCAACAGATCAGTAAAAGCAGCGTGCTTTGTTATTTAAGTGAATACCAGTGTTACTAAACAAGTCATTTTCATTGAAACTCTGTGGGTAATGCAGCTGGGACAGACATTTTTCGAGAGGACTTTCTGACCTATGTATCAGCACCAGATGTAGCTGAAGGTTTTGAATTGACTAATAGATCCTGTGTTAATAGACTTCCCTGGTTAATTCTTTAGCTCTGCTTTAGGAAGGAGGAAGGAAGAGCGGCTTGGCTTTCTCTAGTCCCCAAGCTATATAGTTAAACTAACAGCGCAATGTTGTATGTGAATGTTTTATCAAGACTTATATAAGTCTGACTTGCCCTTGTAAATGTAAACTAGTTTCCATTTTTAAAACTCAATTTAACTCTGTGTCTGCACAGCAATTTAATTTAGATGAGTGCCACTTTTCTGTTTAGGAATTGGAGTTCACTGGATTAGCAGAGGAGAGGTTTGATAGAGGCAGGAAAAGAGATGAAAATTAAAAAAGTAGAAAAAAATACAAGCTAGGAAGAAAGAGAAAAGACAACAAGAAAATGGATGGAAAGTTGTGTAAGAAAGCTGGAAATCTTTTGAGTGAAGCACTGCTGGCCACTTACAGACAGAAAAGTGTGACCATAGGGACAATTACAGAATCAAGCAGCAGAGAAACATACTTAGGGATCTGAATTACTGAAAAACTGACAAATAAATCCCAGATTTTAATAGGAAATGAAAAAAACATTGAAAATCAGCCTGGAGGCCATTCCTGTGGGCATTAAGCATGTTCCAGTAGTTTCAAGCCCTGTTTCAGGACCTGACTACACATTAGAGTTATTTAGGTGCTTCAAAGGCTCCAGTAAAGTCTACTTTTTCCTTCTTGGTTTCCTCAGTGACTTACGCTTCTTTATCTGTGTCAGCACAATGTCCTCACAAGCTTTGCAATGGATTCTCCTAGGAGCTAAAATACCCTCCAAGTAATGAATTTTTGTGCTTTTGTGACTTTATTTCCAAAGCTGTATGTTTGAATACTATACTGCTTTCAGTTCTTCATGTCCATGTGCAGAGGTATGCTGTCCTTCTCCATCAGCAAGCCTAGCATGCCTCCTCATCTGTGCTGGTTTAGGTGAAGAACATAGCAGTAACTGCACAAGAGGTTTAGGTCAGAGGTTGGGATTTTGCTGTGCAAAAGATCTGGAGGCTTGACATGGGACAAAAAGGCATATTAACCAGGTGTTGAGCTTTTAGTTTAGAAGAGCATCTTAAAACTCTCTAGGGCTTTTTTGCTTCATACCACTCACAGGCTCAACAGAGAGGTCAAGAAAATCTTGCTAGAATTATGCAACAAACAAATTGCTAAAAAGCTCAGGTAAGCCCTGTTGGTTTTTTTTAATGACAGTGCTGAGGGAAAAGCTCGTTTTTTGAACAGGGTGAAATATTTTCTCATAGTATGAACTGTATTCTAAATATAATGCATTTGGATCTTTTAAAGTACAGGATTTTTAGTGAAAGTGGAAGAACAGTAAGCACAACATAGAATTAGTTACTAAGTTTCTCATGATCTAAAATACTTAATAGCCCTATTTTTGTCAGAGATCATCTTAAAGATACCAACAGCCTTAGCCAGAGACTACACTGCAGAGACACCACACTAGTTTCTTACAGACATGCAAGACCGCATCCAACTTCCATAGAGTCAGAGGAAGGTGGATCAGGCTCCATCTTTCTATTTGCATGGAATTCAAGCTCTTGAGCTACAGAGATTTTTGGCCATCTCCCTGCAAGTGGGGGCTCTCAGGGCTGCCTGCCACTCCCAGCTCCCTCTCTGTCTAGCTCAGGAGCTGGCAGTCTTATCACAGCCTCTGTGGCACACTGAGCTGTGTATTTGGGTTACTTATGTCTCCATTCCCATCTCTTCTGATCCCCTGTCTGGCAACAAAATAAAAAGTACTGAAGTAGCATAAAGGCGAAATTGATCACAGCATGGGTTTTCTACAGTATTACCTCCATCCTTATCCCTTCCATCTCCAGGACATACAAAAATGGTTCTTGTGCAAACTGAATCAAAACCAACTTGAGTGACTCAGAGAAACCTACAGATCCCAAAGAGCTGGAAATTAACTGAATTTTAATTCTATCAGGAAGCTCAGAAATTTAGACCTCACTGGTTCTTGATTATTTTGATAGTTTTTTCTAATTGGGGCAAAAATAATCTAAGCTCATATCTAGCCCTGTGGTGCTTCTTTAAAGTTTAAAAAGCAATAAGGTAATAAAGAATGCAAATGTTCAGACAGCTGCTCACAGGGAGATGCTGTTTGAAGTAACATTTCTCTCTCCCCCTCTCCTGCAGCTGGTTTGCCTTTAATTATGAGCAAGGAAAATAACAGGTTCAATAGATGTGGATGCAAGTTCATTTTCACCATCAGTTGACTTCTGCAACTTTCACACCAACACTGGGTTAGAGAACATGGACAAGTTTACACTAATGATGATTAAGAGTATGACTCATAATTCTGAATATTAAACAAAGCAGAGGGATAGTATGAAGGGTGCTTTTGGATCACAATCATGAGGACTGTCACAATACACTACCTTAAAAACTAATGTTCAGTCCCAAGCTTTCACACACGCATCCCAGAGGCCTTAGACAAGTACATGTGATATACAACCACACAGACATAGATTTCTGGTCCCTTTCCCAAAAAGCAACAATAGCACCTCAGTTTGAACATAATGCAGAGGAACTGCACATAGGGGTGTGAGATCCCCATCACATGCACAGAGAGATGGGCGAAGCTGCAGATGGAGCTTGGTTACTCTACCACTGCCTGCTCTGTCCCAGAGGTAGAGGGAGTTTTGTACAAGGCTGCCTTTAGAGCAGGAGAGGAAAATAAGAAGGAACATGTCAATAGCTATCTGAGGCTTAGATCTAAAGGATCATTTTTACCTTTTCTGCTGCACATGAGATGAAAAACTGTTACATACCTTACTATTCAGCAGACTACGGTCAACCAAGAGAGGATGGCAAAGAGAGGGACATATACAGATAGACGTGTACCTGCAGTCAATCACTTACTTTGGATTTCCAGCCCCTGGCTTCTTTCTCCGGAATATGTTGAGGAAAGTGTTGGACTTGCAAGGTGCCTTGCCGTCCCCGACATGCATACGCACCACATCTGAGGTGGTGAAGGCACTGCGGACGTTCCTCTCGGGCTTGGCTATGATGATGTACATCTTAGGAGTGAACATGCACCCCAGGGCCACTGTCACGCTCAGGCTCACTGCAAAACAGGTGGTGATGATCTTGTAGTTGCTCCCGAAATAGATAGGTACAAAGGCCAGCCAGATGATACAAGTGGTGTACATGGTGAATGCAATGTACTTGGCCTCATTGAAATTGGCAGGCACATTGCGAGTCTTGAAGGCATAGTATGTGCAGCTCATGATGAGGAGTCCATTGTAGCCCACAGGAGCCACGACACCTAGGTTGCTGGTGTTGCAGATAAGGTAAACTTCCTTAATGCTGGGGTAGGAGAGGATGGGCATCGGGGGCTCCAGGATGATCAGTGTGATCACCAGTGTCAGCTGCACACTGATCAAAATGGAGGCAATGACCACTTGGGCCCATGCGCTCATGAAACGTGGCTTGCGGGTACAGATCTTCTTTTTGCTGCCTGCCAGGATGCGTGCAATGCGGTTGGTTTTGGTGACAAGGGCAGAATAGCACATGGCAGAGGAGAGACCCACCAGAAGGCGCTGGAGGTAGCAGGATGTCGTGGTGGGTTTAGCTATAAGGGTGAAAGGGCAGACGTAACCCAGAAAGATGCCAGCAAGGATAATGTAGCAGAGCTCCCGGCTGGAGGATTTGACAACAGGGGTGTCCCTGTAGAGCACAAAGATAAGGG
This sequence comes from Strix aluco, assembly GCF_031877795.1. Lineage (NCBI taxonomy): Eukaryota > Metazoa > Chordata > Aves > Strigiformes > Strigidae > Strix > Strix aluco. The sequence goes on along the minus strand of NC_133933.1, from coordinate 58,127,539 downwards.
TGACAAACATGGTGACCAGGATCCCCAGGCAGGAAAAGACCACAGCCACAATAGACTCTATATTGCTCCACTGGAGATACTTTACAGGGATGGGTTCACAGCCTGCAGTGTACAGAAAAGAAAGAGAGTGTTAGAAAGGTAGTTGCTTGAAAAAAGAACTTTTTTTTTCTGGCTCCCAATATAATCCAAACATTAGCTTATGCCTGTGTGCCATGGATTATTAAAACCATTTTACAAAGGAATGAACTGCAGCATGGAAAAGTTTGGATGGAATATGTTAAAAAAAAAAAACAACAAACAGTCATCAGTTTTGTGTGTCCCAAACATTTGCTTGGTATGCTACAAAGGGAAATGAGATTTCGAAATTTTTTCATAATTTTTCTTGAGATATCTGCTGACAAGCCCAACATATCAAAGGCAGAGCTGGGAACAGAACCTAGACAAACTCAGCACCATCCTGAAACTTCATTTCAGCAGGGAAAGGGTTGTTACAAATCAGAACGGGTAGCTTTTTGACCTCCTCAGACTAATTTTAATCTTTATCAAAATCACTATAATTTGACCCACTATATTTTTGTGAGGGTGATTTTATAAATAATAGAAATTAATTTCAGATCTATGGGCAGGAAAGCAGCAGTAAATCCAAAGTTGTAATGGAACTACACCATAGATACTGTACCTTCTTAGTATATTTTTGCTTTTTTTTCTCTTAACATTACTTTAGTCTCATTTTGTCAAACCCTCTGCTCATTGTTTTTCCACTAAATAATGTAAGTTAATTCTTATGGAAAAGTCAAACCCACAAAATAGGTAAGCCTTCAAAAAATAACTCTAAAGGCTCTTCTTTACGACAGATGTGCCAAAATAGGTATCAGTTAAGATGGTACTTAGCTGCTCTCTCCCACACTCAAGTTAGAATGTCTGGCTAGATTCCTCACTGTGCTGAAGATATAATGCCAGCAATAAACATTACAGAGAAAATAAAATCTTCTGTGTTAATAGGATGTTATGGTTGTGAAGCTGAGTTACTGAAAACCTTCATTCTGGCATTTCCTAATTTCTCTTCTTGACTTAATAATGCCAAAATGCTTTTAACATGTTTCTATATCCCAAGGAAATTATCCATGGCCTCTTTTACTTCTTGTTTCTGTTCTCCTCCAGTTTCCTTTGGATCCAGCTCACCTTTTTCTCCTTTCCCCCACCTCTCAAGTATCTTTCCGCCCAGTCCCTCATTGTCTCTGTCTCAGTTTCCCTTCCAGTTCAGTGCTTTCCTAACCTCTCCACTCAGATGTCTCCATTACAAACACTGCTGGTCCAGCTTTTCACATCCTGGACCAGCTGTTCATCACCTCTGCCTGTCTGGGTTGTTGGATGCGGCTGAGAAGTGCAGGGAAAGGTGATAGTGTCAACAAGCTTGTGAGAGGCATTTTCTACCTCTCAATTTTGCTGCTAAATCTTAGAAAGGGCCCTGATACTGTGATGAGCAAAAGTCATGCTCAGCCCCTTCCTCCTCAGTATGGAGTACATCTGCAGAAACCGATGTCTATGAACTAAAAGATTATGAAGCCCACAGTTTTGCTCAATTTATATGCATCTTCCATAAGGTGACAAAATTACCAACTGATACCTCTACCAAAATGTAAAGTTCTTCCTTCCAAATATAGGAGAAGGAAGCAGAGGTATGGATCAGGGTTGAACAGTTTAACCTCATTTTGAGAAACAGAAGAAGAAAATATTTTTTTTGTTGAAATTAAAAAAAAATCAGCCTGGGGCACAGTCCTGACATGGAAAATTTCTGCTCGAACTTTTAATGTCTGCTAATGTCATATGAACTGAAAGAATGTCTTATTATTCTCTACTCTTCGTCTCTAAGAGTACCAGGCTGACTTAACTACAGGTAATGAGGTCTACTTAACTGTAGGTAATGATGTTACAGGTACCTGTAACATCAAAAACAATAGAAACGATAGTATGTGCAACGGAGGTCTCGTTTTATAAAGAAAAGGAATTCTGTTTTGCTCAAAGTGGTCTGTTCAAAACTCAGATAGGTGAGGAAACCTGTTCTTCCAACCAGCATATTTGTGGTGAAATATGAAGGAAAAACTTTTTATTAGAAGTGGGAACTTCTGGCCATTGGCCACAGCAGCCCTGAGTGGAAGTTGGCTCCTTTGATTTAATAAAAGACTAAGAATCAGAAGCTCCTGCTCGTTGGTTAATACATGCAAAGCTCTTCTTAAACAAGAAGCCAGTCTGTGGTTGCTGGAAGGGTTAAGTTTCAATGTGGGAGCCTTAGCCCTGATTCATCATGGTAGTTAAGCTTATCGACTGCTTTAAGCTTATCCTGTGTAAGATCTTAGAAATCTGTTTCATTAAATCAGTGTAATTCCTGTGCACCAGCAAGTCCCAAGAGCCACATATGCTACAGACATTGCCAAAAGCTGCCTGCACTGCTTATATCAGCAAACAGTCGTTAGTTGTCAGCACCTGTGAAGGTGGGTCATTTCCCAGTTAGGAGAAAGTGGTCTAGGGAACCTTGTTAAGACTGGGGGAGGATACTCAGGAAATGGTGTACTTACAGGTTGAAAAAAAAAACCACAACACAAAAATCCTGAAAATAACCCACAACTAACCCAAACCTCAAAGAGAATTAGTGGCAAAAGTTTCACAGTTAAAAGTTTCTAGTAAAAAGCTGCTTGGCAGCTTTCATCTGCTATTTTCCTTGCACTTTAACCATGGATCATTTCCTAGAGCAGAAGGTTAATTGATTTTTTAATTATTTTTTTTAAATTATGTTCATACTGTAAGGCCAGTAAGACAATCCAGGATGTTTTCTGAGGTCATTAACACATCCCAGGTAACCGATGGGCACAAGCCTTTATGATTCATTTCATAATAACTCTATAAAACTTCCTGTCCTATCTTGTTTTATTGCTTATTTAAGATGATTTATATAAACTAGGTTTACTAGCTTGACATTCATTTTTCTTATATTAGATTCTGATACTATAAAAGATATCTCTTCTTCTTGGCACAAGGCCTTAAGATACTGGTTTTAGTGACTATTTGTCAGGTCAGGTTTTTATCATCTGTGATGAGAAATCCTTTGTGCCTGCTGACTCCACTTCACTGAAAACACATTTAGGGGAAGCAATGTAAAAAAAATTTGTACATTTAAAAATAAAATTAAAATGTCAGGAAAGGATTGCTGAGCAACAGAGACTGATTTCAAATGAAGAGAATAAGCACCCTGAAAAGCATGTCCTAGGAATTGGGTTAGTATGTGCTTCACGCTTCTTAAAGGGACTAAGGATTTTAGAGCCTCTGTCTGTGATGGAAAATTGGACTAAAACTGCATACATGTTTAGCATTTAAGATTTAAGGTGAAGGGAAAAACAATCTGATGCTATGGTGACTGGCAGGGTATGAATACAACACACAAAAAGCAAGCTATAAAAACACATCTGATGGGAGAAATCCTGGCAAGAAAAGAGAATTCCAAATTAAATGGTACAAGTAGTGACTCCCACAAAGTACAAGCACCAGAGTTTATCTAGCTCAATCTCCCTTTTCTAAGGTTAGGATGACATCAGCTTCTCTTCACAACTTTGCACTTTGTACTGCGATTCAAGTAAATGGATTGCAGGGGTTAAAAAAAGTTTTTTCCTCAATAAGACAGAATGAAGAAGCTGTGCAGGAGCAGACTGCCATTTTGATGTTCTCTAGGAAATCAGTCAATGACTATGCTGTCATTTGGCTGATGCTACTGTGATTTCAGAACAGCAGCAGTCCAGTCTCCTTGCTGAGAAGAAACACAAATCAGCAGGTCATCTACTGATTTCATTAAAAGTTAATAGATTGCAACATGCCCCTGAGATTTTTTCCAGCACTGATGCTTTCCTCAACTCTTTTCAGCAGTGCCTGTCATTTTGACATGCCCCCTTTTAAGCTATTTTGGGCAGCTGGTAGCACTGAACCATATTCGCTCAAGTGCACATTGATCTCTCACTATGTTCTTGTTCTGCCTTATTGATTAAAGAGAAGTCCCACTTTTCTTCCCTGAACAGTAGATACAAACAATTCTGCGAACCTCCAAAACTAACAGAACCTCTTTGTCTATGGATATCTGCTTTAAAATTAGCAGACACTGGTGTCCTAGGAGGTGGGAGTTGAATAGGAGCTTTTCCAATGGTCAGGACATTTATGAAGGGTGCTGTGGATTTTCTGGTGTCTAGTAATACAAAACATTTTTCCACAGCTGGGGCCCTTACAGAAGGTATTTTTCAAGAACTCCTCTTCCTACAACCCACTTACATGAAACTTGAAGAACGGAATGATCACTGAGATTTCTGTATCATGACAAATCTGTTTGAAGTAGGTTCAGTTGCACACCAGAGAGAGAGAGAGAGAAGAGGGGTGGGTGGTGAGAAGTATGGGATATAGACAGATACACAGACATCTGGGGCATGACCATAGCTTATTTTCCATAGAAAACCAATATAGACAATGGATCAAATTTCCCAGTTTATTGCGAATGATAATATATTTTTAGGTGGAGTAGTGGCCAGCTTTCCCTCTCAAAATAAATCCTCTGAAAGCTCCTTGGCTTCAGTGGCTAGCTTAACCATTATCTCTCAGAACTATTTAATCAAGGTTTGAGTACTTTGTCTATATGTTAAATGCTGCAGCAACATCTAGTTGCCAACCAGTCATATTAAAGGACAAAGATGTGTTAAGTTGCACATTTGATCTTCAGCTAGGTAGTAAGATTGTTTTTCTAACTAGGAATTATGCCCTGCTGAATACTGGCAGCCAAGATTTGCAGATGCAGCATGGGGCAGAAGCGCCAGTAGTCTTTTACAGTGATACAAAGCAAACTCCAAGGTCAAGGTGGTGCTTCTCAGAGCATTAAATCTATTTTCTTGGGGTAATGGTTACTGCAAAGCCCAGAGCAGGTGTGGAGGTCGACCCTGATAAGTACAAAATAACAGAAAGATGCCATAGCATACAACTCATTCAAAGTATATACATAGGGGAGGGCAATTCTAGATGTTTCCCTTTCTTCTGTCAGACTTTCTTAAGATTTTGTTGACATTCCTCTTGCTGGCAGGTGCAGTGAAAATGATCTTTATGCCAAACAAATGTCTGGTAGTCAGTTACTGAATGGCCTGAAATCCCAGATAAAGTATTACTAATTGCATGGTAGAACGATCAGAAAGAGTATCAAGTCAATCTGACAAGGATGCAGTGAGCTCTTGTGATAATCACTGCTAAAATTGCAGCAAATGCTGCTAAGTTCATTAGTAGTCTTAAGAGGTTTATCAATGCTTATGCTAACTGAAGGGGAGGAACAGAGACTATGTCATTTCTTCTTGATATACATTTTCCTGTCTTTATTGTCACTGCTGTTGAACTGAGCCAAAAGATATAGCACTTTTCACTCACCCTAAACTGCATTGGGATGTGTGTTTAAGTATGTACTTTTAATATGTCTGCATGTTGCCACCTTACTTTCCACCACACACCATTCTCCTTGTGCCCTGTAAAATGGGAATGCATTTGGAGGACACATCCCTACCTGTCAGGTCAGAATTCGGCCACCAGCCAAGCTCACAGGCTTTACATGTGAATTCATCCTGAACAAATTCATTCTCCTTGCAAGCAGTGCAAATCCAGCAGCAACTCACTTCTCCTTTCCTGATCACCTGTAATGCAAAATGCATCCTCAGCTATGATCCTCTATAAGATAACACAGAAGACCCCCCAGCAAACAGGTACCACCTGCACTGTTTAAAATATGACAGAATTCCTGTGTATGGCACATTTCAAGCAACTAGAAAACATGAATCCTGATTCTGTATCTCCCCCTGTGTATTAAAATTTGTGCTTAGGAGTTCAAGGATAATATCTGGGGACAATTGTATTTTGTTTTGTGGCAAGCGGTTCTGAGTTGAAAGTACAAAACCATTTTCCCTCTGGTACAGAGGCATAGTGAGTGTTATATTTGCAATCAAACTTGAGAAGAGGCTTAATCTGGGAGATGGTTCAGGTCAGGACAAGTAGCTCAGCCCACACTTAATATCTATTGCATAGTAAAAAGCAGTAAACAAAGTCAAAGGGTAGAACAAAGAGTGATTCATGCATATACATAGATATAAACACACAAGCACATGCACACAGATATAAATTCCAATTTACATAGAAGTCTCTTTGGGGCTCATTACACTAGTGTAAATAGAAATTCAAATAAGAGCAAATTAAAAAACGTACTGCTAAAAGGATGTAATGGGTCCTAGTAGAAAATAAAACCAATACGCGGTGACCAAGAGCATGCTTCGGAACAGCTCTTTTGGAGACAAATGTCCCTGAAAGCTGTATCTTTCTCTGCTGTGAAGGCTGCTAAGTGTAATGATCCAGTGTTGAAAAGATGGTTTCCTTGTCTTGACTCCTAGTTCCATTATGCTGAGGCTGAAAGAAAGACTAAGGATATCTCCAGCTCATGGGGCTCCAACAAAGACTCTGGCTCTGTTTGCCAGAAAGGAGGAATCCAGACTTCTCTCCAGGATCTTCCTATGCATCTATATGCAGAGCTAAGTGCAGTAGTGAAATACGAAATGTTTGTTTTATTGAGTGCTGGCTTTGTGGGCTTTTTTTTGTTAACATTTCCTCCTGCAGTCTGTGGAGAGAGTCCAATAAACTTCAATGGGAGATGAAGCTGGCATTTTGTATGCATGGTGTTTACATATACACATATACACAAACTGCACAATCTCAAAAACAGGGAAAAGATGTTTTGGAGGGTAGTAAATACTGATAATGTTTCCCCTCCAAGACTGTTGCAGTATGTCACTATGCCTTTGCCAAATCATCAATCACTTACTGGTTAGAGTAGCAATATAGAATTAAAAAGCTGCAAATGTGCTTATTAAATGCAATTAGAAAGGAAGGTCTGCTCTAAGGTGATTTTCCTGAATGGGCTTCTTGCCATGTTAAACTTACTGCATCCATACCATTTTGATAGTGGTGGAACATGTCTTTATGTCATCCAGACATGGCAGGTGGCAAATTATTTCTAGCTTGATACAAGTGCTACTGTTTAGTAAACACAGAGTGATTTCATTTGTGTTTCCATACCTCCTGTTGTGAACATGAGACAAATAGGCTTTTTTTGTTTTTTCCCCTTTTTCTTGCAGGTGTTATTGCTGGAACAAAATACTGGATTCCCATGGGTCACATTATTTTCAGGATCAGCCCCTAAGTGAATCACAGCCACTGAATGCTGTAGGCAATGACTAAGTGAAAATCCTGCTCTTTCTCGCATAAGGTGAAATTCAAATCCTGTCACACTTGAAGATTCTGCATCACTACGACGGGTAATTTTAGAAAACATGGGCCTGTATAAGGGATTGTAAAAGTAAGATGTTAACCTTAGGAGTCTTTCTATATTTTTGGCTTTTCTGAAGAAAAGGGTGTCCTATCCCTTGGCTTGAAAGAAGCTTGCTTGTGTTTAGGGAAAAAACACTGACTGGTTATTCACATTTCTATATCAAAAAGTAAGTGTCTGAGGCACACCTTAATCTGGCCCTTCAGGCAAGGCTCGCTGCACACTGATCGGACCATTCCACTCTTATTCATCTGAATCCTGTAGTCGTCGATGTTCAGCACGCCCTCATGCCAAGTCCCAATGAGGACGTAGTCATAGCGGTTGGGCTCTATGTACTGCAAGTTCATGATGTCATACCTACAAGTGAAAAAAGAGAAAGTGAGTCACTGTCCTGCAACACGAAGGATAAAAATTTACCTTGCCCTTCTCCTTCTCTCTCTGTAAATATTCATGTCATCCCTTAACACCAGGGACTAGAGTTTCGCAGGAACACCAAATACTATAGGATTTGCAGCAGAATCATGGGAAATGACAGCTCTGATTGCCATGCAGTTACTGATTGCCTGCCCTGCTTACATAAAACTGTGGATAAAAAGTTGTGTGTCCAGGAAGAACTGCACACCAAAGACAGAAAGCTCTGCTAAAGATGCACATGTAGGCACTGTCTAGATGGTGTGTTTTTCAGCCATTTTTTAAGATGTCTTTAACATTCGCTTGGTGCCCACATACAGGTTGGTTGCAGTATAGCTGCTGCTGGGAGCTCTAGAGTAATCAATAGAAATGCTCAGATTAACTGAACTGGTATGCCGTAAGTTAACTGCAAGCACTAGTTCAGCTGTTTATATTACCTAGCCCAGTGAGACTGTCAGGAAAAGTTAGCAGCTCAGGCCCAAAATTTACTTCCTTGCCCTAGGCAAGCAGGAGAGAACTTCCCAAACCTCATGCAAAGGAAACATAAACCACTGCTACAATAAACATTCAGCTTCCCTGACTCAATCATTGCCTTACGTATGTTGGACCTGGTGTGTGCACATCCCTTACTGTTAATTATTCTGTTCCTTCTTTAACCCACAGAATGTGGCTTGTGCAAAGTAGTGATTAACTGTGGTGATTTCTTAGTAGGATATAAGCAAGAATGGGAGAATGAATATTGGAGAGTGCACACAGAGGAAGAACCACAAAAGAAGCTGGACCTACAGCCTGGCTTCTTAAGATGAGAAGAGGGAGGGCTTTGTTTAAAAGAGGACAAGAGAAAGAGGGCTGAGAACCAGAAATCAGCACTGCAGCTGAAAATCACAAAGCATCTTGTGTTTTCCAAGCCTGGGAGTTACTGCCTTGTTTTTCTCTACTGGATTGTCTCAGTCTCTGGGAAAAAAAAATCTTTTATTTCTAATGAGTTGCTAGCTTGTATGTGCTTTAGGAATGAAAGGTAAGCAAATTATGAGCCATAAATAAAACTGGGATGCTTGGTTGTGGGCAAAGAGAGAGACATATCCATTTTTTCTTTTCCCTTTTGAGGTTCAAACATGCAAAATTTCAACTCTCCCTGCACTTCACAGAGGAAAGAGGTGCTAGAATTACTCTCTAGGTGTCTGTTTTTCTTAATGGAGTCTTTGGAATCTCTCTAGTTAGAGGTGATTTAAAGAAGTGCATATTTACAGCTGTATTTAGACTGTATCAGTCTTGTAAATATGCATGCTCAACAGTGTCAGTGCCACTGCAGAGCTTCACTGAATCACATGGGGAAATGGACTCTTGCCACAGAGTTCAATGGAGCTCCAGGTAGGAAGTAGCTTCATTGGTTGGCAATCAGCTACTAATTGAGGAGTTGCTTTGAAAAGGGGTAAATTTCAAACTCACCAGGAAACAGTTCTTTCTCATATCCCAGTTCTTGCAAAGGAAGAACATAAAAAAAAATGGAATGCTGTTTCCAGGATTGTGAAGAATCAGTATAGCAAGAAGCAATAAGAGCCGGGGACTTTATAATGTATACTCAACAGACAGGAGTAAAATTGAGCAGGCATGTACATGCCTCTTCCTAGCAAGAAGAACCTGCTTGGATTTTAATGTGACCTTCTATGAGACTGACACAAAATCAGTTACTCTGGGCTTGAAAATGAATTCAGGAAGGGGAATAAAAGATTACTAAAACCTCCCATTCCCTTAATGGAATTTTTGAGCCTGCACAGATTGTTTTCATTTTTGCAAAAATATATTACAAGGCACAGAGTGGCATTAATGCAATATCAATCAAGAGTTGGCAATTTCAAGAATATGATTTTAGGCTGAAAGCCATTCTTATGTTTTCTTATAACACTGTTCCCTTTTCTATCAGTTATCTGTCAAAAAATAAAGTATGCAGATAAAAGCTCTTACGCAGTCTTGCATATGACAAGTAGTAGTACAGTGCTTGCAGCTTTTATATGCAGCTTGAGTTTTAAGTGGAAAAATGTGGTCTAAGAAATACACTTGGTACATGAAGATGTGCTTAAGTTCTTTATCCTTTCCTTCTTTCCCTTAATGAAAAATTTCTGCTTTGAGTAAGGACAAGTTCAGTGCTGGAATACCTACCCCATCCCCTTGCTCACATATGTACAACTTTAACAGTTTTGGGCTGTGTCCAAGCTAAAAATTATTATCCCAAAAGAAGTGGGTTTTGCAAGAGCTGTGAGGACCATGGAGGCAACTGGATTTCACACACATATGGCAGCATTTACAGAAGCCATGAAAACATTCTGCAGGTAAGAAAATGAACCCTTCTTTTAATATAAGAGCAAGCTCTCTGGTATACTGGGAAATGATGTGACCAAATAGGTGGTGTTATATGAGCAAGTTACTTGTGAGGTGAGCCAGACCATTTAGCCAGTTGGTCACTGGCACGCTCTTACTCAGGTTAGTCCGAGATAGATGAAGTTACCTTTTTCCATAGCCATAATACCAGACCGGCAGTGAGGTTTGCTATCCTGGAAGGCAGAATGGAAAATAGCAATGCTGAGCAATGCTGGGATGTAACTGGCCAAAACAACCACCCATGAAGCCAAACTCCAAAATAACCACGTATATTTGACAAAAAATTCCTTTATATACAAATTTGAAGTCTTTGCATTATGCATTTGATAATTTGCTCAAAGCATTGGAGTTGATAGAGTTGCCATGTCTGGAGCCAGAACAGGTACTGGAAATTTGGAACTAGATAGACTTATATGGGTCTATGTCCAAGTCTAGTTAAGGTTAAATGAAGGCTTGTGAACCTCAGCATTTCTCTACACATCAGAGGTCCATTGTAAGGGCTGAAAGTTCTCCTGCCTGTTATCACATAATGTTTTATAGTCAAAAGGCCTACGCAAATTTTCCTAGAGAGGCAAGTTTCTTCATACCAGTCATAAGCTAAAAGTAGGCAGTTACCCTAGAATAGGCAAGAGCTCGAAATGGATCTGTCCCCTGCCCCTTGCACAGGCCCAGAGAAGGATGTGGTGTTGACTACTGCATCCCTCACACCTTGTCCAGATATTTCTGGGAATTTGAATGATATGATTAATATTGAGAAAGGAAATGGAGGTACTCAATGAAAGTAAAAAGTTCAGCAATTTTACCAGCATGTTCTTAATGATAGTATAGCAAGCACATATTGTTGATTTTCCAGAGCTACATCCACATAATTTTTCCAGAGGCAGTGCAGTCAGTTAAGTGACTGCATTTGTGCCCTTCTGATAAAGGTCTGCTTCACATTTCTGCATAAAAGCTCTTCAAAGAAAAGATTCTGCACAGAGAAATAAACCTTTGAAAAAGTGCTTCATGTTTCCTAATCTCGTTTTGATAAAAGCTTGAAATCGTGAATTGAGCCTGAGATAGAAAAAAGAGTTATATCTGAACAAATGGTTAAGGTCTGATGAAGCTGTAACAGGTTCAAAACAGGAAATTGTGTGTCAGACAAACATAACTACAGGTATCTCTATCTGCTCTACCCATGATGATTGTCACTAGGAGCTTGTGAGAGTCAATTGTTCAAAGAACCTCACAGATTTTTTGAAAATAAAGTATGAGGAAGTTTGCTGCTTTCTAAGAAGGAGTATTGACTTATACCATCTTGTGAAGTAGATTTGTTCACATGATACGGTAACATAATATCAAAAAACTTTTGTGTGACATTCTTGCGCTGGCATAGGAAAGCTAAAAAAACTACGAAATTTCAGATCTGGTTGTCTTTGCTGTATTTAGGTGTTGTATGTGGTGTTTATCTTTTCATTTTGCTAAGGTACAAAAGCTCTTTTGGTATTGATATAGTGGTATGGTCCATTCACTCATCCACAAAGCTTTTTGATGTGGAACTATGGAACGAAATACAATTCTGCATGGGCATAAACTACCACTGGTATACAAAGATCTGACAGACTGTACAGATCACATTTAATATACACATCACCATTCTCTGATATGATATTGCCCATATCTGATCCAAGGACTACAGCATAAAAAACAAAAAGGTTAACTGAATTTTCTCGGCCAAACTTGCTAATTCCAGCTGTGAATATATAAATGAGGAATGGCAGAAAAAAACCCTACCTAAAATAACCCCTCATATTCTAAATAGGCCAGGGAATCAAGAGAAATGAACTTGCTATAGACCAAAATGATGGATGGAAAAAATTCCATCTTTCTCACCTACTAAGAGAAATATCATAATATAAATTCTCCTATATTTTCAATTCAGGAATTCTTCATTCTAATTCTATGCTTGGTACTGATATTTGTGGAAATGCTCTCAGATGACAAGATATTAAATAAGATTTGGGCAAAAATTGGAAAATTACACCTAAACATCAAACTACAGGCAGACAATGCAGCATATGCGAAGCTGGATTAATGCTTTTACAGAGATAAATAGTGTGTAATAAACTTAAAGCTACACTAAGCAGTAATTTTTCTTTGTTATCTCAATTATATGTGCAAAGACTTGATTTATGCATTTGTGTTAATAAGTATGTGTCTGACTGCAAGGGAATTGCTTGCCTCTATTTACAAAGTCTGACCTAACTCCTCTATATCTTTGACTAAAAAAATCTCAAGTATACAACGCTCAACAAGAAGACCAAACTGGCCAGCTTTTTTATTACTATTTAATTGTAACAAACTGTTTAAATTTATATACTGTTTAAATATAACAAGCAAGGCAAATAGCAAATGGAAAAAAGGGTGGTCAGTTTTGCTAATAAAGGCTAGTAATAGACATAAGAGTTGCTTTAAGGCCACTGTGTCTTACAAATACGCTTTGAAGGCATATGCCAGACTGCAAACTCCTGTGTGTTTCAGAGCACGCTGTGCAGTGTTGGCACTCAGATGCATTTATGCAGTAAGCCCAAAGATGGAGTGAGAGAGTCTTTTATAACACTTTAATAGCTCAGCAGGAAAACTAACTTCAGTGAAGTAACCCCTGAGTTGGTTTAAGTTAATAATGGATTGTGTACTTCAGCAGCTCAATTAAACTTATTTATAAAAAAAACCCAAAACTCAAAAATAAATTCATCTGGGAGGTGTCACATATAAAGTAGTTGGACAGAGTCCACAGAACTAAATGAAGAGGAAAAGATTTCTGTCAGCTGGCTCCTGTAAGAGAAACAAAGGTGACGTACAAGTCCACAAAGTTGCTGTCTCACCCATTGCTTGGGTACATACTGGGTCTGCTCGGGAGGGCTAGACAGTAGCAGCTACCACAGCTGGAATTTACCAGACCCCAAATGAGTAAAACACAGTACCTTCTGTAAAAAAAAAAAATTATTTGTCCTGCTCTACTCAGACCTATGTGTAAACTCTGGAACAGTCGATCTCAGTTGGAGTGAAACAAGTTAAGGCAAGCACACAGGAGTTCACCAAGCAGACCTAAATAGTCTTTGGCAAGGAGGCAGCAGAGCTCCAGTTGGAAAAGAAAGAGGTCTACAGCCTTACCTTCAAAACCTTAGCAAGCAATTGCTTCATTAAATTTCAATCACGTCTATTAGGCTTTATACATATTAAAACCCTGGTGCTGAACCCCAGTGGTACCTCAGACAACAAAAGTTTGTGAGCTACAAGGTCTGTCCTCTCCTGAAACACTAGAAATTTTACAGGCTGTACTGTAGTTCCTGTACCAATACAATCGACATATCATGTGTTACCAGTGTTATTCCTGGCTATTGGTAAAACTAATCCAGATAACGCCATTTATATCTCAGTATGCATGCTGTATGCTTCAGTGAAACATCCAAAGAAATCTCCATCACCAAACCCAGCAACATTCCCCCTTCCCAACATCTGGTTTAATTAGTTGAGATGAAACATCTCTTTACCTTCCAGGGGCATCTCCCTTTTCATCAAACCAAACTTCTTCTCCAGAAATACCGATGAACGAGGATTTAAGAAGGAAGTCCAAGAGCTTGCTGCCATCAATCGGCTTCATAGCATCACACAGCCCAACGTGTCCAGGGCAAAGGGAATGATGCATATTTTGTAGCCCATGAGCCATAGCATATATAGCATTGATGACAAATCCCATTTTACTGTCCTGCACATAATTTTCTTCTAGGCTCTCGTTGCCTACAATAGTAAGAGAAAAGTGTTATTATAAAAATGATGAAATAATATGAAAATATGAAAAAGCAATGAGATATAAAAAGGGATTTTCTTATTCCTCTTGTAAAGCTTTAGAAGCATAAACAAGGTGCCAGCCAGGGACTGTAATTAAATTAAAAAACCCAAACCAATTTGTTTTTCCCCAGAAATTTTTAATTCACTGAGAGTGAAATGCCTCATGAGAAAGCACCAGTTTAACCAAATTGCAAACTTTAATTTCTCCTTTTTTGGATTTTTTCCTCGTCACTCCACAAAGTTATTTATGCTAAGAAGGGTTAAACAGCCCAGCATCAGAATGATACATTCACAGAATTACAGAATCATCTAGGTTGGAAAAGACCTTGAAGATCATCCAGTCCAACCATCAACCCAACATTAACAGTTCCCAACTATACCATATCCCTCAGCGCTATGTCAACCCTACTCTTAAACACCTCCAGGGATGGGGACTCCACCACCTCCCTAGGCAGCCCATTCCAACTCCTAACAACCCATTCTGTAAAGAAATGCTTCTTAATATCCAGTCTAAACCTTCCCTGGCGCAACTTGAGGCCATTACCTCTTGTCCTATCGCTTGTTACTTGGTTCAAGAGACTCATGCCCAGCTCTCTGCAACCTCCTTTCAGGTAGTTGTAGAGGGTGATGAGGTCTCCCCTCAGCCTCCTCTTCTCCAGACTAAACAACCCCAGTTCCCTCAGCCGCTCCTCGTACGACATGTGCTCCAGACCCTTCACCAGCTTCGTTGCCCTTCTCTGGACACGCTCGAGTAATTCAATGTCCTTTTTGTAGTGAGGGGCCCAAAACTGGACACAGGAATAGAGGTGCGGCCTCACCAGTGCCGAGTACAGGGGTAAGATCACTTCCCTGTCCCTGCTGGTCACACTATTTCTGATACAAGCCAGGATGCCATTGGCCTTCTTGGCCACCTGGGCACACTGCTGGCTCATGTTCAGCCGGCTGTCAATCAACACCCCCAGGTCCCTCTCTGACTGGCAGCTCTCCAGCCACTCCTCCCCAAGCCTGTAGCGCTGCTGGGGGTTGTTGTGGCCCAAGTGCAGCACCCGGCATTTGGCCTTATTGAAGCTCATACAGTTGGCCTTAGCCCATCGCTCCAGCCTGTCCAGATCATTTTCGAACATTTCAGCTAGAATAATTTTTGAAAGCAATTTGCTTGTAAATTTGATTTTTTTGTCACATTTAAAGATTTTTTTTTTTAAATATCATGTTTTTGAGGGCCATGATATCAATATACCTTCAGTGTTAATAAGCAAACAACCTAAATCAGCATCACTTCTCATGTTATCAGAATAATCATTTTAGCTAAGTGTAGTAGTAGGTATGCCAGTTTGGGATTGCCACAAAATGTCAGACGAAGTTCAAAACACTAAAAGACTTTTTATGTGACTGCAGCATGAGCAGACACTGAATTCTCTGTCTGTTGATCAGAAAAAATGTGGCAGTGAGGGTTTTCCCCAAACATAGGTTTTAGCTCTGATCGGCTGATGTGCAGGCACTGTCAGAGGGTGCCATTTGTGGTTGTGTTTCACATCAGCTCCCCCTGAGTCCTGGGCTGTTCCTCTGCTTCCTGTCATGAGCTGCTGAACACTGTCAGTGCTGACCCCGAGTCATGGTGGACCTGTGCTGCAGGGGTCCCAAGGGAAGTAAGAAACCTCCCTGTTTTGTTTCCTTCCCCTGAGTCATTCTACCACAATATGCTCCAAACTGCAAGATGCTTTTATCTGTAGACCTCCCACGTTACTCGGTGTTTAACAGGCATTTGCAATCCAGTCTCCATTACTTTGTCTATGTAACACCTTGTCTACACTAGGGAAGTAGGATGTGTGAGAGACTAGGTGTTAACTGACACTTCTCAAATCCAGGTTGGAGAAGATGTCATTTTAATATGAAGACAAGAGGAAAATCTACAAGTTCACTGAAACTTTCAAGTTAAAATATAGTTCCTTCCCCCAATGTAGATATGATATGGCTTTCAAATAAAATCATGAAGACCAGCCTTACATTTATCCTTGGAAGTGGCTCTGGTTTGGTAGGTCTGCTCAGCTCATTTGCCCTACAACTCAGAAATGTCAACTGGGGATTCATTTAGATAACAGATATCCCAAAGCAGAAATTTCTAGCTTGCTTTCTCTGGGTCTCCTTCATACAGGACATTCATTGCAACTAGGCAAGAAAATCTTGCTTCAGTAACTATTTTCCAGATGAGCTGAACATAGCAAACAATTGTGATGGTGAATTCAAAGAGCCTTGTGAAAATAGCATAATTTGACTGAATGAGTTCATGTGCTCTTCTCACTGCCATACATTCACCGCCAGCACCACCAAGCAAGGAGCAGCTGGAGAAATACTTCCCAGAGGCAACATATCTGTCATTTTCTTTGCAGGAGAAGGTTCATAGCTCCCATTCAAATTGCATGAAACCAACACCATTCAGATCCATGTTCAGAAACACAGAAAAACTAGAAACCTTATATGTAAGCTGACAGAATATTTACCCAGGGAAGCAGCGAGTATGCCAGTGCATCTACCCTCACTTATGTACTGCATATAGTATGTACAGCATAGTCTAGACATCTGTTGCCTGAATATGTTAATGTGCAGTCTGAATATACTATTTCTAGGTATGTTTTATTTGCTGATCAGTCCTTTGGGATTAACACATTGTGAATTTATCACTGACTCTGCTTTCTTGTAGTGTGTTTTCCATCCCTATGTGAAAGGAGGTGGAAAGCCCCTGAGCTCAGTATGGCAGTCCTCTCCTTCTTGTGAAGTTTCTAGGCAGCAAGTCACAGAAGAGATCACAAAATGACTGATAATGCACAGCACTCGGTATCAACTGTTTTCTACCTGAAAGTTATCTCAGATACCTCTTTAATTTCTCAGTTAGTTAAAAAAAAGGAATATAAACATCAATGACACTTTCGGGATATAATGATAGCATCCATATGTGTTTCCTGAGGCAAGCATTCATGTGGCTGCTGGAGGCAGAAAACTAAATGTAACAGAACTTGCCAGTGTTTAAAAAGAGGCCATTTCCCTCAAGTATGTATTAACTCAGCAAAGCATGCATTTGGTTTCTCATATTTCAACACAATATGCATACCTCCAAAGAGAATAAATATTTGATGGTGGGAAGATTTGCTTTTGACTAATTAGGACTGAACATCCAGTTTACATTAAGGTTCCAAGCATACGGTCCACACTGCAGAGGTGACTGCCTTAACATCACCTATAGAAGTAGTTGTACTGCAGTAGAAAGCAATGTGTGAAACATCATATAGTAATGAATTATCTACAGGTCAGTAATATAAACATCCCTATGTGTAAATAAGATATTTTCCAGTAAAACCAGTGTGAGAAGCCATGCTTTACCTAAACTTAACTTCCTGCAGTCAAAATCCATTTTATTTAATTTTCATCATTGTAAGTTATTGATATACTTATGCATTGGAGCTTGTAAAAATTCACTTATAACAATCAGTAAGAAATGTGTGGATTTTTTAAAACAATGAAATCATGTAGTTATGTTCAGCCAGAGAAAAAACAAAGGCAATCAGTGTTCAATTGAGTTTTCACAGGACAGCTTTTCAATAAATGCAAGAACTATATTATGTTTGCTATGGGGCTTCTCTGTAAAGTTGTATTTTTCCTCAGTAGGTGTTTGAAATGTAATGAAGGGTGAAGCAGAACTCTGGACTGTGAAGCTTTTATTTTTCATTCCTCTCTCATCCTTTGGAAAAATTACCATTGATCTACAAAGGCTAATTTGAACACTAGGGTATTAAAAATAGAAAAGTATTATGTTAGCTTTGTTTTGTTTTGTTTTGTTTTAATTTTAGGGACCGTAGCTTTCACTAAGCAAAGAAATATTGTAAGACACGTGAGTACTGAATTAATTGAAGTCACTCAAATTAGGCCATCACTTTTTTGAATGACCTTGAAGAATTCAGGTGTCCTAAATTTCATACTTACTTATTTTTATATTGGATGCAATGCAAATCTTCCTTTAATAATTTCATTTTAACAGCTCCTCAATAGTCTGGGTAATTTTTTCTTATCACAGTTTTGATTTTAGTCTTTGTTTCTGTCAATCAATCTTAAAGCTGAAAAAGGAGGAGGGTAATAGACACATACACTACAAAAACAAAAAAAACCCCAAGCAACAAAAACCCCAAACACCACACCCTGGCTGCACACAACTGAAAAATGCTCCCAACACTGCTAAAGGCAGTATTTAAGTCGAGTGGGAAGGTAGAGAGGACAGACCAAAATTTCACGAGTTTTTCCTTTTACCATAACGTGCTTCATATCTAACTATTATTAGCTTCAGCTAGGTACTTAGAAGGACCTGAAGGTAAAGTAACCATGAATGTAGTCTAATGCCTTTGCCGTGAAGTCAGAGTGGGGCTAACAGTGTTCTCAAGAGTAGAGTGGGTACTTCTGCAAATCCCACTAGACAAACTGAAATTAAGAAAAACTATACTATCAGAATTATGGCTAGAAATGAGTTAACATTCATGTATACAGTAAGATAGGAAAAGTCTATGTTAATATTCAATAAGAAATAAAGCATAAAAATAATCCTTTGGATTACTCATTTGCAGTCCTCAGAAAGGCTAAGGCAGGAAGGAATTTGGGATAGAAAGAAATGTAAAAACATTTTGGTTGGAGAATCTGATCAATACTTAGCCAGTTGGTAAATTTTGAACAAACACACACATTTGGTAAAGAGCACAGTCTGTTCACAGATGACTCTTGATTAGAATAAAAAGCCAAAATCTGTTGAATAAAATTGTTATAAACGATAATGTTTCATCTGGAATAGGCGAATAGTTTTATGATTTGTTACTAACGGTCATCTGCTGAATATTCAAGATCACATAAAAAAGATTTTGTTGTCTTGGTCCAGTTAGCAACTATTATGAGAGCTATCATATTTTCTGATAGTCCTGACAGAGGCCTGAAGGTCTTAGGAACTGTATATACTGCCTTCTTGATTTGTAGTGGTCCTTCCCAAGATTAATATGTTTTGTAGGTAGGCCATATGAGGTTTTAGCTTTGTTGCAAGTTACAATATGGTGATGTTTACATTTAATATGAGTACTCATTTAAGCCAAAAACAAAAAAAAAATCTTCTGGAAGCACAATTGGGGCTAAATTTCACTGGGAAGGTGAAATAAAAGAAATTTCCCATACTTGGCCTGTGTGTGTGTCAACTTGACACAAAGCCATGCCAAAAAGAGGGCTCCCCCGACAAAATGCCAGGTGGCCGAGCAGGGGTTACACCATGAACTGGTAGAGCAGTAATCAGGCTCGCAGCAAATGTCCGTATGCTTTGGAGAAATCATGGGGGCAGATTTCTTATGCTCTCCCTCAGTCCCAACATATCCTGCCTTAACCAAAGGGTGGTCAAACACTGGAACAGGCTTCCTAGAGAGGTGGTTGATGCCCCAAGCCTGTCAGTGTTTAAGAGACATTTGGACAATGACCTTAATAACATGCTTTAACTTTTGGTCAGCCTTAAAGTGGCCAGGCAGTTGCACTAGATGGTCATTGTATGTCCCTTCCAACTGAAGTGAATTAAAAAAAAACAAAACACAACAAAACAAAAGACCCCCCAAATGACTGAGCAAACGTGCCCATCTGGCTCTGTATGAGTTTGTGTAGAGATGCGCTAGTGACATAGCATGTCCTTGGAAAACAATGGAAGTCACATATCTTGCAGTGTCTCATGTTAGAGAAGACCTGACAAACTTTGACTGCAACAAATTTGTGTCACAGGATCTTGCTAGGAGCAGGGCAGAAGGCCAACATGCTGAACTGATCAGTCATTTCAAATCTGGGTCCCTAAAGGTTACAGCTAAAGATTATTTTGGCAACTAAATGACACATGAAAGGTGATGAACAGTCTTAGCTTACTGTGATTTTAGTAAAATTTTAGTATACTTGGCTTCTTAGAAAAATTAGAGCATTTTTATTTGGATGTTTAACTAATTATACTTTTGTCTTTGGACACATGGGAGAGAAAATGCAATCAATTCTACATTTCTGTTTTGTCACCAATTCCTTGAAATAATTTTTTTTTCATTTTGTTTAGTAATGGCTAATCCTCTGAATAACTATGCCAAATTAAGATTCTATGAACTAATTTTTGCAAAGAGCTTCATTTGCTTAAACTCATTTGCCATTATGGGTTCAGATATTTTACAAATATTACCAGTTCACTCCCTCTTATATTCTGTTTATAACATCTTTTATATTATATAACAACAAAGATAACAAAATTATTTAACAAATTTCACTTTAAGGCACTGCAAAATGAGTAACAGATTATACTGTCTCTAAATGTAATTAGTATAACAATGGTGTGTTCAAACCCTGTGTACTAACTGGCTTTTTCTCTTCATATCACCTTTGATATTTGAAAACATCCAAACACCCATCTCTTTCAGCCCGCAATCAAATATACAGCTACAAGAATTTCTGAAGTTGTGTTTTCAGAAGCGCGTGCCTTTTTTCCAGGCAATTCCAGCTGTTGCTGACTGAAAGGCCAGGGAATACTACCTGATGACCAGAACAAGCAATTGTGGATAAGGGCTGCTGGCTTCACTTGCCATGGGCTGTCTCAGTGACCTTGCTTTCTCTATGTGCAAGCTAATGTGACCGCAAAAAAATTTGTGGAAAAATGATTTCATTTTTATGTGTTTTCTCAAGCCAAAAGAGGGTCAGAAAAATGAGGTTTTGTTTCAATCTCAGTTAAAAAAACGATTTGTAATTTTCATGAGACAGAATGATAGGCTGAATAATTTGTCACAGACCATAATAAATGCTTCAATCAACCTACAACAAATAATCCCATCATGGTAAACTATCGTTTCTTGTATGGCTTCTCCTCCCAGGAAACCAGTTATTATACTGTTTTCAAACAAAAGCAGACCATATATGTAATGATTACCCCTTCACTTCCTACTTAGATGTCTGCCTCTTTGCAGCAGGGAGGCAAGGTAAATACAGTGAAAGAGAGGAGAGATAGGACACACAGGGAGGATAGTAGAAGAGCTATCAAAAAGACACAAGATAAAACAGGTAACTCAATTCCCATTGTATGTGAATTATGTTTGAACAGATGAAGCTCCGCTACTTGTCAGGTAAGGGTGAGAAAGGATGTATTATTTAAGAAAAGGGATCTTTCCTTAACTGCCTCCTGAGCATCATGTCACCCGTCTATAAAAAATAATGCAACACTCTATAGAATTTCAAGTTGCTCTGGCCTTTGGCAAGAAGAGAGGAAGCAGAACATTTACTGGGACAGCTAAAAGGAAGAAATATCTTACAATATGTGGGTTCTACACCGGATTTCAAAACATGCTGATAAACATTTGACATCTTACAGTACTCATGAAGCAATAGATGGAGTTCACAGGGTTGTAGACTTCATTTTCAGGATGTCATTAAATCAGAAAGGTTTCGCTTCCATTCTCCAAATGGTTTTTATTTCCCCAAGCAAAGAGATTCAATTCCTGCAATTATATTTGATGTATTTTTCCCTGAAAAGCTAGGATACAATTACAGTTGCCAGTTGAGATACCCTGCTATTTTCTTTCTGAGCACAGAGAAATCTATGGGTCTCCCATATGCTACTGCTTTGTTACATCTGGTGGATGTTGCTTTTTAATCGGGATAAGTGTACTTCTATTCTTCTATAAAACTACAGAAAGAAGTGAAAGCCATTCAAAAGCTGGGCATTCAGCAAAAGCTCCTCAAAAATTTGCATTAGAATTCTCTAAGTCATTAACAGCAAGCTGATTGCAGCAATATTTGTATGCAATGGGTTATTTTTTTCACTAGCAAAGTTCGTCAAATAACTAATGAACCTTCTTCTCCTGGAATAAAGTTGGTATTGAATTTAAAAGTGTTTGGGGTTTTTTTACTTACTTTTATGAATATATCTTTCACAGAAGTCAACTCAATGGCTAAAAGAAACCAAAACACAAATTCAGCCATCAAGGCATGGGTTCTCCTTCATTTCAGATGTCTAACACCTAAACTTCAGAAGATTAGTCCCCTTTTTAGATATACTATACACTACCAGTCTATTCAATTTCCTTGTCTGTTTTGTGAGGATGCCACATTACTCTTCAGTATTCAAAAAGAAGTGTCTTCCTTTGTTTTTCCCTGTGTGTCAGAAGCAATGGGGGAAGATTTTAATTAAATTTACTTTCTTGGTTCTCCATATCATGTTATGTAAGCACATTAGGGCTTTAAGAGCTTAGTGTCAAAGCCTCTGGAATGAGGTTGGCATACACAAAATACAACAGTGCCACAGCAAACCTGAAATATTATGAGAAAAAATGACTGCACAAGCTGCTGACTCACTCATTAATCAGATGCAGGGGGAGTCTCAGAGTTGTTCAGCACTGGGCAGGAGAAAGGGGAGTGAGCAGTGCTGCCAGCCCTACGTAAAGTCTGAACTTGCACGTTCAGCCCATCCACCATGCAACTTGGGAGTGAGACAAAAGGAAACCAATCTCTAACTGCTCCTGTATTTCCCAGTCTGCAAACTTTGCTGAGCAGACACAAGAGTCTGAAGCTCTCTTCCCCTCCCTGCCTTTCTGCCCCTCCCCATGGACATTCAGACTCTCACACCAGAAAAGGCAGATTTAAGATGTAAATACCAAGTGACAATGCACATAACTCATGCTCACGCTGTGGGAGATGACAAAGCTGTGTTCGAATGTGCCTGTGACCAAGATTGCAGAGAGAGCTTTCCTCTTACGTCTCCTCTCTAGTGACCCAAAGGAGCTAAGCAGGGGATGAGAAGGCTGTCATTTTCCAAAGGCTGGCTGCAACTTCAAGTGAATACAAAGATTGGGCATGCCTGATGTCTGTACATGACAGTGCTGGGGCAAGCAGGCAGAGCACGTCTGGGTGAGATATTATATATTCACAAACACTCTCAGCTGATATGCAGTGCTGCAGGCCCTGTCTGCCTTTGGAAGAAGCTAGAGGGAAGCTGGAGACCTTTGCAGCAGCTGGCAGCATGGCTTTGCCAGCACCACATCACTGGGAGGCAGGTGAGTGCAAAACAGGCCTGTGGTGGAGAAAAAGTTCCTCTTCCCCTTCTCCATAAATCTGCATTGCCTGCTCTGTCCCTCGTGTTGGCTAGCAGTAAAAGAAAGGACTCAAAGGGAAATATAATGCACCACCTAAAGGCCATGCTAACTGCACAGCTCTTTGCATGCCAGCCACCCCAGGAGAGGGCTGTCTCTTCCTTCACTAGGCTGCCCCTGGCAAGGTGTAGCTCTGTACCATCACAGGTTGGCAACCTAAACATATTGTCCCCACGCATTCCTATCAGTGAGAGCTGAAGGAAACTGATCACAGAGTTGAAAGCTGCAAGAACAGGTGTCCACAGAAAGTATTTATAGCAACAGGAAAAAAGAACAGGAAACTGGATAATAAGCAGAGAACTTCCTCTACAAGTTAATGTATATGGCACATGCTGTCAAATGCAGGTCTGGAGAGATACACTTATAGCAGATGGCTTGACAGAAGCTCACCAGCCTAATAAAGCTTCTGTAGGGGATGATATTATGGCCTGAAGCCTCTGTGTTTCTTCCCACTGGGTTAAAATTCTTCATAAGGAATTTTACTTAAGAAAAAAACTAGGGTTTATGGCCCTATGAGGATGATTTGCTGAGATTCTTTCTCCTCTAAACAGACCTGCAAGCTGGTATTTGAAATCTCTTCTGTATATATCCACTGCTATAAGCTGTTAAAGTCTTGGCAGGAAATTTTAGCATCGCTTCTTTGTTCCTCACTTTTAGTGGAATGATCATGATGAAATAGCTCTGCAGCGAAGACTGTTTTTTAATGAAATAGAAACTGAAGAATATACAGAGTATATCCCAGTGCAGGGTAAAAAGATGGGCCCCCTTCATAACAGAAAGAAAGATCCACACCCATGATATTTGTATATGTTCTTTCAATGCAATCAGCTTGAGAAATACAATTCACAAAATCATAGAATCATAAAATGGTTTGGGTTGGAAGGGACCTTAAAGATCATCTAGTCCCAACCCCCCCTGCCATGGGCAGAGACATCTTCCACTAGACCAGGTTGCTCAAAGCCCCGTCCAGCCTGGCCTTGAACACTTCCAGGGAGGGGGCAGCCACAGCTTCTCTGGGCAACCTGTTCCAGTGTCTCACCACCCTCACAGTAAAGAATTTCTTCTATATATCTAATCTAAATCTACCCTCTTTCAGTTTAAAACCATTCCGCCTCATCCTATCACTACATTCCCTGATAAAGAGCCCCTCCTCAGCTTTCCTTTAGGTACTGGAAGGCTGCTATAAGGTCTCCCCAGAGCCTTCTCCAGGCTGAACAACCCCAAGTCTCTCAGCCTGTCCTCACGGGGGAGGTTCTCCAGCCTCTTGATCATATTCACTGCCCTCCTCTGGACCTGCTTGAGCAGGTCCATGTCCTTCTTATGTTGGGGCCCCCAGAACTGGACACAGGAGTCCAGGTGGAGTCTCACAAGAGCAGAGTGGAGGGGGAGAATCACCTCCCCCAACCTGCTGGTCACAGTCCTCTTGATGCAGCCCAGAATACGGTTGACTTTCTGGGTTATGAGCGCACATTACTGGCTCATAGTCAGTTTTCCATCCACTACTACCCCCAAGTCCTTCTCTGCAGGGCTGCTCTCAATCCACTCATCACCCAGCCTGTATTTGTGTTTGGGATTGCCCCAACCCATGTGCAGGACCTTGCACTTAGCCTTCTTGAACTTCATGAGGTTTGCATGGGCCCACCTCTCAAAACTGTCAAGGTCCCTCTGTATGGCATCCTGTCCCTTCAGTGTGTTGACCGCATCACACAGCTTGGTGTCATCGGTGAACTTGCTGAGGGCGCACTCAGTCCAATAGTGAAGTAACATAACAAAAATTGTCAGGAACGTTAAGTTTTAAGGTTATTGATTACCTCCTTTTGGCTATTATCTTAATTCCCGTCCTTTGGAATTAATAGACTGGAAAACAACAGAGGAAGATAACTGTCCCTATCTGAGATAAATCAATTTCTGTATCTTGGACTCCCAGGCAAACACAGTTCAGTATCAGTTCAAATGGTTTGAAAAGAAACATGACTTTGTATTTATGTGCCATCCTTTTCATGGTTGCATTCATGCACCAAACTGGGACTAACAACTGCCATAATGCATGAAATGATGAACATTCATTATTATGCACATTCTAATGAAGATGTTTGGAATTAACTCTGTCATGAAGTGAGTAAGCTGTAAAGATATTTAACCTACTTGAGGATCATTAAAAAAAAAATCAATATTTGGCTTTTCTAGCTTATGGAAATTCATCCCCGAATACAATACTGTGATCACTGATTGGAAGACTCATGGAACTGAGCAGGAATCTGGCACAGAATAACAAAGGCTTATTAGTACCTATGGTCAAATACCCAAATGTAATATTCAAGGCTTAAAACTAGAAACCAGTAAAATTCTGCTTATGATTCTGAACTAGAGGATTCCATCAAGACGGAAGCAGTTTAGGCTTAAAAAAAATCTACTCTAGTTTAGGTAGTTAGGACGTAACATTAAATGACACGTTCATTCTAAAAACAGGCAACATAGAAGATAATCTGAAGTGCTTCCAGTGCGCTTCTTAGACACAGAGAGTAATTATTATGAAAGCTTGACAAATAATTATTATGATTAATTTGTTTTTCTTAAAAGCTGGACTGTGTACAAACTGCTTGCAAAATGACCACAACATGTTCTATTATTTATCTGAAATTATTATTTAACTTCTGCAGCAAGACATTATTTTTCAGGTCCTATTTTAATTAGAAATGAATATTTCATCTTATAAACAGGAATAAAATATGCCAGCTGATTTATTTTTTTTGTTCCTTGATTGAATGGTTTGTACATGTAATCAGCAAAGACACTGATTTCAAATCCAGATACAGCATTTGAAATCCATCTTATTATTTCATTAGCTGAAATTTAATGCTGACAAAGGCATTTGAATGGTCAAGCTCAGGCTTTGCATTTAAAGGACATAGGCAATAACACAGTTATTTTAATGGAATATTCACAAACAGGGTCAACGGAAAGGAGGGTTTTGCCCTGTCTGATCCTGGTCAGAGGCCATACTCTGATCTGGCATCACAATCCCCCAATCCCAATTTATTCTTTGACTTTGATTCTTTCTTTTAAAAATTATTTTCTCTTCTTTTCTTCTGTCCCCTTGGGAATATGACAACAGGGAATTCAATTTGTTACTCTTACCATGTGTCCTATAGCTTCTTCTGTCACTCCCAATCCAACAATAAACTATCTTTGAGACTCTCTCTCGGACTCTACAGGGTCCCACAAGTGCCTACGCTCCCAAAGCCTCAGCCACTGTTTAAATGCAATTGGTTATTATTGCAGAGACCTTGGATGTGACTGATTCTCTTGCTTTCTTTACAGCCTTCCTCCTGGATCCTGACCCAGTCTCTCTAAGGACAGGACTCCACAGAGCCCATTTTTTACATGACCTGAACTCCTGTGGAGAAATGATTAAAAAGAAAAACTCAGCCTTCAGTCTTCCCCTCTCCCTCAGGTAACTATGTAACCTTGCTGCCTTATTCACACACTTCATTAAAGACATATTTAGAACTACTATTCTTAACATATCTGTTATTTGGAACAAGTCTAGCAGATAATGAATTGCTGCTACTCTTACCTGAGACAGGAACAAACACACTTAAAATCATATTCATTCACAAATTTAAAGAAATATTTGCAGATTTTTATGTTATTTGGCTAGCTTCAATCATGCTTTTCACTCTTAAAAAAAAAAAAAAAAAAAAAAGTTGAGTTAGATACCCTTACAAATATCCTATTATAACACACAATGATGGAAAAATTAAAAGCACAGGAAACAAGACTGATTAAATTTCAAGTGTCATGTTTTTCATATGAAGCCTGAGACTTTATCTGAAAGAAAGAGACAGAACTCAGTAATTGTGCTGCAGCTTTCAGAACATTAACCACCTTAGATACTTAAATTAGGAACCTGAATACATATTCAGGCACCTAATTAATTGACTTGATTAATACCTGAACTTCTCTAGCTGCTGTTGTCTTTCATGGGAATTATGGGAGATCAGTACCCTTAAAAATCAGGCCAATTTATCTAGGTCTCAGAGCATGCACTTCAGGAGCCTAATTTTCAGCATCTTCATCAGAAAATGCTGGTTCAGAGTTGAAAATTAGCAACCTTCATACTAACCATAGAATGTATTACCACTGAATGGGGCAAAGAAGTTAATAGAAATCTAGTCTTAGTATATGTTAAATATTCGGCACCAGAATAGCACCCAAAACTACTAGTCAGGGTCTTTATATCAGAGCGGAAAAATATGATAAAAATAATAAAATACACACATTCATTAACCTATCCTCTCTGGAGGTGTATGCTCCTATCTGGCATGGAGACAACAAATGGAACAAATCGCGTAATCTCTTTTCTGTCCATTGATCTAGACCTGTAAACATCTAAGTACTAGCTCATGGTTGTCAGTGTATGGGCATGACATCCTGAGGACTTCAAAGATATGAGTCAATAACTCACGTTAACATCAGACCAAATACTCCCCTCATGGTAGGATACCAGCCTGTGGCTGGCAGGCACAGACCAGCTGGCCTAACTGATCTTTTTCTATTTTAAATTCCAGTGGTTCTGTTTGAGTCTGAAGAATAGTCAGGAAAGATATCTAATATTTATCATGCTTTAAAACAGTATTGATTTAAGATAGGTTTCAAAATTCTTACATGACAGTGTACCACCCATCAGTCAGTACTATTGGTTTTCTTTTTCTTTTATTATTATTCTGAAATAATAAACCACTTCTTCCTCACTTCTCTTCTTAATGTTAAGGTGGTATTAAGAACACCAGCATTAGCTGCTCAGGTATAAATCAATATGAACACCAATGTGTCTCACTTCTGCAGAAATATAGCTCACTCCAAATTTCTCCTTTGCCAAGTTTACTGTTGGTTTTGCGTTGTTTGGTTGTTGGTTTTTTTTACATAGACCATATCTTCACACAAGAAACCTTCTGTCTGAAGGGCTAGCTCCTGCAACCACATGGCTGCATGCCGATGGGGTGGATTTCAGACGTGCCATGTGAGTAATTGCTGTGTGCCCAGACTAGGCAGCAGCCCTGCAGCCGTGCAGTTGCTCCCAGAGACTCCCCTTGCTCCCTGGGATCAAGGGCAGCTGCTGCAGCTGCTATGGAGCTGAGGAGCAAAGTGGCCACCCTAACTAGTGCCTAGTTGGACCATGTTATAATTTAACAGAGCACACTCTCAGTTTTTGGTTTAAATTAAGTGTAGTCATCAAATGATTGTTAGGAGGATCCAAATATTCCCTTGTAACCCTTTCAATATGCAATATGTTAATTGCAAATACACAGATCACAAAGATTCACTCTATTTTCCCCTTAACTGGGCATATGCCCAGAGCTGTGTCCAAGTACAGTATCACAGAAAAGATTCATTTTAAAGCTTAGCTAAGATTAGAAGCTTCTGAATGACATATGCATGAGGACAATGTATCACTGATTAGCAGCGAACTAGAGCTAAGCAAATCAGAAGATAAAATAACTGGCCCTAATCTTTATTCACACATTAAATCCAACAGAAAAACAGAAACAGGATTCTTTCAGATCTGAAAGAATTTTAAAAGCATTAATTTCAGCATACCTTCTTTTTTCCTGGGTGTAGCCAAATGTGACAATGCAGAAAAAAAGGGCTACCCAGTCCAGACAAACACAAATTACTGAAGTATTTGAGAACTCACAAGAAAATGAGCACTTGTGAATTTTTAGACAAAACAAACCTGGAAAAACAGGCAGAGTAAACTGGCCTTTGCAGAAAGCAAACAGTACGTTGCATAGCATGATGTGTAGAGTGCTATCGCTTTGAAGAGAACAGCCTTTATCTTCTATCCCTACAGAGCTGAGCCTGAATCCAGAGCTAAATTAAAGGTTTGAACTTGCAGGTTCCTCCAAAGCTGCTCTCTATTATATGAATCTAAAAAATATAAGCTGAAGGAAACCTTTGGAAACCATCTTGTCTCGCACCTTGCTGTGCTGCAGTGGCCCTCTCTGGCTCAGCCAGCAGCCCAGTTTAGCTGCAGTAGCTGCTTTCATTATTTTTCCCTAGTTTCCTCCACACTAGAAGATTTCCACGCTCCCCCAGACCTCCCAGTGTGAGTGGAAAAACAGAAGTTTATTCTGGCAGCACTACTCTTTGGGGCACATGCCTTCCATCAGACTATGCTCCCTATGAGTATCAATACAGCTTATTCTGACTAGGAAAGCTTGTGGTTTGTATGGTTTGAGTTTTACTACTCAGGCTCATCATCTATTGTTGTTTACACCACTGCTTGCCCAACATATATTAAGAGGAACCCATTTATTTTAAGAACCCTATTAGCTACTTTTCAGAAAATATGCTTGTGCACACAGGGTATCTCTGGGCTGCAGCTAGACATGTGTGTGTGTGGGTTTGCGCCTACACACATTGGCCTCTACTGTATCTCCTTTGCACCTGTATTTATGGGGTAATGCTGCCAGTAATGACAACCTGTAAAATTGTAAGCTGAGTTTAAAAACATTCCACCTACAGGGAAATGAGGAAAGGGACCAGGAAGGCTGACAGAAGGCAGTTGGCCTTGTTTTCAGATCAGTTACCTGTGTTATTTCATCTGGCTTACTTACTAATTCAGTGAAATACTTAGATCTAGGCTTGACCCAATTAGTTCTGATGCTTGACCTGCACAAACAATTGATTTCTAGGAACAAGTCGATTAATTTTAACTGTGTGCTTTTGTCTTCACCACACTTCTGACAGAAGTTCAAAGCACCTGTGACAGTCTGAGCAGTCAGGAGTGCCCCCGTTGCTCTCCAGGCACAGGAGACAGGAGCCCCAAAGAGGCACAAGGGAGCATGATTCATGTGTCCTGCTCCTTTGCAGCGCCATTAGTTTATTTGTGTAATGGAGAAGGCTGAATGTCAGAAGCCTGCCCAAGGATTGTTTTAATCCCAGAAGCAGAAACTTTGACTGTTAAAACCCACAATGGAAAATGTAGATGTAAATATTACATTCGGAAAACTTTTGTCATATCCTGCTGTAATATGTGTATGTTCTGCAAAGTGTCTTCTATGCGGTGTATAAAGGTATACGTATACTGCTTCTTTCCTTTATTTGACAATGCTCTAATTTTTTCATGGATCCCAAAAGAAGAAAAATATTTATTGTTATTGAATTTTGGTTGACAGCCTGGTTTAGAAGTATTTTTGGAAATACAAAATATTAGATAAAAGCAGCTGCTTTCTCTCAAACACAAAAATAAGAAGCTAGAAGCAAATGAACAAAAACCTGGCCATAGATAATGTCTTCTCTGAATAATTCATATGATTTGTCACAGATAAGCACATTATTAATCTTCCTCTTCTTTAAGCCTTAAAAGCTGTCTGTAACCTCGTCTGCAAAATAAAATGAGACTACAGCTCTCCTGTCTTACCTGCTGTTAAAAAGCCTTGACTAAAGAGTATAGCAACTAGAGTTCTTTCAGACAAGTTTTCCCTAACAGGCTTCATTCTAGGTGCCCATGAAATTGAGATCAGTTTTGATCACTAGTGTGGGATGAATCCTAGGATCTCCTGCCTCATACTGAGGACAAAGAGACTGACACAGGACTCAGCTCTTTCTCTACCACAGGGTTCTAAGTATATAATGGGAATCCAAACAGGGATTAGGGAGGGCGAGTCACAGGATACATAAGGCACAATACATCTCGAGGAAGCCATGACATGTCAATTGCTTGATTCCTTCTTCAAAACTTATGAATGTGTCTCCTATATACTGCACAGGTGATTTACAAGCAGTGACTGATCTGGTAGAGTGTGCGCTCAGGTTATTGTCTTATAATTAACTTTTCTGGTGTATTGTAGTGAAAGGAGGTCCTACTGTAGGTGCTTCTGCTGATGCAAAGCCTCATGGGACAGGTGCTCCATGGGGAAGCCTTGCAGATGTTGAGATTGAAGGAATGGTCTCAGAGAAGCACCTACGAGCACCTCTGACACAGCAGAATGAGCCCTAATAATGTCTGCTGGATCTAATTTGTCTAACTCACAATACAATCTGAAACACTCTGAAAACCACTGAGATCAGCTCTCACTAGAAATGCATTCACCCTTTCACTAAAGTGTAGAAAAAGACAAGTACACATCCTGGAGTGCTTTGTCCACTGACACGAGAAAATTAAGGCCCCGTGTTATCTCACATAAATTCATTAAATCTCAGATGGGTCTTTAGAAAAAAATCCTTCATTAAGAGAAGCTCTGAACTACATTACTGGTGGACCGGATGTAATCTGAAAGATTCATTAGCCAAGTACAAAACTGTCTAAGGATGGGAATAGGTCAGCCATCAGTCTTCTAGCTTCCTATCTGGTGCTGTAAGTGGTGCAATCAATGAGAACTTCACAGACAAATACAGGAAAACAAACATCACAACAGGCGTGAGTAGAGGCTCTGTAGATCTTCTAAAATGACATTATTATCCTATGTCAGAAAAAGCCCAACCTCACTAAAACTATATGGACTCTGTCTATATCTGGATGAGATAAAACCAGTTACATTTTAATGAGTGGGTGATAATGGTGGCGAACACTTAAGGGTGTTTTTCAGAGAAATCTTAACTAGAGGCAAAAAAGTCAAGCTGGCTCCAGAAGCACTTATTGAAATGATTTGATTTAGTAGCTTGGGTATAATGTCCAAAAGACATAACTACACTACTCCTGTACTTAAACTGATATGTTCATGTAACACTGCCCTGCTCTTTGTATGTGTTGTTGTGTGGGTCTCTGACATCTAAGACACCTCTGCACCACGCTCCACATCTCTTTCAAATTATGGCTATACCAAGCCAACTGAATGATTCAGGGTCTTTACAGTGAGAAAACAATCAATATTCACTGCAATTTTTGTCTCAAGAAGTATGACTCTGCATTATTCATACCGAAGCATAAAAGCCTTCTCTGGAATATTAGTCTTCCTCACAAGTTCTTTTCTGCTATCATTATATGTTTTGCCCATGATTTGACATGCTGTGAAGATTTATGTGGACATCCAGAGCTACTCAGGTGTGATGAAAGCTTATGTCCTCTTTCTGAGTGAGTCTGCTGATACAGAAAGAAGATGGGAAAAGATACAACTTATTAGGACCAAATTCGACACAAGAATATGGTGGCTGTACAGATCCTTGGCAGGAATGAAGGCAAGCAGTATCCTGGGTTGTATTGATAGCACAGCCAGTGACTGCAGCACGTGATTACCTCCCCACTACAACCACCCTTTACTTTGCACTCAGCAGGGTGCATCTAGAATACTGCATACAGTTTGTGAACCCCTAATACAGAAAGACATTGATAACCTGGAGCTCATTCAGCAGAGGGCCAACAAGGTGATCTGGAGCTGCAGTCCTTGCCCTTTGAGGACAGGCTGAAGGACTTGGGTTGTTCAGCCTGGAGAAGAAATGGCTGCAGGGGAACCTTACAACAGCCCCTCATATCTACGGGGTGGTTATTTAGAAGAGAGAGACAAGTTCTTCATGGGAGGATAAGCGACAATGGGCACAACTTGAAAGAAGAGAGGTTTAGACTGGATATGAGGCAAAACTTTCTCACATTCAAGCAGTGGAACAGGTTACCCAGAGATGCTGTGCCACCTTCATCCTTGGAGGTTTTCAAGGCCCCAGTGAATAAAGCCCTGAGCAACCTGGTCTGAACTCATAGCCTACACTGCTTTGAGCAGGAGTTGGAATACAGTCTCCCTGACCTACCTTCCAGACTGAGTGATTCTGTGATTCTGTGACTCTGGCTGCACTCAGACTGATTGTTTATAGTTCTCTTGGACCAAGACAGGAATTAGCAGATAAAGCAATCCTTATGGCATAACCAAGGTATGAGTAAGCATCCTACAAGTAACTTGGACTGTGACCTCCTTTGGAACAAAAAATCTACATTTCTTGTTCTTGTCCACCACAAATACGTTCACTGACAAATAATGCTTATCCTCAAAGATCAATTGAATCAATGAATGAATCACGAATTGCCCACTTTGTTCGACTTCACTCAGTTGAAAAATGTCTGTGCTGATTGCCTGCCAATGTATTTTGTTGTCCCAGCAGATGAACTGCTGTGAGCATAATATGATGTTTACATCAGTTCCATAATCAATTTTGTAACTGTCTCTTGTGGTGCAGAGGAGTACTCATCCCACCCGGTTTACATAAACTACAGCCGTTGTATTATTTGCCAGGAGGTGAATAAGACATTCTGTTAAAGAGCAGTTAGACCTCCGTACAAGTGTTTGCACTTCACTGAGTTCTACACCATTTCTGTGTGAGTGTGACTTGCATTTAATTCTGGCCTATGTGGGTTAACCAAGTTCAACAGAGAAATATTCGTAACTGTAGTTTTGTTGGGAGAAAAACACTTCCATTTGGGCTATTTCTATCAGATCAGAGAAGAGAAAAAATCCTACAGAACTGTTGGAAGGGTATATGAACTCTGTTGCCTGATATACACAGTCTATTACCTAATCTTGCTGTCAGCGTACAACCTCCGTACAATCTCCAAAAAGTGGAAAAGGCTTAGCTGTCTGATGAACTGAGACAAGTTGTGACTGTTGCTTGGGGCAGTGTCTGAGGTTGTGAGCTAAGGGAACTTAGTGTCAGGTCCATCCTGAGTTAGGTAGCTTCTTAGTATCTCAAATTCAGAAACAGCTTTTTTTCTGTTAGTGTTAAAACAGTCTGCTCTGTTCTGACTTTTCAGTTGAAGGGCATGAAGAATGGTGTGAAGTTCTGAACCACATGATGAGTCAGGGTCCATGCAGAGTTGCAGAACATGCTTTGTTTCCTAAAGGATGTGGCTACTATGTAGAAAACACTGAAAGTACCTTAGTGGCATAAACAGTGGTACAACTCTGTACTAGAAGTGGTTCTGGCCTGCTAGGTATCGAGAAAAAATACAGAAGAATGAACATAGACAAATATTTCTTTTCTATTGTGGTGAGTTGACCTTGGCTGGCTGGCAGGTGCCCACCAAGCCACTCTCTCATACCTCCTCCTCAGCAGGACAGGGGAGAGAAATTAAAATTAAAAACTCATGGGTCAAGATAAAGGCAGCTTAATAAAGAAAAGCAAAGGCCATGCATGGAAGTAAAGGATAAAAAAAAGATTTATTCTCTACCTCCATCAACAGGCGATGTCCAGCCACTTCTTGGGAAGTAGGGCCTCAGTATGTAGGAGCTGCTTTGGAAGACAAATGTCTTAAAAATGAATGCCCCCCCCCCCCCCCCCCCCCCCCCCGCCCCTTCTCAGCTTTTATTGCTGAGCATGACATCATATGGTAGGGAAACTTTGGTCGGTTTGGGTCAGCTGTCCTGGTTGTCTCCCCTCCCAGCCTCTTGCCCACTCCCAGAATACTGGCCTTTGAAGTGGGGGTTGGGAGGGGTAGAGAGACATACTCAGTGCTGTGCAAGCACCGCTCAGCACTGGCCAGAACACTGGTGTGTTATCAACACCTTTCTAGCTACAAATACAAAGCACAGCACTATGAGGGCTGCTATGGGGAAAGTTAAATCCATCCCAGCCAGATCAAATACATCCACGTATAAGAAAATTTCTAGACTTGAATCCTATTGTGTTGAAGAAGAATATCTCCTATAGCAGAGAGACAGAAAGAGGGAGACAAAGGAGGGGAGGGGGAGAAAGGTATTTCCTTATAAGAGGCATTTGGCTACAACATTAGCAAGGAATGAGTCAAAAATAGTTCCCACTCATTTGGCTGCCACTGAAGTGGGAAAAGTTGTTTCATTTTTGCAAGAAGGGATGATCTGAAAGAGCAGTCACTGCAAAATTCTCGATGATTGTCTTCTCTTCCCGAGAATATCTGCTACTTCCATATAGTCCTACTACATCCAGATAAGCTATTCTGAAAATATAGCCAGTTGTTAGGCATCCCACAGAGTAGAACGCACTTGGACTTGCTTTCTTCCAGCAGTACTTAGACCAGATAGACCTTTTGCCAAAAAACATGCATGTACATTCAGATCCCAGTGTAACATGAGAATTCCTGAAGGACATCAATCTTCTCAGGGACTGCTTAGTTTGAGGAGGAGAAGGCTAAGGGGAGACCTCATCACTCTCTACAACTACCTGAAAGGACACTGTAGAGAGGTTGGTGCTGGTCTGTTCTCACAAGTAATTAACAATAGAACAAGAGGGAATGGCTTTAAACTGCAACAGGGGAGGTTTAGACTGGACATTAGGAAAAAATTTTCCACAGAAAGAGTGGTCAGACAGTGGAATAGGCTGCCCAGGGAGGTGGTGGAGTCACCATCCCTGGATATGTTTAAGGGTCGTTTAGATGAGATGTTGGGGGATATGGTGTAGGGGAGAACTTTGTAGAGTAGGGCTGATGGTTGGACTCGATGATCCCAAGGGTCTTTTCCAACCTGAATGATTCTGTGATTCTGTGATTCTGTGACTGAATGAGGGAATTCAAGCAGCAATTTCTGTCATCAGAGAAGGGGGATTTCTAGGAACTGGCTTTCCCTTACTTCGTAGAGAGCCTGCAATCCCAAGATAGTGCTGACTCAACAGGGTGTGAGAAACTGCAAACGCAGCAGCTGTAATTGCTTGAGGAGAAGTCCTTGCGTATCCATGAATGCTAAAAATTGAACTTCACATTCCAGTGGCAATTCTGAATAAATCACTCAATAAAGTGTTTAGATTCTATATGAGCAAATTATACTGGGCAAACAGTAATTGAAGATTCTCAAGTACAAACTTTGTAATTAATCTCCTTTTCAAAATGGATAGGTCCAAGTATTCTGAATCTTTTTTAATAAGGTAGTCAAAGAACAACACTGCCTTTTCTTTTTTCGTTTCTGACTGCTCCTAGGCAACCCACTGCTGGGTAAATACAAATACACTATGCTCCCCTAAATATCACAAGTATTTTTGTCCTTGGTTTTCTTTTTCATTAGATAGCTTCCTGAGATGTTAATCCTCCAGACAAGGAAGATGAACTTGAGCAGTCTACTGCATTTGAATCAATTCTGTCTGTGAAAAAGTGTAGGTGTGCTTTGCTCTCAGTAAGTACTACTAGTGCACTTCTGAAATACAGAACAGATCAGGACCCAGAGATGGTCATAATACATGCTAATAATGTGCATGGATACCTGGGACCACAGAGGACTCAGCTTTTTCCATAATGCAGGACACTATGTACCTTGTTACAGGATTATTGATGGAATACTGTGAGGTAAGAGTGAAAGCTCTTAGATATAATGGAGTTAAGGCGTTTGATACCAGTATTGAATACTGATAATTTTCCTGGGGTGATGCAGTAGTAGCAGCAGTACTTGAATTTGTAGTACCACAAAGAAGTCAGAACTTCATCTAGTGGCACTTTTAATGGATTTCAAATATTAGCACTTATTATTTATTAAGCAGCATGGATTCTCTCCTTCAAATTTGTGCTTGAATATACTTTGTGAGGGAGGGAAGAGGCAATTCAGACTCCTTTTTCTACAGAGAGTTTGTGAAAAGACCTGTGTCCAAATCTGTGAGAGAAGTAAAGAAAGTTGGCACTGTCATACTAGATCTCCTTGGAGAGAAAGGCTCCATCAGCAAGCTTTGAAGCTGTTAGTGTTTGAAGTGACATTCTTAACCCTGCAGAAAGGTCAGATAAAGATATGTGTGCAGAAAACTCTGTTGATGCCAGACAATTACCAGTCAGATTTGTGAAGTTAAAGGAAAATAAATATGATATTTTACTGCCCCCAGACTCACTGGGGACATGTAGGTCTCTTGATTCTGTAGGTATGCCTTCATCAGGAATAGATACCTTGTGGTGCTTCCCTTTGGTGATTTATGAACTTCTTAGTTGTGTGTGATAAGCCTGAGGGTTATCAGTGGTTCACCACCAAATTTAAGAGCTGATTGCTTTTCAGCAAAGCCTGAAAAGTATCACACATTTTGAGACTTCATGCAAAAACTTAGAGATTTTTAGAGGAGGGAAAGGTGTTTGAGTGCCTGAATTGTGACTATTAACTGTCACACTCTACCAATGTAGACAAATGCTTTTGTGTTTCACTAGTATTGTCAGAACATAGCAGTTCCTGTCTCTGATACCTGACACCTTGAGAGGCACAAAAAACCAGGGTAGGCATGTAATGGTACCTCTGCAGCACCCTCTTCAATGTCCAGTGGCTTCAACCCTGGGATGTCCTGAGCCAGTTTGGGGTGGGGTTTTTTTTCCACAAAACAGCCCTTATTGGTTTTCTTCCATTAATTTGTTTAACTGCTTTTTGGGTCAAGTACAATTTCAGAATCTACAGCAGCTTCTGTCTGAAAACTCATCTACACATTCTGTGTAGACGTACCCATCTTGGCCCTTTTGAACTTGTCACCTGGTATTTTTGCCTTTGATGAAGCAGATGAAGACTGACTATACTGGTTCAGACTGAAGTTTTTAATTTCATAACCCAACAATGGCTGGATAACAAACTACCTGTGTTTACAACAGCTGCTGAGATTCCTCAGAAGCGAGACCTTTTTATAGAGTATCATCATGAAATTTATTTATGTGAATGGAATGAACAAAAAAAAAGCAATTTTAAGCTTCTTTTCTTAAGAAAAAAGTCGATGCATTTGCAGTGTGCATCCATCATTCAACCTCTCCTTTGTAATTTCTGCCCTTGTTGGCCTATATTAACTCCTTTGTCTGAGCTGAAGCAGTCTCAAAACCAATTAAATATATATACACCATAAATCAACGTTTTGGTAGAGTACAAAGTTAATGACTACTTTGAGGAAAAATATCAGTATAACCTCAACATTTATTTAGCCTGTCTGGTCTGCCATTAGCCCCTGAGCACCCAGACGGGCTAGTCTGTCTGCCAGTCAGCACATCAGGCCAATTTTGAGTCAGTGACAGTATTTCATGATATGTCTCAGCTGCTAATAAAAGAATTGGGGGAAACAAAAGGTAATGTGGAAGGTGCTGTTAAAAATTATTAGTGGTGGAGAAGGGAAGAACTAGGAACACTATGGGAATTCAGCTCAGGGAGCACATGAAGACCAACTGAGGTTACTGCTATGGGATAGAAGAGGTGGAGATGTAAAGAATAGGACAAAAATCCATGGGAAACCAGGCTTCATTAGTTTTGTTTCTAATGGAGGAACTTCCTTACTATCAGAGTATACTTTTTTGACTAGAAAT
Source organism: Strix aluco (assembly GCF_031877795.1). Taxonomy (NCBI): domain Eukaryota; kingdom Metazoa; phylum Chordata; class Aves; order Strigiformes; family Strigidae; genus Strix; species Strix aluco. The sequence continues at coordinate 58,089,165 of NC_133933.1, read as the reverse complement.
TAAATATTTACAAACTACAAAGGAAATATTTGCAAAAATTATTCAACAAGTACTTTACAGAAAAGTGATAACCTCTCACTCCATTTACTAATAACTTTAATCTCACTGCAACATTTTAGTTTATTTTCTCAGATTATGCCATGGAAGAGAAAACTCTCTGTGCACAGATACACTTCTCTTGCTATGAGGTGAGAGTTACTTCTATCTGTAGGACAGCGTGTTTTTTATATGAGTGCTACATAATGGAAACAAACTATAAATGTTTTAATGGTTGAAGAAAAAAAAGAGTGAAGCAGATGAATGGCCAATTTTAAGACTCATCAATTTTCCTTAAAATTTGTTTTCTGCCATAATATTTTCTGCAAATTTCCTGATTCTTCAGCTGATCATAAAAGCTGACTTTGAGAAAAAAGGTTTAAATTTGTTCCTATTTTTGTTAAATTTAATGTTTACTTATTTTTTGCAAGCCATATTATAAATTTGGACACTCCTGTCAGCCTCAGTATAGCCCTAAAACTTGAAAAGGGAACAAGTCACTGTATAACAGAGCAGAATTAAATTGAGAGGAGGCTGTGCAACCAGCACCAGACATATATATATGTACAGATTTATATATATATACAGTTCGGGGTTGGCACTTTTTTCTGGTGATCTATACATTTTTTTAAAAAAAAAGAACAAAAAACCCAAAGACAAATTTTTGCCAGAGCACAGATTCAAACAGGAAAATAGTTGATAGGTTACCAGTGCAGTTCTTCTGGAAGTTGGGATTCTCTAGCGGGTGCCCTGGGATGCGGCATTGAAATCTGTGCTGCCAGAACTCAGGAAACCAGGGATTGCGGGTGTTGGTGTCCAGACGCAGCTTCAGATAGTAGTCATCAAATGACAAGACCTCTGGAGACTGCAGTTTGATAGTGATGCCTCCATTTGCTTCAGGTTCGTAACCTTCAATGACTTCATCTCTGTCTGCCCAACCATCACTGAAAAGAGGCAAAAACCCACTTATTACACAAAGACAGGAAGCTTGTTTTCAAAAAACAACCAGCCAAAGTCAGGCCAGCACCCTCAGAAGCAAGTGATTAAGGCAGGATATAAAGGTACGTCTAAAATTCGGGCAGAGAGGGAAAACAGAAAGCACAATGATGGAGCAGTCTGACTCATTTCATGCAGAATCCTCATTAACTCATCTGGAATTATGAGGATGTATTCTTGTTCCTCTGGAAAGGGTTTTTGGGCATAGCTTCTGGTGTGATGTCTTTATGACTGAAGAGATTTTGCCTTATTTAGGCTGTCCTGTAAGGGTTGGAAACTGAAAGAATTAGTATCTATGGAAAGGAAACTGAGCGAGGATCCTGGGTGTTTTGTGGAAGAGATCTCAGCATGCATGGATCTTACAGCTAGAAGAGTAACTAAAATCAAACATAAAATGAGAAATGCATTGTCTTGGAAGAGAATGGAATAAGAATACTTGATAAAGTAGACCAGACTAAAAAGAAAACCACATGCTATTCTTGCACCGCATGTGATTTGTGATAACATGCTTTATTTTCCTCATTATTTTTTTTTTTAACAAACAATGGCTTTCTATTTTACTTCTCTGTTTATTCATGTAAGGGATACTTTTAAGAACCTGAAGATAAAACTCTTTCTTGACATCATTCATGGAGAGTCTATTTTAACAGGTTTGAACAAAGTCCATTGGGCTTAACATCTAAATTTTAGTTTAGTTCTTTTAACAAGAAGTCCATTGATTTAGTGTCATTCTCCAGTTCTTATTAGGATTCCCCAAGAACAGTGCTATTACAGTCTAATTTAAGTGCAAATATAAGTGAGCCATTGCTCAATTTTAATATGCTGGGCATGTCATGAGAGAAATAGATTATTCTGACCTCTCAGATCTTGCTCTATCCACTCAGAATCAAATCAGTGGCACTGCTGCTGTGAAAAGCAGACAGATGAAGGAAAAAGGTGATTGACCACTGTAAGAGAAGTCTCTGTTTCACCCAGAAGAGGCTTGCATCCTGAACTCCAGACAGACTGAAAGAAGGTCCTGTTAGGAGCCTCTTACACACAGCCTTGAGAAGACCATTGAGGTGCAGCCCATACAAGCTGAGGGCACTTATGAGACACTCAGCATAGATGTACCTGGGACTCCACAATGGGAAATAGACAAGATTTGAAGTGGCAAGCTCTGTCATAGTCCTAGTCAAACAGTTGTAAAGTGACTATGCATTGGGCATGTGTGAGTCTTTGGTCCCCAGGCACCAGACTGAACAGCTGCATGGTTTAGCTGACATTCACATTAACTGCTGCATCTGTGATGTAGGCACCTGGAAAAAAAATGGCAGGTCTCCATGGAAATACAGGAAAACCCATGTACTGAAGGCTTTTCATACAGGACACACGACCTAAACCTCTATTACTGGAAGCTATTTAAGACATGGGATATCTGGCAGCCCCCTGACTGAGTGACAAACAGATTGCTTTCAACCTGGGCCCAGGGACTCACAAAGATATATTTTAAGATGACACTACATGGCACCTCCAAGCCAGGATTTCTTCATTTCCCCCTTTGCCAAGGCCTTGCAGTAGAACTGTCTAAAATTTCTGAGCTTACAAACCACCGACCAATATCTTCGTATAGCCAAGCAGCATGAGATACACATATATGCATGTTGCATCTCACATGTGACATAAGAGTGGAGAGCAGGGGAATGTGCAGGGAGCAGGTCACAGGAGGGAGACAGTGATGGCTGAAGAGTCCCGCTGTGGAGCATGGGTAGGCATGATGTGGTATTCCACAGTGACTCTCTCTGACAGGCTGAACCCGGCAGCATCTGCTGGGTCACTTCTTCCCACGGCCAGCCATGCAGGTTACCCAACTCCTGTCCTTGTGCCAATATATCCCAAATGATAACCACATGGCACAGCCTTGGCCTGACAGCTGCACTTGAATTGCCACAGGAGTGCACAGACTTCAAAAGCCTCAATAAGTCCCTGCCCCACCAGACAGCCTTGAGTTTTGGAGCGGGAAAGAAGCCACAGCTCATCCCCGCTGCATTCCCCAGTCCTTGCTTGTCCATATGCTGGGGGCAACTAGTAAAATGTACCATGCACCTGGACTGCCTCGCAACAGACCACGGTTTAGATAACCCTACAAAGTTAAAACCATGAGAACAAACTTTCTGGATTCCACATAATTCAAGCTGCAAATTAGCACCAGAGGAGAGAAACAGATAAAATATTTACTTCTTCTTATGTGGTGGAAAAAAAAAGGCAAGAGGTCACTCGTAAGCTTAAGTACTCGAGTCCTTAATTGCGTGATTACTTCATTATTTGTTACAATGTTTATGGCTTGCAAACTGTAGACTCAAGCAGAAACATTAGTGAGATGAAAAGATTAAGTAAAAGAGGCCTTTTTTTACAAGACTTTCTAGAAAGGAGGTAGTTTCTCTACTGCTTGGATTCCTACCAGGCAAACATTAGAGTGATTTATTTCCCCTCCCCTGTAAGTTTGGCTTGGAAAATTGTCACATTCACTCTGAAGGCAGAGCAATTCTGCAAAGGTAAGAGAAAGTGTATTTCAAGTTCTCTGAGGGCAGCTGATGGAAAAGTTTCCCTAAATTGGAACATAGATTGTCATCTAAAGTTTCTTTGTCTCTTTCTGGCCCCAAATGTTTTTTCTTCTCTCTTCAACTTCCTGAAATTGTTAGATCTGTCTCAAGTTTTGTGTGTGTAGTGAAATGTGAAGAAAAGGCGCTGGAATCAGAGAAAAAAGTTTATACGTGTTGAAGTTCATACGGGAGCTTTGCTCTACTTTCAGTGAAGTCAATGAAGCAAAGAGTCCTCTGGTCTCCTAGGGGACACCTGCCATCCTGGCAGCTGCAGGCTGGATGTGCTGAAGGTGCCCTAAGGGGGCCATGCAGCCCTATCAGCAGCAGTGGAAGGATTATCAGAAACCTAAAATCTGTTGTAATCTCTGCCTATATTCCTTTTTACTGTTTATATTAAAAAAAAAAAAAAAAAAGGAAAAGAAAAAAGAAAAAATAAAAGAAAAAAGGATTATCTGTGAACTGTGCATCCTTAGAGCCATATGAATAAATGGATAGTGTTCCAGAAGACAGTTAAAAGAATGGACATTTCTAATGCTGGGCAACAGCATGATACCAAAGTCCAGATGACAGTGTGCATATCAGTGACAGAATCACAAGACCAATAGCTGGTTCAACGGAAAAATGAAATCTCATTTTAAAAAGGCAGCATGTACTATTCTTTTGTTGTCAGAATCGAGTACTTTCCACCTACTTTCCTTCTTTTATCCTGCTGAGTAGCAAGTAGCACCACACATAGCACTTGTTGCAAAACCATCTTTCTGTGTGCCTCTACTGCAGATTTCAGGAGGTGGCCGAATATCCATCACCCAAAATGCCTTCCCTGATGACTGTCCATTGTAGGTTTTGTGTGACAGTCTGCCCTTGAAACATGCCAGGTATCTTGTGCAACGATTGATCTGAAGCTCTGAGAGGAGGTTTAAAGTGTGAAGACAGAAACAATGAGGGAGGGACAAGCATGTGGGTGTCAAACTAGCAACCACCCTGCTCTTAGGAGAGAAAGAACTGCTTTTGTTACGGTTTTGTGGTGTTTATCATAATCAAAATGGTCACTGATATTCTGCAAGCTACTCTTGGTCCAAGTCCCAGTCTGGTGACTGGCATTCATGATGCCAAATCCAAATTTCAGCATTCAGTCACAAACGAAAATCAGGAAGAAAGGGAAAAAGGCCAGAGCTACCCCATCTAGCTTCAGAAGTCCTATTTCCCATTATCACAGACTGAGTTTGAAGAAACAAAGCTATTTTTTTTCTTAACCAGTTTACTACTCTGTTAATGTGTGACAGTGAGCATCTCTGAATTGTGGCTTAAGTATCTTAGCCTCCCTATATTTTCTGAACTGCAGTCACATATATTCTTGTGACTGAAACACCAGGAGAAATGTAATGGATTTCCAATTTCCCCTCTTCTTCCAAACATGAACACTGTCAGCTGCTTTTCACAAGGGCTGATGAGACAACCAGCAATCAGGCTTTCTATTTTCATCTCCTCAGGACTTAACTCTTAAACTATGTAGCAGCAGCTCTGCTCTGCTTCCCAGCACAGCACTCAGAGAATTACTATTCCAGATGCTTTTTCCAAATAGTCAAAAACACACTAAAAGTAAACATGCTATTTTTTATGAGGACTACTTGCCCTGTGATTATTGTGGGAGGTAGCATCTTTTCACAGGTAAAGAAAATTAAACACATTTGTCAGTCATGGTAACTGACTGGCAGTTTGATCTCAGCACCCTTATAAGATTTGATCTGATGGACCAAAGCTGTAGAGGGCAACTGATTTAGACTCCTCTGTCTGGAGGGCTGCATCATTGGCAGCTTTGTCAACTCCCTTTGCATTAGCAAAGGTAATGTTTTCTTAAGAAGTTTGCATTCATGATAAGATATTTTTTTCTGCTGTATTGGCCAAGTCATAAAATATATAAAAGAAATTAAGAGCAAAAAGCCCTTTATAAATGCTAAATGAATTATTTTTGCAATAATCCTTCTGCCTACAGCAGATATTCTTGTCATTGTAAAACCAAATAAATCAATCATATTGAAATAATTTCCATCTTTTTTTTTTAGACAGGTTCTGTTCCTGTGCTAGCAGATATTTTTATCCACTTTGAAAACAATCTTACATGTAGCTATACCTATGTAAATTGGAAACATTAGTTCCAAAATTTCAACCTTCGCAGAGGTTCCCTGCAGTTGCTCCACTCAGGTAGCGTAGCAGGGCACCAGGTGACCATAACTGTCACACAAAAGGATCAGAGTCTATATTCTTGCCTTTCTCTCCTTTCCATAAAACTAAAGCCCATGTCAATATACCTTCCCTGTCACGTCGATATACATCCCCGCGGAGCATAGTTCTGAATGCCTTCTTACCATTGCTTTCAAGGCTGCCAGCTGGCCTGCTGTTATGTTAAACTTCTAATAGATTTAAATATGAGGACAGCACCACTCAAAGAATTCAACATTCAGTAAAGTGTCATGCCATTTTTTTATATATGGCAATATCTTTATTTTTAAGGACAATTATTATATGTTGGATCATATAAATAAATGGCTCGACATTTTATTTGGAAAGTGCTTTTTGCAAAACCATCTTTCTGTGTGGTGGGCAGACACTGCTTATTTAGAGCCTCAGACACTGCTTATTTAGAGGCATTTCAAAATTCTACAAACCCCTAAATAGTGATAACTGGAGTTTAAATAATTTGTTATTTGATTCTGGTAAATGCCAGTAATCTGGATTTCCAGAGATGGTCAGACCTGGAAGCCTGCAAATTTCATTTTCTTTTTATAAAAGTCTTTTCTGACAACATACCACTGGAAAATCCAGCATGGTTTCTCCTGCCTGAGTGCAGGAGCTGTACGACTGTGACGGCCTCCTGCCTGCCCTTCTGACGGAATGGACGGAAACTCAGAGCTCATCATAAAGCCAACCCAGAAAGTACCAGTGTGGCAGGTGGAATAATTTCATAGGCAGCTCCACCAAAAAAAAAAAGTGTTGCTACTTGATAGGAGAAAAGGTGGCAGAATCAGGCCCAGAGTAATTTGCACAGTACTGTAGCTGGCTGCTTAGCTGCCCTCTTCTGGGAGTAGACTTTTTAAAAAATCTCTACTTCGCCAGCCTGATGTACTGGAAAGAAACAACACAATTATCATATTGTGAAGGAGGATTGACCTATTCTCTGGCAATAGGGAACTCTACCAAAGATATTCAGTGTCTGTGTAATACATGCCTCAAGCAGAAGATGCCATGTAAAGAAAATTGAGACTGTCCCATATTCACAAGTCAGCAACTGGCAAAGTGACTTTCCTCCTTAGGTTTATGCATTATCAGTCAATGTCAGTAGTCACCAATGTCAGCTGAAAGGTGCTGATCATTATTGTTATTGAGCATTATTGAACATGAGAAACAAAAGGCCATTTTTGCATTTATTCATTCAGCTAATTCAACGGTACAGCATACTTGCATTGAAAGGTGGGAGAGCTTTCCTCAGTTGCCAAACCATAAATTCTTAAAAAGCATAGTTTTTACTCTTACACATGGGAAAATCCTGGCAATTTTAGGAGATTAGGAAATTAGTCCCGGGGCCACAGATAAGCCTGTATCTCACTGCTGGCAAGATCAAGCTGAAAGGCTGTATAACATCATGCTATAACCTGAGGCTTGCTGAGCACTGACCGACCTTAAAACCAGAAGAATCAAATTCACTAAATCTTGTCAGCTGAAAGAAAAGAAAAAGGAGTGATATAGGCCGGTAGTTCTGCTCCTGCAGGCATAGATGGAGGTAGGCAGGAGTCATCAGCTTCCCAAGCTGCCTTGTGCAGCAGGCATCACAAGGTACTGTGGGATTTGTACCTGTTCCCTTCCCCCACAAACTGTGCTGGGCTCAGATGTACCTTGAATTCCAGCCTTTAGATTTCTCCTAGTTGTTGACCTTCATAGGCCAGTCCTGACTCAAATCAGCTGAAAGCATCATGGAAATATCAGCTCTGCACACTGGAAGCAGGAGGAGAAAACCACTGAAGCTCCTTCTGGGAGGGAAACGGAAAGTAAAAGGGAGACAGAAGATTGCTGCTTTGACAATTTCACACACACACAAGAGAAGGTACAAGAGGAGCATCTGGTGCCAGACTGTGCAGTTACTGATTTTAAACTCGTAACTCACACAGCACTACTATGCCACTGTGGGTTGTAATTCTGCCATGGACTGTAAATTGAAGAGCATGTCAAACCTGGTCCGGACTTGGGCTGCACATCTCTAGAGAGCACTAGCATGACTCAGGAAGAGACCGGTATGATTTATCAGTTAACTCTGTTCCTTTTGAGACAGCTGCATGTACCCAACACAGTTTGAACTCTAATGCCCTACAGGAGGTGCTATTTTCTGAGATAAATTGAAAGATGAAGTTTAAAAATAATTCCCAAGGCCACTTTCTGCATGCTCTTTGTCATATTTCTTAACAAATTTTCTGTTCTTGCCCAGTTCTGATTCATAACATTTCATACACAATTTTTCATTTCCCATCCATGATTACTGAAGGCACGCAGTCGCAGTAGCACATTAGTTCTTACATTTTACACAAGTACAAATCGTTGGTATGGGCTTCCAATTTTTATTTAGTGAATCAGTGGATTTTTTTGAATGAGCGACACTCTGTGAAGAACCTAAGTTGATAAATTATAGGTCATTATGTTTCAAATTATTATCATTCACTTTTGTGTGAATTTTCGGAGTTTTTGTACCGTTCATTTAAAAAATGTAGATTATAACCTCATGGACCATGATGGATTGTATTTTGCAAATATGTATTTAGGAAGGTTTTAATTACCGTATGTGGTGCATATATTTGCATGCCATTTACATAATGTAATCTAACTGCCTATCATGCAGGAGTTATCTTGGGGAGTCTTTACTGTGAAGATTCTTGACACGTTTGGCATGTGCAGCTTTTTGTAAATGTAGTTGCTGTTTTTATGCAGGAAAGGTTTTACCATTCTCAAGGGTGCACAATGGTGCATATCTTGGAAAATCAGCAACCATACATATATTCTCTAAGGCAATAGCTGATTTTTCAAAAGGTGTACAAATGCTTTCACCCCAGACTGACAAGTAGATTGAATTCTTGCTCTGCATATTTGAAATTCACAACGTCAGGCATCGTGAAAGTGCAGTATCTTTTCCAAATGAAAGCACGTGTGTAGGGAGGAGTAGTATCCAATTTTAAACAAACACACACAAATAGGAAGCCTTAATCTTAGCATTGTGCCTCATATAAGGTGCTCCCAGGCTCCAATACATGCAGCCAAATCCAAGATTTTTAACATCTTCTTACTACACCTAAATCTGAAAGTAGAGGGGTTTATCTTTGCTTCTCTGTACCAATTCCTGGATATTTTTTTTATCCCCTTGCTGCTGCTGTGCTGCAAATTATGTTTAAGAAGACTCCACTGAAGAATGAATATGGATAGTAAGAGGTAGTTCCTGCCATGGAGAGCTCAACTGTAGTCCATTTTCAGGGAGGATAGTTAGAAAGAAATATTCTTGTTAAGATTTCCATCCTGTCTGAAAGTCTTAGAGACTGAAGTCTTTTCTGTGCAACCATGCAAAGGCATAAAGGGGAATAGAGTGCTTCCTAACCCTTCTCCAGCCAACTACAAACTACTCAAGTCTCGTGGCCAGATGTAAAGGACTGTAAAGAGAGATACCATATGGAGGGGACACAGGCTGGAAATACATGGAAAAGTACAGGTATACATACAGGAAAGAGAACAGGGCCTCTCTGCTCCATGCCACTCCAGCAGAGCTTGCTGGATGCTTGGATGTGAATTTATTGTGTCTCCTGAAAGATTAATTCACAGATGTCTTTCTTAACCACAAGCAGAAAAAGGAGCAGCACATTTCCTTTCTTCTCTCCTTGCTTTGGTTGTTGAGGTGCTGAGCAACAGGAAAATAGAGAAACATCTTAAAAACAATTTCCATCTCCATTTTCACACAAACTGTTCTGAGTTGAAAAATACCTTGAATTCCAGACTTTAGATTTCTCCAAGATGTTGACTTTCATAGGATAGTCCAGAATGTTCCTTCAGTGTTTTATATTCTTATGTGATTCCCTCTAGTCATCCCTTACAGTAACCATCTCGTGTGATAATGCTTAAGAGAAATATACACAGAGTTTATAGGCCTTTTTCCAACGGAAATCAAATTTCAAATATGCAGACCTAAAGAGGACATCCTACATCTTGCTATTACTGATTTGCATATATCCTATTTCTATACCTGTACAAGTTTTCTGGAATGCTGTTTCCACACTCATGCTTGAAAACTGACCCTTTACACACATATTTGTGCAGGAACTGCTTATTGCTTTGATAGCCCTTCAATGAAACCATGTCTGCAGAGGAACTGGTAGCCATAGATAAGAGTCCACAATCCATTCCATACCAAAGCATACTAACATGGGCTTCAAAACATCAGATCAAATAAAATGCAAAACAAAAGGTGAAATATGATTAAACCCATGATAAAATCACAAAATTTGTGAAGCTATTAGTCAAAGTTAACATATATTAGAAGAATATTTCCATAAACAGCTGGTTCTGTTGCTACCAAAGCTATTTTAAATTTGGCCATATCTGCCATTCTTTCTTTTTCACTTTCTGTGCATACTTGAACATTCAGATTACTATGAATGTTTATGAATAAGATAATTTCCACTCAAATATTCATAACTTGTTCATTTGAAATTATATATTGATATGGAAAATACCCAATTCATACCATGCTAGTGAGTTGCGTAAGCACCTAAACCTTTTCAGTGAGAGAATCAAGTAATACTTTAACACTTTCATAGAGTAAATCAGTGGTTCTCAACCTGTGGTCCACGGACCCCTGGGGGGCCACAATGTCGTCACAGGGGGCCTGCAAAGGCTTAAAGCAGGCGTGGGGAACGTCCAGCTCAGAAACATCTGGTCTGTCCCGCAGCAAGCACTGCACCTCCTTTTCCCACAGCCCCCTCCCCTCAATGCTCATCTCATACTCAAGCCCCTCCGCCCCACCCCATGCCTGCTGTGACACACTAGTATATTTGGTCCTAGTATGGTTGGTGGGACCCACTTTAACTAGGCGCTTTTTCTCTTAAAGATATTTTCTCGACCCAGCAGCCCTCTTTAGGGCCACAATGGGGTTGAAGTCTGTTCCTCCAAGTGGTGGCCCTGGACAAGTCAACAAAATATATGGTGACTGAACACAGACAAACAAGGGGGGAGGTGAGAAGAATTGTAAAAACTTTTCATCAAATTTTAATGTAATCAGCATCAAATTCAGACCATAAAATGGGCCATTTGAGTAAGAAGAGTGTTGATGCTATTGTTTTAAATTCATATGGAATCATTGCAATGAAGATATTATAAGTGTATGCATTAACAGATTAATTTATTTCCCCTTCTCTCCAAATTTGAAGACCCTTCATGACAAAATTGAAATAAATATTTGATACAGTCTAGTGCTTTAAATCTTGAATTAAGTCTTGGTGGTCTGCAGCCTCAAAAGGTATTTAAAGGGGGTCCATGATGAAAGAAAGCTTGAGAACCCCTGGAATAAATAAAGTAAAATCATTAGATTTCAGTAACCTGCTAACACAGCATTGCATTGTGTATGCAATGAACAGTTTGTGAACCACTTGCAAACCAAGAAACCGATGAATAATTTGAATAATTAATTCACCTAACATTAAGCAATCTTTTCACAAACAGTTACTGAACTTTAGGTCTAATGCCTTGAATATTTTTTTAATAATCCACTTTGTTCAGGCAATACTATTATATAGTATTATATTGACCCAAACCAACAGTGATAGAGCATTTTAAAAATATATAAAAGTATTATTGATTTACTCTTCTGCCCTTATTGCTGTATTAAAGTCATAAATGTTTATTCATGTAGCTACACAGATATGGAAAAGAAATCTAAGTACAATCATCCACCTGTCTAAACCAAACTTAGTTCAACATCACTTAGATAACCTCTATGCCTTAAGAGCATCTGCCTTGTCAAGCAGAGCTACAGTAGAACAGTAGCAGCCTTTTAGGCATTATTGTCTGGTATCCAATCCATATTAAATCAAAATATGTTCAAAATACAACTGGAAATGATCAGGTATCTTGCTCAGAGGAACCACTGCAATGTGCCATCTTGTTTAAATGTTACTTATTAAAGACTAGTTTATAAATTTTTCATTCAGATTGTTCAAGTGTTACCCCCTCTAGGTATCACGGTGGCATCACCGAGAGAGCTAGGATGGCAGATACTGATGTAAGGAAAATGTCCACACAGGCTCCTGCTAGCGTGCAGCAGCTGAATGGTATTACACTGCATCCCACAGTAACCTCATTTTGTGGCATCTGGGGTATGGAATAGCCATAGAGACATGCATACTTAAATACAGAGTTTGTATGCAGCAATACCTGTCTACCAGCCTGACTATCTAGGAATTATAAAAAGCACCCATTGAATCTTTTTTTGCCATTAAAAAATTGATTAATATTCAGACTTATCCAAGTGTCTGGAAGAACAATGTAGGTGAATATTTTCTAAAAGCAATAGGCTTCATTGTAAGTTATGCCAATCAGAAAGGTATATTGAAGATAGTACAAAAAAAGGATAAAACTCACTGATCTGTCATAAACAATAAAAAAAATTGTGAACAGATGTACATTTAGAAAAAGAGTGCTTTGCCAAAATCTTGTTCAGAGTACATGTGTTCTTACAGATACTTGAAACATGATTAAAATTGCAGGAGTAAAATAGTTCCATATACTTTTTACATGGTCAAGCCAACCTATGTTGTCAGCCTGACACTGAATAAACTACTGACATTTCATTAGACTAAATAAGAATATAAAAATCAGCAAAGTCACCACTGAGAAGGCCTCCATTCTAAAAAGTGTCTAAATTACAAAATCACCAAATTAATGCACAATATAATCAGATTAACTTCAAAATAGATGAAACAAACTTTGTTAATTCTGTACTGGAGATTGAAGGAGCAGCTGTTTTTCTTCTAGATCCCAAGCTGTACTTGAAACAGAAGACTTCTTCCAGGCAATAGGTATGGGTCTGATATACATTTTCCTGATGGAAACTTCTCTTAATGCTCATCTTTCCCAAGAAAGTATAGAGGCTTTGCTTCTGATGTAGAGGTTATGCTTTTGACCCTTAGTTATGCAGTCATAGAACAATTTAGGTTGGAAGGGACTCCTGGAGACCTTATAGCTCAGCAAGGTATATGGTCCATGCAATCTCCCTTCAAGTAATTGGGCTCATTCCTGTCATTATCTCTGGGTCATTAGAGAAAATACAAGTTGTGTAACTAAGGAGACAACAAATCTGCTACTATAAGATAAGCTTTACGCTTTTATTTAGGAAGCCAAAACTTCTTTTATATTTTATTAATCTATTGACCCCAGAACAATCAGAGTGTTCATAGGATCAAATTTTATTAATTAGTGAAGATGTCACAACTTACTAAAGGAAAAATGAAGTAAGCTTTTTAAAAACTGAACCTGATTTTGTCCAGCTTTTACACAAGGGCACAATCATGAGTAAGCTGCTTCTCCTCTTACACGACACAGTGAGAAAGAAATATTTTTCCTTTTCCATTCATGAATCCAGCCAGAGAAGAGGAACGGGTATGGACTCACATAAAATAGATAATTGTCACTTTGCTTCATGCACTCGTGGGAGATATGCAAAGAAAATCTGAAAAGTACTGTGCAGAAACTTCCCTTGAGTAAAACTGCTGTGTTTATGGGCAAGGAAAGGCAGAAGAGTAAAAGCCAAATACCATCAACTAAAGCCTGCTGTCAGGGTGCTGCATGGGTCAGCTGCTCCCTGAGGGCTGGGGAGCTGGGAGCTGAGGGGGGCCCCAGGGCAGGGCAGGACAGGACAGAACCTTGCCAGCCAGGGCTCTAGTATGACTTTGCCCAGAACAGATGAGCCGGGGAGACCCAGAGGTCATGGCCAGGTTCAGCCAAGAGCTGACATCACTGGGCAGAGCATCTGATGGCATTAATCAAAGAGCCGACTGATGCCACAGCAGAAGCATCCCTTCTGTTTTCAGCTTTTTTGAGTGATTTTTAAAATCTCTTAAATAGAGACAGGAATCATTGCTTTCTTAATGTTTCTGTTCTACAAATACAATCGCTATAGTCACCACAAACATGTAACACATGCAGACAGAAGAGAGAATGACTATCATGACAACAAATGGGACCGACTGCCATTTCCTGATGATCAGAAAGAAAAGGAAATTCAAAGCCATGGAGAAGTTGACAAGTCCCCAGTGTTGTTACTTCCTTTTACTCTATGGCTGAATGATATGTGAAAGGTTAAGAACCCATCTCAAAGAAACTAAAACTAGTCTACCTCTAGTAACAAAATCTGAAAGCAAAATTTTAAATCTATGTTTATACATGAGAACGATAAAAACCAGTTATTTCTGGAGAAGCATTCAAAATAAAAAATACTTTCTTGTATTTATCCATTGAAATACCAACAAAACCTACAGACCTCAAGGTAAGTCACATGCACATTTAAAAAACAAAAAAACCCAAACACCAAACAAAACAGAACAGTGGAAAAAGTAAAGGAAAACAGCTTTTCAATAAAAATACTGTTGTGAGACAAATGTAAGAACATCAGTCTGAATTTTTGAATAGCTTGGATCCAAGGACTGTTGCTCACAATAAGATAGAAGAGATGAAGGAAGAAAAATTGGTGGAGAGGACAGAGCTAGGTGAAGAGATCTGTAGATTTTGTGTATTACAACCTGTGAGCTGTAAGTAAAGGAAGACTGCACAGTTGGTACTACCTCAGGAGAAACCTGGGATGTGATTAAAAGCCAAACAGGCGCAGCATTTTCAGCTGCTTCCTGCTGTCTTAGAAAGGAAAATTGTTTGAGTTTTCCAGGGTGCCTTTTACCTTCCTCTGATGGCTACCTGTGCCTAGTCCTCTACTTTCCCCTCTACTTGATTTCTGGTGCATTAAAACTCCTTATTTCCCACCTCACTGAGAACTAAAGCATGGGTAGGCTTAATGTACCCAAGCAAAAGGAGTGGACACAGAGGACAGTCTTAGAGTAGCCTGAGCCTTGAGGAACCAGCTATTCTACATGGAGCAAATGACTTACCCTTAGTGAATACCATGGGATTCATTCTGAATCCTCTAAGTGTGGTCTAGTACCACTTACTTATCTGAGGGATACAACAGAAAATGAGATTGCTCAGCATTAGTAAATATTCATCAGTTAGAGAAAGGAAAGAATATAAGGGTAATATCAAGGTCACTTTCATTATGGGTCATCACCATTTTGGAAGGTCCATGGCAGGCAGAGCACACGATTGTTGAGAAAGAATGTGGATGTGAAGATATGAGAGTTTTTAAGTAAGAAGAGTATATAAATATATAAATACAGATATATAAATACATTGTCAATACCATAATTTTCCAAATGACATTGTAACTAATGGAGAAGGGGGATAAAGGAGGGAAAGTAGCAAATTACTACAGGACAGTAAATGCTGTTTGAAATATAAATAGTTCATAATCTATACAATAGGTATTAATCCTATTTCCAGTTGTAAAAAAGGAGAATTATTTAACCCAATGCCCTATCTGACAACACTGAGGAAACAATGTTGATGGAAAGAGGGAAAAAAAGTGGGTTTTTTACAGTATCTTTATGAAATGCAGCATTATGTTTTTACTTAAAATGGAATAAAAATATAGCTCTTCAGCAAATTAACCCTTATTTAAAATCAGACTTTGTTTACTAATTAATTGGAAATAGTCATTATCGGGGGGAGAGGGAGGAGATGGGAGAGCTGTGCAGACATGAAACTCATGTATCATCTAATGCAGTAACCACAGATATAAGTCAAAGGGGAATTCACATGAATGGGGATGAATTCTATTTGTCAATCAGTTTTCATCCTGTGACACTTGCCCACAAAGTCTCCCATGCTGTGCTATAGAGCCACTTAATGTCTCCTGTACACTGACTCTTGCTACAGCCAAGCAATCTCTTGTCACTCCATGCTTTTACTTTTCCCATCTGCTTCTCTGTTACCTTCCCAGTTATTCTTCCTTTCTACCCTGCATGACCTCCACCCTTTCACACTGTCTAGCTAACAGGACTTAATTTGATGAAATCCTCTAGATATTGCCATGATTTAAATGACAGAGAAAGATAAAACTCCTCACCAACTACATGAAGAAAAGGACATCTTTTATTAGCTACTATTCTTTCTGTGACAGACAGTTTCTCCATATGCACAGCCAGCAACTGCACACTGGAAACTACATTTTAATCCCTACTGAAATACAATAAAGTAGAAGGATGCCACATCAGTTAAAAAGAATTAGCTGTGAAAGACTGGCATTGTATTAATGGGAACTACATAGTTTTGGCGGAGGAAGAACAGAACTGTCCCTGGAAGACTGACCCAGTACAAAGAATGAGATCACTACAACAATGTTATTTATTTCCTTTGCTGCGTTAACATACAGTTTAACTGTGCTACAAGAAATGTGAACTCCAGCAAACATATTAATTTTACAATTCCCTATTGCTACTACTGGTCTTATAATAAATGCATGTTTGTGCTCTGAATAATAATTTTTTTAAAAGTAAATACATCTGTTTAATAAATTTGAACTTGATCCAGTAATGGTCAAGGAGATGCTTGAACTGTCTAAAATGTAACTGCTAGAATATCATAACATAATAACACTTTCACCGGGACTCAGTTAACTTTGAAACTATATTTTTGCAAAGAGAATAGAAGGGAAACTGGATGTCATCATGATGGAACTAAAATATCATTCCCAAAAAAGACAGCCTTCTGTCATATTGTAGTCATGTATAGATATTATATATGTGTGCCATGTAATTCTGCCAGCCAAGAAAACAGAAAGGTAAGAAAGCGCTTTGGGTAAAAAAAAACCTAAAAGAATTAGCAGACAATTAAAGTAATATTTGCTAGCTCAGTTTTTATTACCTTGATGAGGACATCTCTACCTCAGGACTCAAAATCCACAGGCATCAATGAATTCCAGTTTAGGACTATGTTTTCTAATAGCCAAAGAGAGGAGAGTCATGTCTTTGTTATGTGCCTGTCTAAATAATGGCCAGAAATAGCATGGATTATTTTGCAGGAATGGTTTGACAGGGAAGGATCTAATGGGAATTGGTTTAATAAGATAACCTTTTAAAATGGTATATTCAAGAAATCCTTAGAGAAGCACATACCAGTGTTAATTTGACAGCCTTCTCTGTAGAAATATTTTTTTTCTTAAAAGAAAATAAAAATAAAAATAATGAAGCTCAATAAGGACAGATTTGCTTTTCTTTTTTTTTTTCTTTATAAAATCCCAGAGTCTAATTAACCAGGCCTGGGTTTTTTGTTGTATTGAAATGTAAGCTCATTTAAAGACAATGAGCCCATTCAACAATAATGGAGATACTGCTGCTTCTTCTTTCTCCTCTCTGACACTACCTTTACCACTCACCATCTCATCAATATAAACCAACTGACATTAGCCCACATTGGTCATTAGCTGCTTTGAAAAGACCTTACTATTTTATCATTTATTAAAAGCAAAAACAAAATCAGGAAAAATTAGTCCTTTCCTCACTGAGGTGAGGAAATCTACCTATCATACAACAGTAACTTCTTCCATGTCTATGTTAATGCATAGTACTGAAAGACATGATGCTTCATCCTTAGAAGTGTTGAAGTGTTTATTGTTGGCTCTTCACACCTTATCTAAGTAGTTTGTCCCTGTGATTTTACGTTACCAATAACCCAAATATTTGATGAGCACAGACTATAAAATTGCAAGACATGTTTACAAACTAAGAAATTTTATAACACATAGTATTTTCAGAGACTTTTCAGAGTCTTCATGGCTTACATATTTCATTCTTTGAAATCATAAGAGTTAAACAATTATTTTATGTTAAATGCAAATGAAGATTCTTATACAGCTGCATGCCTTCAGGAACAAGAACTGAATAGAAATACAAAATAATCCACAAATCACTAAAAAAAAAAGGCTTCTCTGCTCCTCCCACCAATGACAGAGAAGCATACCTAATAAGCTAAGTACAGACACAACACTAGAGCTAGAGGAAACCATAGTGTTTCATACCACAGTTTGTTCAAGTTAATTTCCCAGAAAATCTATTCACAAATAGCAGAAACATTCATGAAAGATATACCTGCTGCTCTGTACTGCACTGACAATATAAAGTAATTTGAAATTGATCTTATCTTTCCATCTTCATAGTACAAAGTGGCTTAAATTCTTAGACTGGTCCTACAGACTCATCACAGTTTTGCAGACCAGAAAGACAGGACAGCAGCTTCCCTTCAATGTGTTACTAAAGTCCTAATTATTCAACTTTTTAATGGAAACTCCTTTGGGGCATGCATCTGAAGCAGCCACAGGTGTCCTGGCATCACAGAAAGACAACAGCTTCCAATACCCCAAGAATGTCTGGGGTAAAATGTAACCTTATTTATTTTCCCAAGTTGAAAAGAAAAAAAATATTTTCTTTTTCTTTGTTCAAAAAAATGTCTGGAACCAAGAGTGCATCTGAGATCTGGCATCTAAAAATTATGGAGAAAAATAAAAGGAGATGGAAATACTATTAGTGATTGTTTTTGTTCTTCAACACACTAGGACTCTCTCACTGCTGCATGATGAAAAATTTATGCTGAAAAATTGTTGTTAATTTCAAACCTCTCAACATTTACATAGAAATTCTTCTCATCCCCTCTTCTTTACATGGACTTATGATCTCCCTCAGTATATTTTTATATTGTAATTTATTTACATGCAAAACATAAACTTGAATCTTTCTTTTTCTGAGTAACAGTTTACATCCTTGACATTTTTTCCTTGTTCATTTCTATATTTGTTTCTTTCTCTTATATCAGCAGCTATATTTGCAATGTCCTTCAATACTTTTTAGATGCCTGCATACCTCACCTTCATTTCTCTTGAGACAGATTTAAGCAGCAGCTAGTTTAGTAATTTTAAACTCATTTTTCTCCATCTTTATTCATTAGTTTACTTACTTCCTGCTATTTTTTTTTCATTGTAATTGTAATTGTATAACCTTCTCCGATTTCTCTTAACACATCAGCTATCTCCTTCTATATGTGTTGTAATTTCCTTTCTTCACACATTGTTCTTGTTTGGCTTACTGTCATATCCTTCCTCTTGGCAGAAAACAAGAATGTTCAAATAGCCAGGCTGAACAAATCATATTCCTCATTATGCACAGCACCTTATTGATATGCATTTCTTATATACATTTTGAAATAATAGCTCTTGTAATTTATACTGCAACTTCCTAGGAGGAAAAATCCTCTCTTTGGAATTTCAGTATTTAATTTGAAATAATGCAAATCAGAAGCAGTGCTTCTAATACATATTTGATTTAATCTTCAGGCATATGTATATGACTTAGTACTTGAGAGAGTGGGAATCCTGAGCATACAACAGCTGTAGGAGCATTGCAAGCTTTAAGCAAATAATTTTGTAAACACATGAGAGGACCTTCAAATGAGAGGACCTAGTGATTTTTGTATTGATATTTCTGTATATGTTTTTTTATGTCTTTGAATATATATTTCTATGCACCTGTACTTAAAAAAAAATGAAAACTGGTTACCTACTTACTGTAGTACTTTCTTTCAGAATAGCCCCTACATTCCCCAGCTACACAGACAACTCACCACTCAGCTCAGCTCTGTTCCTGTTAGCCTTGGACTTGGCAGGAGAAGTCACCAAGCCTCAGTGAGTGCCAGCACATGTGCTGCCATGCTTCCCCTGTGTTCAAAAGGATTTGCTCTTGCATGGGAGATGGAAAGAAGAACTACAGGACATTACTTTTGGCAGCGTATCTCCAACACACAACATGCCCCAACCAAAGCTGCAGACTTTAACCCTGCTCCGTTCTCCTCCCTGTCAACTCAAAATGTACATTAAACTCTTACCATGCATGCAGAGAGGTCTGGTTTCATGGGGAAAGGGGTAGGGGAAGATGAAGAAGATCTGGAATGAACTTTCCTATTTGGCACTTTTGCATCCCTGGTTGAAGAGGTACAGCACATGGGAACTGGGAAATCACTGACTTCAATACTTGGGTTTTGTGATTCCAGCTCTTTGTTAGTGTTAAATGGCCTCGAAAAAATGAAGTGTCTGACTTTGAATATTTCGTTTTCAGAACTTTGGTCACAGAGCTGAAAAACAATCCATTAGGACAGTGCTGTGCTCAGGAGGAAGCCCAGGCCCTCTCAGTCACAGTCCATTTCTCTTTTCTGAGAAAGATAGAAAGCAAACTGTGGGGTTTTGTGGGGTTGTAGATTACCTGGCCTCTCTACAGCATTTAGGCAGTGAAATTCAGAGATGAAGAGAAAGGGAGGGAAGGTCAGTGGATAGTGGCAGGGGAGATAGTCTTGGGCGAAGGGATTACCCAAATAAAGTCCGTTCCTCTTTACCTTATCTCTAGCTAAGAGTTTGTGCCCTTGTGCATGTATGGCTGTGGACAGCACAGTTCCTTTATAAACAACAACAAAACCCGAGTACATCTGGCTGTTCTGCCCTCTGTTGTGAGGCTGGCAAGGCATGTTAGACCCAAGTAAGCAGCAGCCATGTCAGCTACTGAAACATTATTAGGATATGCAAGAGCAGGGCACTGGTTACATCAGCAGCCTGTGACTGACCAGTGACATCTCCAGCTCTGATGAGGTTGGCTGCTAGGCAGATGTGTGTGTTGCAGGAGGCTTAATCATTCGAACTCCAATATCACAGAATCACAGAATTGTCTAGATTGGAAAAGACCTTGAAGATCATCGAGTCCAACCATCAACCCAACATTAACAGTTCCCATCTATACCATATCCCTCAGCGCTAAGTCGACCCTACTCTTAAACACCTCCAGGGATGGGGACCCCACCACCTCCCTGGGCAGCCCATTCCAACGCCTAACAACCCGTTCTGTAAAGAAATGCTTCCTAATATCTAGTCTAAACCTTCCCTGGCGCAACTTGAGTCCATTCCCTCTTGATATATTATGGGCTTGGTCTACAGTGCATCTTTTGGCACATATGCCGGTTATCTGGTATGGCTTTTGTCTGGGTTATTCTTAAGTGTGTGTTCCCAACAATTCCCTGTGATATTCTCAGTCCTACTCCATCTCAAATTTGCACTTGCTCCCGAAGTAAGTAACCTTGAAGGTACTTGCAGGTCTTTGTAACAAGACAGCGTCTATGGGCCAGTTTGTAACAGCAGAACATAAAGGGGGCTCCAAACATCTGAATCAGAAACCAAAATACATAGTGGAAAGTCCAATAGAATTGAGAGCTTATGGTGGGAAGTTAAAGTAAGGGACTGTGTGGTCTTGAATTAAAAGTAAAAATAAAACTGATTCAATTATTAAAATCAGTGGGAACAAATATTTTGGCCCAAACTCAGTTTTTAATTTAAAACATGCTGTAGCCAGCTTGAGATGAACAGGCCATGAAAGACCCCAGAACAGGTGATGTAGAAGACCAGCTATATCTATGGTATGTGTACACTGGCCATAGATCTTGTTCATTTAGAAATCTCTAAGCCAGAAATAGAGTTAGAAACTCCAAGAGAAACTCAACCATTTAGTTAACATGCATTGAGACAGATTAGAAAAGGCCATTGAATATGTACTACTAACATTGAAAGAAATCTGCATTAGTGTTTGTGTTTAGATCTAAGAGAACTAAATAGATTGTGGGTTTTTTTCCATGAATTGACATGTTAATCTTTTAACTAATTTAAACGTATCATCTGTCTTGCTCTTACAAATCTCCCCAGATAAGAGGAGTTCAAGGCAAGCCACTTTCAATGCACTATGCAGGATGTAGTACTTTCACAGGCTTCCTTTGGCTTAAAATACATTCCTGAGAATTTTCACTAAGTGTTACATATTACTTGAAGGAACTGAATCTATTGAAATGTATATTGATGATCTGACTTGTGAGAAAACAGTGGCAGAAGATCACAAAAGACTAAAAAGTGCATTTTACAGGGCTATGAAACAGGATGCAAATTATACAACAAATGTGGAGCTTCAGGCTCCAGAAAATGTTTGAAAGAAAGGCTAAAGAAGATGATACAAAGAAGGCAGTAAACTCCAAGTTATTCCAGACTTCAAAGATCAAAAGGAGTGTGCAAAGTGGGAGGGATGGTACAATCTGTGGGAAAATTCATGTCAAACTTGACAGTCTTTATTAGTAGTTGTCAAGCACTTATAAAGAAGAGCACACAATATTACTCAAGCTTGGACAGAGAGTTTCAAATCTTACAGGGTTAGTAAAGTTCCTGTCTTCAAGTATTTTGATACCAGTACACAGACCTAAGCATTTTCAGATGTTTAGGAAAATAGCTGAAGTATGGGATACAGGATAGGCACTTATCAAATCAGAATGTCCCTGTGCACTAGCAGAGAGGAAGAGGGTAGGTAAAAAAACTTTTACATATTAACTTACAGAAAATTGGCAATAGCAGGAACTAGTCACATAACATTTGTGCTCACAGCAAAGGTGGCACTGGTTAAATATAACTGCCAAACAGGGCAAGTGTTTTTCAGTTGCAATTACAGTATTTGAAAATATAGCATGAACCAGGAAACGTACTGATAGAGGCACTCTCAAGATGACTTCTCAAAAATAATGGAGTATTATTGCACATAGAAATAGTAACAAAAAGTCCATCTCAGAAACTATACTGTTGAATTATTATTTGATTCTGAATGCAAAATAATACAGACATAATATGACAGGAGTTCTAGGGTATTAAAATTTTGGAAGCCTGGAGATGCAGACTGTATGCATAATGGCATTTGTGGATGCAAAGGGGCACTGACTCAGGAAACTACTTTGTTCATCTTATACAAACTTTTCATCTTATACAAACTTGGGAACGTACTTTTACAGGAAGCTTGGAATCATTACAGTGTTTTTCTAGGAAAAAAAAAAAAAAAAAAAGGTGTGGGGGAGAGGAGACAAACTGTTTTTCCCTGAAAGAAAACTGGAAGCAGGATAGTACGCAGAGCTGCTAGAGGATTGCAGAGTGGTGAAAAATGGGTAAAAGTCTAAAGTGCTCTTAGAAGACCAACAAGAACATGTAGAGCACTACTAAAATAGTTTAATGTTTTTCTTATGACCCCTGTAAAAAAAAATTTAGGGTGAGATCAGTTTTTGTCTCAAAAAAGAAAAAGGAAACATGAGGAATTTATGTAAAGTCCCTTTGAGAGTAAAATAACAAGGAACAAAGTGTATGACTTGAGACCATTGAATTGAAACAGTGAATTCTGAGCAGAAAGCGTGTTAGAGTCAGAAGAGAACAAATCTGGATCCCCTCTATTTATACTGTGGATAGTGAAATTTCACAGGCAAGAGTAACTCTGATAATGGAGAGATGACAGAGACAAGTTTCATCAATCATCAGCTGGCTTTTAGTTGCCAACTGCCAGGTGAGTGTGATTTGACCCTGTAAGTGCTTCTTTTCTTCTCTGGTCCAGCACAAAGAGACAGTTTAAACACTCCCATATGACTTTTCTTTGGGATGAAGCAGATGAGCTGTGTTCACACAACATTGAAAACAGGAGAGATGGTTTAAGAAACCGTTTCTTGCTGCTTCCCAGTGATTAGTCATTCCTTGCCTGCTAAGTAGTGTACTTGGCTTCTGTCTTATGAATATAGCACATCCAAACGACAACAGTCAAGATGCTTACCAGCATGGGCCAAATACGTAATATAATTTTGCATACAGCTCTAGCTGCAAAGCCACTTGGACCTTGGTTGCAAGCAGATGCCTTGCTCCCCAGCAGCTAGAAAATTGAATTGACATCAGTAATCTCTCCAACACCAGTGTACAGCAAAGATTCACTGGGTACTTCAACCAAGCTACACTGATGTGACATTATTGGCAGGGATCAGGCAGCTGTGGAAATGTAAAACTGGTTGGATTCAAACAATTCTGCAATAATTATATAGTTGGTCCTCATTCAAAAATGGTGGGAGATGAAAAATTCCCATGAACTGTGCAACCATTTTGACTGCATATCCAACATGCAAACTGAATTCTCACCTTGCCGAGACTAAAGTCACTGAGGAGCAGCTGAAACTAATGAAGTTACAGAACAATGTAGTAAAAGAAATTGTATCAAGACTTACATCTCCCTACAAAATTGGTTTTGTTTTAACTTTAGACTTCAAAAGCTCCCTGAGATGAAGGTGAAACAATATACCAGGATGGTATTAGTCCCCAGCATTCAGCTGCACTTGGAATTAACCTCCTGTCTAGTCTGTCTCTGCTCGGGACAGCCCAGAACCAAGGGATAGCACAATGCAGCAAATTGTATTCAAAGACACTAAACAGATGCAGGGCCGGATTATGATGGCTGCTGCTAGTGTGTTCTTTGGGCTTGATCAGGCATTTAAAACTCCTTTCTTTCCCATAAGCATGACATTTCCTTTGTGGAGAATATATGCTTAGGTTATCTAGGGGATAATGTGTTAATACAAATACATGTAGAAGAGCAGAGGTAGAATCATGCTATCTTGAGAAAATACCTATCCCCATGCTGAAGAACTACGTCAGCTCTTGAAACAGAAAAGAGAAATATTGAGATGATAAAACCAGCAAGACCTCAGAATATGGAAGTGTGTGTAATCTTAAAAAGCCAAGAGAAGAATCCAGGCTAGTGTCACTTGTGGCATCATGAAACATAGCAACCAGGCATACAAAAAGGGAGAGAGGGAGAAAAAGCTTTACTGGGCAGTGTCAGGATGATTAAATGTCAAAAAAACAACCGAGTCTTCATAAAAGATCAGTGATAAAAATACCATCTCATGAAGGTTGAAAATAGCAGAATAACCTTACAGGAATAAGTGTCCCACTTTTCTGAATGTGACCTGTAGGATGAATTACTAAAATCTTAGCATGGGAAGCTGAAGATTAGAAAGACAACATGTAACTATAAGTGAGTATGTACTGGACAAAGGATCATAAAATATATGACTGAGGAAAGTCACAGAATAAATCATAATTCATTTAATAAGCTTTAGATGTGAAAGGACAGCAGCAACAGGTAGAATATCTATAATGTGATGCTATATTTAAAGATAGATGACATATACAGCAAATTAAGAGAAAGTAACTCTCTTCCAGCATTTTTGTTCCCTTATGAAACAGAATTCAAAGATAGTTTGGCCAACTTTAAAAGTTCCAGTAAAGGTTGTAGCAGCATATAAAAGGGAGCATATAAAAGGGAGCAAATAAAAAAAGACAAGTCTAGTAGTGGATTAAAACCAAGTTGATTTAATTTCATGATTTCATAGAGTCATTCCATAGCCATAGTTCCAGATCTTTCATAGATATGAATATTTCTTCCACTCCTAGTTTTTTGTTTTCCTCTAGAGTGAGACAGCCTAGTCAGCTAATACTCAGTGCCATTCCCTCCTTCACCTGGATCTTCCAAAGCCTGTGCAGTTTGTACCCAAAAGAGTTTGCCTAATCCACTTCTGCTGCTTTTCAAGGGACAGTGCTGACTTCGCTGTCTCAGAGGTGTCTATGTTCCTATAAGAAAATCAAAACTGTTTCCTGGAGGCTGGCAGGAGTTTGAAAAGCCTCACTAAATTCCTAATTATTGTGTTAAGGAAGCAGAGCCTCGCACTTTTAACCTGAAGAAGACCACAGGTTATAACCAACTGATGACTAAATCTGGAATTAAGGAATTTAAACCACAGTTACATTATGTCTTCTCAGCAGAAATTCTAGGGGAAGGAAGATAAAGCACATCCTCTGAGAGGAGAGAAAATTATAATGGGTAATGATATACTGTGACCTGCCCAGTCCTAGGAAGCATTACATTAGGTTATGAAGTACTGCATATGTACTTGATCTAGGCACTGAAATGTGAAATTGAATAGAAAGCATGCTTGAGAAGAAGATCTTCCTGACAGAAACATTAAAACAGTCTGGAGTAAGTACTGAATGTGTGCATGTTACCAGTTATATATGTTTAGCTAAATGAATTTAAAACACATAGAACACCCACACAATTTTTTCCAAGATGCTGGGGCACCATATGATTATTCATTTATTCATCTTTAAATGGAACTAAATTCCCAGAAAGCAAATGTGTGAGATCGTGCTAGAGACAGATTTAATGTTCCTTCTACTCCCTCCATTTATACCAGGATACACTCTCACACCAGACCCTTTTCTGAAAAGCTGTAGTAACCATTTTGTTCAGTGAGGAAGGGAATCACTGAGTTTCAATGCTGCACTAATTTATAGTCAAGGATAAAGCTCTGTCTGACAGTCCCAAGGACCAAGCAGAACATAACTGATATACACAGCAGTTCACTAAAATCTCTGGTAGCTATACAATAAAAAACAACCACTGTGAAAGATAATAACAGCAGAGTTTAAAGGTTCAGTTATACAAGTATTTCCTTGGATTAAAGTCTACCAAAATAATGCAAACCTTGTAATCCATGTCTCAAAATCTTACGTGAGGAAACTGAGCTTTCCAGAACCTATTCCTTTACATTTGATTGCAAATATAGCAAAATGAGGCCTCTTTTCTGACATGTTCAGATTATAAGCAAAATTGCAGAAACATGCAAGCATCAATTAAATTTACTAACCATTTCCAACTTGAGAAGGACAAAGATGTGTAACATATTTAAACTGAACTACTTTATCAACACCTACTCAAAAAACAATAGCAAATTTGTCTTCTAAATCACTTTTTTAGAAAAAAATTCTTCAGATCTAAGATGCTAACACAGCACAGCTGAGAAACAGTTATTTCTGCAAAAAACAACATAGAGCAAGCATCCGCAGATCTAAGGTGATAAAATCCAGTCAGCTATTTGGAGCACTACTACTAGAGGCCTGTTTCTAGTATTAGTAAGCTTTTAAGGTCACTATGAGGTTTCATATAAAGCCAAGGTAAAGATTTTAAAACAGTGCTAATGTGTTAAGACAGTCAAGTGCCACTAAGATTTTCAGATACTGTCACTTTGTATAAACAGGGTTTTGTAAACAACATGAATCACAAAGACCCCTTAAAGACAAAATTGCCTGGATCTGACCTTTATAAAAACAGAGGTGTTAACTGACTCACAGTGTTATTTTTAACCACCAGAGATCTCGCTTTGCAACTCTTCATATCATAGAGAATAGTAAAACAGACCTGGTAGATTCAAGGTTAGCAAAACATGATTAGACTAGTAACATCTGAAGAAGAAATCATGCATAGAGAGAAATGCTACAGGAAAAGCCTCGCATGTATTTAGAGATGAGTAACATTATTTCTGTTTTAATGTTATAAAACTATGGGACACTCATAGCTTAACATAATGAAAGCTCACCATCCAAATCCATCATAATAAAACCTTGATGTGGCCCAGCTAGAGAAATTGTGACATTAATGATATTTTTAATGCTGCATAGCTGAATCTGATAGCATCATACAGAAGCAAAGGAGAAGGGCATGCCAAAGTACAAACTTCTTGGCAAGTTGCAAAGTAGAGCAAGGATCTCAGAACCTGAGATGCATCCAACCTATATCAAGCCCATGAAACACACAGGATGCAAGTAAATCATAATAACACTGGATTATAAAAATAATGGTCTACAGCCATATAAAAAAAATGCCACCTACAAGCATTGGAAAACAAGTACTTTTCCATCACATTGAGTACTGAGGGAAAGAAGAATCCAAAGAAAATCAATCTCATCATTTTTGTACCATAATGATGTATTTTCAAATTACAGAACAAAAATTCCACATCTTTTATACTTCAGTTCATTTGATTCTATTTTGTCTTTGGTCATTTCTATAATGGTTTATGAAAAAAGTCTTCCCTGTTCAGTATGCTTCCCTGGGCATGTGTACCGGGGGACTTTATGCAATGTGGTGTGTGTATAGATACGCACTAGCCAGTATGTATGAAGATAGCTAACAAGTGGAATATGAAAGTGTAACATTTGCTGAATTTATCAAGATGTAATCACAGCAAAGTTCTTGTGATTACACACTTGAAAGGGCTTCCTGTCTGCACCTCCTAACAGTTTCACCAGATCACATGTGCATCAGTATTAAGATTAGGAACAAATCTTTATTTAACTCTTTGCTCTCATTTCTGACACTTCTCTCCTGAAGGTCAAGTTCATTTTCTCTCTGAATCAGTCACAGGTAATCTTCCCCAGTCAACAAGGTCTCATTTTGAGCAGACTTCAACGAAAAATCGGGCAAACTGTCCAGATAAGAAAATTGAATAAAAATTAGTAAATAAACCAACCAACACATCCAGACTTAACATGAGAAAACCCTCCTAATTTGGTCACCATTGAAAAATACAGATTGCTTGAATTATCTCACACTTTTTAATCCCACTGGTAATAGCTTCCACCAAATCCTTTTCTCCAGCTAGCACATCCCAGACACTTACTAAAACTTGGGCTGATATCTCTGTTTATTACTAAAATTGCCCGTTACTTCTTAGAATAAGATTTTGTTTACAGTAATTTGTAACTTGGAAAAATACCTGTGTGAATGGAAATTCTCTTTGTCTGCTGTTTACCTCAGGGTTTCTTATTTATTTATTTATCTTTAAATGTCATTCAGAACAATTCTGTAATTTCTACTATAATGGCTTCAGAAAAAGATAGTTTCGCCTTTGCAAAAATTCTCTGATAACCTTCTTCTGAAAAGCTTTTGCAAACTCCACCTTGAAATTTGTGAGGGCGTACAACATTTTTGTTAGACAGTTGTCTCAAAATCCTTCTGCAGCTGATGCTCATAAAGTCTCTCAAGTGGGCAGAGGCCAGGGGAGGGGCCAGAACAGGGTCAGCTCTGAGGTCAGACCAGGCTGTGGCCCACACTAAGAAGTGCTGGAATCAGGGGCAGAGCGGGGAGTTCAAACAGGACACTTCTGTGGTAGCTCAAAATGCTCCTCAGTCCAAACAGTCACCTCCAAAAGTGTCACTGTTATTTATGTAGGTGGTATCTGCTTCTAGGGTTTGCTGGTATAGACACCTAAGAATTACATTCCCTTCTCCCAGAAAAAGAATTTGTAAAAGAACAGCAAAATCAGGGCATCAATTCGGTAATGAGTTACAAGTTCTTGAACACATCACTGCCCCTTTCAGGATGCACTACTAAATCCCACTCTGAAGACAGAATGGGGACTTTTCCAATGGTTAGGCGTAGGCAACAAAATGCATTTTTCAGTTGTGTCTAAATCTTAAAAAGAGATCATCCCCTGCTCCCAGTTCTCAGATTTTACAGGATACCAAAAAGACAGAAATTCTTATGTGATGTCAACTTAAAATGCTTTTCAAATCAAAATGTTTTGTTTCAGTTTTAGGTTAACATTTTTATTAATCATTTTTCCTTCTAGGATCAATTTTAAAACACTAATTCCTCTCAGATACAAAAGACAGAAGTTTAATTTAGAAGAATCTTGAATTAAAATAATTCAGTATTTCATAGAGAAAACATTTCAGTTAGAAAAGTCAAAAATATTTACTTTTATGTCTTCAAAGCAAACATTACCTAATGGTGTTCAACAAACCTTCAGAAATTTCTATATATTTTTGGTTCCCCCAAAATACCAGCTTCAGTATTAAAAATTTAAAAAAAACCCTTCCAACATTACTCATGCATTTTTCTCATTTGCATAGCTACAGGGTATGAAGAATTTCTTAACAGTGAATTTACCTTCACAACGCCCTTGGAAGATGAGGGGCATTTAGTTGTTTCTTCTTAATAGAAGCTGAACTGATACATAAGAGAGAATAAGACAGTAAATACAGATTAATTTAGATGTCCAATAGAGACACCTAGGACCCAATCTTTCAGACTACATAGAATTTTAAAAATTTTTTTTAATATGCTCTGTATGTGTTTTGCATTGATTTTTATTACAACGTAATGCATTCAGCATTTTTGCAAATCACAAGGCTTCAAAGCCTGGCCACCTGCTAAAATCTTATTCTGAATGACTTGGTCAGCATCACACAGAAATGTGATGGAAGTGTGATGTTGTGGCAGAGACAGAGATTTTTTAAAAAAACTTTATTATAAATGGTGGCATTGAACTGTCTTAAGCAACTGACTCTCCCTCCTTGTCCTATCGTCCTCTGTTTTGTTTACTATACCCATGTTATTTCAGTATTCCCCGTGGCAGAGTTATTCCAAACAGCAGTAGCCTTCTGACACAGCCTGGCCTGTACCCAGAGGAGGTCTGGAGCATGTACTGAGTAAGGCAGTGTCTTATGGAGAAAGAACCTTGTGGTTAAGTAATTAAATAGTGCTTGTTTGCATTCTTAACTTCCAAGTGATTTACTTCATAACTTAAGAAATAAATGTTTGAAGGAGTTCTCTGTGCGTGCATCTCTGTGTGTGTGAACCTGCGCATCATGGATATCCTCTTCTGCCATTCTTTTTAAGAAAATATTTCCCAGCGACCCCCTGTAATAGAATACAATAAGCTGTATGCTTTCTCCTCTTGTGAAACCATATCAGGCAAGAAATAAATTAAGGATTTGAACACAGCTTTGATGATTCATGCATCTTTCTATTCCTGCACAGTTACGTTCCAGATCCTTTTCGTGCTTTCATTATTTTTACACTGATAAGTAAGGATCCTCATAACAAGAAATCAGGCCAAGTATATGCAGGCCAGCATAAATAAGTATATGACATTGAATATGTAGATTTTGTCCCATATTCCATGGGGAATCCATTTGATCTGTAAATATAATCATTTGGTGAACAACATGAGTTTTGACAGTTCATAAAATTAAAATGGAAAGCCCATTTACTATGAAAACATCTATCAGGATAAAAAAATAATCTCTTATCTTTGCTCAAGTTTTTGCATGAATGAAATGTCTCCCAGGGTGCTGACAGGTAGTGATATGCTTGGGGGAAGGTGTAGGTGGTAGTTGATCCCTACCTTGATGGATAGCAACTGCCCACTGACCAGCAAGGAGCAGGTGTTGGGGTTGGGTTTGCTTTGGTTTTATTGTTCACTGGGCAGACAGATTGTTCCATGCTAGCATTATTAACTAAGTATTCTTATGTATAAGTGCATTAATTTGGTCTTATGTAACATGTTGTCATATGTTGTTTCCTAAGGATTCTTTCCAGCCTTGAATACACTGCCTGCCTACAGTTGTATGTTCCCTATAGGAAGACAAGTCCTACATAAACGCAGGTTCTCTTGGTGTTAGTAGTGCCCTCTATGCTTCACATCATTGAAATAAAGTCCCTTATCTGCCATTATGAGGTGATTGCTTATTGCTCCATGTTATCTAAGGGCATCTACTATTCTCAGATCTAATCATCTTTTTATTTCTTTGCTTGTACCATGAGACACCTTCAAAACTCACAACACTATAGTGTGGAAGAAAAGTTCAGTGCTGACTGCCATGGATGACAAGGATGAGCAAGCTTGGAAAATGTAAGTGAAATGAAATGGGAAAACCGTGCTATGCAGAAGTAAAATGCAGGTCTTAAGCTCAGGAGATTTAGTTTCATGTTCTGAGTTAGACATCAAAATTCTAAAGGAAGCATAATTTTTTTTTTCCCTGAAAATCTACTCAGTTTAGGAAAACGTTGTTTCTAATTATCCATGTGAGAAATACAGAGAAAATAAAGTATTGCTTAGGGTATAGCAATTAGGAAAAGGACGGTGTTGGGTTTTATTTGTTTTCTTCTTTTGAATTCCTTTTCATTGTTGAATTTTGATTCTCATTAAAAAATTAAACAACCATTTTCTTCAAAGTGCAGTAAGGGAGAAAAAAACCCCAGCATTTCAATCTTTTATGTAGGTTACAGTCTTTTTTATCAACTTAGAGTTGATAATGCGATAAGGCCCTATCTCATTCAGATCAAATCCGACTACCACAGATGGTAATGAGCAGATTCTTCTTTTTAATAGGACATATGCATTGGAACAGTCCATGACATTAGGAAGTTCACTTCAGATTTTTCTCTACAGCATCTACTGATGCCTTACTACCATTTTCTGCTGCTTTGTCTGTCCTTAATGAGTAAATTTTTTATATGAATGAGTAAAATGCTTGCTTTAGTAAATGACAGCAAAATAGATATTATGCTTAGGCTAATAAAGTTGCATGATAATTTCACAAACTCATACCAACTAATTAATAAATAGCAACGTCCAGAAATATTTTTCCATTTCCATTTTCCATATTGACTGCTACAGGCTGTTTGCATGACTTTGTTGCTATGTACTTCCACCTCCTCAGCACAAATTTAAAGCTGCTGGTCTTGACTCATACTAATATTGTGAGAAGAAAATCAAATTCCAGCTGCTTTCATCAATACAGGGATATTTAAGGAAGGGACTCAACAGGAAATTACAGCTGATAAATAAACACCTTTGACATATGGCTTATGGCTATGTTAAAGAAATTGATTCTCAGGTGAAATGTGTAAGTGAAATCGTTAAAAACTGCAAAATTTATTTATTTTTTCTGTTTGTTATTATTAACCAAAGTTAAAAAAAATCCAAGCACTTTCTGCATGCTAAATGGTGACTGTGTCAGCTTCCAGGCATGGTAATCAGCTTCAGAATGTGTTTAACTTTTTCCTAAGCAAAAATATTGACACTATCTGACAGTGCATATAATACCTAACAGTGACAATATGCATATTTTTTTTTTATTTTAGGAAACATTTGAAGCGGATACAAGTCAGGAAAGGATATGATTATCAGGCTGAAATGCTTATACACCACTCAGAAAAGAGTTTAAGATTTTTTTTCTCACACTGACCTTTTCTTTTTCTTACTACAAAGCAACTCTTGCTAACAAGAATAACAAAATCCAGCGATTTGAATAGCCTATTGTCTAGCAAATAGGGTTCTTCCTATGTTTATCATTCAGTTGTGGGGATGGATTTTCAAAATAACACATGGACAATAAAGAGAAATTAAGCTATTGTACTTATATTAAAATCAGCAGGAGTGAAAGATCTAATACCTTGG
Organism: Strix aluco; assembly: GCF_031877795.1. Lineage (NCBI taxonomy): Eukaryota > Metazoa > Chordata > Aves > Strigiformes > Strigidae > Strix > Strix aluco. The sequence continues at coordinate 58,056,412 of NC_133933.1, read as the reverse complement.
GCACTGCTTTGAAAATGTTGGGGTGAGAATCAATTGCCTGGGCAGTACTGGCATAGGATCTGGATTTCAAGGTTACTGAGACAGCATGAGTTCTCACAACACTAAATTACAGTGGGTAAAATCAAAGATCATCCAGTGCAACAGTCATCCCTCAAAATTAGCTTTTAGGACAATCCCCTGTGTATGAGCTCTTTTCTCTGTGAACTGCCTCGCCACTTGGCAATCAAATGGCTAAAATATGTAGCACCGTTATAGTGTCTGCAGTGGTCTTTGTGAGCCACAATCAATTTATCAAATGGAATAAGTGTACAGAATAGTTGATGAGAATGATTTCTGGATAATACCAGTACAGAGAGATATTTATTGCTAGCTGTTCCTTTCTTTATCCGGGGAAAGAACAAATTGAAAATGAAGTCCCAGGAAATATTACAGAGTGATTTCCAAGGAGGACTTACCCTTGCGAACTTTTGTTACATGAAAAACTGGAAATTGCTTTTTGTACGTGAGAGAGAAGCCTGCAGCATCTGCTTCTGGTTGAATTCGGACATGTTGAAAGCTGAGATGGTCCTATAGTTGTAAGGAGATTGCTTGTCCCTTGGAATGCTCTCATTGTACATGCTGGCAAACAATATAATGCATGAGGAATATACAGAAGTGAGCAATAATGAAGCTCTAGAGCACCTACAAACTATACCTTGTGCAAGGTTTGAAAGTGCCATATATCAATAAATAAATAATGCAGCTGGGTGAAGTTCTGCAATATAAGGAGAATAATTATGCCTGGTCTGCCTGTCTTACAAAGAAGTAAGGGAGAAGTAAGACTTTCTATTAGCTGTTTTAACACATTAATCATAGAAATGCTGGAATCTATGAAATCTGTGGCTTAAATAGACATTTTCTAGACTTTCCTCATAGAGAGAAAATTAGATATCTCTCTTGGACAGATGTTCTTCCCTAATTTATACAAGTAATGAATTTTTAAAACTGACTAGCAACAACCCATATTTGAGGCAATCTTAACTGGAAAGTAGCACCTAATCAGGAGAAAATACCTGCTTGACAGGATCGCTTGGGAGACGGTCCTGAAGGGTATAGGGGTCCAGGAAGGCTGAGCACTCTTTAAGAAGAAAGTCTTAATGGCACAGGAGCAGGCTGTCCCCAGGTGCTATAAGAGAAGCTGGTGACAGAGAAAACCACCCTGGCTGAAAAGGGAGCTTTGGTTGAAACACAGGGAGAAAAGGAGAGTTTACGGCTTTTGGAAGAGGGGGCTAGCCACTCACAGTGATTACAAAGAGACTGTGAGGCTGTACAGGGTGGAAATCAGGAGGTCTAAAGCCCAGCTGGAAATTACCCTGGCTTCAGCAATCAAGGACAACAAGAAATGTTTTTATTAAGTATGTGAGCCGCAAAAGAAAGACCAGAGAGAGCCTCCATCCCTTGCTAGATGCGGGAGGAAACATGGTAACAAGTGATGAGGAAAAGGCTGAGGTGCTTAATGCCTTCTTTGCCTCAGTCTTTAATAGCAAGACTAGTTGTACTGAGGGAATCCAGCCTCCTCAGCCAGAAGACAGAGACTGGGAGAACAACCCACCTGCATTCCAGGAGGAGATAGTCAGTGACCTACTGCATCACATAGACATACACAAGTCTATAGGACTGGATGGGATATGCCCAAGGGTGCTGAAGGAGCTGGCTGGGGTGCTCGCCAAGCCGCTTTCCATCATTTACCAGCAGTCCTGGCTGACCGGGGAGGTCCCAACAGATTGGAAATTGGCCAATGTGACGCCCATCTATAAGAAGGGTCGGAAGGATGATCCAGGAAATTACAGGCCTGTCAGCTTGACTTCGGTGCCTCGGAAGCTGATGGAGCAGCTCATCGTGAGTACCATCACACAACACATGTGGGACAACCAGATGATCAGGCCCAGTCAGCAAGGGTTTATGAAAGGCAGGTCCTGCTTGACAAACCTGATCTCCTTCTACGACAGGGCGACCTGCTTATTGGATGAGGGAAAGGCTGTGGATGTTGTTTACCTTGTCTTTAGTAAGGCCTTTGACACTGTTTCCCACAGCATTCTCCTGGCAAAACTGGCTGCTCGAGGCTTAGATGTTCGCACGCTTTGCTGGGTAAAAAACTGGCTGGATGGCCGGGCCCAAAGAGTTGTGGTGAACGGAGTTAAATCCGGTTGGTGGCCGGTCACGAGTGGTGTCCCCCAGGGCTCGGTTTTGGGGCCACTCCTGTTTAACATCTTTATTGATGATCTAGATGAGGGGATCGAGTGCACCCTCAGTAAGTTTGCAGATGACACCAAGTTGGGTGGGAGTGTTGATCTGCTCGAGGGTAGGGAGGCTCTGCAGAGAGATCTGGACAGGCTGGAGCGATGGGCTAAGGCCAACTGTAGGAGTTTCAATAAGGCCAAATGCCGGGTGCTGCACTTGGGCCACAACAACCCCCAGCAGCGCTACAGGCTTGGGGAGGAGTGGCTGGACACCTGCCAGTCAGAGAGGGACCTGGGGGTGTTGATTGACAGCCCGCTGAACATGAGCCAGCAGTGTGCCCAGGTGGCCAAGAAGGCCAATGGCATCCTGGCCTGTATCAGAAATAGCGTGGCCAGCAGGGACAGGGAAGTGATCTTACCCCTGTACTCGGCACTGGTGAGGCCGCACCTCGATTACTGTGTTCAGTTTTGGGCCCCTCACTACAAAAACGACATTGAATTACTCGAGCGTGTCCAGAGAAGGGCAACGAAGCTGGTGAAGGGTCTGGAGCACATGTCGTACGAGGAGCGGCTGAGGGAACTGGGGTTGTTTAGTCTGGAGAAGAGGAGGCTGAGGGGAGACCTCATCACCTTCTACAGCTGTCTGACAGGAGGTTGCAGAGAGCTGGGGACGAGTCTCTTTAACCAAGTAATAAGCGATAGAACAAGAGGTGATGGCCTCAAGTTGTGCCAGGGAACATTTAGACTGGATATTAGGAAGCATTTCTTTACAGAACGGGTTGTTAGGCATTGGAATGGGCTGCCCAGGGAGGTGGTGGAGTCCCCATCCCTGGAGGTGTTTAAGAGTGGGGTCGACATAGAGCTTAGGGACATGGTGTAGTTGGGAACTGTCAGTGTTAGGTTAATGGTTGGACTAGATGATCTTCAAGGTCTTTTCCAACCTAGACAATTCTGTGATTCTGTGAGTATGAAGATATGGGACTGGATTCAAAGCCCATGTGAGTTTTCCTATTGATTTGAGAGAGGTCTGGATCAGCCTGAGAAAGCAGAAACTACCTAGGACTAATGAATAGAAAGTGACATTCAGATTACACAGCTGCTGGTAAAGTGCATGGAATGAAGTAATAGAAATCAATACCAAGGAAAGTTGGAAAGGAAGGTAAAAAAATCATAATCTAAAAATTTTAAACTATAGTTATTATAGTTTAAAAAATAGATGTATTTATATCACATTCCTCTTTTAACAACTGTTGATTGTAAAAATAAAAGCTGGATACTAAACCCAAAAAGAGACCTCTGCTGAATCATGGAACGCCACAGCTGCAACTGGTATCCTACCCTACACCAAAAAATTTAAGAGTTGGAAAATATTAGCATATGTGTATAATTTTAAGGAATTCTGTTGCAGAATTTGCTCCAAGTATAGTTTTTTATTACTACAGGAAATTTTAAACACATTTCCAACTATGAATATTAAGACATCTTTGCATGTAATTGAGGAGTTTTGAAGATGAATACTTGTTACTTCTGATATTGGTCTAATTCTGCAAAAAACCTCCACATGGACAGACCTTTATGGCCTTGCAGAGACTCGCTGATTTCAGTGGTTTCTCTACAGGCATATTCAATAGATCACTATTACATTACAAGTTCAGGTCTGTGCTCAGCAGAATATATAAGAGCACACTTAAATCCATACTTACTCATCAGAGCACTCAACTCTAGGCATGTACTCAAGCCCCTCCAGAATCAATATGAGTTAAATGCTTTACTGACTATGGGTAGATATTTCAGTTGGGACATTGGCTGTATATGCCAGTACATCACATTTCTCTTCTGTAGCTAGGAATATGGAATATTCATTGTGACTCATACTACTGCTAAATTGTTGGATTTGGTTAAAAATTGTCAGATTATATTTGACCTAATACATTTATATTTTTACCTTCCAAAAAGTTTGTTGGAAACATAAGTCTAAAACAGCATTTCTGTGGCATTTTTCACAGGACTTCAGTATGACAAAGTTTGCTATTGCATTGCTGTTTCAGACAAATTTGCTAGAAACAAATGAAAAGATGACCCAGGATGACCCATCTATTTTCACTGTCCACTTTAAAAGAAACACCAGTTCTCAAAATTTATTCAGACAAATGTACATGGAAATAATTTAAAAATGGAATAAATTTGAAACAGGATATTTTAAGCTGATTCAATAGTGACTTACTCTGTCTTAGTAACTGTTCTGAGAACAATGGAATACCTGGGGCTGCAAATAGAGTACAATTAGAACTGTTAATTTGAAAGCCTTTCCAGGACTAGCTAAATACTGAATAAAAAAAGGTGAAATCTCTCATTTTAATTTTTCATATGAGCACTTTGGAAAAGGTTGCTATAAAAAAGTTACCCACAGAATGTCTTTAAAATAAGATATAGACATCATTATTTCTATTGGTAAGGGAAGTGGAAGATACACAAAATACCACAAAATTTATTTTGTGGTTTATATATTTTTAATGCAATTGGTTTGCAGCCAGAGGATAAGGATGCTGTATCAGTCTGCAAAATAGAAAGACCTTTGGGAAGACAGAGCAAAAAATACAAGAACTTGTCAAAACAAATAATCCACAAACTACTAAAAATGAAGGAGTCTTTGAGTTTAATATGACCATTACAAATTGAATAAAACTGCAGTGCAAAGTGAAACAACTGTCCTTTGTTCAAAATAAACGTCAAAAGCAGTTATGCTCCTTTATGTAATCAGCTGAAGTCTCTACAAAAATCAGTTGCATCAATCACAGCACAAATCAAAGGCCAGTTTCATCTCATCATACTAAAAATTTTCCAGTGAAATAGTTGCCAGACTCATAAAATCTGTCAGCATTTCAATGTCTCTTTTTAATTCTGTAACACTTCATTTAGAATTGTTAGCATTTTGATTGTTTTGATGGTATGTCAGTTGCAGTGGTAGTCGCAGTAGTAAATAATACACAGAACTACAAGTGCCTGGTACTGCTACAACACCCTAACATAGTATTTGGAACAGTTGAAATAGCTGGAAAAAAATAATTTTAAAACCGCTAAGGCCCATAACTAGTTAAAGCATCTTGAAGGTTCTCATCTTCTCATGTCTCCTGCTTGTGGTGTAACAAACTGGCATGATAGTTGCATCTGAGCAAGATACAAGGGGTCTGTACAATAAGCACTTACAAGCAGCCAGAAGGAAACCCCACCAGCATCTCATCATACATTGCTGTGTGGGTATCTGCAACTGCTGTTTCCCCTTCCACAGAACAGATATGTTAGTAGATTGCACTTATACATTAGGACAGTACACTTCAGTGTTTGCAAAACAATGAACAGTATGCAGACTTTGCAAAGAACACAGCCCTATGATTACCTTTTCACCCCTGCAAGCTTGAACAGAGTTAATTATCAGCTTTGCAGTCTGCAGGTACAGCTGAAATGTCATTAAGAGACCAGATTTTCTAGCCAATGTTATACTCACAGCAGAGGATAAACCCTTAGTTTATCTTAAATAATGTTAATAGCAAAAGCGAAGCAGTTCAAAGTTCAGGCTCTGTTCTCCAAAGCAGTATCTAGGTGTTTACAAGCACCACTGAGGACAACAGGATTCCTCCAGTGCTTATGGCAGCCTTACCAGAACTGAAGAAACCTAACTGAGATAAAAGTAGTCTCAGTGGCTGAAAAACTAGATAGTAACATTTGATTTAACCCTCAGAAGACAGACAAAGTTCCATATCCACTGATCATTTTTAACATAAAACTGGCATAAAAGTCTTTCAAAAAACCCCAAAACACTACTTAATTTATTTTGAGGTTTCTGTGAATGCATCATTATAGAATACTTAGTGTTACAGACACAGAAGAAATATGGTTTTTAAAAAGTAATAGTAAATGATCTGTCTTAACTATGTGACTTCCCAGAAGACCTTGGGGTTTTTTTGATTTTTTTGTAAGTGTTGTTATAACATATAGGAAGAAACCAAACAATTGATAGAAGAAATTCTAAGAGGCTGTCCATACTTCCAAACCTTTACATTAGCAAGACTGTGTAGTTGTTAAAAGTGCCATTCAACAGTTTTTAACAAATTCATCACTGAGTTGTCTCTTCAGCTGTGCTATATAAGTTTGAGCTGTGCTATATAAGTTTGACCGAGCACTGGCACAGGTTGCGCAGGGATGTTCTGGAGTCTCCATCCTTGGAGATACTCAAAAGTTGTCTGGATGCAGTCCTGGGCAACCTGTTCTTAGGTGGCCCTGCTTGAGCAGGAGCTTTGGACCAGATGATCTTCAGAGGTCCCTTCCAACCTCATCAACTCTGTGATTCTGTACTAACTCTGAATTTGACTTTCTTATTCCCCTCTTTAACTATTACTATTCCACTAGCCTTTTCTGAAATGTTCTTGGACAAAAACCTATTGATGCAATACAAATTCAGTCTTTGGTTACTATTTTATGACCTCCTCTGTCCACTGAGCAGAAAGCAGACTAAGCCTACAGATACCATGAGAATGTGGGACCCTGTCTCTTAAACTGCTTTTGCACTGCTGACACCAGGAGGCACACTAGCACAGCGCTTTCTGGGTGCTCCGAATTGCCATGTGAGCTCAAATATTTTATCAGGCTCACATCTAGATCCATCCCCATTGTTATTTGTCATGTGTAGAAATCATTTGGAGAAGGCATCAATGACAGGCTTGAGGGCTTTGTGCAAAATGTAGTTTACCTTGAAGTGACTGCAAAAACAACAGTCTTCATGCCCCTTGACAGAACCACAAGGAGGTAACATGACAGCGATGTGCTTCTGCTTCTTGTATTTTACAGACAAAAACCTGCCTCAAAAGAAAGAAAGGCAATGAGCTATGTCTATCTGGTCCCCCTGGCCTAAGGATTTGTTAGTCTTAAAATATGTCAAATAGAGGCCATGAGCCCCTCGGCTTCAATGTTGGCAAAAGCAATCCAACGAAGAACTAAAATCTGTGCAGTTTTGTGTGCCTTCCTCTTGTGGAAAAGAGAGCAGGGGGAACTGATAATAAAATGAAATTAAGAAAGGATATGTTCAACAAAGAACACTACTGACATCAATAGAGAGCACTCGGCAGCCAAAGGAAACAAGACCCTTTTAGTCTTCTACGATCTTTATATTTCATTGTCTTCTTTCTGGTAGTCTGAAGACTCAAGGCCTTGAAAACAATCATCTTTGAATAGCTCACTGCTTAGTCAGTCCAGAATGGCTAAGAACCTGCCAGGAACTGTAATAAACTCCCTCCTAACTGAAATGTACTTCTAGGATACAACAGACAGTTTTAGTCGTACACAGAAGGACTATACAGTAGTTTAAAAGAGAAAACAAAGGGAAATTACACTCCATGACAACATTTCAAAGGTATATGATATAGTTACACAAAACGTTGCAATTCATGTAGAGGGTTCAAAGGAGACTCTATGGACTCTGTACAGGCTTATATTACTCTGCAGAGAAATGGTAGATAAGAGTATAAATCTGGGACACTTATATCTCCACCTGAACTCCAAGATCCTGGAGTGCCTTCAAGCTCCAGAGCTCAGGTGAATGTTCTGCTTGTGTCCAGCTCTGTAGTGGGGACAAGGCCTAGGATGGACCTTAACAGCTATCTTTAGTCCTTCTGCTCTGCCCTTTGGAAAAGCAAAATGATGTATACTAACATTTGTTGCTCATATTCTGATGTCTCCGCGATGCACAGAGGTAAATCACCACAATTACACGACTGAATACAGGAATTTTGTGTGTACATGCACATCTACCTCAACAATTTCTGTGTTGGTTCTCTTGGCACTGCCATAGTCGGACACTTTTCTCACATTATTCACTTCTCATCTATTCATATTTCCATCTAGAGCTCTGCTAAAAGAATTCACATGCCAAAAAACATGCGAAAGAGTGGGAGAAGCAGTTCCCTATCCCAGGTGGCTCCCAGCCAGCACCCTCGTAGCGCCCTAGAGTGTGCAAGGTGCTCAGATTGGCTGTTGGGGAAAAATGTGTGACCCAGAGATACAGGCTGAAATGCTGAGAGCTGCTTGGAGTCTACAAGTACTTACACCTCCCAGGAGGAGTCGTGATTCACAGCGTTTCTTGGGGATTGGTATGCAATTTTTATCTTCTGTGTGTTTGACTGGCAAAATATCAACAGTTTTGCTGATTCCACTCTCAAACTTGTGGTAAACAAGTGAATTTAGGATGAAAAAATAACCCTCCTTCATTGACCTGAACGTGTTGTTCCACAACATTAACAGGTTGCTCCACTGCAAATATCACTGTAAAAGAGACACTCTGTGGTACCAAAAATGTGTTGAGCCCTAGAATGGCTGGTCTTCTGTATCTCTGTTATTTCAACTTTATTTTATTTGGGGGCTGGAAGGGGAGGGTTCATTGCTGTTCAGAGCTTAGTGCACATGCAGCAGCCCACCAAAACTGTAAACGTAGGTTGCTTGGCAACTGCTTTTAAAGAGTGTTATTTGCTCTCAAAGAGACAAGCTGTTATTTCTTTCCTTTTAAAACAAAAACATAAAAGAAGAAAAAAATGAGACAAAAAAAAAAAAGGAAAAACGTAATTACTTCACCAGCTAATAGTGTAAATGGCTCCATTATATGCACACAGCGGTGATGTGCAAGGTCTTCCTTGTTACCACCATATGATTTCCAACAGAGAACCTGCAGCAAAGAAGTTGTTTTCTACAAGAAGTGCAGTCAAGTGGAACTGACATCTCATACCAACTCAGAAAAATAAATTACATGCAAGACAATGTATCTCACAGGAAAAAAAAAAAGATCTGTTAGAGAGCAAGGTTAAACCAGCTCAAAATTTTCTTTTTTAACAGTGCTTGACAGCAGCTGCTGCAGGAAAAGCTGTAACTCTCCCCGTGTACCCCCACTCAGTTATTTAATCCCCAGTTTAGAAGAGACTGTGAAGAGGTGGCTCAGCACCACTCGAATGCCCAGCCTGCAGAGCTCACAGTGCAGCCTCAGAGCAGAATTAGCCCATCCCAATCCCAAATGCCCCCCCAGCCCCCCATGTGGCATTTGCAGCCCCAGCACGGGTGCTCTCTACAGCAGCATTACAAGTGACCGGATCACTGGGCTCCCTGAGGAGGACACCCCAATCTGGAAAGTTTTCACACCTTCTCAGACATTCTTTGTATCCACTCCTTATTTACACATCTGTTTCTACACAGTAAAAATATTCCAAGTGTAAGCAGAGTATAAAGCAGTTTTTCTCCTTCCCTCCTCCAAGCATTGCTGTGGAGATGGTCCCAACCCTGCCACAGCAGACACAAACAGTATGCAGGTAATGCATTTAAAGGAGCAGCAGCTACCAGTTGTATATCAAATCCCGGTATCCACCAATGTTGTCGGCCTCAAGCCAAAGTAGCAGTTCCTGGCTTCATTTAAAGTGTAGTAGATGGATAACTGTTTCCTGGCTTCTCGTTAAAATAACTCAAAGACTGTACTTGAGGTTTGGCACATGTGGTATTGTAGAAATAAAGGAAAGCTACTAAAATGTAAGCATACTTTAAAATGTTTCTATTAAAATGCTCTTTCATCTTTATTAATTTTTAGTCATCTTTGGCCCTTTCCTTGGAGGTCACGTAGCTTCTTACTTTAGTGAGGAATAACTGACAAGGATGTGTCCTAATTGTACTCAACATCAAGAAGAAAAATTTTAAAGCAGAAAAAGAAACTTTTCAGGAATATCATAAAACTTTAAATGATATTTTTGAGTGAAACATTACTTGGTTTTGGATCTTCTTACTAAACGCAAAATGTTGGATGCAGAAGAGGACTTATGTAACATTACAAAGATGCCTGTATATGATAACGGCACTTACTTGCCATAGGAAGACATATTCGGAACCTCACCCCTCCCAATTCAGAGCAGGAATCTGAAGTGGCGATTAGGATGCTGCCATGTACAGAAAGAAATTTAATTACTGTGCTAGTTTTTTTCTTTTTTTAACTCACACTGTTTATAATATGCAGCTAAACATTAAAAGTAAATGTTCACTGAGTAAATGAGATTTGCTTTAAAGCATGGTAATCATGACTGCACATCAGGCTCCGTACTAATGATTTTTTTAGGTGTTTATACAAAGTGAAACAATCTCAGCAGAAGATGATAGGCTGGGCCATTCCATTGCCTGTAGGACACAACATCCAGATTTTTACACTGACGAATTTCATCTCCAACAGGAGCAAAATGCCCCAGTACAAGAAGAGTGGAGAACTTCAGTTCACATCCTTCCTCTAACTCTAATGTGTGTAGAAGCAGTCTGGTTAACCCTAGATGAGTGATCTGATGTCTGGGTTATAAGCAGTCTTATCAGTTCATCCTAGCTAGCTTTGTGAATGATATCTAAGTCCCCAAACACTTTATTCAACCTGAAATTATCAATGAAATTTAGCTCACCAAACTTAAATCAAACCTAAATTAATTTTGGGTTGACTGAAACTGCTCTTTCCTGTGCATTATTCACTGCTTATAATTTGCTGAACACTAAAGGAGACTGGTAATGGCACATCTTTAACATTTATGGTTTGCACCAGGCCTAATACCATCACTATTTGGACAGCTGAAAAATGAATTATAAGTCACTGGTGTCAGTGTTGCTAGCACTAGTTTTGTAACTACACCTTTCTGACCATTTAGTAGGAATCCCAATGATTGTTTGTTTTATGGAGATTGAACGTCCTCCTTTGTGGCAGAAACCATTGTGGCACATTACTGGATTGGAAAAGACCCTGCTATTGCATCATACTTTCATCACTGCTGTGTTGCTGCTGGAGAATTTGTGAAACCTGAATCTTTGTCCTATTCCTTGTGTTCAGATTATGCCCAACAAAATATCACCTGAACTGAAGCCCAGAAAAATGAACTAGCAATGACTACTGAAGACAAAGATGTCCATAGGTTCCACCACTTCCGTCTGCCTCCCTCTTCCTCCTTAGCAAGTAAATGACATCTTAAAACTGCCTTAGCTGAATTCTGCATGGTTTAGTTTTGCTCAATGAGCATTCTATTGCATCATAGCAGCACTAATATTGGCTATTATTTTGCTGTGCAAAAAGAGAGATAGCTTGCAGAAAACAGGCATGCTGAAGGGACCATAAAGTGATTTAAATAACATATTTGAAGCTTTACATATATGTGCAGTTTGGGTTGCAACTTGGCATGACAGAATCTGCAGTTTATAAAACAAACAGCCTTATTTCTCTTGGAGGAAAATCTATGCAGAGCAAAGGTCCAATTCAGACTACAGAGGCTAATATTTCAAAAGAAAGCACCTAAGGTACACACATGTCTTCAACTGGCCTTCAACTCAAGGGTATATATGTATATATATTTTGTCTGCTCTGAGCAGGTAAGCGTCAGCTGAGTGTCTCTGCAGAACAAATAGAAAGGAGGAGAATTGCTAATAAAAATTAATTTGTATGTTTGAGTAAATACATTTAAAATTGCAGGCTACAGCTCTTAAATATATGAGAAGGAATATGCAGCAGCTTAATATTCTTCTAATACTAACAAATGACTATAGGTTAATAGTAATCATGTTTCTGTCAAGAATACCCTGCAGACAGTGAAAGTTCCCAAGTCAAAACACAATGACTAGCTCAGCTAGTCTTCTGAAAGATTAAGTTGCTTGAAACCACGGTACGGCTAGAGTTAGCAGATTTCATTTAATCTGCCTGGAAAGCTTTGTACACAGTGAATTTTAATAACTGCTATCTAGGAAAAAAAAAAAGTAATAGTGGTGACATAGGTATAAGTCAATATAGAGGCCTGTCTGAATACTTTGCTTCATCAAGTATACCAATTGAGTTGCACCATAGAAAATCTGTATTCAAATGATGGACGTCTATCTCTTTCAAGTCCAAAGCTGAGCCACTGCAGCACAGGTCACTTTGACTGCATGTGGATTTATGGTGGGGTTTTTTTAATTAATTTTCCTATGTAAGAATGCAATTCTAACTATAATGCCTTAAACATTTTGCAGTTTCTTTGATGGTCAACAAAACAGAGCTTGATTCCCACATATTCTCAAACCACATTGTGAGATGACATTTTAGGATAAAATTTTCTTCTGCAGAAGGGAACTAAGATGCACTCACCTCAGAAAATGGATTATGTGAAATGTCTTTTCTGATCTGGTTCCAACAGTAAAAGAAGAAACGTATTTTCTGATATACATTAAAAACAGTTCTTAAATGAATAGACCTAGAGATTTTTCTTCACATTTTATAAAAACTGTAAATGATAAAGATATTATATAAAGAATGCACAACAGCACTACCAAAGACAAAGTCATGTAAAACATGTAATTTTATTCCAGAAAGGTGGGGTTTTTTTTTTTTTTTTTTTTTGCTTGTCATTCAGAAATTATTTTCTATAACTCTCTCTACAGAAAAATGTTTCATGGGACTATGAGAGATAACACCAAATGTAGATGCGTGGAGTTATACAGCTGTGTTCCTATACAGTTTTGTCATTGCCCTGTCAGCGAGAGCCAGCAGTAGTATCACTAGAAAAGCTTTTTATAGCCACTGTTAATAGTGTAGAAACAGTAATCATTACAGCCAACTCTTAATTTGTTGGGGTGTTTTGTAAGAACTTAATGACTGTACAGACATTAGGAAAATTTAGTGGTGCATATGCATCAGATGGGCAACTGAGCAGCTGGCTGGCTGCCAGACCTCTAAACACAGCAGTAGTAAAGTTGCAAGGACATTTCAATTCAATTTTGTCTCAATCTAAAGCAATATGCAAGGGAGGTGCACGAGGGACTGTGGTGAGAAGTAATGAACTGCTTTTCCTTCTGTGCAAGTCATAACTGACTCCAATAAAGCCAGCAATGTTTCATCAGGTGGTCCTAGTGTCAGTCAATCAGGTATCAGGCACCTTAGTCTCCAACATGTTTTTTCTCCATAAAACTGTCAGTAACATTAAGAAAAGTGTAATATGTGCAGCAGCTACTTTTTCAGAAAGCAATTTATATTCCAGACTTCAATTATTGCCAGAATCAGCTTGAACAAGTTAGAGCTCTTTCCCAGAGCTGGAATTAGAGTAAATATGCATCTCTTTAGACTGCTCAGCCCTTTATAGCACATGTGTGTTATAATAAGGGCCAAATTCAGAGCACTGATAGTGGTCATTCAAATTCTGTACTGCAGAGGAAAAGAAGAAAGGAAAGAAAACATCATTAGAGTGGTTCTGAGTTCTGAAGTTTGTCTCTGTATGTAGTCAAGAGAGGTGTAAACATCTCCGCTGGGCAGTTGATGGCTCCTCAGTGCATCCTGAGTCAACCTGGTCTTCTCAGAGGATACCTGCTTCAGGCCTCTCTAGGCAGGCAGGAGGCACTTGGACAGCAGAATCTGATTAAGCAGGGGCATCATCCACCTTTGCACACTAACCTACTGGTAAAGCTGTTCATGCAGGCAGTGACAGAAGCATGGGTTCATGTTCTTTCTCAGTCTAAGAGATTTGAAAGGCCCACATTCCTTCTCAGATGTGTCTCAAGCCATGGGTGAAGCCAGTGGGCACTCTCAATTTTAGTAGCCTCCGCTAGACAGAAGTGTGGAAAAGAAAGTAAAAAGGAGAGCATGCAGTGGAGTCCATTTCTGTAGCCTGGAATCAGGCTACAAGGTGAGGGAAAAGACTTCTAGCTTTCACTCATTGTTTCCTGGATTGCTTATGCATTTTACATGACCTTTTTCTTTTTTTTTTTTTTTTTAAACAAAGAATGAAACAAGCCAGGAAATTCTTAATTGAAACTATTCAGCACTGAACTTTCCAGTTGCATATTCACTAAAGCAGAGCAAGAAAATCAGAAAAATTATGGAACTCTCTATACCATGAGATTTCAGGCACATTTTTAGAAGGTGGAAAATGTGTCTGGATGTAAGATTTTTTTCTAGTCTCAGAACAGATTAAATAAAAACATTACAAAGTGGTAGTCACTTGAGCTTCCATAAACTTTTTTTCATTCTCATTGGGCAGTGTTTTATGTCTGCTTAAAAACTCAATTACCTCTCAAGTGACATCATCAATCAACATTTGGGGCTTCCATAGTTCTAAGGATTGCAGCTAAGCTATAGCAGTAAAATTATAAAATACCATCTTTGACATTAAAATATGACCTCAATTTGTACTACATATCAGCTCCAAAACATTAATATTTATAAAAAATTATTAATTACCTCTGGCTAACTTAACCTTCCTACAATCGGAGGCATATCTATTAGCAAACACATTCTGTACTACTTCAGCAATTCTATCTGAGGCTTAAATAAAGAACTTGTGTTTTGATACTGTTTTGACTTTTGGATAATATTTGGACTTTAAATTAGAGATCTTTTAGTGATGTACCATCCCTGACTGTAAGCTGACAGTTGAATTTGTTATTTTTCCAGTAACAGACTATTCTGATTCATACTCCAGTTTAAGTAAAAGGTAGTAACTAGCATTATCTGTTGATAATGGAAAAACACATGTAAGGAAAAAAGATGCTTGAGTCAACACCATGCATGAGTTATGATCTAAAGTAAGTATGGTTTCAAAATACTGACAATCAGAGTTTCCCTCGCTGTCTCTTTTGTGGGTGCCTGTTCTTTTCTGCAGTCCTCCTTTCCAGATCAGAAATTTTCACTGGTTTTCTAGCATGAAACAAGCTATAGAAACTTTCTCCAGTATTCCCATTGTAAAGTAGACAACAGTATGATTGAGTGAAAGCACCTAGATTAGGAAAATATCTTTAAAGGAGTTTAAATCAAAATTAAATACTTCTCAAAGCACAGGCCTTTGATCAACATGAAGTAAAACAAAAAACAGTTGCTGCTCATTTTCTATTCCTGCCTGGAATAAAGGGTTACTGAAGTGCTCAGAGAAACAGAATTTCTCCTCTTTCAGATCCCCATTGTAAAGCTAATTGCTGGAAATGCTGTTAGGTGATACAGCAAAAGGACCCTACTAGC
Source organism: Strix aluco (assembly GCF_031877795.1). NCBI lineage: Eukaryota > Metazoa > Chordata > Aves > Strigiformes > Strigidae > Strix > Strix aluco. The sequence goes on along the minus strand of NC_133933.1, from coordinate 58,041,169 downwards.
TTTTCTTAACTGTGTCTGTTGCCTTTTCAGGATGAGCCATTCAAGAGCATCCTGCTTCTGCTTCTCTTTTCAATGATTTCTCCTGTTGACAAGAGCATTTACATGAGAATATAGAACTGGCACTGACTGGCACTGTGTTGAGGCTCATATAACTATCAAATTATATTAGATTAGAATAAATGTCATTGACATACAGGAACTTAACACACTCACTAAAGCTTCTGCACTAACAAGTTTGGATATTTACAGAAAACTATTAAAAGATAGTATAACAGTCTGTTCAAAATTAGGGATTTTGTTTTGTTTTGTTTGTATATTCTAGAGAAAGGGAAACTATAATTTATTTAAACTATTATGACAGGTGACATCTGATTAGTTTTGTCCCATCTCACATTTCTGATGGAGACAGATTTGGGGATATGATGAAAAATGTAGTCCAGAGATGACAGAGATATTTCTTACTCTGTGTTATTATATCCTGTAAACAAATATACCTATGCATATGGACACTGTGATGCGAGTGAAACTTAAAAATAATGGATCAACTAATAAAAATCTCAATATTTTTTTAAATATTTTTTTTTTTTACTATTTATAGTCAAGATGTTGTATGGCTGAATCTCAAACCTGTAAAATATACAGGAATGATCTGCAAATCTCACAGCAACAGACAATTCCTATTTCTGGCCAAGCTGAGAACAGTATGTAAAATTCAGGAAGTGGTAAGAGGAAGACTTGTCCAATATTTTGCATCGATATAAAAGGAATTAGAACAATACACATATAGCCTACTGACTAGAAACCATTTGATCCAAAGGTGGTGGCTGAGACACTTATGGAGGGTGGAGACAGATACTGATAGTATTCTTTTCTTGGGAAGGTGGATGAAGTCACTCAACAAATGGCATTTTAAAGTTGTTTCCAGCTAATAATGAAGAATTGTTTGAGACTGCAGAGATATAAATTTGTGCCCAAGCATTCATGAATTGATACAAAGTACTATCATAACACAAAGGATGGAATGAGAGCTGCCGCTCTCATTGAATGAGCTTAAATCAACTCAGGGAACAGATAGGTATATTGATAGGATAATGTAATGTATAAAAGAGTGTGAAAAGTGCCATTTACTGAGAGAGACAGTGTTAAATGCAGAATGGCACAACCTTCTGGTGTTGTGGAAAATGGTAAAAATCTCACAACTCTCCAATAACAAGAAAAATTGAGCAGAAGTTGTAGATAAATGGCATGTGTCAAATATGGAAATATAAAGAGCAGTGCAGGTATGAAGGGATAAAACTCAAATTGAAAAAAACCATAAAGGAATCAAAAGATTATGCAGGTCCATTTGAATGAAGATTAAGACTATTATTTAAACAGGATAGGAGAACTAATAAATGATGTGTCACCTAATATTTTTCTGACCTCTGTCTTCAGCAAAGGATTAATCAGTGCTGACCACAATTTTAACAAAAGGAAATAAGAAAAGTTGGTGCCAAGGAAAGAGTAGCTTCTGGAACTGTAAATTAAACTATGGGTATTCCTGTTACAAAGTGTGATGAAATTCATGGATGGAGGCAGTCCCTGCACTGTTAACAGTTGTCTTGAAGACCCCATGAAAGAACACGGGAAGTCTCAGGGGACTGAAGAAGGATGAACACAGCGCCTATTTTGAAAAGGAGGGGAAAAAAAGGAGAATTAGGGAATTACAGAACTGTCAAACTGACCCCAAAAGACACTTGAACAAATTATTAAATGGCCCATTTATAAGCACAAAGAGATAACAAAGTAATCAGAACAGACTGCATATTTTTTAGGAGCAAAAGTTCTTTAATCAATTTCCTACTTTGTCAGGTTAGATATATCAGTGTGTTAGAATGAAGTACCACATGTGAGATATATTAACTTTAATTATGCTTTTGGCAGTCTCCTGTGTGAGATTCATGTATGCAAATTACAAAATATGGTCCAGTTGACATTATTGTACAGACTATATAAAATTAATTCAAACAGCACTTAGTGTGTCTGCTGTGGAGGGATCCAAATATGTTTGTTGATAATTCTGTGATACTCCTTTTTTTATTATTATTATCTATCTTAATTTAGACTGGCAAAGAGAAAATAGGTCTGTAATTTATGGCTACCTCAAACTGAGAAGGATTGCACACACACTGGAAAGCAGAATCAGAATCCACAGTAATCTTGAAAAAAAAAATCAGTTTACTAACAACAAACTGAAAGTAGCATCCCCAGAGAGAAATCAAAAGTCAGAGTAATAAACTGGGGGAAAAATGTATTGCAAAGGAACCTAGTGAATATTAAATGAAAGACTGAAAATGAGACAACAATATCAAGTGATAGGATAAAACTTTCTGGGACATATTAATTGACATGTTGTATGTAAGACACCACAAATAATTACTGCAGTCAACTTGCTACTCTGAAGCTCTAACCAACGTACTCATCCAGTCATGACCACAATGTTAGGAAGTGTCAAAAATTCTAGCATTCCAGGGCAGAGCAAGAGCAAAAATACAGATTATAACCTATGATCAGTGGTTAAAGGTAATGGTTTACTTAATCTCTTGAAGACTAAGGGTTAGAGAGACATGTTAGCAATGTCCCATATGTAAAATCTGCTAGTAAAAGCATAGCACAGAAATTTGTTCCATATGCAGAGGAGTAAGGAGAAGTAGTCAGCTTAATTTCTGCAACATAGATTAAGTACTAGGAAAATACTCTTAAATAATAAGTGTTGTAAAAAATAAAATGGAGCAAATCAACTCAGGAAGTCATGGAATTTCTTTCACTGGAGGTTTCTAAGTACCACCAGATAAAAATACGTCAGAGATCACAAAACTTATAAGTGCAAAAGAAATGGCTGGATGGTCCCTGTCACTCATTTCAACACCATATTTCAGTTGTTTCAAGGACAAGATTTCCTTTGTCATTTTGCTTTTCTGTTTCTGGCTTAGACTAGTGTGAGGAAATGCCTGAATAAATAATCCTATAATTGTTATGTTCACTTTTTTTGCAGACAAGGATTCATTCTTGGCTCAGTTATGATGAATGTAGCATTCATGACAGCAAGGAGTTTCTAACCTTTTCATTGTGAAAAGGCAACAAATATGACACAGTTTTTATAGTGACTCCTATCTCTTTAATTCAGAAACCTGTAATTCAGAAGCTCTTAAAAGTGGTAAGTCAAAAAATTGTTATGACCCTTTAATCTCTTCCCTTACGACTAATGAGACTGTAAGGTGAAAGAACATAATTGTGCAACAGGTTCAGCTGGTAATAGCAAAAGAGAAAAATCATTTAAATTTCGGTTTGTTTAATTTTGAAAAGAGTGAAGATTCACCACCTTGGTTATTCAGCATTTCCTAAAATTGCTCTGCCAGAGATTTGTGAATTGTATTTAAGTCCTTAAATAGTAAGCAACCTTATGGAATGCTAGGGATGACTTTTAGAACTATGCAATCAATTAACTTCAATAAGTCTATAAATGTATACTTACATATATATACAGAGGTCATTGCATTTTAATGTTTTTACACATTTTTAGAACAACATACAGTTGTGCTTAGCTTTCATTTTGCAGTATTTATATTCAGGATACTTGATATAACAGAAATCACACTTACTGCATAGTACAAAAACATTCAGGAAATGTTTACAGAACAACTGGAAATTCTAACATACTTCACCTTTCAAAACCTTTTTTCTTCAGGTAAAGAGAGCTGCAATGCTAGAAATACTCTTATGCGTTAAAATCCAATTAAATTATTTTAGAGGTTAGAGTTCTGAGAGCAAGGGAACTTACACAAGCATTGTAGATTTAAATGTAATAGACTTCAGAGCACAGACTTACAGAGCAACTTTGTTACTTTTATCTTCTCACCTGAAGTCAGCAAGTTTTTTTTTCTCTCTTTTCTGTGTGGGTTTTTTTTGGTTTTGTTTTTTTTTTTTTTAAATATCAGGGTGCTCCATGGCTCATTATTTGCTGTTCCTTTGATTAAAAGCTGAGGGATTGCCCAAAGAATAATGACAGTTTACCAAGCATGATGTAAGAGTTCTGCATAACTCAAAAACCAGTGTTAATCATCATATTCACTAACAACCCTGGAGATAAGGTCAAGAACTTGCTAATGAAAATTGAAAATGGTAACAAAGTAGGAGAAGTCATGCATACTAGTGAAGATAGAAAAATAATACAAACTGAACTAGAGTTATTAAAACATGAATAGAAAACAGCAGTGCAAAATGAAGTTGGTAATCTATTTAGAGAAGAAAAAAAGGATTTTAAAAGGATACAGCATTCCAAAACTTAACAGCAATTTCAAAACTAGAGAGATCAGGAAAGAAGAAATAGAGGTGAAAGTGGAAGCAGCACAAGTCCACCATTACCAGTGGGAATTTCACCACTGTAACAAGCTTTTGACAACAAACAAATCAGTGGATGTCACATTTTCAGAGCAGGCAGAAAATTGAAGAGTCTTCTGCTTCAGCTCTAATTAGATCTATCCCTTGATCTCTGGCATTTAACCTTATCAGCAGAAAGACCGAAGAACTGGAGGACAATTGGGATAACTGGAGGGCTGAAGGGAAACCAACAAGCCTATACTGGATTAATTACGAGGAAAGAATAAATAATTGCCTATGAACAGCTAGACTGAGATAGCTATAGTCATGTGGAAAGGCTCAAGAACAAACCAAATATATAAACAAAAAATATACTAAACAGAAATAATAGTTAAAAAATGTAGTGATATCAAGCAGTGGAAAGGAACTGGCAAAAAGAAAGTTTGAGATGTATACCATGGGCCTCTCTGACAGTTCAGTCCATCTGGCTGTGGAACAGCTCAAAGGAAATGGCAGAAACCAGCAATACCATTGCTTGCAATGCGTCAAGGTTTGGCAAATGCAGAAAATGTGCTGTAAGGAACATTTCCTTGCCCTAGCAGGAAGAGACACTGCATGATTTATGAAGGTTTTTCAGCTCTAAATTCTGTGATAAAACATACAGCCCTGAAAGTCCAACAAAGCTATACCATTGTTTGATGAAAATACCCTAACCTTTAAAAAGCCTTTTAAACTTATGGGGGACCTTATAAACTTTTCTTCTCTGAGGAAGACATTTAGCCAATTTAGAGGTGTAAAATTATTGAATTAATGAGAAGGAATGTCATATAAATAAATGTTGAGGAAGTATTTCATGACCTCCATTTCTTAGTCACCAGAAGGAAGGCAACTTCTTATAACTAATGGTAATATAAGCTTCTTTGAAAATATAGAGTGCTAGATGACATTAAAAGTATTATTATTGCCTGGTCTGTGTTGGTAACAAATATGAAGAGAACCCATAAATCTCAGCCTATTGGAAGGTATGAAAACAATATTGACTGGTATTTGACATGTCTGATATTTCCTAGGCCTGGTGAACACCTTAATTCTCCCTGAAGTGAATGACTGGAGGGAGAAATTATCTCAGCATCTTCAGGAGCTCCACAGTACTTCCCAGCAGAATCTGGCTGCTTTGAGAAATACAGATGTTTAGCATGTGAATAAGCAGAAATATCCAAAATTCAAATATTTTTCCTGAAAAAATGTTTCATAGCTATTATAATGTATCATATAGTTGTTATCATTCTTTGGATAACTTTTTGCATTATCAGTTTGGGGTTTTTCTGAAACATCCTTGATGTTTTACTTCTCTTGTCCAGTTGTAAACATGGCAGATGCATATTGCCTCTTCACACCTTTCTCTATAGTTTTTGATCAAACTAGCATTTGTCCTCATTTCTACTTTAAACTCTTCTGGAACATTGTAAGCTGTGACCTTTCACTTTGTATGTTTAATCATGCTAAGTCAAGAGAATTTCTGGAATAAGCAGGAATTAAAGGACCTCACTGGTGGTTATGAGTTACTAGAGGCATAATTAATAGCTTTTTTTGATTTAGGAACATATGGGAAATGTCACATGTTGTGGATATTTGATGTGTGTGTGGCTTTTCATTATTTTAATTTTTTACCAGAGAACAGAATAAGAAAGTGTACCTGAAAAAAAAAATTCAAGCAATACAGTCCACAACAATACAATAACATAGCAATATTGCTGCAAGTGCTTTAACCCCAAATACTGAAATACTCATTAGCTGAAGAAATTAACATAGGTAGAATCATTCCCAATTTACCAACTAGGTTAACTCTGCTCCAGGTTAGAACAACAACGTATCTGACTGCACACATAGAAAATTCTGGCACACGTCAACAAGTCCAATCTCTAGATGATCTATTTTTCTTCAGAGTGGGGCAGATTTGTGAGCTGTTCACTGTGTCAATGAAAATTTCCAAATAAGCACATAAAACTTTTCTCATTTGAATTTGTGCTCTGACTCATAAAACCTTTAACCTGGGATTTCTAGTATAATATGCCTCTCAAAGAGAGACAAAGGCTCATCCTGAGCAGATATCAGCAGTGAGGGAGAACATGTATCAGTATCTCCCATGATATCCCATGGAGAAAAATGCATAAAGCATCTGCTAAAAGACAGACAATAGCTTTAGCTGAAACTGTAATACCAATACAGACAATTTATGCTTTGGCTGTCTAATACTGAAGACTCTTCTAACAGCTGGCTCCGATGCTTAGCCAGAAAAATGTTTAACTTGCTGAAGCAATTATGAGGGTCGAATTAAAATGTCAATACTAGGAATAATAAGGTCTCTTACCTATTTTCAGCTTAAGGTAAGAGCAAGTGTAATGGATTTCATCTAGGGAAAACATCTGGTTTCAAATAAAAACTATGCAAAAGGAGGCAGAAGTCATGAGATGTACTGTAATGGATCAAACACTAATGACATTTGTTTCAGAGTTTTGGTCAGGGACATGCTGTAAGCAGCAGTTCTTGTGACTACAAAAGACTAAAGCAAGGTTACAATTTAGATTTTGAAGACACAAGGTGTCTAGTACTTCAACACTTCTTTGCTGCCCCAGTCCCCAGTCTATGTTCATTTTCAACTTTCCCCTGTATTTATTTCACTGCTCACACAACATTCCTAAGGATTCAGTTCATATCTGCCCACAGAGCTCAAATCCTGATCCAGCTGCTGCTTAACTTTTCCTTTGCCCTGCTCAATCAAAAATGTACAACACAACCTTACTAGTTGGTTGATTTAATCGTTTTAGACTCAGTTCCTCTACCAGTTCCTCTACACTGCAGCCATTTTTTTCTGACTGTCCTTTGTCATATTAGCTAGTTCTTTCCTCTTCAACAGACTCAGTACCCTGCTTTCCCACATCCTGTTCTCTGCTTTTCTCCCCAAGGCTCATCCTTCTGCAAGTATGTTATCTTTGCCACTCATGTGTGTTCACAAAAGCCCATCTACAGCTTGTCAAATGCACAGAGCAAATCACGGCATTCTTAGGATACAGGAAAAAAGACAGCTCTCTCGCTATGCTATGACTTTGATAAGCAAACTGTAATTTTACAGATATATCATCTTCTCTGTGTATCATCTCCATTCTTCTGGTTACCTTCTACATTATAGCATTTTTTTCTTTTTTAATAAGCCCTTTACATCAAAGATCACATCATTATACTTGCAGTTTGCCATTCTGCTTGTATTCTCTTCCCCAGACTAATGCAATAATGGGAATACTGAGGTAGCCATAAAGAAAAAGTTCTGAATCACAATGTTAGGGTGTAGAGGGCAGTAGTTGTTGCATTTGATATTAAGAGAAAGAAACCGAGGCAGGACTAGATCAGGCAGCTAGGAAGCCAAGGCAGGGCTAGAGAAAGACACTGAAAAGCCAAGGTGGAGAAAATTGCTGACTTATACCTAGGACTAGAACAGAAGCAAAGAGCTGTGGAGATGAGGCAAGTTCAAAGCAGAGATTGAAGGCAGGAATAAAGAAACAGCAAGATCAGGAAGTTAAGGACAAAAATGGAAGCAAGGAGGAAGGAATAGTGGGCAGACACCTTGCAGTGGTCAGAGGAAAGCCTATGTACCACCTTGCATTACAGCTTGTCCAAACCTCTTCTCTGGGAGAGTCAACAGAAATACAAAAAGACAACTGAGGAACTCACATTTCTCCTTCCCCACTGTGAAAGAAACCAGAGTTCTTTGAATGAGACAGAAAGTCTGTCCAAATAGGAGCCACATACCTCTTCAAATACTTACAGTCACCAAACAGGCTAATAGTACTACTGATTAACTAACAAATTAATTTTTCAGAAATGAATACACAAACAAAAGAGTCTGGAAGAGTCAAGCAGACTTTGATCATGAACACCAAGATTTTTCTTAGCAGATTTATGGAAAGAACTGAGAAAAAGATGGTAATTTTTCAGATACAGGAGAATTATAGGCATATGGCAGTGAACAATTCCTGCCAGAAGAACTAAAACTTTGTCTTAGTCTCTGCTTGAAAATGGAGGCCTGCAGATATTCAGCCCAGTGGAAATCATACCAGACAGCAAGATACAACTAACAATGAAGCCCATAATTTGGGGGTAGAATGAAGTATTCCTACCAGAAGTGTTATGCAGCTCTTCTATACAAACTCAGCAGAAAAATATTCAATCATCTTGATAATAAATTAAAAAAAGCATGATAAACATTGCTTCAAATTTTGATTGACTCTTTGCACTTGTCCATTGATTTATGGAAAATAATTAAAGAAAAATGATAGTTCCATCTCCCATAAGAAAACAGCTCCTTCCAAAATTTGGAGATAAAACAAGTCCTTTCTTTCAAGGGTAGCCGGCAGAGAATATCAAGCAGCAGCTGTTGTATCCAGTGTTGGGCTTACACATCATTCAGAGAGCTCCACTCTACAGAGCCAGCCAGGTGCTGGTGTGCCAATGACTCAGTCTGAGTGATTATTTTCAGCAAAAGTACAGATATGTCCCAGAATTTACATCTAGCACCACAGAAAGTTTTCCAAGTTGACTACAAACATCAAAAATATTTTCAGTAGTTATCTACATTATACATTCTTGAAAAGAACAGAGTTTGACAACAAAGACATTTCCCCCCTCTTTCAAATTACTGCGTGTGGTTACTATTTTGACCAGTCAGATATGAGTCCTTTTCTTCTTTGTAGTAACGGTGGGAACATTATTCATACTAGTAATTAGATGATTCAATGTTTATTTGGATCCAGTATTTGCAATAAGGTGATATGCATTTTAGCTGGTTGTTGATTGATGACATCATTACTGGCCCATTGCAGTTGCTATGGAAACACAACTGGATTTTTCATAGGCCAGGCAACTGAAAAGCTTTAGAGATCTGCTTGTTTCTAATTTTGATAAATAGCTTGTCAGCCAAAGTGTAAACTCCTAATACCTTTTACCTTCTGGAGTCTAGAAGTAGCAGAGAGTTAGTTATCTATATTCTAAGAAGAGTGGATTTCATAAGATCATTGTCATCTTTTCCTGTGGTTCAACACATATAAACAGATCATTACACCAACTAGTGAAGGACTTACTCTTATATCTGAAGTGAGCAGAGTGTTCTTACATGTGGGCACCTTCACAGTGGCTTAAATGAGAAAGTCCAAGTCATGGTTTTTATGCCTCTCCATTCCATTTGCGTTTAGATGTTATCGGCTGCACACATACTTTCCCATTTCTTACAAAACCCCAAGCCAGCAAGTGAGCATTCAGACAGACATACTCCTATTTAAATCTCACATGAAAGTGAAAATACCTAAGAGACCGTTGTGGATTTGACTCTGCCACTACACCCTGAATTTCTGTAAAGCTCACATTCTCTGGGGCTATACTCCCTGAGCATGCTACATTTTTTGAGTATGCAACATTTGATATTTGCAGTTCAGGAGAGGAGACACAGTAAAGAAACTGTAAGACCTGGGTTGGCCCCTTTTAAGATACGTTTATAAATGAAAGCACATTTTTATGCTTGCATGGTTCTGTATAGAAATTGTCATCACAGTTATGAGAGAAGGCAATTATAGAGGGGATTTCAGAATTTAGTTCTGAGCTATGCAGGTTTGAAACTTAAAAACACGAAAGTTCTCTGTGAAAAAACATTTTGAAACTTTCCTCTTTTGAGGAAAATGTTATACAAATTTTTTTTTTCATTTTTGTTTAGTATTTTGTAGTAAACTGTTATTTAAATTTTTTAAGTTGTTTTGAAAAGAGAAAGTAAGACTCCATTGTCTCATAGGTCTAAAAGTATAATTTCACTACTGTTAGTCTCTCCAAAAATCTTTCAGAAACACTTTCATTAAAACCAGTGCAACTTAAATTCCACACATTGTACTGGATGCTACACAACCTCAAAACAGATATAGTGGTTGTGATTCAGTCTCACAGTACAAAACCTTAATTTATGTGTGTACAAGGGGGCATGTTTACTTATATGCCTGTATGTGAACTAGGTGTCAAAGTTGCCGTTACAGTCAAAGAAAATTTAATCAGATGCAGGCAACAGAGACAAAACAGTGGTTCAGATGTCTGGGCAGCATGTTTCTGCTTTAGGGAGACCAGACTGCTTTTTAGGTTGTGTTGACTTGCTCTTCGGTAACTATAGTGGGATTTTGGTCATATGACATACATGTAGAGACCTAAACTGAGACACTTCAGTTTAGATGTCTTAATCTGTAGATACAGCTCAACCATATAGCTGAAAAGTAGCATTTAATCATTCCATATTAAAACAACATAATAAAGGGGGCAGTTGTAAAGGCAGTAGGAGCAAACACAGGTGTTATGCTTGGGTATTATTCCTCTCTTACACAATAATGCATTATGTTTTCATCTGGAAAGGCAAAACTTGGGTTTGAGTATATGAAAATTCAGCTGAGTGCTCACACACAGAAGTCTGTAAAAGAAGGGTCTTAGCGTGGCCTCCTACAAAGGAGTGAACTTAGGGGTGGCTTTACTGGGCAAAATGCCTAACTTGAGTGTGCTCTTAAAGAAATTTGTGTCATGCAATGAATGAGCTACTGAAGAGCCTTCCCATCCTTACATCCTCCTCTAACAGCTCTGACCAGCTTAGTTGAACGTCAAGTATATTCATTTACTCCCACAGCTCAATTTAGTTTAAAAAGGAACAGTAGAAAATCAAGCACTATATTTCACACTTTTACGTCATGACAATATTCAAACTCACTATTTTCCTAGAACTGTTAAACAGACTTTCCAAGTGCATATTTCTTTTCTGAGGAAGGAATACAGTTCCAGTGCAGATGCTGGCTTTTGTCTGTTCCAGAAATGGATCCTAAACCCACAGAAACCATTCAGTAATTACAAGCAACAACCAACCTAGCACATCTGCACTATCTTTATTTAGCTCAGAAATGTCAAAAGGAAAGACTACATTTCCTTTTATATTACCAGGTTTAAACACTTGAGTTTGAGACTGAACAAGCAGCATCACATTTCTTTAATCACCGAGCTACTAGAAAGCAGCTTATCAGTATTTTCAAATGAAAAAAACATTTTAAAGTATGATTTGCATACATGTGTAGTAGTCCTTAATGGTTTATTAAGGACTACCAAGTTTTAAGCCATTCTGCAAAATCAATCAGGTAATTATTTCCCTTGCTTAAGGAGATTATATATGACTTTTTATTCAAATAAATGCAAATAAAAATAACCTATATTCTCTTGGTTAGAATGTGCTATTCTTGCACTGGTGAACAATTACATGAATGTTTCTACTGAAGTCATCATGCCAACTTCAGTAATGAAGTGTTCAGCTAGATGAGTAAGAGAGAGACTGTGCAATTTAATTTAACAAGTAAAGGCTGTTGGTTAATATTCTATCAGACTTTGCTACAATGAAAATTAACAATATAAGCAGTTTTGGTTAGACACCAAAGGTAAGAAATTTTGTCAAACGAAAAACAAACATTTCTGGAAATTCTAAGTGTCTTCTAAAGAAGGATTTAGAGAAAATGCCAACTCATATGTGATTGCAGTGATGCCATCCTGGTGTATCCATGCATTTACTATGGCATTTAAAGCAATGCAACCTCCCAAAATGAATAGCACAGAATGGCTTAGCAGAACACAGTGAAAAATAATTAATTCTCCCTTCGAAATCCTTTTGCAAAATATGCTTCCTTTCTAGTTCAATTAAAACCATCCAAATCCCAATATTTCCTTTTTTTGATTTGTTCACATGATTTATTTAATGCTGAAATCTTTTATTTATACGGGGTTGTGCAGTAATTTATTTATGAAAGAGATTATTTAACTGAACCAGCAGTGAATTGTGCGTGAGATCACCTATGTCCATAGAGAGCTCAACTGAAGTCACCCAGATCCCACTCAAATGCAATGAATCTTTGAGCTGTGACCTTAATCATGGCACTTAGCTCTTCCTTTTAAAAGAGGGTTCAGATGCAGAGGGTGCTACCAGTTATACCATGTTCATCATAGATGTGTGTTGCCCACTTGTTGTTTCCAAGTTACAGATTTTTTTAATTCCCATCACTTACACTAAAAATTTTGTTATGGGCAAAAGGAACACCTTATATGCAAACCCAAGAATTTATTGTCAGTTTAATTAGTCTTAACAGCCTGATCAATTATTTTTAATCTAGTCACAATAATACTAAAATTATATTACATACATAATATAGCATAAAACATAGTATAATTTATTGTATATCTATAATTATATACAGCTTAAATTATTTATATCCAGACATTCATGCCTGCCTTTGATATTTTGCCCGCCTTCTAAAGGTCAAAAGCTTGGAAAGCAATGAGAGGATGCAGGGGAGGGGAGAAAAGAATGGGAGTCTTCAGTATCCAGAGAACTTTTCCAGGAGGAGAGTGATGATGATGGTTTCTTTCCCCTCACTCAGAGTAATTTTTATGTTTGTTAACATACTCTACACCTTGCTTTTTCTTCATTGGTCAGCAAGTCCACATTACAAGTAAACTCCCATTATATTTTTTTTCTTACTGTTCTTTGTTCTTTTTGTTATGCCTGTGTTGTGGTTTAACCCAGCAGGCAGCTAAACACCACACAGCCAGTGGATGGGGAGAGAATCAGAAAAAAAAGAAAAATTATTGGGTTAAAAAAGTAAAATTCATGAGTAAAATCATGAGATATAGTTTGATAGGACAGAAAAGGAAGGGAAAATAATAACTATAATAATGATAAAATAATTAGAATATACAAAACAGGAGATGCACAATGCAGTTGCTCACCACCCGCTAACAGATGCCAGTTCCTAAGCAGCAGCCCCTGGCCAGCTCTCCCCTAGTTTATATACTAAGCATGGTGTCATATTGTATGGAATATCCCTTTGGCCAGTTGGGGTCAGCTGTCCTGGCTGTGCCTTCTCCCAGCTGCTTGTGCCCTGCAGCCTACTCACTGGTGGAATGAGAAGCTGAAAAGTCCTTGACTTAGTGTAAGCACTGTTTAGCAATAACTAAGATATCACTGTGTTATCAACATTATTCTCATCTTAAATCCAAAACACAGCACTGTACCAGCTACTAGGAAGAAAATTAACTCTATCCCAGCTGAAACCAAGACAGCCTCAAGCAGGTTTTACCAAGCTCCCAAGGTTGCATTCCTGTGCTGGCCACTGGCGAGCTGCTTATAGCACTGGAGCCTCCAGTATCAATCTACACCTGTACTTTTAAGACCTCTGCCATCACCCCATGCCTTTACTGCTCTGTGCTGCAGTTTATTGTAGACTTACAAGTAGTTCATTCTACATACAATAAGCACTTTTTATTATCTACTAGTTGCAGAAATAATAATAAACACAACCACACAATTATAGAGAGCTAAACAAAAGCTAAACAAAGTAGGTAATAGTCACCTGGTCATTGGAAAATTGGTGCTGCAAGCTAAAACAAATCTCCAGGAAGGCCAAGACAAAGCCTAGCAGAAAGCCTGTGGCCTGTTACAAGCAATAACCACCAAATTTACTGGGCTACAGCATTACATATGTCATCTGAAAGGACAAAGATAATCTTAGCTGGTGGTTTCTAGGATAGAAAAAATTCAGTGACAGATTTCTGTAGCAAAAGTAGATCTGGAATCTACCTCTGAACACCATATGTGAGATAAAGCTGACAGAATATCATGCTTGAAGTTAAGTCTACTGAGGTTGAGTTATGTATCCGTGTAAGATCAAGGAAATGACATAGGAGTCATGCCTGTTTACTGATATACACCCAAGGATATATTTGTATGTCTAATTGTCTACCTTATACTTCAGAGTAATAAGGTGCACATGTATAATATTTACAAACACATACCAGTCTTTCCCTAACCCTTTCTGTCCTATCTGCTCAGCCGAACAAGCCAACAGACCAAATACCAAAGGAACTGTCTAAAAAAGATTTTGAACCCTTGTTTCAGAAATCTCAAAGACAACTTGCTCTTCTAATATTCTATTTGGTCCTATATAGTCACCACAAACCCAAAACAATTCATTTCACTGCAAGATGACACTTGAATGATGTAAATTTTTTCCTTTTACAGTGTGACAGGTAAGATCTACAATTTTTCATGCAAGATTTTTCTTATCTTGATTGCAGTATGTTGTTAACACCATCATGTGACTTCTTCCATATAGGAGTACTTCCTTCCTGCTGTTTGCATCCCCTTCCATCTATGTCCATTTCTAGTTTCATTGTTTACCTATGAAATTTTAAAACATGCCCATATTAGGCTAGGTCTGTGATTAAAATATTTATGAACATCACATAGGTGCCATGGGAACAAAAAAGGTAAGCTGTGATTTATATATCCAACAGGTTGCTAAGGAAAGAAGCATCTTTTCCATTATAGGCTGCATGACTGCAGGAAAGCTTTCACGAAGATGCAATCCTTGTAGAAAGGAAACTCATAGGTCATCAAGTAAGAATAATTTATTTTAAGTTACATGAAAGCTTTCTGTTTAAATTCAGGGGAAGCCTGGTTGTAAAAAAAAAAAAAAAAAAAAAGAGAAAGTGTCCACTGCCAAAGGCTCCAACTTACTGTATCAAATTGTCCCTTACTCTCTTTGTACTATATGAAAGAATCAGTTTATTTTCACATTGTGGTATTGTCCTTTATAATACAGGATTTCACAGAAGGTGATCTTATGAAAAGTGAATAGGAAGACAAAAATATTGAAAGGAAAAGCCCTTCACATCCAAGACAGCCATGTCTAGCACATTTGAACTTTCAAATAAACTGTTGGCATGGCAACAAAAACCATTCATAGTTCAGAGATAG
Source organism: Strix aluco (assembly GCF_031877795.1). NCBI lineage: Eukaryota > Metazoa > Chordata > Aves > Strigiformes > Strigidae > Strix > Strix aluco. Next base: position 58,025,943 of record NC_133933.1, on the reverse strand, counting down.
AACTGTGGGATTTATTGTGTATTCACACAACTCTGTGTATTCATATTCAAAAATACATTTTGAAGCCTCTGTTATTTGATTAAAGACAGATGTTCCTTGGTATATATTTTCCAAGCCCAATAGATCCAATAAAATTCTTCCAATAAATGATTATAAATGACTACTGCTCCCCAAAAGCAGTTAGAAAAACAGTTTTCTGACCACTCCCACATAATTTAAGTTGCTCATGTTTGTGAACAGAATTTGTATATTGGTTTTGCTTCTGTATTTGGCACAGTTTCTGAAATGTCACTGCAGGGGATTCTGACATTGAAGTAACAAATTATCAGATGCAACACAAACACCAATACCTTGTAAGTGTAATTTTAAGTATCAAACAAGAATGGTATTTATGAAAACCAGCCCTCACCTTGAATTAGCATCAGTTATAGCCTGACATGCAAGATTCTTTTGATATGATAAAGCAAAAGGCTCATCTAGATGTTCCCTGAGATACATGACACATGAGGGAGTCATCTCCTTCGTATTCCATTCATCTATCTAGCTTACTCATTCATGTCTTGAACATGCTGAACTACAAGATGTCAGAAATGTCATCAAGGTATCATTTAGCCCTCTCACACTAAAGAATGCTGAGCATTTTATTGCTTATAGCTGTACCAAGAATACATACTGACAGATGCTTAGGAAGTTGTGTTCATTTTTGCCATACAAAATTAAAAGGCACATCTCTCTGATGCACTCTACATGATTATCTTGGCCAATAACACCCACCAGTCCTGAGCAGAGGGCATCCAGCATCCTGCTTGGCTGAAACTATACTGTGCCATTTTTAAGAATAGTCCAAAAGGCTGGTGCCATCTGGATCACTACCTTTTCTTAATGCATGAGAAGCAGTTGTAAGCATAAAATACAAAATCCAACATCTGAGTTCTACTGAGAGAGTATGGCCAAATGATTAAATCTGTGAGGTGCATCTTGTATGCTGGTAAAAGGAATCCCAAAACTGTCATCCATCCTCTTTACAGAAGCAAAAGCCCAGTGTTGCTCCTAACATATGCTAATCAAGCTACTCTTACTGAAAGCATTATCAGTGCCATGAAAGGTAACCTCATGTTCATCACACATCACCATTCACTGTCCAGCTCATTTTCATTCAATGTAAAGATGTCTTACTTCACTGATATGTTACTAAAGCACGGTAGATCAAGCAGTCAATGTGAATTTGCTTTGTAGCCTACTCTAGTAATGGAAATGCTCCAAGAAAACTGGCAAAAGATGTAGTTTGTGGTACTTGGCAAGATAACACAGTATGTGAAGGCAACGCATCTTCAGAGAAAACAAACAAATCAACAGGCATTTAATCACTTTCAGAATTCACTAGCTCAAGGGAATTTAATTCCAATTCCTGTATAGGTTCAGTATAGAAGTGTGTATGTATGTTTTCTGGTGAATTCTGCCTTAAGCATCAGTTGACACTACACTCTGCAATTTAGACAAATCCTTAACTAGAATTCTCTGACACAAGACCTCTTGCTTTATTAGATCCTGTTTTAACCCTGTTATGCCATAGTGGGTAGACACCATTTCTGGGCAGTCAGCAAATCTCATTTATTGTGGCCAAGGTCATATTTTCTATTTTGAACCAAAACATCCATCTGTCACCTCACTTTGGCCAAGGCTGTTACTGTATTTGACTTCTCTTTCTGTCAGTCTGCATGTCCAGCAATGAATCTCCTTCCAATTTAACAGGTCTTACCAAGGTCTTTAAATACTAACCGTAAAAAGAAAGAAATCGCCAACTTTTTTTAAGAGTTAAAAATATTTCCAACCAAGATCAGTATCCACTTTTTTTGAGTGCAAATACTATGCTGGAAAGCTGAAGAAATAATAAACTCCATTTGCAATGCTAATTGTCTTGCATTAAAGAACAATATCACTTTTATCTTTTCTTATATCCTCATTACACCTGAATTCACTACATTTTTCAGTTGTCACGCAGTAACGAACTCTTTTCCTAATGGGCATTCAGTACTAAGTCATTTACACAAATTTATTTCAGTAACAAATTAATTCCAGAAACACCACAACTAATAAGCACTGATTCCCTGTCTAGTTGGTTTCTGCATTTCTACATAGTCCCCCAGTGAATAACCACAGAGCCTCTGCTAGCCCCTTCTTTTCTTTGACCTCAGACTCAACAGAAGTACCTCTGGTCCCATCCCTGTTGATTGCCTGGCCAGGGAAGAGGTGCTGCTTGGTGAGCCAGGAGACAGAAGAGGTAACTTTAGCTTTCACGGAGCTGAAGAACACTGCTTTGGGGTTTCCCCTCTGCACAGATGCTGATTGTAAGACTGGTAGGAACTTTAATCCTGAAGAACTTTACTTGTCTGCCAAATCTTTTTGAAATTGGCCAAAAGGCTCAATACTTATTCTAGGCTGCCTGATTGGCAGGCAGATGGCCTGATCATATAGGGTGTTTTTTCCTGTAGACGTTAGGGTAGGAAAAAGAGTGAATTTCAGCTGAATTCACTCCCTCTCACATTCATTTTTAGAACTAAAATTTTAATAACCAAGTATTCAGATGCTCATCTCTTCCGGATCTAGCTTTGCCAGTAGAAAGTGTGAATGTCCATGAAGTAAAAGTTACACTATGTTATTAAAGAATGTACTCAGAATTTGGTTGTTTGGTTTTTTTTTTCCTTGTGAAGGGGAAATGTGTGTTACATGTAAGGGCATTCCATCAAGGCTGTGAAATAAGAACTTCAGCAAGCTTATAAATGCAATAGTTCTTACAAAGGAAATGTCCCAGATCCTTAAGCTTCCCAAGGACAGAGTCAACTGCTTTTTTATTATTATTACTTTTTATTTTTGACAAATGGATGCTAGATGTCTATTTTTCGATTTGCATCTCTTTCACCACTATCCATAACAGCCTTTTACAGAATTATTTTACACAGCATTTCTTATTACTGACTGATGGTACATTTCTTGCCAATACCAGGTACTTCAATTTGGAACCATGTTGTATATCCATATTTTGTCCTCTCTCCCCATTTTTTACTTTGATGACAGAGTTTTTTTAAGTAAAAACAAACATATAATGACTGGGAAATCCTTACAGGCTGATGTAAGAGACAAAGTAGTCTTAGTGTTTTCAAATAATCTTTTTTAAAAAAAATCAGTTTCTATAAGAACTGAAGTGTTTATATAATTGGTGATGAGATATGAAGACTTCTATCAGTATTCAGGTCCAGCCTTATTACTGAAAGTTGATACTTGTTGAGTAGATCACCACACCAAAGTATGTCTGTTATTGACTGTTTACTGATATGAATCCAGTTCCTTGTGAAAAAAAAAAAGCAGTGCCATTGGAACACAAATGTTGGCATATCATTTGGTATCACTATTCAGGAGGCCAGATATGGTTGTCTTCTTTTACTGGGAACATTATATTGTTGGGTGTTACAGTATATCTGTTCAGCCCATAAAGGACATAGATTTCTGCTATTTTCCCTCTAGTATGCTATGTGAAAACTAGCTTTAATTTTTTTCCAAAAATAATTTTAGAAATTATTAATACACTCCAGTTAGATAGCACACATTTGTTCCCTGTGATCTTCCTTATATAACCAAAGTATTGTTTGACTTTCAGCATGTTTTAGCTTCAGGACAACTGAGGGAAATATACAGATGCAATCAGTATAATAGATAACACCTGAAAGCACAGCTCTTCTATCTATAAATCAAGAGCAAAGCACTAAACACATCAATTCTCACAACACTCCTGCAGAGAAACAAAGACAAGAAAGCATTACTATGCCCATTTCACAGACTGCAAAAAGACCAGGCATTTGCAGGAGTGATTTGCTCAGGGCCACAAAGTAGAAATAATGATAAATCAGCATTTTCTTCCTATCAAGCTTCCTATCAGCTAAAGATGACCATCTTCCTTCTCTAAGCTGGAAACAACATACAGTCCCCAGCCTGCACTCAGAAAAATTAGTCAAAGAGATGTAGCAATACAATTGTAAAACCTCTGAGGAAAAATAGGTCAATAATGTAGCCCATAGCCTGATACAGCTAGAGTCATTGAAGGTTATTTCTCCAAAAGGTGCTGGAAAAAACAAAAAACAGGTGTTTGTGCTGATGGGAATAAGGATGAAATCCAACACTTGTTTCTGTTCTCTTAATAACCCTTAATCCATGATTTCTGGTGTCCAATCTTAATGACACTAAATCTTCTGAAAGTCAGCTGTGCTAGAAATGTCAAGCAGTGATTCAAAAAACATTCACTATTAATGCAGTAGCAGCTGACCACAAACACAAAATTCAGGATTCAGAAAGTTGGTCTCAGGACTCAGTCTTATCTGAAATAATAAAAACCATGTTTGCCACAGTTTTTTAACCTTTTAAGCAAGTAGAAGCCATGGAGTGTGAACACACCCCAAAAAACAATCTCTGAGGTATGTGTATTCTGATGTATTAAAAGCTGTAAAAAAAAAAAGTGGTTTGATTGCATATGTTCTCCTTTACATATGTAAGCACTCTACACTGCCATAAATGAAACAGATGCCAGATTGCAAGGCATAAAGATTCTTTCTTATGAAGCAAACATGCAAACAAGCCAGGCCTAATCATTGTCAGCAGTTGTTGCTGAATCATGGTCAGCAAAGCATGGTAAATAGTCCTTACCTTGCCATAACCTACCATGATAACAACTCTATGTCTGTATCCCCAGCACAGCACTGCAATCCCTCCCTCACCACAAACACTGACATGCCAAATGCATTCTCTGGGCTCAGCAAGCCTTGCATCAGGTCCTGCTTCTGCATGATGATCTGGTGAAAAAGGAAAGTTAGGGAACAACTGGTGTGGAATAATCACAACTGCAGAAGAAACTGATAGTTATCTAAACCTCTGTGCTTGAGACTGGCAGGCTCACTCCATTATTAGAACATGTTAATTAGTATATGCTCTCTGATTTTCTCTCTGGTACTGTTCTTGGCACATAGAAAAAAAAGTTGAAAGTGTTAATTCACCTTATAAATTAACACATACACAATGGGGAAGTGCTGTTTGATTATTTTCAGTTTGGCTAACTTCATAACACTTCAAAAACCAAACCCTAGCCTCATAGCTATGTGAAATTGTCATCCAGTAAGAATCTTGTATCAAATATCACAGTCATAATGTGTTGATGAACAGAGTTTTTCATTTTGATGCAACTATGGAGTGTCAACTGGTAATCAAGGAAATGCTTAGTAAGATTTTCTTACTTTCAGTGAATTCCAACAGAGACGGGAGGTGTCTGATAAGAGACAAACCAAGAAGGAAGAAGATGTAAGAAAGGAAATTCTTGCTGATCAGTAGATCAGAAGCCCTGAGCTAAGCACACAGAGAAAACCTATCGCTAGGGATGCCGAGCAGTTCTGAAATCTCTCCTACACAGCTAAAATCTGAACTGGTGTGACACTGGTTAAATGGAAAGAAAAGGAAGGAAAAGTTACGACTTTCCTTCTCAAGGTAGAAGAGAATTATTTAGAAGTATTTATGAGACAGCCACATGTACTTACCAAACGTATCTTTTGGCTCAAGCAGTGCATCAGAGGGGACTGTGCATTGTGCCCTGCAGAGAATCCCAGTGCAGGGGCAAGGAGACCTTGCCTAGAGGATGTGAGACTTGGGCAGGCTCTATCTGGCCAACACCACCTGAGCCATTGATATTTTAAATGGTATCGGCAGATTTTCTGCAAATGGTAGCCTGAAATATATGATTGTACACTAAGTCTTTCTATACCAAAAAACAAAAAAATTAAAGCAAAACTTCAGTGTTTTCCAGGTAAAATTGTAACATTGGGGTACCCTTCGGAAACAGTTGCTGCTAACTACAGAGAGATGATGACACTGATAATATGCTGTCTTTGCTGTAAATATCACCCTTTGTTCCTCAAAATACAGGGCTGCTATTTACATCTTTGTTGCAGCCAAGGTTCAGTTTCTCCTGTAGGTCAGAGCAGAAGATTACTTAATTACATACTTTTATGACAGAAAATCACTGATTCACATCTGCCTTTGTATCAAAATACATCCTCCTTTCATCTAGCTGTATTAATTGCATCAAGTATGCATAGTTTGTATGCTGCTGTAAAAGAAAAGTACATCATCTAATTTTCTAATACAAACAATAGATTCAGGAAATTAGTCATATTCTAAATTGAAAAGTTAGGACACTGTTCTGTGAAAATGTGTATTCATACCACAGCTGATTGTCGATGTGAAGCCAAATTACTTTTCTATTACCACAAATATGACACCAGTCATTAACTTCGATATAGATAAAAGCCTAATCAAAAATCTAGGTCATGTTGTCTCTCTAAAATAGCCCCAAGATTACTTCTGACATTTGTTCCCTTTGAGAAACTTCAAATACTAAATTTTAGAAGCTGGTATAAAATGCCTAACACTTTTCAAGTGAAAAAAAAATAAAGGAAAGTTTAACACACCACATCGGCGACAGGTTCTATCTCTGCAGGCTTGCAAGCTTCAGGAGCACTCTAGCTTTTAACATAAGAGAAGTCAGTTTTTCTGTGCCACTCAACAGAAACCAAAACCAAAAAGGAGTCCAGAGGTATCAAAACAGTTGCCCAAGGCCCCAGAGATACACCAAGCACTCAAGAGATCCCCTCTTGAGCTTCTGTGAGGTCAGCAAAGCCTCCAACACTTGTTGGCCCTAGCTATGAACCAGAGCTTCTTGAATCCCCACCCTTGGGCCAGTAGTTCCCACTCCAACAGTGTTGAGAAAGAAACTAACTGAAGACAACTTCAGGCTTTGCTTTCCCTGAGTCCCATCTTCAGATTTTTTCAGGGATTGTCAAGTACACCTTCATCTCCTAGAGGCTCTTGTGTCTTTGGAAAAAATATTCCCATCTCACAAGTAAATTTAAGCTTAGCCAGAACAAAAATGTCTCAACATCACAAACCTACCTTCTGCTTATGTACCAGTAAAGAGCTTGTGTGCCACTTCTAACAAAGAAGGTATGTCAATTATACAAGTACATCTTTTCCAACATTAAACTTATTTTCTGAAGGGGCATGAAAATGTAGATAATATGAAGTATAAGACTGGAGCAATGACAAGGAAGCACATGCTAAATGGCCACCTTCTCACTTCAGACGGTTTGGCTGGATATTCTATTGACATAAATTTAACTGCTGACTAACAAATATTTTGCTGTACAGACATGCCCTCTCCTCTCAAACCATCACTGGATTTTTTGGCCACAAGTTATACTCTGGAAATGATAAGAGAAACTGTGAAAGTGCAATTAATTTACCATTCAGAAAGATTAGTTCTTAAAGCATGAGGCGAAAAAGAATTTAAATAAAACCTTAAACATAGCAAAGAGTGAGTAGATAAAGAACAATGAAATACAACAGCCTCTTACAACAATGAGATCACATATGTCAGCAGTATGAAATATGTGATTATAAGACAATGTAAGAGAAAGAAAAAGATTAGACCAAAATCAAATTCTGTCTTGGCAATCACAAATTCAGACTCACTGCTCCAGCGTGAGTCCCCCATGGGGTCACAAGTCCTGCCAGCAAACCTGCTCCAGTGTGGGCTCCTCTCTTCCTTCAGGCCCACAGGTCCTGCCAGGAGCCTGCTCCAGTGTGGGCTTTCCACAGGGTCACAGCCTCCTTTGGGCATCCACCTGCTCTGGCATGGGACCCTCCATGGGCTGCAGATGGGTATCTGCTCCACCATTAACCTCCATGGGCTGCAGGGGCACAGCCTGCCTCACCATGGGCTTCACCATGGGCTGCAGGGGAATCTCTGCTCTGGTGCCTGGAGCACCTCCTCCCCCTCCTTCTTCACTGGCCTTGGTGTCGGCAGAGTTGTTGCTCTCATATATTCTCACTTGTCTCTTCAGCTGTAGTTGTTGTTCCCCCCTCTTAAATATGTTCTCATGGAGGTGCTACCACCATCACTGATGGGCTCAGCCTTGACCAGCAGTGGGTCCATCTTGGAGTCAGCTGGCATTGGCTCTATCAGACACAGGGAAAGCTTCTAGCAGCTTCTCACAGCAGCCATGCCTGTAGCCACTACCAAAATCTTGCCATGCAAACCCAATACAGACACCATGAAGTTCACAATAAGTGGCTTCTCTGAAAATGGTTGGTGTCAAAACAAACAGATTTTTTTAAACCTGGGACTAATCTGCTTCTTTTGCTTTCCAAACACTTATTTTGTGGCAGCTGTGGTAAGCAGCCAAGTGATCTCATCTGTTCCCAAAGGAGCTCCATTTCTATGAATGGTCACTACTTTTCTGTGTTATGCAGCTAGAGGATTGGAGTGTAAATTCACCATTAGATGTGAGGATAACAGTAAACAAAATAACCAGCCAGCCAGGTCAAAACTGAGGGACAGTATCAACTTAAATTCATTATTTACTATGAAGATCTGGTAATGGGAAAATCTTTACCTTTTCCTATCATACCTCAAGTATAACAGCTGTCAAGAGATAAATGTCAAATATTGGAATAATCATTAAAAACCAGAGCCTAATTCAAGTTCAGATTTAAGAATATTTTTTTTTTGTGATTCAACATTTTTGAAATAATATTTCCGATGTCACTGGTCCTTCCACTGCTCAGAACAGTGTCCCTCTGCATTTTATTCTAATCTAAAAAAAATGTTTAAAAAAATAACATCAAAAATAATTTATATGATGTACAAGCTGGTTTAAAATTACTAGAAATGGAATCCGGGTTTTTTTGAAGGAACTATGATTCAAAATTCAGTTAATGCCTTCAAAGGGCCAAAGACTATGCATGACTAGTTTCATAGTACCAGAGCCTCCAGGAAAGAAGTGCTCTATACCTTATTTCATGCCAGATACACTCTGACTTCATTTAAACATCACTAGGATAAGACTGCAAGAATTATACAAGAGGGACACTAGCTTTGCCTATCAATGGACTCCACAGGTGTTTGTACTGCAGTGGCTGTAATCATCTCACAACTGAACTGTGAATGAATGGGAAGGTTTCGGTGTGCAGGGTACACAATTCAGTAAGCTGGATTTTGTGAAGCAGAGAGAAGCTAGGGTGGAAAAAAGGCAGCTGTAACACAGAGGAGGCAAAATACAAGAATCTGAGGGAAAAAATAAGTTGGTGAAGGAGAACAAAGTGAGTAAGCATAACGTGAAAATGACCACGTCAACAAAGGAGATGCGCACACACACACACGCTCATAGCCAACAAAAGTAAGAAAAAGAGAGCATGAGAAGATTCAGCAGAATGAAAGACTGGATACAATGTTTAAGTGCGAAGGTGTGCAAGATCATTTACTGACATCCTAACATGACTTCTTACTCTTTGTTGTGCTTTTTAAACAAATCTGTGCAAACAAGAACATTGTCCCTGCTCCAGCCTGTATAACCCCAATAAGAAAAGCGAGGACAGAAGTGGGAAGCCCACATGGGAGGAACCACCACATTTCCCAGAAGACCAAAGTGATCCAAAATAAGCAAATCTACACCAAAAGGTGACCTCCAGCTCTCATCTACTTTACCAGGGACCCCTCTGTTACCAGGGGGTAGGAGAAATGAGGTTGTTCCCTCTTTACTGACAAAATTCCTTCCTTCCTCAGCAACAGACCTGATGCTGTCAGCACAGGATATTTTTCTGCCCTGAAAGGCAGAAGTGTTTCACAGAAAACCTGTTTCTTTCTCTCTATATAAATGTTTTCAAACCTCCATGTCTGATGCTGGAATTATAGGTCTGGATTTCTCTTGCATGACTTAGGATATGTGTTGTCCCTCTAGCCAGGGGAGCAGGGAGATGGAGGGATGGACAGACAGACAGGTGCCTTCAGAAGGTAACTCAGCCATCTGTAGAGAGTTCAGGGTGACTGCTCTCCTTTCTCAGGTACTGCAGGAAGAACCTAACCTCTAACGGGAGGACTGTGAGCCTGAACAACCTCCACTTTGGTTCTCTTGTCCTCTTGCTGATAGAACATTGTCTATATCATGGAGCTTTTCTGTTGTAATGCATGTTTGCAGCTGCTTGCTAAGGAGTTTTTTGTTTAGGGAGTGTTCACTCTGCGTTCCTCTCATGCATATATTTTTATGAGTATAGATAAGCCAGCACTTAAGTTGTATACCTGTCTCAGACTGCATACCAGTCTCAGACAGAAGCCTTGTATTTTGCACATTCCTTAAGGATAAAGGGAAAGCTGATCTTGAGTAAGGATTTTGAAGGCAAGTCACTGTTCTATGGGGAGCCAATGCAAACAGATGATGGATTTGAGGTACTCAGAGTATCCCATGTTGCTGAGAAAGCATGTTGCAGTGTCCCATGCTCCTAAGGATTTGAGTCTATATAATTATTATATTGTGTTTGTGTAGTTCACAGAGAAGAAAAAAAAAAAAAAGATTTGTATTGCTATCATTATCCATGAGAACGGGATGGAGTCTCAGACTACTGCAAATAGTGGGAGATTTTGATTTGTGGAGTCACTATCCGCAGGGATTTCAAAAGCATTACTAAAGCTACAAAGAAATGGATGAATAATACATCTTCTGGAAATTACACTTGTGGGGAGATCAAAATTATTCACCAATTTGGAAAGCATGAAGGATTAAATATTATGACAATTTATTTTGACATTCTTTAGAAGAAATAGTTTCAATATTTTCAAAATAGGAACATTCTGACTTTCTATTTTGAAATAGCATATTTGTTTTGAAATTGACACAACATTGCTCTGGATTTAACAAAAATGTTTCAGGTTGGCAAACAATAAAATTTTTCTTCCTGCTGAGAAAAGAAAACAAACTATTAAAGTCATTAAAAGTTGTTTTAGCTTGTTACAAGCATTGTCTCCAGAATGTTTAGTTCAGCCACTAAACTTTCAAAAAGATGACAAAATTTTCATTCCTACAGCTTTTTGAAAAAAGAGGGGAAAAAAGCAACCGGAGATGCATACCTTTCAAAGACCTTAGTTCTGAGGTTTGTTTTTCCTTGACTGCTACCCACTGAAGCATAAACTGACTTCCTATGTTGGAAACCCAAGATAAGCGGATACATATCACCTACAGCACTGTTTCTCCCTCTGTACATCTGTCCCTATCATTTAGCTCCCCATATACTCCATAATGGTCAATAGACCCTGGATCCTTCAAGAGGGATGTAAATCACTACCTACCTTATGGGGGAATTTCAGTTACACAGCAAGGCTCCTTCTGCTTCTCAATTTGAAAATTTGTGGCAGTTTCATTTAAATGAATCACAGAGCTTTATATTAAGTTACATACAACACGAAAAATGCAGTCAATACAACAGTTGATGTCTTATTTTTATGTTAAATTCAATTTATTCTTACAATGTCTCCACTATTTCAGCTTTCACTATGCTGAAGACTTAGGCATTAACAATGTGTGGAGTTTATTTTAGAGACTGCCGGGAGCAGAGAGAATCTGGACAGGTGAGGGGCAGGAACATGAAGCTCTGCTTGCCTGGAGACACAAAAAGTGATTTGGGGTTAACAGGAAAAGTAAATTTGAATCTGGTAAAATACCTGGCAATGAAACAGCAGCTCTTAGATTCTAAAGCCTAGTTCTGCAGTGGGAACTGCAATCTCAAAGTCATAGATTACATGGAACTCTGAATATTACAAATGGCTCACAAAAATAGTTTTCTCTAATCCAAGGACTCTGGCTTAAGGAAAACCTAAGCTTTTAAAAGGTGAAGGGCTAGATTCTGTATTACAACTTTCATTGGCTCAAGCCAGAAAAGATGGAGCACGACTTGAGATAGGTCTCCATCACTTTGCAGTATCTGTTTTTGGAATTTTCAGAGAAACTCAGTGTGCCCATACAATCTGAAAGAACTACAGGACTTCGATACAGACAGTTTCCCCTCCAGGCTCCCAGACAACCTCTTTCCATGGTCATTGGGACAACTGGCACAGCTGCTCCTGCTGATCCTGAACACCTCCACTTCAGCAGTGAGGTCATGGCTCCAATACAATGTCAAAACGGGGCATTAGTAAGTACATATATTTTATCCTAAACACCGCAGCAAGTCTCTTTTTAAAAAAAAGGGGAAAAAAAATCCCTCTCTTCTGCTTGGTGTTTGGTCTTTCCTGTACATTCTTTCCTAGATCATTTTTGCTCAGTTTTAAAATATTATTACTATTTGCATGAGTTGCAGTAGTAACCAGCAAACCCAGTTATGAGCCAAGGTCCCCTCTCTGTGTATGGTACTGCACAGACCTAAAAGATTGTCCCCTCCCCAAAGCATTTGTAGTCTGCAGAACCTTAAAAACAGTGGGTTTAGTTAGAAAGAGACATGAGGACAAACATAATGTTATGTCCAACATAAATGATGAAAATGAATCCAGGGAAAGTCCTGTTCGCTTTCCATTAGGAAGACTTGATTCAATTAAAAGCCAGAAAATGTACACAGAAGACATCCTCTTATATTCAGACTAATGTGTGGAACTCACAGACGCCACTGAGTTTTTGTGGAAGTAAATAGCTTAGGAAGCTTTAAACAAGAATCGGACATTAACAAACAAGCACAACATCTGTAATTTCCATACCAGGGATGAAAATTACAAGGAATGTCAATTATCTGGCTTGAAACAAATCAGCTAGTCAGCAGATACTCCCAGGAGATACATTTCTTCACAGAGGAGAAAAAAATTGAAGTAAAAGATCTTCATTTGAATTGCAGGCACTGGATGTTCACCACTGACAGAAACAGAAACACAATCCCAGAACACATGGACATTTTTCTGTTTTAACAGGCAAGCACTTTGTATTAGAAAGTTATTCTCATTTCACACTCACTTTAACAGCACTGTTGTCCAGAGGGTTATTCATGATTCACAGCACCAAGAAAACAGAATGCAGCCCTTGGTGTTTTACTGGAGAGCTTCAGTAACAACAGAAGCATTCTTGTATTGAATTCTGATGGGCTAGCAGTCCACCACTTTCTCCACTTTGGAGTAATGATTCTGCTTCCATTACATTTGTGCAATTTATAGAGACAGCTTGTTTCATGTATCTTAACACATCTCAATCTGAATCAGAAAAAATAATCATTGCCCGAAAGCAAATCTCTATCATTTACCATCTCTTTCTTACATACAGACCCTTATAATTCATGCTCTCCCACTTCCCCATTCTATCTGCCTTCTTCCTATAACTAATGTTTTAACTTGTCACAATTTAGCACCACCTCTTCTCCTTTCTTAACCTTTTACCTTTCCTACTTCTTAATTCTGCCTGCATCTCTCTACAATGGCAACTCTTACCCTGCTGGAGTAGCAGGTTGTGCAATTACTTGAGTCAAGTCTTCCCATCTAAGAAGTTTTCCCATAAATATAATGGCAAACAGAAAAAAGAAATCAGTCATACTTGGATAACAGAGCTCTCAAGAGACATTATTGTGCTCTATTACCCCCTATTTCTATTCTCATGTTTACCAGAGAGATGGTGGCAAGTTTCTTATGGAGACTTCAAACTCTCCATTCCCATTCTGGATTCATTTAACATACATTGTAATCACACTGCTGAGACAAATTAATTTGAAATGCATGCAGATTAACACATCTAATTTTGTACTCTAGGTGTTCCGCTGTAAATCAGTCTGGGCACTGGCCTTAGCAGTGGTACTTTCAATAGACTTCAGCGTCTGGTTCATTTGCTTACATTATGTTACTTCTTAGTGAGTCCTCACATTTACTCAGTTTGCAACTCTGAAAATGATCAACTGCCAGCCTTTAAAGTCAGAACACCTGCTTAGTTTTTCTCATTATACCGTTGCCTATCCTCATAATTTAGTTTTAAATTTTTGATGATAACATGTGAGACCAGATTCAAGTCAATTACCTTTACAGTATTTCAGGTCTGTAAAGGCAATAGTGACTAATACAACAAATGTTTCATATTGTATTTTTTAATGGCAATAGTGGTGCAAAGTCCCATCAAGAACAGTCGAAAACACTAAAAGAGCCAGTCTTACATAGCTGCATAGCTACTTTTGAGGTGGCTGGGGCATCCTCTTGTTTTTTGACTGCTATCATATATTCACAAACAAAAAGAGGATACATCATTCCTAAATTGCTAGCTTTATTTAATTATGGCTTTGGGTGAGATTTCCAAAAAAAGGGTGTGGAGCACCAATCTGCGTAACATAATAGGAGCAAACAGATAAGGCAGAAGAGTTGTGAAATTAACCTGTTCCTCAAATATCTCTGTAATAGGAGTAGGATTTTCAAGAGCATGTTTTGCTTATCTCCATTTCTGATTAAGAAAATGCTAAAACTCCTTCTGACTTCACAGAAAGGAAATTATGCCAACAGGAGGACTTTTTATTACAAAAAATAAAAGCACCATAATGGTAGTAGGTGCTGAAGAGTTCAGTATGTTAATTAGCAAGATCTTGAGACTCAGATAAATGGGAACAGGAAGACAAAGAAAGGATGGATGAAGATGCAAGGAATAAATAAAGAATGCAAACAATACATAACAATAACAAGGCAGATAAAAGTGTATATTCAGAGTTGTATTAGAGGAAGAGTAGAGACAATTTAGAGATTTCCCATTAGAAATAGCAACTTACAATGATTCAATTTGCTGTGAGAAATCAGCAAAAACCATAACTGGAGTCACATGCAGGTTGTCATTTCTACATACAGAAGTGCTTAATCTGACCTATTATGCAGCTTTCCTAATCCACATGTTAACATGCAAGAGCTGATATTCAGCCTCTTCTTAGCAATGGTTTCTTTGGATTGAAACCAAAGATTTCAGTTTTATTCTGTAAAGCAGAAAAATAACATATTCCATTTCTACTAAACTAAACAACAATAGTATATTTTTCCTTCTAACTCTGACTTGTATTTCATCCCTCCAGTCTTTGACAAAAAGAGGGCCAGGAGGAAAAAACTTAAACTTACTCCGCACAGAACGAATAAATACAGCCAAATCACCAGCATGGAAAATAACTATATGAGCCCTAGGTACCAAAGCTTACCCACAAATAGCTCATAGTGAATAATGCATAGGGTTTCAAGTAAGGTAAAATAAGTGCCAGGTCAGTTATCAGGCAGCAGTGAATTTGCAAGGCTTTGAAACAAAATTCTTTTTTTTTATTCTCCCTCTCTGAGGTACAAATAACTGAACTAAGATGCAGATAGTAATGACTGAAGTGAAAGGCGTGAAGAGCTGGCCAGCCTTTCAGTCCAACATCAGAACAGACTGGTGGTGCTGAAGAGGTGATAGTAACATGAAAGAGCTAGTTTTGACTTTGTGAAATGAGTTCTTGACATCATGTCAGGTCCTGAAGCACTACTGTGCCTCAGAAATGGAAAGGATTTGTCTTGGCTGAAAATTCCATCAGAAAAGCAACAGACTAAGGATCTACCACCATGGGCTAGTTGTCTTGATTCCAATTTAATTTCAACTTTAGAAACATTATGTATTTGTCTGTCAGATTGCAACCTTTGCATGACCTAAAACTTCCACAGTGTATGTTTATACAGATGCTTCAGGGCTAGCCTCCCTTCAGATGTATTCAGCTCCTCAGACTGCTGAATGCTGAGAGCATTTTCCAGCCTTGGAAAGGTACCTGGGGTTCTCCTGAAAGGCCATTAGGTTGAGGGCATTTATGAAAGGAAAGGGAAAAATGAATGAAAATCAGGTAGCATATGGAAATATATTGGCTTTCCCCACAACATTGTAGCCTGCTCTTGATTCTACCACCTCTGGTCAATGAGCCAAAGGCTTAAACAAGCAGTAAATTGATGTACTGAAATTGCAGCCAGCTGATTATTCACAGGAACTCTAAAACTTTTCAGTCGCTGCTTTCCAGGATTCAGTAGAAAGGTGTTTAAATTGCAACCTAAATTATTTTTTCCTTGATGTGATTGTTCCTGTCAAAACATATGTTGTTTGTATGAACACAGCTCAGGCACTTCTGATTACCTTCAGTCAATAACTTACCACTAATGGCAACATTTTCTGGTGATCCAAGGACTGGAACAGCTATTAGCAGTGATAACATATATTTCTATACTGGAGCAGGAAAACCTATTTTTATCCAAGACTTGGCAGGAAACGTTAAAATAATTATTCTTAAATAACAATAAAATTAGTGAAGTATTCCAGGAAAGGTTACTTTTTAATTTTTGTTTTTCTTGAAAAAATTAGGTGATTAATTTACCGTTTAGAATTAAAAAATTAAACCTGGAAAAAAATTATAGAGCTTTATATTTTGAGGGAGGCTTTTGCACATGGTTTTACTAGAATTGCATTAAGTTACATTTCTATTTGAGCACTGAAAAGCACCATAAGTAAACTGCAGAAATTCCACAGTTCACAGTAGTAGGGTCTTATTTTAACTGTTGTTAGTAAAAATAAAAAATGCTTTGTTTCCTAACCATTTATGAAGAATCCGAGGCTCACACAGACATGCTCAAAAAATTCTGGCCCTAAGTAAATTATGTAAAGACCCTTGAAGTAACATCATTCAGTATGATTCATTCACATAAAAGTACAGCATATTACTCCAGGTGAGCAGCAGCTGTCCAGCTACTGTTTTCTACAGAGGCATGATAAAACATATACTGCCTAATAAACAATCCATCAACAACACATAGCACTATGTAATAACTCAGTGATTCTAATGTCCATCTTAATTCATAGACAACAAGCAGACATTGAACTGTTGCACTTTTTCAGTGTTGGAAGACTTTGCAGAAAATTTAAAGATGAATTATTTCTGTAAAGGTTGTTCTTTCCTTGCATTCTGTTTTGGATATTACTAGCTTAGATAACTCTCCACACAGAATCCATGCCAAGACAATTTGAAAACACTGAACCAAGTCTTAGCTTTCCTTTGTTAAATAAGAACCATAAGCTGCCTTAGAATCATGGAAGTTTTTACCAGAAATCCAGAAACAAGAGGATTTTATCCCCACAAGTTTTACCATCACGAGGTTTAAGTGTCACATTTGGTATGGCACTTCAAGATACTTAGTTGTATGCTTTTGTCTCCTCTCCTATTCCAGTGACTTAAGCAAGTGAAAGATAACATTATTTTCCCTTGATAATCAATTGCACTACACATTCAGAAACTGGAAGATCGCAGTCCCTTTTCTCCTCTCATTGCAATCAACATTTATGAAAAAGGTACATTAATGACTACCATTAAAAAGTGTACCTTGCCTTCAAACACGTTTTCACATGTCCTGTTCGTTAAATTAGCAACTTTTCATATCACTTTAAAAAGCTGTGTAAGTATTTACTTTATTAAAATATTTTAACTTATACATTTGTATTTTAGTAGTCAATACTGCTTCCACTTTAATTAGTCTTACACATGTATTCAGGTTTTGGTAAAGTGTTGTATTTATTTTTTGTAATGTTTATATTAACAATCCATACAAAGATATCTAGTCTTCTTGTGAATAATACCCTGGATATTGTTTTTCTTTCAAACTCCTGTATAGAAATCAAAGACGTGATCTTTGACCATTGCTCAAGAACAAAAGACACTCAAAGCTGCATCTAATCTAAATATTATCTTCTGTGAATTATTTCTTATCACAGATAGTCTGCAAGTACTCAAGTACAGTTTAAACATACCATTTCACATCTGTGTGGCCTACAACCTTAAATCCCTATAAACTTGATCCTTTCAGGAAGTCTTTGGGTACCTAGGCACGTAAGGACTGACAATTCTAAAGATCATATGGGAAAATCAACCTGGAAATACTGATGAAGGGTATGGGCTTTTTCCTATGTCTTCCAGCTATTGGAGACCTAGTATTTCATGTCTGTCAATATGGGACTGCTCTTGGACAATCTGGGGCAGGAATTTACATGGACTGCTGGAACACAGTCTCATAATCATTGATGATGCGATCTGTTTCCTCTAAAGTGGATTCACTTTAGCAAGCATCATACTGGAAATTATGTGTTAAAGTCTTCTGTGAAGAACTAGGAATAGCACAAAGAGACTATGGCTGAGATTTACTATTTTGTACCTATTTTTATTGCATAAAGAAGAAACTATCTTATTTTGCATTACAAGAAAAAGGGAGGTTTAGTAAAATTGAGTAACATTTACAAAAGCACCAACATCTCACCTACAACTTTTGAAAATGTCACCCTCATTATAAACACTGAGTGTATCCACAGAAATATCTAAGGGTTAATACATGATTTTGAAACTAAGTCTGGATGCCCATATGAAAGAGAAAGATATTATATATAATATATTATACCCAAAACCTAGTTTAGCTCATGTCACATAGAAGGGAGAGGAAGTGAAAAGACAAAAAAAAAAAAAAAAAAACTTTAAAATTGCCCACTGTAATACTTAAATCCCATTTTACCATCAAAACCAGTAGGTACATTTCTTGTATTTTCTTGTCTCTTTCTCTAAATACATGAACATTGTTCCTGTTGTTAAGATCAGCACAGAAGTGCTCTCTAGAATCCCAGTTAAGTAAATGTTAATCTTATATCTAATTCATCATCACTATCAACAAGAAACAGACATGGAATGGCTACTGGTAAGCTCTAAATGCAAACTATAGATAAACTCAAATCAAATGCAGTTCTGCTCTAATATATGCCTATTTAATCCAATTTTAACACAAAGTGATGTTATTTTAGGTTAGAGGGTAAACAAAACATGCTTATTCATAGTCTTCTTGTATCATGTAATGCTGTTTTCATCCACACTGATTATAAATTCTCACCATAGTTAACAAGTGCTAGACTGCAACTACAAGTTGAATCATGAATGAATAAGTAATACAAATTTGTAGAGACTGACATGTGCTGAGGTTCGAATTTAAAATTAGCAATGGATCCTATTACCAACATTAATAATGTTCAGGAAATTGGCTGATGTTGGCAGGTCAGACTATCTTCATTGACAATATTTTGCTTAACTGCCAACTTCAGTTAGACTTTGAAAGTATTTGAACATTGATCATGAATTGTTTCAGCATTTCACAGAATTTACCTGAATTTTAATTCAGCAGTTTGAATCCAGACCCAGCTAAACCTCTGATTACATCTAAACACCTATTTAAATACAGAGTCTTCCACTAACGTGAAGTATCAACAGCACCAGACTCATTAGTAACAGTCATTTTGAGCATCTTTGGCCATGGAGGTACCAGACAGATGAAACAGTCCTCTTCCTGCTGTAAACAGCATGAAAAGTAAACCTTTTGCTGCTTAAATGACTATCTTCCTATTTGTCAGCATGCCACTTGTGTTGTCATCTTTATTTTAGGCTTTCAAATCACTGTGAGTTTTACCACTCAGACTACCCTCCCAACAAAACAGCACATGGTATCCTAGTGGATTGGGTTCTATCGCATCCATTTGGCAATGCTGGATTACTACCAGTTTTCTTAACACCACAATTCCACTCATAGAAAGCTGGCATAAAACACTATCACGAGCAACACTGTGTGATATCTACTATTTCTGCCTGATTTACAAAGACCAAACCCATCCTGGATAACCTAGGCTAGCACAAGGCAGCTTTTTTCCCCATTGATAACATGCTGTTGGCTCTTACTGATTTCTTTATAATCTCTTATGTACTTAAAAATAGCTAATTGTATTTTTTGGAGATGGATTTAAACACATTGGCCTTGCAAAGCACTTCAGCTCCTTTGGAGAATATGGATATTTCTCATTGATTTTTCATAAATGTGGGGCAGCCTCTGTGGTAAATAAGACACTGCATTGGAGGCAGAGTACAGCACCTTTCTTTCAGCTAGTCCAACTTAAAATAACAGTAACATCCTCTGATGGTCATCTTCTTTATGAAAAACATCCCAGTCTAGCAGCAGAATATCCTTAGCCAAATTGTAAGTAATGCATGAGCCACTGGTACCAGGGACTCATCTGGGAGGAAGAGGCAGGCAGTCTTCTTAGCCAGATATGGAGGTGGTGTTTGTGTTACTCTGTGTTATTTATGATATTTGTGATGTCAGAGCTGAATGAAAGAAAGAGAAGTACCTGTCATCGTGCTGTTGGCAGTGCAACCTATGTCATCTGTGCTGAGTTAGCCTTGATCAGCAGCCAAATGCCCACCCAGACACTTGCCAACTATCCCCACCCAGCAGAACAGGGGTAGAAAACAGGATGAAAAAGTCTCATGGGTCAAAACAAAGACAGGGAGATTGCTTAACAGTTACCATGACAGGTAAAAGAGACTCAACTTGGGGCAAATGAATTCAATTTCTTGTCAATTAAAATAGGTTTGGATAGTGAGAAAGACAGACAAATTAAAACACCATCTTTCTCTGTGGTGATCTGCTTCCCTCGGAAATTTACAAGGTCATCCCTGAGAAGATGCCTTCCCTTCACGCTCAACAAGAGCCACCTCCAGAGATTTTGGGTTGTTGCCTCCCTTCCAATTTCTTTGTCTATTTCCTGGTCCCTAGCAAGATATCCCAGCTTCTGGGCTTCCTTGCTTTCTAATTCCTGACTGTCAGTCTCAGTATCCCAGCATCTGAGCAATCAGGCAGCAATCCATTCATCTGGCTGGCAGACATGATCTTTCCACATATCTCAAAGTTCACTAAGGGACCAGGTTATTTCTGTCACCTCGTTCTTCTGTTTTCGTGCTGAAGGACCAGCTTCCTGATCAGACTCTTCTTCCTTTACTAATTGATGTTATGGACTTGACAATTTCTGCTTCCAGTTTTTATTTTTGACTACTGCGGTGATTAGTATAGGTAGGGCTTGGGTCCCTGTCTTAACCATGATGTCCACAGATTTAGAGGCCCTCCTTCCTCTGCTCTGATGGAGCTTAGTAGTCACAGTGCTAGGAACTGATGGGTCTCATTCAAGTAGGCAAGGCACTTCTGTCAAGTGATGTACCAAGTCAACAGGATTATGTGCCTGTTCAGGCATAAAATCTGAGGCTTTGGAAGGTGATAACTGTGCTAGGCACCTACCCAAATTGTCCAACACACCCTGCCATCCAGGGATTGACAGTGTCAAGGTACATTTCTCTGTCAACTCACCAACAAGTTGTTTACTCTTTCACCTGGATGAAATCAGGTTCCACATGTCCAACAATGTCAGATAACAAGACCAAACAGCTTATGTTGACAATGCCTTGTCAATATTTTAGAAAGTGTGAAATTAAATATCAAAACCACCATTATTAATATTGGCTTGTGAAGGGAGGGCATTCAGGAAAAAATTTCATCACACTATGCATACTGAAAGCTGTCACCCTATACTAAAAGGGTTTTATTAGATATAGAAAAAGAACTGACTTGCCGTCTGTCATGCACTTGGTTCACAGCAGAGAATCCAACTCTATCTTCACTGCCAAGTGTCCAAACCTTCAGAAGAGGTCACCCTACCAACACTTAAAATTCATACTTCTACAACAGCCCATAGAGCGTATTATTCGAGAGCATAAAACATTGGAAAGCCTACAGAAGTAAAGCAGTAAATAGTCCATTACCAAGTGTTATATTGAAAAACAGTGCACTAATATATCCCTTTCTTCTTAAATTTCTTCATATGTTTACACAAACCATTGTGTGTAGGAGTTTGAGAGATCGTCAAATTGCAAAAGAGCATTTTTATTTCCAACTATTTATCTAACATGTCTCTTCTCCAATGATCTCAGAGTAACTCTTAAAACTGGGAATTTTGTTTGTATCTTTAATTTGCTTTGCATTAGCCACACAGATGCTGGAAAGTCACTTACATGCCTTGTTTTGATGCATCATCCCAGGGGATATACAGGAGACTCATCCATCTTGCAAGATTCTCACAAAGCCTAACTGATGCTTATTAAATACTATAAAACCCAATGGCCTGCATAAATGTGATTAGACACATGATGTTGAGCATCTTTCTACATAATCTCTTCACATCAAAACTAATTTCTGCTAAAAGAGCTATCACCTGAATTCCCTTAAGAGTACAGTCTATTTTCTTAGCATAATTTTTGCCTTTGGTTACCCCAATACTATTCCAACCATTGTTTTTATTCAAAGTCATGATCAATTTTTGCCTTCTCCTTTTCTGTTGATTATCAGCCACTTTTTAAAGCTTTATCATCCTTAATCTCATTGCTTAATAAATTTTCTCACTGAACTCTCCACTATATTTGGATATTGTATTGATTTCAGAACATCTGCCATTATCCCTGAGGCAGGATTGTAACTTCTCCTGTCCTGGAGCTTCCCTCCAGTTTCAGAAATAGGAATTCTTTTTCTTCTCACTAATACAACAGACTCCCACATTCAGTAGCAAAGGAGACTGGACTTCTAGTTAGATCTCCAATTGGACTTTGGGAACACTTGTTTAGACACAGCATAAATAAGGTCCTAACTCCATGCCTGAGAAGAGTCAGCTCATCCCAGAAAAGTCCCCAGTATCTGATGACCCAGTCCTGGGTCAGTGTAACCCCCTATAATTCCCAATGTATCATTCCCAGATTAAACTGAAGTCAAATTAATTCCCAGCTCTCTTTCCGATACCTTGAATTTAGTTAAGCTAAGCTGTTCCTGTCTGCTTTGATCAATAGCAATATTGAAGATACAGCAGGAAGAGAGCTATTTAGCCAGGTGTTCCTTTGTAAAGGCTTCCTCTTTACAGTGAGTCAGAGCAGAGTACAGGGTTGATACAGTGCGACTGATAATAAACCTGTGGGTAAATTAAATGCTTTGTTTAGCTCATTATTGCAAAAATATCTTGATTTCACATTCACTCCCACTTCCCTCAATTAAAAGAATATTCTTAAAAGGCTTTTGGTTTTTTGCTTAGTTGGGTACTTGAATAAAAAAGACTAAACAGCATGTCAGAACGATGCTAATGCGTGCCTTGGTTCCTGTTTGTATATAGATGACCAAATTCATAGCACTGCAGTTTCTCTGCAACTTACTTGTGAATAAGTTTGCTAGATTTGCCATTTTTTAAAATCAATTAGGACAATTCAAAGAAAATGTCTTTTCTTTTAGTTCCACAAGCACATATAAAACATGTGCAAGCCCTATAGTACTTTTTATTTCAACCAGCTGTTGGGCATAATCCAGGCTATGCAAAGCACTAGCCAGTCTGTTTTACAATCAGAACAGACCACCCAGCCCTAAAAAGGGGTCTCCCATAGTCAATTACCAACATAAAAGAAGGATATGTGAAAACCTATCTCAAAAACATACTGTGATTTCCAAAGAAATTCCATTATTAGCATTTAATAGGTGAGAATTTCTGACAAAAAGCTCAGAGCAACGCTGTTGGGCAGATTCTGAGACAAACAACTGAACTAAATAGAGTAGCATAGCGCTTGGTAAAGGCTTGTAGTCAAAATTTCAAGCTGAAATGTTCCACACATCCATGGAGTAGGGGATCGAGTAAATGGCCTAATAGAAAACTAAGGTTTTTACCACCAAAGTACCTAGTTTTGGTGCTTAATGTAGGAGACTGATTTCCTTTGGCTCTCTACATGGACAGCATCAAGAGAGAGCACCAAAGTCAGGTGAACTATAAGACACCAGTACAGAATGGCAACAATACATGAAGAAAGCACAGCATTGCCTAAAGCTGCTGGGCATTTACAAAAAGACCAGGGATGCTATCACCCAGACTAATTTTATTATAGTCAGTTTCTTCTATTCACTAAAAAAACCTACATAAAATGTCAGTCCTGAAACGTTTCGTTACTCATTTAAAATTATGTGTATTGAATGATGCTGATGAAAAACACATGCATAAATTTAGCACATAATACCATTTTCAATACAGCCTTAGTCTTTGTTTCATTTTAGTGCTGATGGTTTTCCAAATGTGCTATATCTTATCTACACACCCTTCTATCTGTGTTATATCGTACCTATACACCCTTCTAGAGATACAGTCTCTGCTCCAAATAGATTGCAATCAAAGACTGCAACAAAAATTAATGGTGAAAGGAGAGCCATTGATTGCTTTCACATGATTACTTAGGCCAGATTAACTGACTTACAGAAAACATAATTGTGGGCTTTAAGGAACAATACAGTCAGGGAAAGACAAATATTATAGCACAGGGCAAAAGGAGAGCATCCCAGTCATGACACTGACAGACACAAAGACTTCAGGGAAAGAGGGACAAAAAGAAGTCTGATAGATCAGAATAAAAAGGCATCAGAAGCTAAATAGGTATGGAAACAACTATTAAAGGCCTTGAAGGAATGGTGTTTAAATAATAGATAAGAAAGAAACAAAAAGCAAATAGAAGGATTAAAAAAGACATTATCAATCTAACAGAGAAGACAGAAAATGTCAGTCCTCACCATTTGAACAAGATTCATCAAAACAGAAAAGCAGACATAAAGATACTGCAAAAATCAAGGTGAAAGACAAAGAAGCCTCAAAATAAGAACTATCACAAAAATGGAAATGTGCTTAGACTATATGTGATAGAACCAAAATGATCATATTTCAGTGAATATCTACAAAGATAAATTCTGGAAGAAAAAAGCAACTGTTCTCATTTTGATACAGACAGTCTTTGCCTGTCCAATATGCACATCTTCACTGTTACTCTGGTATTATAAAAACACACATACATACTGACTTGGCCATCAGCAAGTTTGATGTTTTCAAAAACAGACAAGTCTGTGTAATATCAGTGCTTGAACTTTCAACAGCAAAGATCAGAACAAAGTGTACAACTGAGAATGCCAGGTTGTAATCATAAAACTGGAAAAAAGTTCAAGTAACCAAAACCATTCAATAATTTGGGGTTTCAAATTATCAGGAGTCTTCTTTATTGAAACAGATGAAATTTTGTCACCTGTCACACTTCCAGATCACATTCTGAAACCAGAATTCTTCACTCCCTACTTTGGTTCTAAAATCTGCATATGAAACATTCCCTAGAGTGTGCAAAAGAGCAAAAGCACAAAAGCACTGATGTTATATATCCATATAAAGGAGTTAGTAGTTAACATTTACTTCAGCAATAGTTAACACCACCGATTAAGTTGACATACGTCTTCATATCCCCTTCCTGACATCTGCTCTACTATCTTGCCACTTCTTTTCATTCATTAGAAACGTAAATATGGAAATTACAGGTAGCCTGAGTTGCAGGGTTCTGAAATGAAAGGACTGCCTGCAGGACAAGAGGGAGAGGGCAGGCAGAGAAATCACACTCAGAGCCTTACCTTCCAATTAGCAGGAACTCCCCAAGCACTCCCAGGCGCCTCATGGCAATGAGGATCCCCCTCACTGTCATTCCCTCGCAGAAGCAAACCACCACTCTAGCCTTGGGTAACCTTTCTCGCAGCTTGCGGAGCAGGCGATCAAAGCTCTTTTCCCCAGCGTTGCTGTAGATCTTGTCAGAGTGAGCAATGCAGAGACCCTCTTGGGCAGCCAGCTCTTTGAAGGCTTCCATTCCACTTTCCCCATAATTTCCTGTTTAAAAAAAAGGTTTATATTATATCATGCATTTAAACAACTAAGTGGGGCTGTGATGAGAACGGGATAGTTTTCCTCCAAAAAATCAACTAGCATTAGCAGAAGAAAGAACAAAGGAGATCCACAAAAGTGAACATACTCAGAGTTCAGTGAAGCAACAAGATATCCACGTATCAGTAGGTCTTAACTGACCTGGAGACTGCAAGTTTCTTTTCTTACATGGATTTACTAGTGGATATTAAAGGCAAACAAGGGATGGATAAGTAGAAAAGGGGACAAAGACAGCTCAGACAGTAAGAATAAAGTTTGATTAACATTTCTATGGCAAAAATCACAGTTGTGCTAGTCCAGAAAAACAGTCACGGTGAAGAGAAAAAAGGACTTCATTCCAAGCTGTTCTGTACCACATGCAGTCCACACTCATAAAAGTGAATGAAGGAGGGGTGTAAATTTAAAACACACTGATGTGGTAGTATTTTAAAAGCCACTTACACTAATTTGGCTGACCAGTGTTCATGACAGCTAAAATTTAGGCTTTCTCTTGGAATAGGAGACTTTCTACCTGTAAGTACTTCAGAAATAACTCTTCCCAATATAGGAATATTTGAACTTTGTGGTTCAGACAATATCAAAACTGATTCTCAAATTCCCTTCACTTTTCTATTTATACATTTAGGAAACCAAATCAACAGCTTTACAAAACTCTTAACTGCCTTCAACTATGGAGACAGGTGAAATCTCAAGTTTTCTTTGAATATTTTATGCCTGCCATGAGCACAGGATTTATGATGAACATCAGTCAGAAAAGAGGAGCAGATGGATTACAAAAAAAACATCTATGAACAGTAACAAGAAATGGTTCAGAAGAGAAGCATTAATTTTATGCTATCTACATCCATAATGTTTGATTAACTTATTGAGGGAGTAACATCAGATATGCTGATCACTTCTAGACCCAGACCTTTTCAAGCAAAGGGTGACTGAAGAGGTCCATCTTCACCCTTTGCAGCAATAGTTTAAAATAGCAAATTGGAAAGAGGAAGACTTCTGAATCAGCCTAACCTCCTCCCCAAAAAAATCACAACTCAAAAGGTGTAACCACCAGAGGAAAAATTCAGCAAAAGACAGTTCAGGCATTCTTTATAAATCCAGTAGAAATAAGTTCATTTTTCCAGAAACATGGACTGTTTGCCACAGATCAGACACACTATGCAGACACACTATGACAGTCATAGTCATACTAGGATGCAGCCAAACCTGCCAGGTCTAGTGCCAAACACAAAACTCAAGTTCCCCAGCCTTTTGCACTAAACTGCCCTAGTTTCTCACAAATTTGCAGCGCAGCAGAATGGCCTCTTTTCCAGTCTGTGACTCGACGCCATATGTTGTCATATTGTCATATGCTGAGAAGGACACAGGTCGAGAAATTTCCATGTATTTATAGGCCATAACCTGCAGTCACCAAGGGATTTACCCCAGGACCTAAGCTGGGTGGTTTGAGCCGTACTACTTTTATGACTTGCCTCAGGTCCCACACTGAGGCAGGACACCCTCATTACTGATTTGCTATTAGCAAATACCTCATGCTTTGGAAGGAAATTAGGATATATTTCCCAATTTCATGTAGAACTTTGTCCAAAACAGACTCATTTGAAACCAGCAGGATTATTCTTAAAGTCTTATCTAAGGAGAGCCAGGGGACTAAACTGAATCCTCTTAGATGTTTAGGCTATGCATTTTAGAAAACAAATGTAGTAGGTTTCCTACCTAAATATTAAGGTAGGATAGGATTTTCTCATACATCAGTACAGCACTAACTCTGCTGTAATTCAAGTTAATGATTTCGAGAAATGAAAAATTAAATCCACTTGGAATTATTTTTCTCAGCTTTAATTTTGATGGAATAACAATTATCTCATAGTCACACCTGTACTAACAATACAACAGCCTACCAAAATATAGGCTAAGAGCAAGCAAGACTGTTGACTATAAATTCAGTAAGTGTGATAAAGAACTTAGAAGGAAAAAAGTTAATTAAGATCAAGAACAACATTGACCAAGATGAAACAAGCAAGAAACAGGCAGAAACAGTCTGAAGCTGAAAATGAAAGCTTTCTAGCCCATACAAAACTAGTGGAACAGCTTTCCAGCAGCAGCGCAAAGAAAGAAATCTGATGTTAGACCGGAGCTTGCTCAGCTCACAAGAGCATTATATAACATAGATGCCTCCAACAGCCAGAGACGAGACTTGATGACCCAGGAGGTCCTCTCAAAGTCTGTTTGCCATGCTCCCAAAGCAAGACAGCATGATGCACACCTTCCCTCTCCAGGGGAAAGGATCAGAGAGAAAATGAACATGTAACAGATGTTAGATACATTGTTCAATGCACTCAGCTACTGGGGTATGCACAAGGTAAGGGCATATATAGAACAGAAAACGCTAATTAATTCTGAGCAACAGCCAAGAACATATCCATCTGTACCAGCTTGGTGGGTACATCCATTTCAATCCATAAGCATGCAACAGCTGAGAGAGGAAACATGTAATGAAAGAAATCTCTGCAAGATGGTAGTCAGTGAAGAGTTACAACAGGGCCACAGGCTGAGGACCATTTTTCCTTTGAAAGACCCATTGAAGAAAAGATCCAATCTTATCTGCAACTGTTTTTTGTTACCAGGATCAGCTGTGAAAAGCATAAGCATTCATTATTGTGAGGCTACAAACATGATGATTTTTGTTCTGACCTGTACCCAAAACTAGGTGAACCAGTAACATACTTTGAGACCCACAATAGCTTGCTAATTTTTAAAAATTTTTTTCTTCTTTTTTTTAGCTGTGTTCAACTTGTACCCTATACAGAGAACCAGATCTTTTCCTTATATGCTTCAAGCAGAGTCTGTACAGCAGTATAAAGTTAAATTCTAACCCTGTCATGGCTGCAATTTTACTAAGAGGATTTTCATTACACTCTTCTCTCAGTGCCAAAGACAGCTTTGCTTCACCACTGTAAAAATCTTAGATGAGGCCGTTCCTGAAAGAGATCCATGTATTTGAAGATGCTGGCAAAAGCTACATGTAGTGGGAATTATTCTCACTCATTGCATTGCATGCATTAAATATCTTAACAAAAACATTAAGATGCTGTATTAAAAATGAAGGATATTATCCTGATCAACAGAAGGCAGACAAAAGAAGAAAGTACCAAAAATTTAGCCTCATAAATTGCTCCTGTGAGACAGTAAGTATTACATTTGTGCCACAGCTACATGGGAAGTAACACTATTTGCTTGTATTAACACTTGAGCAGTGTGGGGAGCAGAACCCATGAGCTCCATCTAAAAGGTTTATACTCTTCTTTTTATTATAGCTGTTTGGCAAATTTGGCCCCATTCTCTTTGTCAAGAGAACCATTTATTTTTCATTATGAAATGGAGCGGAAATGTAGCCTTAGCAATGAGATGCTTATGAGAACCCTGGAGATTGTCTTCTTAAGGGATGCACAGAGCTGCTGTGTGGGTCTTCCCAAGCCACATGACAGAAAGTGCTGTTTTTTCAGGGGGCTTATAACCAAAACAGTGTGTCCTGCATAAATCAACATCTGATTTCATTCAAGGATAGGGATTATTTGGGGGGCAGCATAAGGATATATGAACTGTTAATATTTGTGCTGCAGAGAACATCCCCTTGAAATACAGGTTAGCACTTGTTTAAAAAAAAAAATCTTAAAGAGAAAGAAAAGCATAATGCTGAAGAGGAAGACTAAGACTGTTCTCTCTCACTCTGCTTTCAGTGTCAATAGGAAATATCACCTATATATTTAGAGATGCCTTTATAGACACACATACAAAAACAACAACAAAAACCCACAGCAGAGGACTGTGCCTGGAACAATGTCCCGGTGGACTTAAATAACAAAAGGCAGGGAGCAAGAGATACTTCATCTACCTGGGCCATGAGCAATGGCAATATTCTTTGCCATTAGGGGCTTATTTGATGCATTTATTCCTCTAATCAGCAGCAGTAACCACAATCTAGATGAAAGGTGAACACAAAAAAACATATACCCTGCAAACACACAGTGAAGGAAGTGCACCAATAAGACAACCACAAAATCTAGCTTCACCGCAGAATACTGCAGAAGCAAGTCATATTGCAGGAAGGTTCCCCTCTTCACCAATAACAAGCAAGAAACTAATCCCTGTCCTCTTCTTTCCTCAATCTGTTTGTTCACCGCTCCTCAGCTTGTAGATACATTGCTGGAGGTATGAAGTTTGCTTCAGTGTTCAGTATTGATTCACTGTAAAACATCTCTTTTCCTCAGCTGCTTTTGGCAGAGAGAAAATAAGAGGAGAACAAGAGGACTGCATGACATAACAGCAAGGAATAACTTCTACTGCAAACACAGATTATTTGGGAAGAGCAGAGCAAGGATATGATCTGATTATCAAGATACTTGCTGGTATGTTGCAACAACTAATTTGTAAAAACTAGTGATAATATTAAATATTTCAGTAACTGTAGAGTTATCAAATACAAGTCTAGGAAGACTAGAAGGTTTTGGACCACTGTGCAGAAAAAAAGAAAAAGCAAAAAAGAGTGCCAGTTTTCTCTCCTGTAACATCCTATGTTTCCTTATGCCACAAGGGCATCTTTGAATAGGGTCAGTGAATAAGAAAATTACTGAGTTATCGAATTTTAATGTATTTCTTATCAGTTGAACCATATTAAATAATCATGTGCATACTCTTAGTCCATTGCAAACTAAAATTTAAAACTTCAACCATCAGATTTAAACTAGCATGTTAGTAACAGGTTAGCAACACATATATGATCAGCTAATGTGTCTCTCTGATGGCAAGCAGTCAGTTTCTAAACTGTAATAATTTAACCATTTACATCCATTTGTCCACACCTTTGACTAGGAGAGTTAAAAATAAAAGCCAAAGTCTACATTTATTCCCTGAAAGTAGCAGACTGACAAAAAATGAAAAGTTGTAGAAATGGATCTGCCCATGCATGTTATTTTGGTATATCCCAAGCATAAATACTACACTCATGGAAAGAAGCTCTGTTGGTACATGGCTTCCAGGACCATTGAACTGACACCATCCCTCCTTTGCCAGACTTTGACACTTTGGAACAGGCAAAGATCAAATACTTCCATGTTTCCTTAGAATACCTTTTTCAAGGCTAAAATCACACCGATGACAGGCAGGATTGCATTTTACTAGTCATCATCTATTCCAAATAGGATTTGTGTTTCCTTTTTCAGTGAACTCTCTTCACTTAATGTTGACTTTGCCATCTAAAGCCCTTTACAACACAGCTTCTTTTTAGAGTTCAGACAGCTTTCTCAATATAATTTTCCTTCTTCACTGAGTATCTCTCATCTCAGGTGTTTTTAAGGGACAACTTCAAAGCAGGTGATTTAGGCTATGAGAGTACTTCACAAACCCTAAAGCACTGGCCACTTTACAGTAAGAAGACTTCTGCATGGATGTGGGCTCCACTTCTGTTATCAGTCAGGACAAAACAGTGAAGAAAATACCAAAATAAAAAATTTCACTAGATCTAAAATCCCAGTCTAACTGCAAAGCTTAAAAGGAAGACTACCTCTTATATTATTCTAAGTAGTTCTCAGATAAATTATCAAAAAAACCCTGCTTTACAAAGAATTCTGAAGTAGCTATTTCAATTTCACTAAGTACAATGGCTTTAAAAAAGAGAGAAACAAGTCCTACCAACATTGACCCCTAAGAACATTTTAATAGAGGTTGAACACCACAGATACTGACTACAGGTGTTCCTCTCCTGGAGACCAGCTGGATCATCCACTGTTCCCTGTCGCTCGGATCAAGTTCAGCCACCCAAGTGCTTCAGTTCTAAAGTGGCTTTTAGCCTGCTACTGCCCATAGGTATCACAGACCTCCTTACCACCACCAGTCTGCCTCCCAGGCTAACTCATGGCTCTGTGGAAGTCAGCATTTCCTTTACATTTCCCTAGCTATTTTATTTTGACATTGCTGGGGAGACTTTGCATGGGGTAGAGGCTTCACTGTCCTTATTAGGGAGAGGACAACTCATTATTAGAAATTGAAATAGCACTGTAAACACTCTGTCTTCTTTTAAACTATCTTAGCAAAGTTTTCTGGGTTCACCAGAGATTTCCAAGCAACTGCACTCTAGCCTTACAAAACCAAGGAGGATGTGTTAAATGAATGAACTGAGTCATGTTTGGTACACTACAGATCTCTGCCATCTGTGCTCACAGCCTATTTTCTTCAGAACTTAAGGCCTTTCTAGAAATATAGAAAGTGAGTTGTTGAGACCAGACCAGTCTTTTTATTTTCTGAAGTCAAGTAAAACTGAGCACAAGGAAGAAAGTAAAAACAGGAAAGGAAAAGATGAACTTCAATGATCATTATAGCCATTGAACAATACACTACTCCTTCCATAACCCAACTTTTCAAAGAAATTAAACTATATTTCAAATAAGAAAATCCACATGATTTTATTAAATGCTAGGTTCCTTTTTGTCATTAATTACAAAGTATGCACATTTTGCCAACAGCTCACCATAGCAATGTATTATCTCAGTAAAGACCCAAACAAAAGTGAAACTCTGCTACTGAATAAAGTGGTTATATTTAAGCCTTCATCCTGAATAAGGCAGGTGAATCATCTTGCACAACTAATTGATATTCTTGTCAGAAATACAAGCACAGGTGAAGTCAGTCCTGAAGTAATGAGAGTATTAGTGCTAAATGACACTCCCCTAATAAGAGAAATGCCAAAACGTGGTCTTATTCCAGTATTTTTTTTTCCTAAATATATTCAAAGACTACACTCGCTGCTTATTTATTATGTGTCTAACAAGGAGCTCTAGAGTGTTATATTCTACTGGAACTATTTCAGCTCCAACCCTGGCTGATATACAGTACTTGTAACAAATTTACTTGCTGAACTTAGTCTTTCTGTTCATGACTTATCAGTAAGGAGCTTCCAGTTTTCTTCAGAATGTATTAAAAATAATCTAGTGATGCCTAACATTAACTGTTGGTTAGTTCTCTTGATTGGCATTGGTTGAACAAAGGGCCACAGATTTTTTTTAATGTTTCTTGATTGAGGCTGGAGAAAGTAAACATAAGAATTAAGTTTCAACACTCTCCTATGAATAATCCCTATTTTTTTTAAGCTTGCTGTGAATATTACAGTTAGTAAAGTCATTTACAAAAATAGTTATAGAAAGAATACCCAGAAGGGACATCAAAGTAAGAGAACAATATTCTTTTTTAATATGAGCAGACATTTCAAAAGGAAGGAATGAAGTATATGCTTAGTTCTGTTCACGCTTTGGCAATTATGCAATTAGGTTAGCTCACATTTCAAGCACAAGATGTAAAACATTGATGCCAACCTTGAGCAATCAAAACTCATGCACACAAGTACTACTATGAATCAAGGTTTGAAGATAATGGAATGAATGGAAATTTTAAAACATATTTCTACTGGTTATCTGGTTTCTGAAACTGAGGGCACAGGGGAGATCAGTTTCTGATCTTTCCCTACAGTTCTGAGAGACAAAAATGGCTATTTTATTTTTGTGAACCAAGATACTCACAAATCATGTTTTCATGGGCTGCAACTTAGAGGGCCAAACATCATGAGATGTTCCATAAAGAGTCAGGAAGATATGAACACTTCCTGATAACCTACATTATCAATGGCTTTAGGAGGTATCTGGAAAGTATGTTAGAAATGAGATTGCTTTTTGAACTGTATTTTCTACTCATTTTCTCATTAAAGAGAAGTTAGTGCTTGGACCTATTCCCACTGAGGTCCTTGATTTCAGTGGTTACACTATCAGTTATTCATTAATTTTTAAAAGTACCAAAGGAACTATTAAATTTTGTTCCTTACTGTCTGTTAACATGCATCATTGAAACAAATATTCAAAAAACTACTGACCTGAACTATAAACCCAGAGCTAAACGTTCATGGACTTTACGGCAATTTCTTTTATATATGATTTTTAGACACCAATATTTTCTGTTTATGTGAGCCACAGCTCCAGGTGTGAATTATATCAGGTTTAGAATAACATCTAAGTAATAAATCTTAGTCTTCTGTCTAAAAGACTATATATACCTCATCAGAGTTTATCCATCACCAGAGAAACCGTTCATCTAGATGAAGTAAACTTCTGGGTTTTGTTGCAAATGCTAAGATAGACTTTTTGATGTATGCTTTACCAAATCCCTGGATATTGTAATCTTACTATTCAGAAGAAAATTATGTGATTTTAGAACAAATTGTGCTTTAATTTAAATATGTTTAAGAAAGACAGTGACTGCTTTGCTTTACATATCTATTAAAGATTTTGATGAAAATAGATATAATTTCATAATATTATCTGAACTGTCTACCCTCACTCACAGCCTACTTTTGATTTTTACTATTATGACCAATCATCTTTAAGCAATTATATCATCACAGCTGGAAGAAAATGGAATAACATATTAAACAATTCTGCCTCTTGGGTTGATACAAGAAGAAAGAAAGAAAGCCAGAAATGTTTAGATGCTGAGTCTGAAAGCCAGGGGTAAGCAAAACCACATTTTTAACAATTTAAGAACAAGGTCTAGGAAAAGAGAACTGGAATCCATAAGCAAAAATAAAATGTATCTAAGTGTTTCATTTTCACAGAATCAACATTTTCAAAAAGATTGAATTTAACTTTATAAATATTTTTTCAGTAATATCCCTCCCCAAAGCATTTAGTCAAAATATTTCCATTCACCCCTAAGCTGAAGTCCCAGTTCTGCAAACACTGCAGAATACTCACAGTGATGCTTTAAGAGACTTACAGCAGAAAAGTTATATACACAGCACAAGCGTTTGTAGGATTTGAGACTGACAGAAATAAATTCAAAACAAACAAAAAAAAAACCCTAATTTTGAGTGGTTATCTCAACAATAAAGTTGAGGTGAGATATTCATGCCTGCATTTCCAAATGAGTTCATAACCTCAAGGATTAACACAATATAAATGTCTGAATTACACAATGTTAAAAAACATATCTGATGTTGGTTGGTGAAACATTTGAAATACCTTTCCCCACAGGCTACTGTAGTATCTGCAGATGAAAAGGTGACTTAATGCTGAGAATCCAGGCAGAGCTAGCACAGGAAATGAATGTAAAAGCTGGATTACCACAAGCAAAGAACATATTATTAGTTTACTTTGCATAGCTCCCACAGAGGTAATATAAAAGAGTGAACTTTAGAAGGGCACACTTGTGAGATAGAAAAAAATGGCCAAATGCAAGTAGGACAAAGTGATAAGCCTGAGAACATGAGATACTGTAGAGCGCTTAAAAATACTGCTTGTGAAGTAAGAGCAAAATTAAGAGTTCATCTTCTCTTCTTTGAATTGCAATTAAGCTACAGAAGCACAAACTGAGACTGAGCATAGGTATTGAGTTATCCAAGCCCAAAAAGAACAAAACTGTCGTCACAACTGTCACAAAACTATTTCACAAAACAGATAGCAACTGTTATCTGACCTCACAAGCCAGGAGTGACCAACTCCGTCCGCCAGCACGTTGCACACTGACCGAGAAGTGTGGCAGTTCTGCATCCACATAGCTTTGCAGGCTGCACCCCAGGGATGACGCCTCAGACAGCCTGAGTCCTCCTGCACCCGCCCCTGTGCCCACACCCACATCCACACCTGCATCTGCACCTGCACCGCGAGCGCTCCCAGATCACCTCCCACCCTTTCTGGACCGAATGTAGGAGGCCTCAGGGGCAAGATGCCCTTGCAGCACTCCTGATGCAGTTCTTCATGCACTGTGCATCCTTGGGGTGATCTATGCAACGCTGCTATGCAGACCTGTAAAATGGCTCATTGGAGGGAGAAAAGAAGGACCCTTTGCTATGTTAAGAAACAGAAGAAAAGACAGTTCTTGGAGGAAGAAAAAAAGACCAGTGTTTTTCTTTCCAGACATTGAAATTTTGCTTTCTCCACCCCCACAGCCTTGTGGCTTACAGATAGCTCCTGAGGAATGACATCTGGGTACTCACAAGTTGCATGGTCATCCAGAAGGTCCCAGCAGCCTCCTGTTCCCAGCTCAAAACCATCTGAGCCTGAGCATGTCATCCCAGCATGGATTCCGCAGATCAGTCCTCAGATAAATAAATACTCCTGGGAAGATGTGCTGGGGAAGGGAACAACCCTTCGCCAAAGGCCCACGAAATAACTACAGCCTCCTGCAAGCACCAGGGAAGACAGGTACAGCCCTGCTTGCTCCCACCACCTTGTCTTTTCCCAAATTGCAACTGTGAGGGCCAAAGCACTCAGAGAAACCAGGCACCAGTGAAGCAGGCAAGCAGAGAGGGCACAGGCAACAGGCCCTGGAGACAGGGCAGAGCAGGGGTGCAGGCCCCACAAGGCAGGAGCTGGTGCCCTGGCAGCTGGGCTGCCTGAGCTCCCAGAGGCAGCTGATGGCAGGGCAGGTATCTCTGCCAGGCCGTGTCCGGTTTATTGACATGGGAACTCAGGTAGAGAGGGAAAGGGGGGGAAAGGGAGAGGGAGAGTGAGAGGGAGAGCATGAGGAGGTGGGTGACCCTCAGTGGGTGCGGTGGCAGGTGGGAAATAGGAGGAGAGAGGCTGAGGCCATGCATATATTGAGCACATCCAAATGCAGCAGCCACTGAGGGCAAGACAGCTATGCTTATACACTTTGCCACGTACAAGCTCTCCAGGAACACTGTAATTAACCGTTGTCAAAACAGGCTGTGAGATGGCAGACTGTGAGGCAGATTTGGGTGGCCTACCAGCTGCAGCTTTGGCACTTTGCTGGCAGCATAAAAGCAAGGCTTTTGGCCTCGACAGCAGCCAAAGGGCAGCATCGGCGTGGCTGGCTCTGATCTCACAGCTGTGAGAGCCAGGAACAATCCATCTGCAGCTGTGCAGATGTGACCTTCTTGGCGAAAACATTACAAGGGACTCCTTGGCCATATGTGTTGTTGCTCCAGTGCTGTGAGACAGCATAGCCTCACCATGTGCCAGGGTTTTTGATGAGGGTCTCCATCAAGGGTTTAGAGGAGCAATGGGGCTTTTCAGGGTGTTCTATGTTTCTGCCTTGACTGAATCAATAAATGACTACGTGTATGCCTCTTAATCTTGTGCACTAAAATACTCCATGTATTTCTCTCCAGCAACAAGTAGCTCTATTTTTGACAGAGGAGTTTAGCAGTTCAACAAATACGCTTCTACAACTGGGAGTGTTAGAAAATCAGTCCCTGAAGTCCTGACCAAGCACCATGGGGTATGATCCAAAAGCACAAGACACTACAAATTCTATTTTGGCATTGTATAACCTAGCATCACTAACATGCCTCTGGTATGAAATAACATAATGTTCTATGACAAGATGTAAGCAACGTAAAGTGAGAAGATACTGAATCCTTCAGATGCATAGAATGCTTTCAGGCCACACATCATCTGTTTCTTGTATCTAATCCAATTACAATCAACTGAATTGGTGCTGATACCAAAACACATGTGAGATTCAAAAATAAACAAATTTTCAGCTTCTAATTATACTG
The DNA here is from genome assembly GCF_031877795.1 of Strix aluco. Classification (NCBI taxonomy): domain Eukaryota; kingdom Metazoa; phylum Chordata; class Aves; order Strigiformes; family Strigidae; genus Strix; species Strix aluco. Next base: position 57,988,845 of record NC_133933.1, on the reverse strand, counting down.
GACAATTTTTTTTTTTTTCAGATGGGCTGAAAAGTTCATTTTCTCTTTTAATTAATTTAATTGCCATTAAGCTTCAGAAGCACAAATTGTTATTAAGCATAGGTGTTAAATTGGCCAAGTGTTAAAAGAACAAAATAAAACATTGAGGCTATTTATGACAGCAAGTTCATAAAAGGTTCATAAAAGCGTTAAATAGCTGGAGAGGAGAAATGGGTCTTGAGAAAAAAATCAGTAGTGCAAAGGTCACTGCAAATTCTGTATACCACTGAGGTCTCACATAAACTTCTCCAACAAAGTATTTCTGGCACTTAAGTGAAGACCGGGTGTCCTTTGTACAAGTCCCACATAATCTCCTCTCATCCATAGTAAGCAAGATATTTAAGTTAGATTTGATGATTGTTAGTACAGAACCAAGATTTTCCCAAGAGAACATAAAAAACCTTGACACTTACTGTTGTAGAAAGAAGCTAACGATTCTTCTTAAGACATAATTAAGAGATACACCAGTCACATACAGTCTGGATGGCACTGATATGTCCCTTTAATTAATTTTAAATGTTTTCTTTCCTAGCACTCTTTGTCATGCAACTGAATCATTTGTTTGTATGGTTTGCATTCACTTGCCTATTTGAGAAGTTGATCATGATGCAGTGATCCTACAGGGCATCTTTAAGTAAATAAGATTTATCTTAACCTATTTCTAAGAGCCCTCTCTATTAGATGCTATGATTAGATTGGATTAAACAAGTGATGTTTCTGTACGTGACTGCATACAGAAACAAACCCACATCTGCTAGGAAGAGGGAAGTTCAGGGCATCTGTGAGTCTGCACTACATGAGAGCAGAGGTGTTCAGGGACTGGGCAAATCCCACTTACATGCTAGGGGAATTAAATGGCGCAGAAGTGTTTAGTTGTTTCATTATCAGCAGGATTTCTCTGTTTCTAAAATGATGCAATATTTTTCCCCATCCATGTGTTCAATAAATAGTGAACAGTGGTCTTATTTAAAATATGATCTGAATGCAAAGTTTTCTCTATCTTCTTTGAAACTATTTGGAGCCTCAGAAGGTAATACCGAAATTAGCCACTGCTCATTTCCTTTGGTGCCATTGGGATCCAGCTCAAGACTTCCTGGTTGCACAGGCAAAATATCAATGGGGAAGGGAGGGAGAAAAGTCTGCTAGTGATAATTAAAATCATACACAAACTGTTGTCACAGATTTCAGCATATTTCCTTTATGGATTCAGCTCAAACCCCTCTAGGATGCTTACCCAGAGGAATAAGAAAATAAGAAGCTCCCTCATGTATGCAATATGAACAACTTCCATGAGCAATGCAAAACAACTCATTCCAAGCTGTTACTCTCCCATATGGACAGAGAGTGCAAGGTGCCCACCAAGGGCTGTCTGGCCTTTGCTCTATTGTGTTAATGCGATGGCTTCTCTTCCACTGCCACTGCAGCCCCACACAGAGGGGGTGGTTGCATTTTTGATGCATCTGGGAAGGTGAGTACAAATGCAGAAGGCTGCTCTTGAAATGTCAGCCTGATGACAGGAATTACTGGCACAACTGTGCACAAGCTCATTCCTGCAAAATCTTTGGCAACAAAGAACCTCAAAATCATAGACAGAATTTGTATGAACATATACTCCTTTGGACATTTGTTAGGCTTTTCTATGGTCCTCCCTCCTCCATAACAACAGTTAGGTTTTGTATTTTATGTGTATGAGATTTTGTGTCTAAGATTAGTTTTATCCTTAAAAACATATCCCACATTGCTATGGTATTTTCAAAAAACCTACAATCTTACCATGTACATCTGTCCAGGTTTTAATATAATCATAAAAGCATATGGTTATGCATATTAACATATTATGAGAAGAAGATGCTTTAGGCAGATCTCAATTTTCAACTTCAATAACTTGACTACTTATATGCTGTTGGAAAGCACATTAAATGACACCGTGAGGGCCAAAATCTACTGTTTTGAGGATGGGGATGTCACTGATTGAATCAGAAGTTACATGCACACATGAGTACAAAACCAGGCACTGAGGGCTTATATTTTTGACATTTTTAAAAATGCTGTTGCAACTCGATGCAGAGAAAGGCCAAGAGATGAAAGCTGTGTTTTAATAAATATTAGCAACACCTGTCTTCCAGATTTTGCCTTTCTTGGTTCCAACATTTCTCTATATATTCTTTTGGTGCTCACTGTCTATATAGAGGCAAGGAAACTGTTGCCAGGATAGTTACAGCAGTACAGAAGGGCCATGTTTAAAAGCAAAAATGCATAGTTGACAATGCATGCTTATAGGATTTTGGGAGCCTAGGAGATAAACTGATTACCTCTTCTGAGAGAAATAAATTTTAAAAAACCTCAGTGTACAGAATGGGAAAAGCTGAGAGCTGTATAAAAACCACAGAAATCGTTACTGAACTCTGGAGGACCATCGAGTACATCTTATTAGTGAGTGAAACAGCCAAGTCAAGATTACCAAGGAATTAGAAAAGACAAATGGTCCTGCAAGAAGCTTCTGAAGTTTGCTAAAGGTCAGTTGAAGTGAAAGGTATATAACTGTTTTATTTTTTCTGACCCCTGAAAAGACTTTATTTTGACTGATGACTATTGGTATAGTATTTTTGCATAAGGATTTCCATTTTTAGCTAAGTAGTTTGCCTGCCCTAATCTTAGGTCAGCGCTTTTTGAGACATTCCAAGCTCTTATTAACTTAAAACCAAACTTTTAAATGGTGCTCCTTTAAAAAAAAGTCAGAAATTATCTGGACTGAATTTCTATTGATTTTATTTCTAAAAATCAGAGGCTCAAGCAAATAATTGTTGAAAAAATTGAGGGTTGCAGACTTATACTATACCTCTGAGCATTCTTACAATATAGAATGGCAATATTTCCAAACTGTTTTATTGCATCTTCCTTAGCTTACAAAGAGGGCCTATCAAACCAATAAGACAGCCTAAAAACAAAATGAAGAGACAAACAACATCCTGGCAAACAAACCAGGATCTGATAAAAAATGTAAATGACTAGACTCTGCTGGAGGTAAATTTAACTTCTTATTTAAAGATAGCATTTTTAAGACATTGTCTGACACCTTACTGCAATTATTTAAAAAAGGAAAACCAGGTAAAGTGTTTATTTACTGAATTAATATACAGGAACCTTCTGAAGTAATTTATTGCATAGCAGCCTGCAGCCAAAGGAACTGTATCTGATAATTCTTTTTGTCCTCTCTGTTCTCTGCTCCCTAAGATTATTCATCATTCAATTGTGGGCAAAGAAACACACTCAGAAAGACAACTGAGCAGCTAGGTTCTCAGTGGCACTGAGACCTTGTTTGGTGGCATACTGCCATACACCTGCCCAGGGAGGATCACCTCTCCTCATGGAAGCACTCAACAGCCTCAACTAGTGCAGTGGCTTTAATGTTTTTTGCCCTGTACTGCTTGCTAAAAGTAGTTGTGGTTGATGCTTTCCTTGGAATCACTTTCACTAGGTGTTAGAGAAGACTCATGATAACATCTAAAGAAAAGCTCAGGAACAGCAGGACCTTTATCAAGACTTAAATCCTGTTGTGATGAGTTTCACTTGGCACCTCTCAGCCACAGATTAGAGTCTATCTCAATAACCAGCAAACAAATATCATGACTAATAATTATGTCTGAAATACATTGCCAAAATACCTCTGCAATATCTTGTTGGAACACAACTGCCAGCCTTGCTTTCAACCCTACATCCCAAAGACAGCCGCAACTGAAGTTTTACAAGAAAGTAACTTGCAAGAGTTCCCCTCATAGCACTCCATTTTCTGTTAAATCTCATCAACAGCTATAATAAATAATGTTTGCATTTCCAATGAAAAAAAATCCAACTTGAGACAGAAAAGACTGTTAACAAAGTCATGCTTTAAAATGTCACCTCACACATTGCCTGGGAAAAGAGGTTAGATGCTACAGTTTTCCTTGGCAATGTTAATCAGATTAGTTACTTCATTTTGCTTAGAATCTAAGAAGCTAATGGTTTTGCTATTTTTGTAGGTAGATATCTGCCTATAACAAAAGTATTGCTGGTCAAAGATAAATGGATTTAATTAAAAAATCCAAATCTGAATTATCTATTACACTGAAATCACAGTGCTAGGAAAAAAAAAAAAAAAAAAAAAAGAAGAAACATCACTTCCTGAATTTCATCCACTTTAGTCACATTTTGTTATAGATGTCAACTCTGTCAGAATATCATCTGTCAAAACGAATTAGTGGAAAATTCAGTACTTCACTTTTAATGAAGAATAAGATTGTAATAGCATTTCAATTTTCCTTCATGTTCTTGTTAGCACTTGATAAATGCTCTTTCACAAGCTCTGCTACTCTTCTGACATGATGCCTGCACTTCAATCTAACAAACCTAAAGAAAGTCAAAGGCACAAAGCTTTCTGGTGTTCTTAACAATTCTTGAGATCTCTGCAATCTATTTTCATCTTGATGACTTAATTTCAGTGGATTAGTTGGTTTTTTCCTCCCCTCCTAAATAATGTTTTATTTTGAGTGGATATCCGTATTAGCAGAGATTAATGAACACAAAACAGTACGTCAATGAAAAACATCCAAAGCACTTCTGTATGTTCATGTATGTATATACAAGAAGAGGGGAATGAATGATTTTGTATCTTACCTATGGGGTGCTGTAAAAAAATTTTTTTAATCACAAATGACTGTTTTTCTTTCATTTCTCATAGTTGAGATCCATCATAATGCTACACTGGGAATAGACACTTCCCCTAAAACATCTGCTGTACTTACTATCCTTGAGAAACAAAATATGGCTTTCTTCAATGCAAAACTCAACTGTAGGTACAACTGAAGGCACAACAATTGCTCAAGTGGCCCAAATGTTGACTGGGCAACCTTTCTGAGCAACACCATCAGAGATTTGCCATCTTCTGAACACACACAGCAACAGCCATCTGCTCCACAGGGAGCTGTGTCACTGGAGCTGACTCAAAGTTTGTCAAAAGCAGGAGCAGAAGGGAGGAGGGGCCCTGGGATGCAGGGCTGGGTGAAAGCTCTGGAGCAGTAGGTTGATCATTCCTGGCAGTTCCCAAGATGCAGAGACTGGGAGCCCTGACCGCTGCTCTTGGGAGCTGTCACTTCCACAGCAGCAGCAGCTACTGTCTCTTACATCATCTCTTGCCCTTAATGACACCAACCAGCCCCGCCTGCCCGACTAAGCACAGACAAACTGGGCAGCAGAGCTGTGCCTTCCTCTGCCTCTTCCAGTAAACCCTCCCAGACACGTTCTTTGCTTAGATGTGAACTGGCCTTCCTGTCTTGGAAAAAATGAAATTATGCCTTTTGGCTACAGTCAGTGGTATGGGAGTCCAAAAGGTAATAGAGAAACATTAGAAGCTGGAAACTTCAGAAAAGAAAAGGAAGAAAGGATACTGATAAAGGATAATGATGATGGGTCAGTGCTAGAAGGGATTCTGCAGAACAGGAAGAAGCATTTAATAAGTTTTTATGTTCTGTATTTTGGGAAACAGACACATAATGTATACATACCAGAAGACGATGACGGTGTTGATGGTGATGATGAATGGCAAATTCCCTTTCCAAATCAGAAGGAAATCAAGTGGCAGCTCCAAAAGGCAGGCATTTTAAAAAGGATGTGTTCAGATAACTTCCCACAGAAGTTGCTGACGAGCTCTCTGAACTACTAGAAATGATTTTCAATAGCTGTCGGAAGTTGTAAAGTGCCAGAGGACTGCAATAAAGGCAGGGTTGTGCAATACTTTACAAGGATAAGTGAGGTAACCTGAGTAATTACAGGTCTGTCAGCCTGACATCCATTTTAGACAAAATAACTCAGGAGCTGACATGGAACTTGAGTAGAAAAAAAATTAAGGGAGTGGGGCAATATAACAGGTGCCAATTGTTATGTGTATGTGGAAACTAGATCTTTCAAATTCAGTTACCCAAAATATCTTTTGTCAATGGATTTACAAGCTTACTTATTAAAAATAATACTGTCAACGCAATAGAGTGAGATTTCCACAAGACATCTACCTTCATCTTGCATGACATTTTGGCTATGAACCTGGAATGATAAGAATCAGTATTGCGTACATAAAATAGATTAAAATCTGGCTGGTAAGTTTCAACATATACTTGCAGTGAAAGAACACTCATTGAATGGGTGTCTCTTTATTGTGTCCCATAAGGATCTGTTCTTAGGTTTTACTAGTTAACATTAATCAGTGACCTGAAAAAACAAAAATAGAAAAGCATTACCAATAACATTTGCAAATGACAGAAAGGTTGGGAGACAAGTTATTAATCCAGTATGATCTAGGTAATTCAGTAAACTGGGCATAGACAAAGAAATACGCAGTTAAATAGACACATAAATTTAAACTCTCAGGAACTACAAATGCTGCACATACAGGATTTTGGACTCCATCACAGGATGCAATTACTGGCATGGGGATTATAACAGATAAGCACTGAGGGTAATGCTGTGGCTAAAAAAATAATAGAATGGGGGTTTAGTTATGTAAGTAAGTGTGATACTGTAGTAACAGAGAGATAATATTAATTTAATTCTATTTCACATCATTATGGCTGCTTCTGCAGCAATATCCAGTACTACAAGTTATTGGAAAACTGGTGAAGTTTCAAAGATCATGAAAGACAGGAAGATGTAACTTGAAGTGAGCTCTCCAAGGGCTCAATCTCCTTCTCGGATAAAAAACATACCTCCAAAGGAACAACCAAAAGCAAAGCATTAAGCAGCTTTTAATTGTAGAAGGAATTAAATTCTAGAACATTCCAAAAGAACTATTGGTATTAAGGAACTTACCGGGCTGGATTTTAAAATGGGTTAAGTGTACGCATACAATTATACAATGTGGGGAGTCCATGAAGAAGGTGCTTGAAGAATCGTGTGATTTTGAGTTGGACTGTATCTTGGGAAACTTCTGCTCAAACGGCACCAGAGCTGGACCTCTGCCTCTACTCTGCATTCCTAAAATATGTTTCCTATTTCAAACAGTTGAAGTTCTTGTAAAATCACAGCTTCTAGAACACTTGGGAATGTCTTAAAAATGTCATTAATCTGTAACATGTCCTTATAACTTGTCAGCACAGTTGGTCACACAGATATCCAGGCTACTTAAGCATGAAGCATCCAACCTGGGAACTGTCCCCTACAGTGCTCTAGGCTGTAAATCTAGATTAAATAATATTACACTTCTAAGCACTTGACTAGTTACAGCTTGAAATGCTAATGCCATTATCTCTAATGTGTTAGTTGTGAAAGCTTCAGTATGCCGACATTACAAACTCAACGAGGCCTCTGCAGTTCAAGTCAAGCGGTTCAACATTTAGAGCTCTCATCAGAGAAGTGGGCAATACAGCTTCAATTTCAACATGAGAGGATAAGAAACTACATCCTTCACACAGGACAGTGACTTAATCACTGAAATACAGTGTTTCTGGAGCTAGACCCTACTGGATCTGGCTGCAAGGGAGTTAACTTTCTTCATAGCAGCCTGTATGGGGCTGTGCTTTGGATTTGTGGCTAAAACTGGTGCAATAACCAGCTGATAACACACCAGTGTTTTGGTTACAGATGAACAGTGCTCACACACAGCACCAAGGCTTTCTCTTTTTCTCACTCCACCTCCTCCTTCCCCCACAGTGAGTAGGTGGGGATGGGCAAGAAACTGGAATGGGGACACAACCAGGACAGCTGACCCAAACTGGCCGGTGCGTTACTACGACAATGTGCTTAGCAATAAAAAATGAGGTAGAAGCAGGGTTTGGGCTTCCAAGGGGGTCATTGTTTGGAGACTGACTGGGCATATGTCTGCCTGTCAGATGGGGTGAGCAATTTCCTTTGTTTCACATGGGTTTTTTTTCCCCCCTTCCTGCATCTATTAAGCTGGCTTTACCTCAAGACACAAGTTTTGCCACTCTGGTTCTTCCTATTTTCTCTCCTTATCCCATTGGTACAGAGTAGGGAGGAGTGAGCGAGTCTCTGGGTGGGTGGTTGGCTGCTGGCCAGGGTCAACCCACCACTTGGAACAATGAACACATAAAAAGGTCTTGCAAAATACAGCAGTGTAACATTTGACAGTAATGCTTCACAAAATGGTATTCCTGTCTTCTCAGAGGAAAAGATGATCCAGAATCTCTTCCAGTTAGTGTGATCAGTGAGATAATACATAAAATAAGAACCACCATCATGTTTCCCTCCTTGGCTCTTATTAACAGTGCCACAGAATAAACCAATTTTTTAATCTTGAAATAATTTCTTTTCGGATATCCAAAGCACTTTTTCCATAATAAATACAGAAATGAATCACCTATCTCTACAGCTGAGCTGTAGCCAATCACCATTTCAAGGTGAGATAGGATTAAGGTAGAATGTCCCCATTTTTTTTGTTTACTTCATGTGACTGTGAAACATATTTGGATCCCTCTTGTCTACTGGATCTATTCCTAATTAGCAGTGAAGCAGAACTCCTTGATCCGTGCAGAACTTAAATGTTCTGAATAAAATCATAGTGGCAGAAATTAAGGGTAAAACATCTGTGCTTGCAGGTGTGCATCATCCCCACCCTCTTGTTCATTAAAATGTATGCCTTTGCCTATTGCTGCTCCTGATTACAGTATGGAGAACATCCTTTTCCCTTTATCCTAAATAACAATGGCCTTTGTCACCACAAAGATAATTAGTAGCAGCATAAAGCCTAGTTTCCCTGAGACTGAAATTCAAATGTACATTACCATGAAGCAATTCTTTTTAAAGATCTACATTTTTAGAATGTATCCCTGAAATCTTTCTAAATAAAAATACAGCAAACTGAAGAAATGTTGTTTCTATTAGTAAGATGTACAGGCTTTCCCTTAGCTCCCCTATTTTATAAGCCTCTTTCCTCATATAAATGTACATTTTCCTCATATGTATGTACTTTTTCACTGAAATTAGGTAATAATTATACCCAAAACTTCTTCCTACAGAAATCAGTGGCAAATTTTCCACTGACATCAGTGGAATCAGGCTGAAAGTCAATTCTATTTATAGATTAAAATAATTTACAATAATAAAAGGCTAATTATGATCTAATTGTAATGACTACAGAGCCTTTTTCAAATTCTTTGCCTGTCTAAAAACTAAGCTTGCAGGTCAGCCCAGACAGGTTATTTTTTTTTCAGCATAAAGAAAATGTACTTCCCAGTGACTGAGGGCATGATCATCAGTTCTGTATGGTCCACAGATGCTTACACCTGGTTGTCCAAATTACCAAAATGTGGTGACTTATAGTAAAAACATGAAAAGAACAGTACTGAAGAAGAGTGGTTTAGCAACGTGTAGTTTTCCAGAAGGCAATAAATAAATAAATAGTCAACTGAGCTTTTTAGAAACTGTTCTAGGTATTAATATAGATTCTGAGACAGAGGCCTGGGAGAGGGCGCTATAGGAAAGACTAGAAGAACTTGGTACAGAAAGGTACAGGCTGTGATTATTAGGTGATGGGGTGATGAGACCCAGAGTTAGAGGAAAAGCCAGTTAGAAGATTCCTATAGGATGTTTCCTCCTTTGGAAGGTGCTGATTCAGTGAAATTGAATGATTCTACAAGAATCCTTTCATTTCAACACATTTATCCCCAAAAGAAGGCAGCCCAGTGCTGTTTCATGGCAGCTCCCAGTCACCTTCTGTGTTCTGCTGTCTATCACACAATGAATGCCTACTAAGCAATGAAACATACATAGTGCTTATTCTGAATATGAGCTGTAATTTGTATTTTTATTTTAAATTTCTGTTTCACAAAATATTGTGTATTCTGAAATTTAAGTTAGTATCTGTTAGAGGCTAGACAACTTAAGATAGCTTCCTTGGAAGTTAAAGTTTGTACTACTATAAGGAGGCTGGCAACACCAAAAGCCAGTAGCCTTTTACATGAGAAGTCTTTGTGTGATGGAGACACAGAAGTAGTTCCTTTCTTCTTATGCTTTTTGTGTTATTTTCCTGCATGTGTTATGATAAAAGAACTGTCTGAGCTTGTGAATTTAAGCACATAAAAATCAGCACTCTAAAAGTATTCATTAAAAAAGAGAGAGGAAAAAAATCCAGGTGACATTTACCCTAGTGTAGTCCAGCTTCTAGCTAAGCTAATCAATTATTTCAGCATTCCACTTTAAGAAAGGCAGCAGCAACTAACTTTTACCTGTCTCTTCAAAGCAGCACATCCAAAATTCTCCCCTTTTTCTCCAGCCAGCTGCAGCCTTTCTTTAGTCAACTCACTCATCAGTTTTCATAATCCTCTGATATACACAGTTCTGAGGCTGTTTGGTTTCCCCCTAGCCTAACCCACTACACAGACCTTTACAAGGCTTATAAATGCTAGTTTTATCAGTAGAAAGTCTGTCTTTAATGTGAGATAAGCACATCATGCCTAATCTTGTAAGGCACTGGACACTGCTGTGATGTGGGCAATCCCCAGAAACTGTGTCCTGTAAGTGTGTGGTTAATTCTTGTCCTCCATAATTCTAGTGCTTAAAGTTAAGCTAGTGTTCACATGCCTTCTAGGAGCAAGCAAGAGTATTCTGCACCTCAAAGGATCTTTCCATAGAGTCAGATGTATGGCTAAATTTCAGTCAATAGCTCCCACTGACTTCATTAAAGCCAAATCATAGTTCTGAATGTAAACACAGATGTATTGCCAGAATTTTAAAGAGCATTTTATTATTCGTATGTCCTCAGGATATGAACTATAAAAAGCAGTGATGTGACTTTGGATATTTGTGGTACCAGCACATTTCTGCTTCACAATTCACAGGCAACACCACAGCTATGATAAAAGCGGAATACATTATTTCACATGGATTTGGACTCAGTAGAAAAGGCAGAAGTAGGTGTGACAAGGACAATGGCTTTTCAAACATGACTATACTCTAAATTGCCTTGTAAGAGGACATTAAGATGTTCATTGCATGAAGGGATAGCATCTATAACATGCTGTGTTCTGAAACAACCAGAAAATATCGATGCCCATATTTTCTGTTAAAACAAATATTCACAAAATTCATGACTGAATTCCCTTCTAGAAAAACTTCTAAGTAAAAATGTTAATTACCCTAGCCTCTAACTTCTTATTTTCTTCCATAGTGGGTTTTTTAAATTTATTTTGCATGGGCTGTCAGATGAACTATATCATTTTAGGGACAAAGGAGTATTCCAATTAATGAAACCATAGAAAAATGTCAACTGCATCCTTTTTGAAAACTTGCTGTTTCCTTTGGTCACAGGGGCCAACATTTATGTCACAAGTAAGGGAATAAGTGCAGTATAAAATCTGCATGAAACTGAAAATTGCCCCCAAGCAGACAAAAATAGTAGGAACTAAAGGGGTCTGTCATCTAACGGTAAAATGCATAACAAGCACCAACGGCTGGTAAGGGAACAAATACTGACTTAAATTAATGCATGTAAACTGCAACAGCAGACTGAATTTGACTGAGAGGATTTTTTCATCCTGAGTTTCTCTTCCTCTACAATCAGTATCAACAGCCCTGAATACTTTGAATTTTCCAAGGCAGCTGAGCAGATGAGTGAACACATGAATGTTAAGCTACTCTTTAAATTAAAATTTTTCCTGCCTGCTTACATAATCAAAACCATTCATAAATGAGTAAGATTTAATGCCAGAAAGAACCATCAGCTCTTCATATCTGACCACCTCTATAAGAGCCAGCCCATACATTCACTCCAGATCCCACTGCGCGGTGTCCAGTGACTTGCATTTCAAATAAAACTGTTCTGGAACATCTGCAGCAAATTTTGAATAGACAACATCAAAAGTCTGAAAACGTATCACTTTCCTCAGTCATTTGTCCCAGTGGTTAATCACTGTCACAAGTAAAAATGTTTGTCTTTTTTCTAATTGGAATTTGTTGGCTCACCAGTAAGAGGTACTTGTTACGCATCTAACCATTAGGATACAGAGCCCTGTAGTTCCTCCTGGTTTTGTTTGCCTGGAGGAAATGAAACATTTTTTTCATAAATCAAGCTGTATCTCTTTTTGACAAACCAGAGAGACTAAGCTGGTGTAGATTCCTGCTATAAGGTATTTTTTTCAGTCCTCAAATCATTTGGAGTTTTATCCCTCTCTCTTTTAAATAGTTTAACTTTATTTTTAAAATGTTGACAACAGAACTGAACAAAGAATAGCAAAATTAATACTAATAATCCTTAGACAGAGATAAAGTTTCCACTCTCTCAAGGATGACATTAGCTTTTTGTATCTTGGGTTAGAGTTTTTCTGATGCAGCTCCTCTACAACCATATAATATATTTAAGACTTCTTTCAGGGACACAATTCTCCTATGTAAGTTGCATAGGTGCTTTATTCCTGTATTTATAGTTGACATTCGACTGTATTAGCATGCGTTTTCTTAGACTGGGCCTATCTTACCAAGAGATCTGAATCTTCCCTTTTCTGCCCATTAATTGCCATTTCACAAATCTGCATATCTTGTCAGCAATTATGCTTTGTATATCATTGATGAAGACAGTGATGCATTAGACCCTTTGTCAGGCTCTGTGCAATGCAGTTGACATAATCTCATTTGATGTTCATTCTTTACTTGCTGAGGTCAGCGTGCTGAGTTTTAATTTATACAATGTCTGTTTTCCTGACATTGCACAGTGCATTTTAATAAAAATATCCTGTAATTCTAATTCAGTGCATTACAGAAATCCAAGATATTTTATCTGCACTATTATCTGTAGCTACCAAGTTTGCACTTTCATCAGGGAATAAAATCAGGTTGGTTTGAGAAGACCTATATTCTGTAGAGTCACACTGATTGGTTTTAATTTAATTACATTTTTTTTGTCAGCTGAATCCTGAATCATCATCTTATTATTTTTCTGGGGATTGCTGCCTTGGTAGCCAAAGCTATCTGGCATAGCTCATTTGTCTTTTGCGCTTGGATTTTTGACATAACTCAACACTGTCCAGTTTTGGCTGTTCCATAATATACTGAAACCAATATTTATCGCCTCACTCAACTTTATATAACATCAGTTTTTCACATTACTGTCCTCACGCTGCAGACTTTTACTACATCCTTATCTTACCCTTTTGTAGGATGCCAACACTGGAGGACACCATTGCAGGCATGGTTAGAGGCATGTGTTTAACAGAATATTGGCCATCTCTTTCTGAGGTCAGTGACAAATCCAGAAGGACCTCCTGGAAAACCTTCCTGTCACTCTTTGTAATTTCACCTGGAGGTTGGCACTGTGTGGGAGGGAGGAGGAATTCAGGCTCTGGGTGACTGGCACCGTGTCACTTAGTATGCACAGGCTGAGCTGTCAGATTTGACAGATTTGACAGAACTTGACAGTGGACAAAGAATGGTTTGAGGCGGCAGGTATCCACGTGAAAGAGGAAGTCTGAGCCTCTTTACGAGGGAATGCAGTGACACCTGAGGACCACAACTGTAGTGCCTAAAGGAGGAATGGAACAAGAAAGGACTGTGATACATACCCAGGGTACCAGGGCTGCTGCCCGGCTCATTCCCCCTTCTCAAAATCTTGAACACTTTTGTTCCAGCAGAACGACTGTCTCTGCTCAGCACTTTGCTTCATATAGCTGTAGAGTTTTTAATCTGATCCTGAATATAAGTTTACCCTTCCAGGGAAATATGGCCTTGCAAATAAGGGCATCCTCTGAGAGAGTGCTGTCAGCCCACTGCTGTAACCCATTCTGAACAGTTCAGTAGGAGTGGATTTTAACTTTCCAGTCTCTCAAATCATCCTACCAGTTTTAGCAATGCTTGATAATATAGCATTCCTTTACAGCACTGTCAATATTCAGCTTCACATATTTACTGGTCAGACAAGAGACTGAGATTTACGCATGTGGAGCCTGCAGTCAGAGCAATACATTCTCGCTAGGAGGATCACCATCTTTCAGTACCCAGCACAATGATCTACATGCCAAATTTCCATTTGCTAAAGCCTCTCTACAGCACCATGCGGGTAAGAAAGGCTTACATAAATAAGCATGAAAGGTTTTCTCACTTCCTGACAATTAATTACAAATTTATATTCTACTCCACATAGGAGGATACATTCAATGTTCAATGGAGCCTGGCCAGACATTTTAAGAAAGCATTTATGAACACTTATTCAGATTTCAAATAGCTGTCACTTCAGCAATATTCATGCCTGGTTCTTATTGCTGTTTGCCAGGATGAGTTTTGTTTGAATAAATGTTTGGGAAATTACTAGCTCGTACAAATACATCTGTATCCACAGATGAATAAGGATGAAAGTTGCTGGTCAAACAACTGCAAATTGTTTCTGCATTTAAGAAAATGAAAGTTTGCTCCTCAAACAATTTGCAAAGAGAAACAAGAGTTAAATTCACTGGGAAATTTGCATGGGAAGAGGTGAACTAGTTTCAGCCTTCTCCTAGTTGGAAGGAAAAAACTATGTATATGAATATCCTCTAATATCTATGCAAATCCAACAAACAACGTTTGCCTTCACACCAATTTTACACTATTTTCAATTACAAGATCCTTCTAGCTGTGGGATTCACAGGCCCTGTGGATTTTTAGTGCTTTCTGAGGAATGCCAGCTCCATAACCTGAAAAAATAACATGTGATGGCCATGCTGAGCCCCACTCAGGATCCACTGGACTCAACAGAGGACCACCAGCTAACTTCAATGAGCATTGGATCAAGAGCTTTACAGCTACACTTGCTCTCTGCACTGGCACGGGATATGACCTTCTCTGCTTTGTCAACCAGAACTGCCAAATGCCTATCTTTACAACATTTTTATCAAATTTCAAAGGGACTTATAAATCATTGCTGGCTGTTAATATAATCCAAATACACTTTAAGAAATTCATTTGTTTAAAAACATTCAAGAAAGAATACAAATGGAAATTGTTCAGACCATGGAACTGTATAACAAACTGTGACTTTTCAGTAAAATGAAATATCTGTCACACTGGTTTTTGATAGACACAAGCCATCTAGGCAGTGGCACATCACAAGAGGAAAGGACAGTTTGTGATGCACAGTACTTTTCATTAAAAATCACCCCACGTGTCACAAAACACTATTAACACACCTTGGCTCTGTAGGTACTACTGCCAGACTGTAGGTTAGATAATGGAAGATGAAAGCAAATCTTACATAATGTGTATTGATTTATTTTTCATGTGTGTTATTCATCTGGTCACTGAACTCACAAAAGAAGAAACAGCTCTTGATTTAGTCTTGAGCAGTATACAAGGCTTATTAAGCCCTAACTATCCAAAAAATAGTCTGCAATTGTGAGTGTACTTTAGTCATATTTGGACAGAAAAAGCTGTATGTGAAACAAAAAATCAGTAACAGTAATATTTAATTTAAAGCAAAATAAATTATATAAAAATGAGAAAGTTCATTTCAAGGACATTAAAAGTCGCAGGCAAAAGAGTGAAATACTAACAAATTACATGGAGACTACTCAGAAATATATGAGAGGCTGAAAACCAAACCTCCAAAAGGATCAAAAAAACCAGCATGATAAAGCAGAAAAGTAAATTTCCTAAAGCTATTAAAACAAAACACAATAAAACAAAAAAAAACTTTAAAAACTCTAAGTTGTGACCTAATGAGGGAAAGAGAACCGTATATACCTTGACAAATGAAATACAAAACCACAATAAAACAAGAAGAAACAATGTTGAGACATAAAGGCATAGAATCTAATACCCACCATTCTTCAAAAATTCCAGAAATGAGAAACTTGCCTGATATTCGGTGATAACCAGTTATATAAAAAGAGCACTCAGGAAAGATAAAACCATAACAGAAACATTAAATTAATTCTCTCAGTCTACACTGCCAATGAAGGCGGATAGGATGGTTCTCATACAAAGGTCATTCCTTATGTAGAATAAGACTGAACCGTTGTCTCAGAGTGTCAATATTTTAGAACAAATCCATAAGATGGACTTTAACAAATTGCCAATACCAGCTAATTTTCTGTTATGGTACGTTACCACCAGTTAAACTGGCCTTAGTACCAAAACAGATGGAAGCAGTGAAGTGGAAAAAGTAATTTTATATTTTCATATATCAGTTTTCATTTTTTAACAGAATTTATAGACAGTACAGAGGCATAGAGGGTAATCCAATGAACAACAGACATGATATTTCAGCAAACAAGATATTTCTGCACAAAGCTAATTGGTAGGAACCATAACAAAAACAGTATTAACGCATAAATTAAAAAATATGCCATATTAGTGAAGAACCAACACAGCTTTTGCAGATAAAATATGTACCTCAGGAGTTTATTAGCCTTTTTTGTTAGAGCAGGTAACCATATGAATGATACAATCACTACAAAGTACTTGGAATTTAAGAAAGCTTTTCATGTGGTCCCTTATTAAAGGCTCTCAGAGAAATAAAGGTAATATGGGATAAGACAGAAGGTCCTGGATTAATAATTGCCTAACAAATAGGAACTAAATCTAGGAAATAAATTTTGTGTCAATCAATGAAGAGTAACACACATGTATAATGGCCTCTGAAGTAGGCTTTACCATTTATGAAAAAGGTTTTGTAGTAATTTAAAAGTATTTTCTGACAACATCCATTCAGTGCATGGTGGTAACTAAAAAGGTAATGGACTACTGGAAGCTTATTAGGAAAAGTCTGAGAGCAATACTGAGACTGTTACTTCACGAGTAAGTTTAACTGTGGCGTACCCCCATCCTCAATACTGAATATAGCTCTGTTTCCCCACATTTCATGCTGAAATTAGAAGTACAGTATAATGATCAGGATTAACAAACAATGAGAGTTTTGCATGAATGTATGAAGGTAATGCAGTCATCAAGGAATAGTTTTAAGTAAATAACAGGAAACACTTGTTCACACAACATGCAATTAAATTATAGAATTCATTGTTAGGGTACTATGGAGACTGAAGTATAAATAGATACGAAAAAAGATTAGACAAATTTATAAAGCAAAGGTCCATTGGTGGCTGATAGCCCTAGTATTTGGGAAGTTGCTACATACTGGAGCTGTGACGGTATGCTCTGTACATGCCCAGTTCTTGCTTCTTTTAATATTCAGCCGGCTGTTGAAGGATCAGTAGGGCAGTTTTAATATCTCTTTAATTTTTATTTCCTTTCCTCAGCCAAAGGCAGTTTATTTTTCACATAAAACAATTGCTAAGAAGAGCCTTTATATACATACCATTCTTAGGCATACTTCTTGCACGCCATTTGCCTACAGTGAGAGGTATCCTAATCAGGACAGGGTTTTAAAAAATGGCCTTCATCCTGTAAGTGTTTGTCCACTGGTAAAGAACTAAGACTGATGTAAACTCAGTTGATTCAGTGACTTTATGATGCTCTGGGGTCCACGAACAGCCATTTGTGAGCACTCTTTTGTACTGGACAGGAACTGGGGCCGCAGCCCAACAGGCAGCAATGGCTACATTGGCTTCAAAGATCACAAGATTCCAGCCACCTCCCTCAACAGCCAATTTTGTGCTGTGTTGATAGGCAAACAAGATCTAGAAGTTGTTCTTTAAGCTGTACATTAATAGTAATAATAATAATAGCAGTATTAGTGTTTGGGAAAAGATCCAGTCTGAAAAATTAAGCCAGCAAACCCGAGCTGCTTACCCACTGCGTGGCACTCATTTGTTGCACACCTCTCTCCACCCATGTCTGGTGCTATCCCTTAGCATCCCTTAAATACCCATAGGTGAAGGAATGGTCTCTTTAGGTGAAACGCTATTGTAGTTCATGTTCAGTCAGTTTCTGGCCCTCCCATTCGGACTGCCAGCACAGGTGTTAATTACGGCCATCTGTGATGGTGGCTTATGCGGCAAACACCTGCCACCCAGAAAATATACTGAAATCCCTGCTTCATTTCACATGGGTCAGTGAGCACCAGTTAGTAATGACTTTGATCAGTACTTTTCTGGGTTGTGTGTGGCAGGTGCAATGCTTCTGGTCTCACATTGCAGTTACCAGCTAACTAATTCATCAGACCCCTGAAGAATCTTTCTCAATGGGTGACACTACTTCTAGTTATATGATCTCACTTCACATAGCTTTTGGTTTTCTGTCTGAGAAACCTAAGCACAAGCACCTTCATGCTATGAACCATATGTTCAAAGGAATATTTTAGAGGCATTTTCACACAGATTTTTGAGAAAGCCAAGATCATTTAAATTTTTAAAACAGTCTCAGTGAGACAAGAATCCTGCAGGAGTTTACAAGGATCGTGGGACATACAAATCTGAAAGCAAGGGCATGGTGCAGAAAAAATAGAAGCAAAGCACAAATGAATCCATGGTATTGACTGATAAATATGAACTCTAGCAATATTGCTGAGAAGGCAGGCACAGAGGTTAGATGAGTCTTTTGAGTTGATTTAACTCATGTAGCTGCCAGTTTTGTAGTTGAAAAGCTAGACTATTTGTGAATTTAGGAGTACTGCAGAACAATATATTTTCAAGAAATAATTTCTCTTGCTCTCCATGGTGTTTGTCACCCAGAATAATTTTGTCAACTTCAATCAATGTAAATGACTCTTCCACCACCTTCTAATAAATGTAATTCATGCGTCCAATGCAGGGAATATTCTAGTCCCAACTTGTTTTCAAATTAATTTCTGCCTTCCTTGGGACATATCTCTCTAGAGAAACTATAAAAATAATAGATTGGAATATGCATTTGTGAACACACATCTCAGGCACAATTCACAACACTTCATGAGATTAACCTTTAAGAGCATCTTTGTAACTGTTGTTACCTATAGAAATATTTGTAAACTCTGAAATTTCAAACATCTGAATTGGAGCTGCTTTTCTCTATTTCCTGGTCATAATTTTATCAGAAAGTATCAGTCATCGAGTGACACCATAGAATTAATAATACAACATTCTTAGAAACAGCTGTAGGAACACCTTATGAGAAATTAAACACAATTGTATGAAAATTATTCCTTTGAGCTATTTGATGGATATTGCCCTGCTTATCTTTAAACAGAAGCATTATTTTTTAGCACCTCTAAAGCTACTTTAGTGAGTTCTACTGAAAGAACTTATTTCCTGTGAAATTTGCAATAAAGTGTAAGCTTCACTCCCTTCCATCCTCTTTCCAACATGTATAGCCATGCTTGTGAGTTTCCTGTACATTACTATAATGGAGAGCATGTGGCAGTCAAGTTATCAAAAATCATTGTGAAGGTAATCTACCTACCACCAACTTTGATTTAAAGTCTTTACAGTTGTGCCATCTGCTTCATCATAGTTCATTTTAAGCTTTATACTCAAGCAAAAGGAACAGCCTGGCAATACAAATCTGACAAAACTGATCAAGACCAGAAACATCTCAGCGCTCTTAGTAAAACTAATCTATAAACTACCAAATTAACTTATTCATTCCAATTAACTTAATCATTCCATTTACAAAGTTGTTTCCACAAAGTCTGCACGTTAATCTGTTGGAATGGAAATTGTATTTATAAAGGGGTATTTGTACTCTAAAGTGTAAGAGTGGTCCATAAATCACAAACGGCACTCAAGTGGTTCTGTTCTGCATGTTCAGATTTTGTTTTCACAGAATGAAAAATCTCACATACATTTTATAAGGCTAACACATAGCAACAATTTAAAAGAAAAGCCAGGCACAGCCACTAAGTATTTCTATTCACTTATTTGGAAGTGATATATTTGGAAGATGAGGGGATAACAAGGCTTCTTACACCATCATCTCTCCTGCTTCGTGTATAAGATGAACAGCTAAAAGTGAGGGATTTGGTGAAGACTCCGTGCTGATCACTAGCCAGGGTGCAGGTGTCCTGTGGGTTCTGGAAGTTGGTATAGCAGACAGCAATCTCACAACCGCTCTGCATTTTCTGGAGACAAGCCTATTAACTTCTATCCCTTCAGCATCACACCAGTGCAGAGGTGGTGCCCACCACCTCCGCTCAGCATTTCTTGCCTCATCCCAGAGGCAGCCCAGGGTCTGTTCTCCAGGCAAGGAAGAAAGTGCCCCCTTGTAGTTCTTCACAGTTTTACCAAATAACCAGTGGCTGCTTAGTAAGTGGAGAATAATACCTTCAGTGAAGTTATCTCACTGAAGATCAGAATATCTCACTTGGAAAGTAACCCTTAGCAAGTGTAGCTCCTTCTGCTCTTATCACACTTGGGATTGTGCCCAATTTCACAAACGTGCTTTTCGTGCCTTTGATTTCCATGGGAAGCCTTGGCATCCACTTATGTGCATTTCCAGATAAGAATGACTTCCAAGCCTAAGAGCCGAGATGTACACGTGCGAAGAACTCCAACACTGAATTACCGTTGAGGAATCCTTAAAAAAATAATAGCCTTGAAAATGCCTTGAAATACAGTCACACAGCCTTCCGCCAGCAGATGCACAGATTTCGCACATCATCTAATGATTGCTGCCCACTCGGGGAAAAATGCACTCTCATGATGTGCAACTATGCTCAACTGAGATACATAATAAAATCACCAAACATAGTAACTCATCTTTCTTTGTTCTTTAATGTGAAGCTTTATGTGTCAATTTTAATCTAAAAGAAGCAATGTGCTACATGGCCTCTGAAAACATATTTTATTCACTAGCTAAGAAGTTTCTACCCAATGTTTATACTTCTTAATAAACAACTGTGCAAAAAAAACCCAACGGGGATGGCATACCTCCATGTAACTTCATGTACTAGTGTGTAGAGACTGTATATAGTTAAATGTCATCACCACTAATTAACACTAATTATCACATTAAGACATGAATAATAAACTTTCATGTCAAATGCAAAGTAGGATATCGAGGACTACGTAAAGACATCGTGCTTCATGGGTGACGTCGTGGATCTTCATTCTCACGACATGTGTAGGCTTCATGTTAAGAAACGTGGGCACTGAATTGTGTGGTATTTATTTCCAATTTTCATTAAAGGTATAACTGTGCAGACTGGTATTGTTTGGGACCTTTAAATAACTCCAGCTAGAGTACAGGAGTAGAAGAAGGGTAAACAGAGGACTTGGATGGTTCAGACTGTCTGAGAAAGGGCTCATCACCCCTGGGCTTTTTCTGTGACCCTGCCCTTGGCCAGTGTAGGCTGAGGAGCATGGCTAGCTGACACAAGTAGTCAGTCAGTCGGCTCAGTGGTCTCATTGCATCCCCTTGTGGTTGGGTGGCTCCAAGAGCTGAGGATTGTCCATCCCCATGAGAACAAGGGGTTGGGTAGGACCTGCGCAGCTTTTCTGCTCTCAAGAGGTGACCAGACTGGATCTGGAATACTCGGAAGGTGAAAGAAACAGTTAATGTCTTCACAGTGTCAACATGTGCATTTCCTAGAAACATGCCCATTTCTCACAGTCCCTGCTGAAATAATTCTCCAACCCATGATACCCTAGAATTCCTCCCAGCACATTTTGCAGCCCACCGTAAAGACAGCGTAGAGGCCTATGAGTAAGCGTGGAGGAGGAATGTTTCTAACTACACTTTATCCCTGTATTTCCAAACATAGCACGGATGGAGCAGCTCCTGTTCACAGAGACTATTATTCAGAGTGGCTTTGTGTTGTCTGCGAAGAATGATCCCACCTTTAACAAACCAGAAAGCAGATCTCTCACAGTGAATGCATGGGGTTTGAAACAACACAAATGTAACAGTTTACACCAGTTTTCATGAGTATGAATAGAATAGGAAAAAAAAGGTCTCTGGAATCCACCCAACAGCAGTTGGGATGGGGTTAATAACTTGTCTTTCTGGAAAGAAAAACAGAAGTTGAAGCTTGCTATGTATTTCCAGTGGAATTTGTAGCTTGAATCTAACAAAAAAGGTACGGCAGATACAGATTAATAACAATTTCAGAAAGCAAATACGAATCTCGAGCTGCATAATCTATAAAATCCGTGGGGTGTTTCCTAAGAGGAGACCATTGCCTTGTGGGGTAGAACTGATCTACTGTTTTCAAAAGTATCACTTCAAAGTCTATAAAAATACCTTGCAACAAGCATATTTCATCAGTCAGTAACATATTCATAAAAATAGATATTTAATTAAAATTTCCCACAAGCAATAACTGAAATTACTCCTTATAATGATCTTTTAAAAATGAATGAACAAATAACCTTCATAAGCTGTTGTCTTTTCCAGGAGAGGTAAATCCCGCTAACGTTAACGCGAGTTACATCTACAGCGAGAGGGAGCGAGAGCAGGTCCCTTGAGGCAGCTCCTCGGACACTGTGCGTTAGCGCAGCTGCCCGAAGTGCCTTGAAGGGCGAGGTGGTGATTTACACCAACAAAGAATTTACCCCTTTCATGTTCATTTTTCGGCCTTCCACAAGATCTAATCGTATCTGTCAGCAGTAGAGAATCTTAATAGCTCATGTCCAACTCTTGTTAGCAGTTCGTTTGCTCATCTGAACAGGGCACAAATGAACTGCAAATGTCAGGTCATTGCTTCCTGCTCTTATTTTCTCCCCCCCACCCCCCCACCCCCCCCCAATTGCAGCACTTTCATGTTTCAGGTGTCCAGTTTAATCCAATCCACCTTTCAATGTTGTATATGCAATTCTTCCTGGAGATTCTTTTATTTATTCATCATAATATATGTCCTTAACTCTTTTTACTTAGTCATCTCTGTGAGAATGAAAGGTGTGGAGTCAGCTCAGTAACCAGAGGGAATCATAAATCAAATCCATCCAAGAGATACAGTCACGTAAACAGAACAGCTGCAAAACTATAGCAATAATGCGGTCGGGTTTGCAATTTTGTACTGAAAAATCCCGTTTGGAGGACCATACCTGGGCTATAGGAGCGTCACAATAATACATCACAAGAGTTTGCTTTCTGTCAAATGCAGTCATTTCTGTAATTTATGTTGGTCCACCTCGCCTGCCTGTAAACCTTACTCTGGACATTTTTCGTTTGATATTTAAAATTAATAAAACCTGTTGACTACGAAGAGAGTGTACAGAGCAATGTGTTTTACTATTGCTCAAGCTGCATGAAAACGCGCTTGCCCAGACCTGCGGACAAACTAGCCGCGGCCCTTTCTTTCCCACGGGACGTGGCTTTGCAGGGGCTACCGAGGGATTTTCAGGTTTCTTTGCTCTGCGTTCGCAGCCCCCCGAAAATTACTTCCCACGCAGCGGAGCCAGCAGCTGACCCAGGCGCCCCCTCCGCGGCGGGACGCGGCGTGGCTGGGGCAGAACACACCAACTTGCCGCGGCGGCGGCGGCCGCGCCCGCGAGTGGGACCCGCTCCCCAGCGCCACGGGCAACCC
The DNA here is from genome assembly GCF_031877795.1 of Strix aluco. Taxonomy (NCBI): domain Eukaryota; kingdom Metazoa; phylum Chordata; class Aves; order Strigiformes; family Strigidae; genus Strix; species Strix aluco. The sequence goes on along the minus strand of NC_133933.1, from coordinate 57,965,459 downwards.
CCCCCACTCCACCGCGGCGCAGCCGGGACCGCTGTCAGCTCCAGATCCCCTTCACTTTTTGCTCGGAAATCCACGACCCGCCCTGTTCGTGCGTGTGCGTGAGGACGGGGGACGGCACCGCCGGGGAGACGCCGGATTCCCGCGCTGCTGAAGACCCTCCCGTTGCCCGCAGCCGCGGCGCCCGCGGCCGGGACGGGGGGGGGGGGGCTCCTCCGCGCCGCGGGAAACCGCACACACATTCCCCCGATCACCTCAGAGCCTCCTCGGTGGCGGCGGCCGGCGGTCCCTGGGGAGAAGGCGGCCCGGCCCCCCGCGGTCCCGACGGGTAACCCGGCGCCGGCGCGTCCTTGCGGAGCCCCCGCCGAGGGCGCAGCGCGCCGGGGGCGGCCGGGGGCTCCCGGGGGAGGCTGTGGGCTTCCCCCCATACCTACCTTCCGTGTGGACGGCGGAGACGTAGGTCCAGTTGTAGCGCTTGACGATGTCGAGCATGGCCCTGGCTTGCAGCGTGTCGGAGGGGACCACCCGGAGGAAGTATTTGTACAGCGTTTTGTCGCTCAGGTCGATGCTGGTGGCGGAGTAAGCGATCTGGGGGATGTCGAAGAGCTGGAGCAGATTTTGGACTTGGATAGCAACCGAGCTGGAGCCGGGGCCGATGACCCCCGCGATGGGCTTTTTCACCCTGGTCTGGGGCTGGGGCTGCGCGTCGGAAACGCAGCGGGTGCCTCCGTCCCTGTCGTCCCTGATGGAGATGAGGGAGTCCCGGATGAACTCGATGCTCTGCTCCAGGGCCACCGAGGAGTGCCAGCAGGAGTCTCGGATCTCGCTGCCCAGGGTGATGTTGGGTAGCAGGACCGGGTCGGCGTTGATTTTATCCAAAGTGTGAAACATGGCTTCGACCCTCTGGATGCCGTATTGCTCCCGGATTTCCCCGCACTTCCTCTCGGGCACTTTCTCAGCCGGCGGCTGGTGATGGACAGAGAAGAGGGCCCCGATGATGACATCCCCGTCCATCCGAGCCACCGACCGCTGCGAGGAGGCGGCGGAGAGGAGCACCCTCCGCCCGGCGCTCCTGGGCAGCACGTCCATCTCCAGGAGCAGAGCAGGAAAAAAGACAAGCAGGACGCCAATCATTTTGTTGCACGATGTCATCCAGACCCAGGTTACGAATTTCATGGGCTCCTCTTGCCTGCACATGGTTTAAGGACATGTAGGAAATGGCATCCGCTTCCCCCCGCCAGCGCCCAAGTTGCTCCAAATACCATCACAGCGAAGCCTCACAGCATCGCTCTCGAGGGTGCCAGGGCAGCCGTCATCCTAGTGACTTTTAACCTGGTGGCATAGAAATAAGGGATAAAACAGGCTAATCGGGAAATCGATGTCAAACCAGAGCTCGAGAAAGCAACCCTCCCCCGCACAGTTCGAGCTGACCGCTTTCGCAAACGCCCAGGGCAATTTGCTTCCGTGAGCCTCTCGAGAGGAAGTTTCAAGACGGATTAAAAGATGCGTTTATTTGGCTTGACGTACGATCATGCATGCTCACATACGTTAGTTCATATGCTCCTCTCTGCAGCCGCTCTCCTAGCCGAGGCGGCTGCCTCCCGCACCCCCCGGCGCACACACCCTCCCCTCCGCCCCCGGGAAGTTCGCAAAGTTTCACGAGGTCGGTAGCTCACGGGAGACGCGCCCTAGCCTGGCCCCAGCGGCCCCAGCCCTGAAAGCGGGGTGACAAGTGCTTCTCTTCTCGCGTTCTGGCTACCTGAAGGCATCCTTCGCAGCTCAGGAATTTCCTTTCCCAATACAGAAAGGCGGCGAAAAGAGAGCGAGCAATCTGCCCTGCCAGCCACGGGAAATGTCATTTAAAGGTCACCGAAGGGAGGAAGAAAGGAGCCACTTGACAGTTTAGATTAACTTTTCCGTGTGTAGGGGGCAAAACCGTAATTCAGCCAGGGACACACACATGCAAGCGGGGGAAAATACATATTAGTTACTAAGGCAACGGCGGGCAAAGTCCTGACGTGCCTTACCGGCACGCCTGCCTTGCATGCAGGCTTCGGGCGGGGAGAGGCGGCCAGCCCGGCGGCTGGGCTTGCAGCCTTGAAACGCCGTGGTGGGAAGGGGGTGGGCGGCGCGGCTGCCACCGCCACCGCCACCGCCGCCGCCGCCGCCACCGCCCGGGGAGGCGGGAGCGCGGCCGGGCCGGGCCGGGCCCCTGTTGCACGGCGGCGGCGTCAGCACCCGGGACAGCGCCCGGCAGCCGCCGGCGGCCCTCGGGCCCCCTCTCCCCTGTCCCCTGTCCGCCGGCCCCTGCCCCGCTGCTCCCCTCCCCGGTGCCCCATCGCCCCCGGTGCCCCGTCGCCCCCCTGCCCCGCTGTCCCGCTGTCCTGGCCCCGCCACCGCCGGCTCGGCAGCCCGCCAGCACCCCTGGGCGCTTTCCCCCAAACTTCTGGCCTCCGCCCGGCGCTGCTGCCGCGGTTTCCCCGCCCGCACACACGCACACGCACACGCACACGCACACACACACAGACACAGACACACACAGACACAGACACACACACACACACAGACACACACACACACAGACACACGCACACCCCTCCGCAGGCGCGGAGACCGGCCGCGGCACGCACCGCCCCAGACTGGCCGCCGCTCCCCCGTGCCTCCCCGGCGGCGGGCAGGGGGCCGGGGCCGGGGCCGGGGCCGCGGCGGGGCCGCCGGCGGGCGGCGCGGAGGGCTGGGGGCGGTCCCGGGAAAGGCGAAGCTCCGCGGGGAGCCGCTGTCCCGGCGGCACGACCGCGGGGGCAGGCGGGCACAACCGCCTGAAGTAGCCTCCCCCGGGCAGCCCCGGAGCCCGACCACCCCCCCCCCCCGCCCCGTGCCTTTCGCCGGCACCGCCTGCCCCTCGGGCAGCCCCACGGCCGAGCCCCGCGGTCCGTTCGGAGGCCACCCCCGGGACGTACCTGGCCGGGTGAGGCAGTGGCTCCCTGCCTGCGCGGAGCCGGCACCGGCGGCTTCTCCGGCCGCCCCGAGCTGGCGCGCTGGCGGCGGGGCGACGGCGCTGGGCTGGGCGCGGGTGCCCTCTGTCTTCAGCACCGCTCCAGCGCAAGGAAAAAAACAGGTCATCCCGGGCTCATCCATTATCTCATACAGAAGGATCAGTCATTTTCTCCCCCTCCTTAATTTCTTCGGCTATTGTCTTGTAAGCCGGCAAGGAAGCATCGCCCGGAGCACGCTGCGGCCGCAGGGGAGGTGTCTGGTCTCACCTCCCGCGGCTCTTAATTCATTATCTTCTTGCCACAATTAGCAAGAGCGAGAGCAAAGGCAAGAGGCTGCTGCTCGAAGGGGACCCAGACCACGCTTGGGAGACCCGAGATAGTGAAATGTGCCGGTCTGCCTCACGGGCAGGATTTCGCTATTACAATAAATATCTATATATTAAAAAAAAAAAAAAAAGAAAAAAGAAAAAAAAAGATACTGCAACAAGAGAAATCACCTGTAAGGATAAAGGCATCGAGATTACAGTTTTCAGGTCAAGATGAATCTAAATGAAGCACGTGAGAGGCATGTCAGATTAAAATAATACCAGATTGAATAATCATAATTCAGACGACCTGCTTGCATCCCTAACACAAGGTCTCGGGTGTTTTACTTGACTGTATGAAAGTTAAAGTTAGATTACCTCCCCACTGGGAACTCTATAGATATTTGCCCTACTTTTGAAAGAAAGAGGCAAGGACAAACATTTAACTATTGCTCATTCAGAGAAGGGTTTGCAGTGAATTCTGCCTCAGGGGTGTCTTCTCCCTGTGTCAATATTTGTGGTTTTTTCACTGTCACGCAGCTAGTTGTTTGCCTGCATTGTGTGTTTATCCATGAGGCATGTTCATTATGGAAGACTCAGCCCAGGGGTTTGCCGGTGCCCACTTTCCTCGCAGGTCGTGTTTCCCAAAGAGGGAGCCAGGGTCGGAGGGGCTCTGCCTGTCCTCTGCCTCCGGGCATGAAGCTCCCCCAGGGCGCCGCAGACCCAGGTCGGGGCAGCAGATCTGGAGGGGCATCCCTATGTGCACATAAAGGGGGAACAAATTCCCCTTCATCCACGCTTTAATAATGAAACTTTAGTCTCTGCCCTTGACACAACGAACCTGCAACATGCCAGCAAATTATTCCAACGGTTAAGTGAAAAGTTTGCTCCGCTGGCTCTGGCGGACAAAGTGTTTGCAAAAGCTCCCATTGGTTCCTCCCAACATTTAACGCCCTGTAGCCTTCATCCCCTCCACCCTGGCACTCACAAAGACAGCAGGTCTTTCTGCTGAGGCTCATGCACGGCTGCCACACAGAGCTGTTCTCCCTCCTGTGATCGCCTGAGTTTGCTGAGACTGGAGAGCAGGTCACCAGGTCCTGATGCCCAGCCATAGGTTCAACTGCTGCCCCTCCAATCCCTGCAGCAGCAGAGGTCTGGGAGAGGTCTGGGACCCATTAGAAGATATCTGGGATGTCAGGAGGCTCTTGGAAGGGCTAGGGAAAGAGGGCACTGGGACTGCAGGGGCTTCAATCTTCCCCAGTGGTCACGGGAGAAACAAAGGCTTCCCCCATGGGGAAAGAGCAGCATGTGATCCTGCTGTCCTTGTCCCCCCAAAGAGGCCAGAGTCACCCCACTGCCTTCTGCCCCTGTCTCCTACACATCCTGATCCTGCCCCTGACCACGGATCTAACGCTTCTCCCCTCAGAAACATCCCTACAGCCTTCCCAAAATTCTTATCACATGGGGTACCTTCGTCATCTGGTAACCGTCCTTGGGGCGCTGCACAGGACTGCATTTCTGCACAGGTATGAGCTGCCATCAGACAAACAGAGGATCAGGGCAAGAACAGAGAAGGAGCTGGAGCTGGCTTGTAAGCAATGTTTGTTTTCTGTGAGAAATTACCTGATGTTGAATACTTTTCTTTCCTGAAATGAAGGAAAAGTGAACAATTTTCAGTCTCCCATGAAACACAATTTAAAAATCCCTTGGAGGTTGATTGAAATATTCTATTTTGATGGCATCAAAAATGTTTTGTTCTGTTTTCCATTTAAACATTTTATACAGTGTAGCACAGTGTATCATTATTTTTACTTCAGATGAAATCAATCATCATCTTAAAATGGAAATTCTGTTCCAGTATTTCTTCAAAAGATTTTTTTTCTTCTTTTTGCTACAACAGGCATACTCCAGTTAAATATTTCTACTTCATCAAAGTGACCTCTTTCAACAGAAAATCTTCCATTGGAAAACTTCTGGTCAGCTGTAATGAGAGAAGCCAGTGCATTGTAGAAAACAGTTTGAAGGGTGGTGGGGTGGTGGGGTGTGGTTTGGAGTAGCAAAGACTGCAGCTTGGAAACCTGGTTTACTGAGACCCCACTTTTTGTTTCCCAAACATGCTCCTTCCTCCTCTACTTCCTATGAAGAGAGAAAAGTCAGGTGGACTATCTAGTCATGCAGACTTTTTGGATAAATTATTGGGGAGATTGAAAGCTATTCTGCAAGGATCAATGACACTAAAATTATACATTTTTTTTCCACCTTGGAAACAAGTAGAAAGCTCATGTGTTCCTTTCTGAAATCAGTTAAAACATATACCAGCTATTTTATAAATTGGCAAGAGTCCTTCCTATTCTGCTCACTCAGATGCTTTCCTCATGATTTACAAAAGCCACTTACTATATATAAACTGTGCATGCAAAACATGCATAGGTAGCTCTCTGTAGTAGATACTGAAATGTTTGCTCATGAACAAGGATTTAGAGTCATCTCATCATCTGGCAGGCTCGGTCAGGTAAAACAGGGATTTTAATCTTCCTAATATATTCAATATATTTTCTCCTTTTCTCTTAGCAAAGCAAATGTTCCTCATAGGTTTTCATTTAAAACATGTGCCAGCTACATCATTCTCACCCCCTTTCTTCTATCTAAGCTCTTAAGTCACCCTGTCTGTTAAGAAAGAAAGAAACATCATTTTTAACAGTTTTGATTACTTACACTTACTTGCTGCATCTGCTAGGAAATCAACATTAATGGATCGATGTCAGTATATATGGAGCTTCATAAAGGTCTGATTGCTCAGCTGTTCCTTGTACTAGTAGACCCATTAAAATTAAATAGGATTAATGCATGAAATTTAGGCCTCACTTCTGCGATACTTAGAAACTAGCAATTAGCTTCTACACAAACCTGGGATTATATGGGGTTACTCTCCTCTGCTCTTCTTTTTTGACAGGCACCTCTTGACCACAAGGATCCCCAGAAATTTGAAGGCTTCCATTGCTAGTCATCGAAAAGTCTCTTGTCCGCTGTCTCAAGTCACAGTATCTTAAGCATATTTTACAGGCTTAGGAGATTTCACATCCTTTTAAAATAATGAAAATCCCTCCTCAGAGATTTAGTCAGGAGGAAACTGCCTGCTCGGTTATGATTTCAAATGTCTTTCAAATAAGTGTGAGATCCAAATCAATGCAAAATTCAGCATTCGGGGATGTCTTGTAAATTTTTTACACTCTCTAAGGATTACAGACTCCACGAAGTGATGAATAGACTAGATTTATTCAGACGTTCAGCAGTTTCCATCTCTGGCTAGCAGAGCTGTTGATAAGGTAAGATTAATTCTTTCTACATTTTAAAATAAGTAAGTGATTGCTTTTGTAACACCATATTAAAAAACTCTCAGCAGAAGTGCTTCATGCTGACTGTTAAGGAGAGAGCCCGGAAGAGCATGCTCCAGAACAGAAAGGGTCTGGCCTCTCCTCAAGGGAAACTCATCTCACAAATGGTTTCTTTGCCACAAACCCGTGCCATCTAAGCAATGACACGCGATAGCCAAAAGCACCTGGTTTCCTTTCGTTACAGAAAGGGCACGTCTCAAAGTGGAGATTTCCCTGGCACCCACTCTTGTGAAACTCAGTAACGAATTTTGGTGCTCTGATGGCCATGGAGATGCTCCCAAAGAGCAAACGAGAAGTCAGCTGAATGTCTCCTTTGCTAAACAACATGACTGTTCAGTCCTGTATAATGTTTCAAATCATTCCTGTATTTATTTATTTCTTAACTGCAAAAATGTACTTAGGGTGCCCTCTAGGCCAAAATGCTATACAATATTTACAACATGCTCTTACACACACCAATTCTATCCAGCTCGATTAATTTTGATAAAACTCTCTTGCCCTGAAATCCCCTGATTTCCCTGAAATCATCCCCTAAGAAACAACCTGAATAAATAGATAAATCTGTGCTGGGACTTGCATACCAACAAGCTTACGCTACATCAGGCCAAAGAGAAAAGTGCATTCCAAAGTCAAAATTCCACAGTTTCTGAGCTTCAGACTCTCAATTTAAAGTCCTCAGACTTCTAATTTAATTCAGAAATGTCAGTCTGAATCACTCTGGCTGAACTCGACAGACAGGGACTTATGTAAGTGTGAGGAGACGGTATCTTGGATATATGTGATTTAATACAGATCAACTAGATAAGTCTACTTAATAGATTGTAACTAACAAACAGGACAAGAAATTTAACTAGAAGTCACTGCACCCTATGGAGAAAGATTTGGTAGTCTGTTTGTGGAAAATATGGCAGCTAAAGCACCCTCTAGTTGGAATTTCCTAGTGATTTTCAAGGACAGCTCTGTGTAAATCCACGACCTCCAGGAATCCAGTCTGGTATGATAGAAAACTGGTAACACCTACATATGGAAAGGAAGTCCTTGCTGTGTAGATGAGGGAAAGGTGTTCCTGCTCCCTCCTGCCATCTCAGCTTTCAGGCTGGAGCTGTGGGTCAGTAACCCCTTACGCTGCACATTTCAGTTACAAAAGGAACAAGTAACTTGGGAAGAAAGAAAGTTTACTCTCAGACTGTACTATGAAACAACACATCTCTGTACCGCTCAGAGGGAAACCTGAAAGTACCTAGTAATTTCTGAAATTTCCCCAATGACTACAGTTAGCACTGAAAAAAACAGCTCTGTATTTACTGGCCATTATTTGTAACATTCATTTCACCGCATATTCCCCTTCTAGATATTTTGTAAAACAAAACAAAGCAAAAAAAATCATATTAAAAATCACAAATGTCAGATATGGAAAAGGCTAGCAGTCTTTCCAAAATGGGAATGCTTTACACATGACTAAAGAATCAATGGAGGTTTTACGAATATCACTTTAGCAATCAAACCATGTGTAACAAATATCCAACACATTTTAAAGAACCTTTCCGATGCTCAAAAAAAAGACCAAATTAATGGATCAAAAGTGTAACTTATGTTGAATACCCCGGAATATTACTTTTCCCATTTACAGTCTATTGCTGTTTATGTAACACTGTATACCAGATACTTTATCAGCTTCCATATATACCTATTTTTGAAGTCTGCATAGCAAATAAAGACCAGGAGAAGGGAATACCTTAAGGATTAGTAGGACTTTGTGGTGACCTTTAACTGAAATGATCTCATTTTCTACCCTGCACCTTCTTTATGCATTTCCATTTGTTCAGGATGGATGGAAAGGATGCCTTAAAATCACTGCCATCAGCCTGGTTGGGTTTTATCCACTTTGCTCTCACTGTACATGGGTGTAAATGAACTCAGAGGTGTCAAGCAGGGGAACTTCAGGCCTATTGTTCTAGCTTCACAATCATTATTTTGATTGTATTTCTAAATGTAGGTAACGTGACAGAATAGCACATCATTGCATAGTTAATAAAATAATGGAAGACACATGGTTTAAAGGGGTTTAGAAGAAAAGATACATCTCAAAATGGAGCTGTGGTTTGAGATACATCGAGCTGCAGAGCTGTGCATGAGTGATTTCAAAGGGACTGAGGTGCCATGGCTTTGCCCCCTTTCAGATTTTATTGGTCTTGCCTGGATTATATAGTGTATAAGCACTATGGGCTGAGCAAAGTGAACCAATGGGTGCACAGACCGAAGGAAACCTGTCTAGATTCATACCATGCTGAATGAGAGATAAAGAGGTATTGGCAATGCCCTGCATCCTGTAAACAGCCGTAGAAAAATATTCCACACTGAAAAAGGAAAAGGGAGCAGATACGTATTTTTATAACACTGCTTACATATTTATACCTCTGCAGTTTACACACTTCTCATGCTTTGGTCTGAATCCAATGGTTCAGTCCAGCAAACATGACATAAAATACTAGTTAATACTGTATTTATTTTTAATACATAGGTATTACTTAAAGCAAGACATACAGAATAAAAATCTGATACTCGGAAATGGCATGAAGATATGGCATACAAACTTCGCTCCTCCAACTATTTGCAAATGGCTTGATGTATTTGTTCAAAACCTTGATGCACAAAAGCACCACAACTACAAAATGAGAGGCTAGTTCAGAGCATGTAAAAACATAGGTTGCACTAAGTGTTTACACGTTCTGACATCTTCTGTATTATAATAAATCCAAGAACAGTACGGGAGTACATATGTTTCTTTAAAGTACTTCTTTTATTTATACTCCTCATGAGGAATTGCCTTGATAACAGAATTTGCACACAGACTTTATCATTTTGACTTTTTATCCAGTCAAAGCATTTCTGGAAGCATTTCATTACTTCAGGATCTATTAGAATCATTGTTATAACTCTCTTGCCTCTCAATTCCCTGACAGTATGCTGCTGTGGTTTTGGTGACACATTAATTGCTTTTCCTCTGTGATTTCCTTCTGGTGAAGCGGCTGCACTGTCTCACTGGCCCACTGCCATTTCAGGGATACCAAGACCTTGATCCTCACCTGGGGTGTCTGGCTCCTCAACCACTCACTATAACTGGCTGGTCCTTAGGGTATTGCAAACTCCATCCAGAATCAGACTTTCTTACTCTTGTCCAGCTACGCAACTCTACTTGACTTAACACTGGATTTATCATAAACATTTGACTTTGTTAAGGCACGAAAACAAACATCAAGCAGAACACCACCCTTGGTGATGAAATGGCTGAGGTCCAGCTGATACAGCAGCTTGAATTAATTGACTGTGAATGCTGGTCCTCAGTAAGTCTATTCAGATGCTTTCTGTCTCGCATTTCCATCAGCTATTTGACTTTTGCAGTCATTCGCTAACTAGGCAGTACTTCATTTATATCTCCAGACCACTTAGGATTAATGGCTCACGTTTGGTTCATGCATTAGATAACAGAGCTTCAAACATAATACTTGGATGTTTGCTCTCCCATATATCTTCCTTAAATGCTGTTACAAATTTTTTGGCTCTTGCTGAGCAAAACATAGTTACAAGATACTAACAGATCCTGATGTTCTACAAACATTGGAGTAACAATGTTCTGAAATACCAGACCCTCTCATATGCTTTGAACTGGACATTAAGAAAAAGGATGCACCTAAAACCGTTAGTTTCTTTGAAAAATCTTACTTACTCTCTGTAGCCATGGGGTTGAACTGAAAATGATCAAAAAGGAAGGCCAGAAGCAGTGAACAAAACCCAAAGAGAACAACCTCACATAGTCTTAATTAAAGAACGCTTTTATCTTGGTTGCCTAAGGAAATAAAGCCACTGTGTTTATTGCGCCTACTGCCTCCACAGCCCCCCTGACAAAATACCAAAAACTATTCAGTCTGCAGCTGGGGAAAAAAAATCACTGAAATCTGAAAAAAGTCTTGAAGAGAAATATATTTGTTCAAGTTCTTGAAGGTCAGCAGTTGACTAGAAGAAGTAGGCCTACATAAATACCCACCCAGGAAGAGAGGCAGGTGAAATAACCTGCAGTGGCAACCAGGTGCCCAGCCAGCGCAGGTCTGGGCCAGCCGCAGAGCAGTGTGCCTCTGCCCTGGGGAGGTACAACTGGGTACTAGAGCGGGATGATTTTCAGAGGTGGAGGATGGAGTGATCATTAGGCAGAATGATTGTATGTGCATATTACCAGGATTGGGTAGGAAAGTGGGCTGCTCATGGAACCACTAATCCCCTCGTATGTAAATCGCGTGTATAGATTATTAATTGGAACTCACAAGGTGATTCTTGAAACTTTATTAGCAATGAATGGATGAAGGGACAGGAATAACACATGTCTGAGGTGCTGTGTCACCATACTGTGAATAAAGCGCATAGGCAATCAACACTTGCTTTGCTAAATTAAGAGAACTCACTTACAGGAAAATTTCTAAATAGCAGTTAGTTGTATTGTTTAGAGAATATCCGAATACTCACTTTGATGAGTTTAAAACAAAGTGTCCTTTTGGTTTTCAAATTATCTGTACAAGCCTGGTGCATAAACACATATTAATTTAATGGCATAGCCTTTTATTTTTGTTCTAGAGGATATTTTCTTGATAACTATAGCATGTGCTTGTTTTTATAGCATATGCTTGGTTTTGTTTTTGTTTTCCCTTTTCTTGGCAATAGATTCTAAAAAGACTCTTTTTCATCATCATTGCACTTTTTCTTTAGCTGCAAACCGTAAGTCCCCAATAAATTACCCCAAACCAGCTCAACTGATTTGACAGCTGCTGTCACTACTGTAATAGGCAGCTATTGATTTCCATGTCTTTATTTAAATTCAACAGACACTTGCTAGTGCTGCATATAAACACCTTAGTTCCTATTGTGTTTCTGATTTCTAAATGGTACCTGCACTTAGTTTGTCTTCTTTGCCTTTTGTTCAAATCTCAGGAAACTGTTTTTTTCAAATCTATTGTTAGATCTCTCAGCCTAATTGAACATATGATGTCCTAGCTGGCTTTTATTTTTCTCTAAATTCCGACCACTGTCAACAGAGGAAGCAAATCTGCACATCGTTCTTTCTTCTTAGTCTCCTTTACCAGACAATGTAGTAAGTGTCACTCAAGTCATTTATACAACATTTTCAGCCTACTTTCTAAATTATCTAAAAATTTGCATGTTCAGCCTAGATCTGTGTGAAAAGTCTTCCCCATTTGCTTTCATTTTGTGGCTACATGAAAATAGACTGGTGACATACGTATAGAACATAATCCCAAAGAGTATTTGGACATATACTTAACTCCACCCTCATTTAATGCAGCTTTTAAGTTTGTACCCTCACAATTTTCTTTTTAGAAATTGAGGAGGGTAAGGAGAGGAATTCAGGGATATGTGGTGAGAAGACCGCCTTCAGCTTCAGTTGTCTAGTTCATTTTTAATTTTGTTTATTCATTTCTAATGCAGTAAAAGCCTCATGAATAAATAAATAAGAAAGGTCTGCCCAGTAAACAATCAGAGGAACTACTATTCTATGAAGGGAGCACCACATGTTTCCCATGCATCACAGCTATGATTTCCACCCGTGTATATATTTTGTGGTTCAAGACCCCCACAGCTGAGGAGAGAGATATCCTGGACTATTTGTTGCTGCAAGAAAGACCTGATGCTGCAAGACTAGAGTTCACACTGGCTCCTTGAGGTTGCAGGGTACATATGAAAGCGTGGAAGAGCTCTAAGTGATGTTAGAAAAGAGTCTTTTAACATTTTATGGTTGTAAATTGTACTTTTTCGGATGCTGAGATTAAACTGTCTTATCTCTTTGCCCATTTTAACTGTCTTGATTGGAGATATGAGAAGTTGGTGAGAGGAAGCTGTTATTCAGTTTGATGCTATTTTTAATTTTACAGTGTAGATAATGCATTCAGAAACCTTTTCTTTGAAGGCAATCTGCATTCAATGCTGTTAAAGAGTATCACATCTTTATATAATTTATGGGATAATTTTGATTAGTTGCAGTTCTTACTCTGTGGACACAAGCATATAATACCTATAATAATTATGGTAATTGTATATCCGAAGTTGGCTATTCAGGAGAAAGCTATTTGTTTAGCATATAATACTTTAGGGCTTTGAGACAGGGAAGTGTCTGCATTTGAAGAATAAAGAATAAAGACCACTTTAGAGCAGATTGTCTTTTATGTTACTTTACATTACACACACCTTAATGATCACTCCAATTGAAGATACCTTGCACCAAACAATGTTAACTTCACCAGAATCCCTCAGAAATGCAGGGCATGAAAGGCGAAGAATCAGCTTGGCTCATCAGGGAACTACCTTGCTTGTGCAGAAGCATATGTGGAAGGTGTGTATTGCCTGGGAAAGGTGGCACCGAAAAGTCAAACCACACCAAACTTTCATCTGGTGAACCAAACTCAAACCTGAACAATTTCAGCTGGGCCTATTCATGCAGAACTGGAAAATGTAACTGCCTGGGCAGGACCCTCCTAGGAAGGCTCTGAAGTTGCAAGAAGCTGGGACAAAAAATCCCTGAGAGTTTGCTTTGTGTAGACGCTACCTGTTTTCCCATCTCAGATGATGGTGTTTATTTGGCGTAAGAACAAGGAGCAGAGTTTTGAAACAAGACTAGCAGCTGCAGATAATTCTTCCAGAGTTAGCGGAGTATCAAAGCAAAACAAAACTTGGCATCCAGGGTCAAATTACTTTCAGTGGATAATTTACAAATAATAGTACATGGCTGGTTTTCTGGAAATAATCTCACCTTTCTTGTGTTACCAGCAATGCCTTCAGGTCACCTGACACCATGCTCATTAACAACACACTGACCTGTAGGGCAGCAGCAAATGCAGGAATTTTGCCTGACCCTCTTCTCTTTGTTGAACCCCACCAACAACTGTGCACAGCGCTGCCACATTTCTAAGCATCTGGATTAAAACTGGATATCGTGGGTATTTCCCACTGGGCTAATCTTTTCTGGAAGACTTCCTGACAAATGCTGTTTCCAAATACAGGAGAAAGGAAAAATCATCCTTGGCCTGTGGTACAAGCATCATTGTTGCTCTCCCTGTGGAGCAGGTGTCATAGGGCTTCCTGGGGGCCGGTGGCAGTGAGAAGTCCCCAGAGGGGTCCGCTGGGGCAGGGCCTGGCAGCCAGGACTGGTCCCACCGCCCCAGCCAGGAGTGGGGCAGCCAGGGGCAGAGCCCTGGGGTGTGGCTGGGCAGGGACAGTCAGGGCTGGTGGTGCCCCCAGGGCCCTGACAGAAATACACTGACTTATGCTTTGGGCAGGAGCCAGAACTGTTGCAATTTGTGATAAGCCATAAAGAAGACGTTTATCAAGCCAGAAGATAAGCATTCCTTGTTTTGCTGATATCTCTACACACAACATCATAGTATTGTTATTTATATGCTACAACATCTTAATCATTTATCACATCCCATCTGTGCTGCAGACCTAGGACTTCATCTATTAGGAACATCTGCAAGTCCATAAGCATCCTAGGAGAATATTTTTTGCAACGGTTTTGTATTCTGTTCCTATTGCCTAGAGAAACAAGCTGAAGTTAATGAAAAGTAATACTTGGTTGGAAAAAGAGGAAAGGATTTATTTTGCTCTGACCTCATTACTTTCTCTCACAATCATATTTCAAATAAAAGCTTGTTCTCTCATCTCTTTTCACTTCCCAATTACCTCCTCAATTAAAAAAGTTTATTTTTGCTCAAGCAGGGTTGTGTAATATTTCATTGTTTTATTGTGTGACAAGGTGTTTTTTATCCCTGAGACTGTGTTCAGTGATGCAGTCATTTCTGCTGACTCACCTCCCCAGTCAGAGAAGGTGGATGCTACCAACCCCAGTTAAGCAGCATCACCAGTCCTGTGGCACACGGATGGGACACTGTGTAGAAAAATGCCTTAGAACAAAACAAGTGGAAAAAAACCCTCAGAGAACTGAGAGCAGTAAGGAGATCAGGTTGAAGCATGGTTTATTGTTGAAATTTGTGTGCAAACTTGGTAACTGTAGTGCTACAGAACAGATTATGCATCTACCCTGGTGAGAGTACAGTAGACATGGAATTATTTTTTGTTACTTACAGCTAGGACACAATCCATGCAGCTGGGTTTGGTTGGATGGGGAAAGACAAAGTAGAGACTAATGAAAAGAGAATATCTACAGATACTGTAGATTAAAGAAAAACATTAAATTTCTGTAATTGGAAAAAGGCGACTAGGTATGGAAGTACCAAAATAAAGTACTTAAATTGCTTGCACCACTTGTGTTGGTTATGAACCACGAACTAGAGCTGCTCATTTACTTGGGCTGTTCCATCAGTCCCCACTAGGCTGGGCTCCCTGTGGTACCATGTAGAAAAACAAAACCAAACACACATTTGGGGCCCCAAACCAACTTCTCGTTGCTCATGGCATTCCTAAGATTTAGGCCAAAGACATGCAAACCCATAGTTTGATTAATAAAAGTGTAGGTGTAATTATTATTGGAAGTACAATGACATTTATATTCAGAGAAAATATTCTTTCTCATTAGTTAACGTTGCTGCCTTAGTGAGTTAATGCTCCAGGCCAAAGTAAAAGGACAGCTCAGAGATGCTTCAGGCTCCTCTCTACCAGAAGCTTGCTCCAGGGATTCACAATGCCCCAGATGGCTGGGGGTCTAGAGGCTTCTGGTCTCTTAACATTTCTCCCTGAACAGCAGCATCAGCCTCGTACTACCACACCGGGGCCTCTCCTGTTCCAGATTTACTGTGCCTTTCAGAGAAAAGAAGTTATCAGGGACCAGACCCCATTGCATCAGCAGCACAAAGCAGCCAGTTCTGCTGCCCAGCTGAGCACTGCCTCGCAAAAATTCCCTTGTGGTGTAGTATCTAACCACCTCATATACTGCACATAGATACATCCCTGTCTTCTACCAGAAATGCTATCTGGCTCTAGCAGCAACCAGGTAAGTTTTAACTACCCTGAAGCACCGGGTAGTTGCCTGACAGCTTCATGATGTCTCCCTGGCTGTTTCATGCCCTGTGCAGTCTGTGATTCAGCACTGCCTGTTCCCTCAGCTCAGCATCAGAACAAAGGCTGGGCGGTGCGGAGTACACATCCTACCCCCGTGTAAAACCAGGTGCTTTCTCTGAGTCAGTGTAATAACCCAGGTGGGCTTGAAGGTGAATTTTGGACAGATAATTAAATTGACACTCCTCTAAAGAAAACAATTATTAATCTGCCATGAAGCTACATCAATCTTTATGAACTAATTTTAACATCAAAGCCTGTTAAACTTGAAGAAAACATCTTTGGAGGCAGATTTTCATCTGTGTTAAATAAATACATTGGTTTGTGGCTTGAGTACTGCAGATCCTTCTGTACTTCTGATTTTATAAATCAAAGAAATAACATCCTTGATGAAGTTCATATTTTCTTTGACAGAAAATACAAAGACTGCTTCTCACTTCTTTATGAGGAAAGTGGCCAGAAGAAAATTGTCCCAGAAGACTGCACATTTTTGTTTCAATTTCAGTTCAAATTGCCTTTTTATCCATAGTGCAAACCACATATAATAATTCTGCATGAAGATTTGCTTTGCTTAATTTTTATATTAGAGAGGCAGCTATGAATTCAAATCTTCTCTTGCCAGAATGTGAAAATAGATTTTTCACCACCAAGAAAGGTATCTCTAATAGATCATGTCTGAAATATCTGAAATATGTCTGAAATATCTTTTGTGACTGTCCTTCAGTTCTCCTCCAAACCACTGTGCCATGCATTATGTTATAAACATCTATATTTTGAGCCTAAATTTCCAAAAGCTTTTACTGATTTTATAAGAAACATTTTATTTACTTAATTCCAGGTTTATTAGAGGGCCTGCTTTTTCTCAGAAACTTATCCTTTACACATTTTTGCTCTAAAAAAAAAAAAAAAAAAAAGAGTCTCATAAAAACAATATTAAAGCAATGAAAACACCTTATTTTATTAAATAACTCCAAGAACTGGATTCCAAATCCTACATAGTAACTCTAGACGATGTCCTAGATGCAATGACATGGTTATTTTTTTTTCTGCTCTATATTTAGGTAGTCTTTTTAACTGTCCTTTTCTCTTGGAAAAAGGGAGATGGGCTTAACTCCCACCAGTGACTGATCAGCTGCTATTGTCAGTCCTGAGGTCAGGTGTATCACCTGGTTTTCACAAAACCAGCACGTAGCTCAGCTGAGTGGCAGATGGACAAGGGTGTATAAGAATTGTGCATACACGTGAGCTGAGACAGATGGCCTGAAGAGTGGGGTGTAGATAGCTTCCTTCAGGAGATGCTGTGTTAAGAGGCAGAAAGGCACAAGTCATATATTGAACTTCCCTATTTTGAAGAAACAGAACTGAAGCCCTGAAGAAGTGAAAAAAGAGAGGCTTGCCATCCCGTGGCTCCATGGTATTGTTCCCTGTGTGCCGAAGAGTTAGCCTACTGGCTTACATGATTGCTTTTGGCACACAAAAATGCTCTTTGTAGCTCTCTGAAAAATATTTAAATCTTCTACTCTTTTGTCTGAAGCAGTATTATGCACTGTGAATGGTAGCAATTATATGGTAACAGTTTAAAAGTCCCACTATGATAGCTAAATTATTTTAAAACACCAAACGCTAAGGAAGTTGGGTAGAACTGAACCTACAAACATAATTTCCTACCAGGGCTCAGGAGACTGACCATGAGTTTATTCATCTGAAGTAGACTGGAGCCATATTATGCCTCTGCCGGAGTCTATCTTTTCATGTCTATCCCATGGTGATTTTTATCTACAGAACTCAAAAGATTTTTCCTACTAGTTAACTAACTGATTAACACAGTGAGTGGTTTTCTACCTAGTTTGCTGAGGTACACAGATGCTCAGCTCTTCAGCACAATGTATAATCATTGCAGTGCCGGGAATATAATCTATCTGCCCTCAGTTCTATTCTGTTGCTGCAACCGTTCACATTTCCTGCCACAAGAACCAATCTGGAGACAAATACAATTTTCATTTTCTTTAGAAAACTTCTGCTTACCTTTGCAGCTAAAATATTGGTGGAAAGGACTCTAAAATACCAGTCTACTAACATGCTGTTTTCTCTTCTCCATCCTCCCTCAAAAAAAGAAACCTTTTGCAAAGTAGCATATCTCCTGCTTTTATTTGCTTACTCTTTCTGGTATTTAAGAGTTGCTACTGAGAGCAAAGGGGAATTTTTATCCATAGGCAAGTGAGGATATGTTCTCAAGTGTGGTCAAAAAAACCACATGGTCTCATTTTATGTCATATTCTCTTCTCTTTATACTGTTGCTTTCTATTTTGTTAAATTAAATTGCAATTATCTTCTTTCATGCATTCAAGTTCTTTAGAATGGGAGGGAAATTACTAGGTACTAATCACTAGGATCCTTAGTCATTAGCTGCTGAATAGAAATGGGCATTCTTCCACCTGCTCTTGACCCTTATTTCAAAATACAGCTCATTTATCCTGAGAACTAAGGAAGATTTTTCCTACAGAATGGGGGTGAGAGAAAAAGAGAGGCTCAGACAGAAATCATTATGCAGAACAGGCATCCTCCTGGTGCCATTTTATTCTCCCCTCTTCTGAAAGCAGAAAGGTTCCTATCTTGCTTATTTATTTTTATGACATCCAGATGAGAAAATAAAATTCATTTTCACAAGTCCTTTACATTAAAAGTCTTAAAAAAACACCATCACTCCCAAAGAAAGCACAAATTACAACCCTGAAGAAGAAATGGTTAAATAGAAGGCATGTGCAATACAGAAATACGAAAGTTAACTAAAAGACAAGGATTTATTAAGAGATTCACCATCCTTAGCCTGTGAACAGAGCTCGCTGAAGCATGGATTGCTGTCTGCTATTTCTATATGGATTCTTGAAGTGTATGCTGTTGGAGCAGTTTCTAATGGGTGAGTGATTTGATTACCATCTGTCATGTGTTTTTCTTTCATTCTTTTCCCGCAGGAGGATATGCGAAGTAATGTTTTGGTTCAGTCACTTTTGTCTGTTCTTTTTTGTGCTGCCATGTATTTGTATTGGAGAAGCCTGAGTCAAAAAAGTGTTCTTCAGGCTTTTAGTGGGAAAGGGCTAATGTTTTGATGGTCACCAGTTCCTGGGGAAGCTAGGGTACGGGCTAGATAAGATAGTTCCTGATAGAATATGACATCTGTAATGTGTTTTTCAGTTTGAAGGAGATCGGGAAAATTTCTCTCGATGATTCATCAGCTACTAGATTCAGAAGTGGGTGGAGCCTGTGCCAAAAGTTTAGCGCTCCTTCAGAAATTCAGAATAGTCACTCTCACAAAGAGCTTTTGGGGGGCTCACAGTTCTGAACTGGAAAACTGTAAGTTGTTGTCGGGGTAGATCCATCACATTTAAGCAGGATTTACAGATTTATAATGAGGTAGTAGACCACAGTGTTCCTTGCTAGCTTTGTTGCTAGTTGTAGATCCCAGGACATTAATAAAGCTGTTTTCTATTACTAACCTTAGGATCAGATTTGACAGCAATTATGGGTCCTTAGAGGGAGCCTTTCAGGCTACACCTGTGTAGCCTCTATCAGTCATGCCGCTGGATACAGGCTAGTTCCTGGGCAAGGGGCACAGCCTGTATTGTATCTAAGGCCTTTTGGAAGGAGCTGTGCCCGATCTGCATTTAAGCAGGACTGACCTTCAGCATGACAAGAATCTAGAAACCTTTTGTGTTTCGCCCCATTTCACGCATGTCTGTGATGAGTGCTCCATACCCTTTATAAAGTCACTGGCCTGACATACCTCTTGAGTATCTCATCACAATAACTGGACAGTCATGCAATGCATTGCCATGGGTGCTAGTATTCCTGGGGAAACTTTACAGCAGAGACCTGTCTTCAGAGCCATCCAAAGCCAAAATAAAAAGGCAAGCAATCCACAATGGACTAGGTGAAGTCTATATTCCCCAGTACCCGTGGTTAGACACTGCAGGCAAGGGGGATCGTTCCTCCTGGCAGACTTCCCTTTTCTTTCCTGTTTCCCATTGCTGGTAGAGCCCAGGCTTCAAGTGGAGAAGGATGAGCAGCAGTCGCTGGTGGGCCTTTCTCACAGCATCAGGTCAACAGCAGGTGCAGGACACTTGCATGAAGAGCCCCACATTTGAGGCCCCACATGGGGGGAAACGATGCTGCTTCAGACTGACAGCATACCACTTTTATGACCCCCTCTCCTCAGTAACCATGACAGGAGTTGTAGTCCTCTGTCTGCACTGACTCCTGTCATTGAGAAAGCCAGTTCAGGATGGTAAAATCTGATGTTCACATCTTGCAACATGAACCTGGGTGTCATCCCTTTAAAGGGAGCTGCCTACCCAGGCATATGGCTGCATGCCAGGAGGTGGGAGTGAAACATGGTAGCTTCATAAATTCCTAGAGATGTACATAATTTCAGCTGCTCACTATCTTACTGAGTCAACAGCTAAATCCCAAAAGGCACATCCAGAAATAAAAGGCCTCCATTAAAAAAAGGATGAGGATCTTTTAATAAGACCTTCTCATTAGGAGGAAGACAGAAAGCTTCCCAAGGCAACCCCAAGCCACCAGCTTGGCAGAGCAGGCTGTAACGTGCAGACCTGGTGTGCCAGGACACAGCACACCCAGAGGCGTGGACCACCGGGGTGGGATCATAGCACGGGGACCTGTGGTGAGATGCCCCAGGGTGATCTGGGTCTGGCCTTAAGCTTTTTGAACTAATAGGACCTTCTTCCTACTTCGAGCAAAACTGGCTCTTTTGCCACCTCCCCAACAATTTCTTCATACAGTCACCAGAAAACTTGCTAGCAGTAAAGCTGTGCTTGCAGCACCAGCAAATACTCACCAGCATCAGCATCCTCAGGGCACCACCAGCCCTGACTGTCCCTGCCAGGCCCCCTGGTGCTCCCCCACGGCCCAGCACCCCGCATCAGCCCCTGGAGCTGTCAGCTGCTGTCCCAGCAATGCCACAGCAGGGACGGTCTCCAGCTCCCCACAGCCCTGCCAGCCACAGGCCCCACCGAGCCGCAGGCCCAGGAGCCTCCCCATGAAAAAGTTTGCTCACTCTTCATCCCTTTGGTCGCTATTATTCCCATTACCAATGTACACTAGAGTGCCTTCCCTTTTGTCTCTGTTCTGCAGTAATTTACTGTTGTAACATAGGACTGAGTGATGATTTTTGAGTGATTTTTCATATAGGAATGCCAAATGCTCACGTAGCAAACTAAACACTGTAAGTTAAACCAGGCAAACCACCACGGCATAAGGGCCAAGACTCTGAAGGCTCCTTTCTCTAATGTACACCACAGTTTTGAGTGGCTCCACTGAACCCACAGGAGCCTTACACTTCCAAAAGGGCTGAAAATGGTGGAAAATTAGACACGGACAAGTAATTAATTTATTTGTAAAGACTAACAAATGGTTGAAAGGATTGCTGTATGAAAAAACTACCACCTTCTTATTGTAAATGGCCTTCCAATTTCTGTATTTACAGCTCTTTTAAGTCCCCAGTGTGGATCTGCATATTTCACAAGAAGATAAATGTTTTCATAGTTTTAACTGACACGGTATTTATCATTAAAAATTCATTGGACTAATTTTGCCTTTTTGCACTGTTAATTGCCCAGAAATCCACTTTTAAATCACTCTTGTCACATGACTTAACAGACCTTTGGGTGTCTCTCTTTTCTCTCAGTGCTTCACCTCATGGATTGCATCAAGGTTTCCACCATCACCACTATTTTGAGAAATCATTTCTCAGAGTCACCTTTTCCCATGTGTGATTTGCCACGGAAACAAGACAGCACCTTCTCTGCTCCACGGGTTTCTAAACCCAGTAAAACTTTTTAAAGCAATGTGAGCACTGCTGGTGCAAGTACTTGTGCTTAAAGTCACTCGAGACAAAAGGCTTTCAGTAGTTTCCCCCCAGGTGGACTTTCTTCCATCACCCCTCACACGAACACCTGAGTAGAGACTTGAAACGCCCCACAAAGCCCGTGTGAGGTTTTCACCTACCCAAGACCCTCCAGCCTCGTTCTTCAGGGGCGTAACCCGCACCCTTCCCGCCCCGCCCGCCTCACTCCGTCAGAAGGCTTTGCTTAGGGGAGACGGACCGACCCCGCGGCCTCGGGCTGACACACGGACCCGCCACACCGCCCCTGCGCCCGCCGCCAATCCCGCTGCAGCCTCGTTCCGGTCCCCCTTCAGCCACGCCCCACTGAGGGCGAACGGCCTTTTCCCCGCCCCCTCGCCCCGGGGCAACGTCTGCGCCTGCGCCACCCGTCGCCCTCCCGTTGCTTTTTCCGCCGGCGGGGGGGGCGGGGACAACTGTCACCTTCCTCAGAGCCCATTGGCGGCCGGCCGGGCCAGGGCGGGTGCGCGCGCATCCCCGTGCCCGCCTCCCCCCGCGCTGCCCGGGCGGTCCTTCCGACTCCGCCGGCGGCCGAGGGGTCGCCAGCTCCCCGCCCCCTCCTCCCTGCCGCCGAGCGGGGGGACCTGCCCCGCGCGGGGAAGGAGCCGCGGCCGCCAGGGCAGCCGCAGCGGCGTTACCCCTTCGGTACGTTGGTGGCGGTCGGCTCCGCTCCCCCTCCCTCCCCTAGCCCGTGCGGCTCCAGGGGCCGCGGCGGCGGGCCGCCCCGCCATGCCCCCCGCTTCCCCGCTGGGCTCGGGAGGCCGGTGGCCGGCCAGTCTGCCTGCCTGCCCGTCTGCCTGCCTGCCCGCTCGCCCGGCGACCTCCTGGCTGCAGCGCGGCGGGGCGGCCTTGCCGCGGTCGGCTGCGGTGTGGCGGTACGGCCGCGGCGGGGCTGGGCGGCCCGGGGGCCTGGGCGGGTGCCCCCGGGGGCGGGAGGTGCCCCGGGCCGGCCGCTCGCTCCTCGCCTGGCCGCAGGGGCCGCGCGGTGACTGGGGGGGTTGCGGCAGTGGGCAGGCGCTCCGCAGCCTCCTTGGGCTCTCCGGTGGCAGGTGTCGCGGGAGGTGAGGCACGGACTGCGCAGGGGAGCGCTCGCTCCTTCGCGAGTTTCAAGTAACTTTCCTCGTTAGGGACAACGAGACCTGCCCGCGTCCTGCCGGGGGGCGGCAGCGGCATCGGGGGGGGCACACCCGCCGGCCGCTCGGTGTCGCGACAGCGGGGCTAAAGCGCGGCTGCTCCCCAGGCCCCAGGGGTAGCGCGGGCATCGGCGCCGTGTTACCTCTCCAGACCGCCACGGGATCCTTCAGGGGCTCCTGTTTGCAGCCTTGTTGCTTCACGTTGTAGATACCGGCGTTTCCCGGCCGTAGGGGTTTTAAACGGATCCGCTCGAACAGAGCCGTTCTCTAGTTTGTACATCGGAGTGTGATGCTGAAGGTGGTGTGCACATGCAGACCTGGTGACGCAGGAACCCTGCTTTCTTTGGTTTAAGTGCAATGTTATGGTACGTGTGCTCGCCGTTGAGGTTTGCTTCATTTACTGTCAGCAACACTCCGTGTGCATGAGTAGTATTTTGAAAAACTCACGTTTCCTTAATTCTGTTGCGTTTGAAATTCAAACATAGCAAGATTTATATATTCCTGAATGTTTCTTTTGACTTTCATGAATTACAAAATTTAGGGTTTGTTTGGGTTTTTTTATAAGACCCTTTTAAAATTATCCAGAATTCTAGGACTTACGCCCTATTCCAGCATAAACCCCTTTAACAATAGGATGTGGGATAGTCGATTTAGTAGTTTAGAATATTTGCCTCTCATCTTCCTACATTACTTCTAAAAGTTGTATGCAGAAGCTGATTTGACATACATACCTAAATATTTTCCTGTCTTTATTGACAGAGTGCTGTTATATGAGATCATAAATTTATTGCTGTGTTCAGGCTCCTTATAAAAACAGGGTTTTTTAATAAAAAAAAAGGTTACTACTTGCTCATACTTAAACATGTAGTTTTTGTAGTTATTAGTTTCCCAGATAGTTCTAATATTCTGTAATCTGCCTCTTTATGTGTATTGTTTAGCATGTGTACTTTATTTTTTAATCTTTTATCCACAAAATCTGTTCACTGCCCAGGTCCAGTCAAGGAGTTGGACGTGTGTCTTGACTCAGCTTTGCAATTAGTTAAAATCAATAAGACTATGCATTTAGTTTGCTAATTGGTCCCACTGAAATGCACAGTAGAACAAGTAAGGGCTTCTCTGAACTCTGCAAACAGTTTGTATATCCAGGTCCCAGGATGCACAGTTTCCTGTAAAAATGGAGTATTCAATACTAGTAGAAAGGTCATTAGGGACTTCTAAGGACAGAACTTGATAGCTTAGGTTCTAAACTGTATTTTATGTAATGGCAGCTTCAGACTGGCCCTGTGTCAAGTTTGCTTAAAGTTTCATCTCAATGTAGGCTTTGAAAGGAAGGAAGAGTTTTGTGTATTTTCCCCACACCCACTGCCAAATCTCCTGTACCTCCTGCACTTTTGTGGAGTTTCTTTCGCCGTCTCCTTCCACCCCCGCCTTTGAGGAATTCCACTGCCTCTTGGTTTTATATCTGTCCCACAAGATTCTGAGTAACAGCTGTGAAATGTAGCATTCTTGTTGATTGCTGTCGAGCAAAATGGTAAGATACAGTACAAGGTAAATGCTTCATGTCCAGCTTTGTGTGATGGCAGAGGGACAGAAGAGGCTCTGTAAGACAAAGTGCCTTTTGAACAGTTAGATTTCTTAGTGCATATGTCAGTGGCCAAACCTTTTGCAAGTTTAGCAGCTACTACACAGTGACATTTCAGTGTAGGCATTTCATTTTGTAATACTTATTGCTGACTAATTTACTTTCTCACAGAGACTGAAAATACTTTTGAGAAAACGACAAAATGAGTAGTCGTCGAAAACGTGCGCCTCCATCAAAAATAGATGAGGAGAAGAAGAAAAAGCTCTGCTGGAATATGCATGAAGACCGGAGAAATGAGGTGATAATGTTAGATGATGAAATGACTAATGAGGACCATGTTCCAGGTCCAAGCACTTCTTCGGCATCCTTCATTATTATAAATGATGATAGCACTGATGATCTCATTCAAAAAGAAGGTAGTGGCTCAAAATCTGTTAGGTTTTTGACAGTTAACGATGAAGATGACTCTTACTCCATCTTGACTCCTGTGTCAGTACAGCTAAACATTATAGTTTTGCCATACCGTGAGGATGGGTCCTGGAAAGCTTTGTTGGGAGAATTTGCTCTTCATCTTCCTTCTGAGCAAATTCTAACTGACGAATTCCATGAAAGGAGCTTTACTTTGATGAGAGGAGACTCTGATGATCACCTGCATGTCTGTGTTCATGAAAGAAGTGAAGAAGAGTACAATAATGAAACAAAAGAATACCTGGGTGGTTATGAACAACGTATTTTGGTGGAACCAACTTTAGGAGGTGAAATGTTGGAAGGGTTGAGATGGCTGCAAAAGAAAAAGATAATTGGCCTCTATCAAAGACCTGGAGAGGTTCAAGCTTTAAAGGTATGGATTCATATATTTGTTTTGCATTTTAAAAGTTCTTTTTTATTTGAAACAGAAAATAAAAACCTCTGAACAACAAAGTCTGGCAGCTACCATGTATTTTTATAATGTGATTGAAAATATATAGTTTCTACATGCTTTTGTAAATGTTTTCAGTGTGTTTTTTCTGAAAACTTACTTTTTACTGTGGCATCATTAGTAATGCATTACCCAAAGGAATCATAGAAGCTTTTAACTGCAATGTACTGTATCCTCTATATATAATGACTCTAGTAGATATATCTGTCACTATCTGCTAATTTTCAAAGCACTGTTGTTATTTTCATACTCTTCTGTTTATAATATTCTTGTAATTCTAACAGTTAACTAAATGATAACCGTATAACCATTTCACAGGTTGGAATTTATCTTCTGGAAGCTGGGCTAAGTAAACCAGAGTTTCTCAGTGATGGAGGTGGAAGACCCAAAAAAGCTAATCAGCTGATTCAAAAACTCATGGAAAAGTTCTATAGTTTCTTAATTCCAGGTAATGCAATTCAGTTGAATGTTGATGGATAATTTTTGATACTAAAGTGTGTCTATTTTAGGAGTTTTAAATATAAGGTAAACCAGTAAGTTATTCCTGCCACCTGGAGCGACTTTATTTTCAGGGTAATAGTATCAGATAATTCTCTCCATATTATTGTCTGACCATTAATCATATGCTAATTAGTTTGTGGTCAAATTACAGGTGATGATATTTCTTCTCTACAGATAAGGCATTGAGGCACATAGAAATCTGAGTCCTTACCTTTTGGGGAGTAAATACAATTTTCATTGGTTTGTGTGGGTTGTTTGAACAGATCTACAGTAACTTTTCCGAGTCACAAACTGTTTAAAAGAAACAGATGTTAAATTTGGAAAACTTTTGTTCCTAAGTTTGGTGCCTAACACACAAATTTGGTTTATATTGGCAAGCAGTTACAATGTAAACTACTACAAAATGCACCTTTATGACAACTTTAAGAATACACCACTGCAAATTTACAAATCATCATTTTGGAATTGAAGATACATTTGCCAGACTATACTCATTAGTGATACAGATTTTTAGGGTGATCAATGACCACTTTATGGTGTGATGACTTAAACTCAAAAACCACGGTCTTGGACTTGTTCCTGATTGTAGAATGGATTCAAAATGTTAGCTGAAAACTGACTCAATAACAGTGACTGTAACATATACTGAGTTTCAGTATTGTTGCAAACAACAGAAGCCTAGCACCACCTGTATAATTGTAGTTAATCTCAAAAGACAGAATTACATAAAAAATTAGGCAATTTGGTAAATAGAAACTAAAAGAAAGAGCTACAGAATAAAATCTGTACATCCATGCCCACTGTAAAGAACAGGCGTCCAACTGTTGGAAAAGACTTATATAGTCAGAGATATACCAAGAGAAGGGCCAGTATAACTTAAGTATGTGGGGAAGGGAAGATACTGCACACAAGAAGTCATCCTTCAAAAAACTGAAGTAATCTGACTGAAGCAAATTTGTCAGTTTAGGTTTAAGAGCACAATAAAGCAGATCCAGGAAAAAGTCTGAAGAATGAATAGTTTAAGAGATGAATAATAACGTTTTTAAATGCATTAGGAGAAGTAAGTTCTCATAAATGCATTAGAAACAGAATATCTGCCAGAGAATTCATAGACGAGATGACTAAGGCGTGTGAAAGAGTGCTGAAAGTAATGCTATAGCAGGAAGCACAGTTTTCTTCTTTGCATATCTTAGTGTTGTGGAAGAGTGGTGGAAAGAGATTGTTTATGGACAAAATGAACAGTGACCTATTTTGAGATCCAAAATTACTTGCTGCTGGAACTTGAAACATTTGTCTTCAGTACACTAAAGGATAGATTTTTACAGACTATGCGATTCAAGGTAGAGATGAAGAACAACTGAAAGCTTGCAAGCAGACTAGGCAATGGTGATTAAATATAAATTCAATATAGATAAATATGAAGTGATGCAGAAGGAAAAAAACCTTTACTTCTCATTAGAAAAAGATTATGTCCTCTTTGTTAACTGTTTCAGCTAGGGTTGTAGTTCAGTAGGTAGGTATATAGCCCGGTAAATGCACTAACTTTGTGTTCAGTGTCAGTCAAACCAAATCAAAGGTAAAGAATTGTCCTGAAAGTATTAGAGAACAAAATGGGATCATTAAACCACTATATGAGTCCATAGTGTGCATTAGGCTCTGCTTCAAATTAAGAAACAAAGCATGTCACAGAAATGGAAGAGATTTGGGAGGGAAGACCCCTGTAAAGCAGTTACACTTTCTAACAGTTTTTAAGTGTGTACTTTTTGATATAGCATAAAATAATATAGCCTTGATTCTGTGCCGATGAGTGCATTCCTCTTAAGTGTAAATTGATTTCCATTTCTAACAACTTAGTCTGGGTTTGAATTTCACCTGTTCTTAAACGGAATTAATTGAAAATTTTGTAAAACTGCATGTGAGTATGTATTTTAACATTTGTCAATATCCATCTAAAATGAACTCTACCCAACAACATTCCAAGATGAGGCTTCTTGTTCTCCCCATTGATGAGCAAATTCTTGTGTTGATGGAGGTGTACACAAGGATTTACACAAATAAGGGACATGGCCAATCTGTCCCTACATTTTTATATATTTGTTTTCCTCAATGTACTTGTCCCATTAATGTTCTTCTAGATGGTTTTGAGACTTTGTGGCAGGAATTCCATCTCAAGTTATGGCAAGTGTGGGATAGATGCATTAATGAATCTGCAAGAGTGACAAAATATTTAATATGCAGAAACTTCATGAGTTTTGAACCTTAATCATAGAGTTAGCCACTTCTTGAGAAATTTGTTTACAGATATTTCTTTTGTTTGCTTTAATAAATAGCTGGTTTTATAATGGCTTGTATCCCGTATCTGCTATTTAATATTACACGTGGCCCTGTGTTGCTTCAGTGAATGTACAGGCATAGATCACTTGTAGATCCACTTACCTGCTTTCTTAGTATGAAAAAGCCTATAGACTTTATAATTTTTTAAAAAAGACTAAAATGTCTGTTTAATCACTGTTTGTTCTAGTGAATGGTAAATGTTTTGGAGTTTGTTTTCCCATAGTGTCATGGAACTATAGTGTGATATACAGTAGCATGGCAATAGCATATACCCTTTTCCTTCAGTTTTCTTAAGAATAAATTCTTTGTAGAAAGAGGGTTTTTTGTCTTTTTATGGCATTTTTCAATACCAAATGTGACACAACAAGTTTTCCATTAATCTAGAATAAAGGGGGAAAAGATTAAATTTTCCTTGATGTAGATATCCTTATACAGCAGTCTGGAAACTGCCCTACAGATGAAACGGAAAGATCTTACTGCAGATGCAATAGCTTAACTTTAGTTCAGTTGTTGAAGGAATGAAACAGAACATTTGATTATGAAACATTCAGAGAAACTGAATTTTTGGTGGTACAATACCATCTGTTTCTCAAAGGTAAAAAGTACTAAGATGAAAGCTATGTAATTAAATTGCATTTTGAAATGGTTGAAAGCATAATTAAATATTCACTGTTTAATAAGTAACTGAGAGGGGTAAATTTCCTTAGCATCCTTTTAAAAATCCATGTGGTACATAGAACCATTTAATCAGAAAAAAAAAAAAATCTTTCAGAGAATAAACAAAACAAGAAAGTCAACAACAAAACATATCCAATTATATAAAGAGCCTTTTACTTTACAGTATGTTGTAGCATAATAAATTGACTTCTATGTAAACCAAGTCTATCCAGAATTTTACAGGGTTGCTCCCCTGTAAAATTCTGGATAGACTTGGTTTATATAGAAGTCAATTTATTATACTCTCAAATGTGAGATTTGAAAACTGTTATTTTTAGCAAGTATGGTGATGGGTGTTGTTATAGATCAACTTCATTGATTGGAGTTATACTCTGCAATCATTCTAATTTCTGTGTTCTTTCCATGAAGTGACGAGTGTGTGTGAGAGGATCCCTTGGAACAGTTTCTGTAGTATTTAAAACTACATGCTCTGCTTGGTGCTTTTTGTTTGGCTGGAACATTAATTAACCCCACATGTGCACTCTGATTGCCTTCTTTACAAGTCTTTGTATATACAGTTTTCATGAATTTATAGAAAGTGAATGTTTTTCAGAATTCCCTTTTCCTTTGTGAAGCCCTGGAATTGTTCCGTTGACTTAAAAGGATTAGGGGAGGGCACTGATGGCTGCCGTACATAGGCACATCATTTCCTGCTGTTTGTTTTGGAAACCATTCTTCACCTTCACCATTCATTTCATGAAAGAAAGTTTTTGCTTTCTGTGGCAGTGAGTCCTAACGGCAGCCTCAAACCTTACTTTAAGGTTAAACTCTCTGTTGTTTGTGCCAGGTACTTCTCATCTTTGTTAGCGTGAGGCACTGTAACTTATAATTTGATTTAATTGTGCCTGCCATTAGATGTTTTCTCATTTTATCAGTATATTATACTTTTAAATATAACTTAGGGTCACTTTGTGCTGAAAATGCTGTCCTTGACTTGCTTCTAAATTTTTTTTTTTGAGAAAAATTCTGAAAGGTGGCTTTATCTCCAGTACTAGCTAGGGTTAGTATCTTTCTTTGACCTGTAGAGTTTTACAGCTGTTTTATTGGTGTTGGTGCTGATGGTTTTAATTTTGAGACCTAAAACACTGTTAAAACTTGTCCTGTAAGTCTTTTGTTCCTTCATCTTATGTCAGTTTCCTAAAATGTTGACCCTTAAATTTTTCATGAATTCTTCTACAGTGCTTGAGTTCTGTGTATGCCCATATACCCAAATTATGTGAAAAATACATAAGCACAAGGCCTTCTTTCCTAGAAGGTAGAAAAGAAAGGTAGGCCTTCTGTCCTAGAGCGTACATAATTCTCTTGAAGTGGGATTTTAATTTCTAAGGTATGCCTTCTCTTAATTTTTTGCAGTGATGCAAGTGGTGAGCATTTTGTGTTGTCCTACTGCTACAATCTTCTTATCTAAATGGATAATTTGAAATTAACATGGAAGCTCACTGAAAAGAATCTCCTGGTTGTTTTTTATAATGTTATATTATCAAGAAGGGCTTTATTTCATGAAAAATGTACAAATCCTTCACAACCAATTGTGTTTTTCCCCTTTCTATAAGATCATGGACCCATGTTAACATTTATATCTGAAATGTGAGTTATTTGTGGTTCTGTATCAGTAGGATATGTTTAGTGGAAGGTCTTCATTAAATGAATAAGGTCTGGTCATTCTACCCCTAAATTCTAAAGGAAGAGCTTTGCTGATTATGGTTAGCTCTGTAATCACCGTAGCATGTTAATCTTAACTTTCAGGAAAGTGCTCGTTGTTTGCTACTGCTGCTAGCTGAGGCAGGTGCAGTCATGACATATGTTTAAGTGACGTTTGCTTTCATACTTAGTGTTAACTAAATATGTTGCAGCAAAATTAAGTGAAATGTTGATGAAAGTGGATTGGTAATGTGTGTTTCAAATGACTTGGTGTGTGCAGATGAGCTGGAGGAAGATGAAGAAGAATCTGACATGGAACTAGAGCGACAAAATATTGAAGAGCTTTATGACTTTGTAAGGCACACCCATCAGGAGGATATCCAGTCCCTGAGAGAAGATGTGCAGCATCCTGCATTAATTCCTATTCTGAGGCCGTACCAAAGCGAGGCTGTGAACTGGATGCTTCACCGAGAGAATCTCACAAGCACTTCAAGCAGTGGCAAGTATATGGGTCTGGAAAACTTGCGTAGTTGAGGAAAGTGGCATTGTATTGTCAGCAGTAATATTTTCTTGCTGTTTGATTAGAAGCTTTGTTAAATATTTCATCACTATTTTTATAAAAGTTGCTGTTTGGGTAGTAAACTAAATGATGAACGAAACCTTGCTGAACAGCAGTTGATGTATCTCGTTGGTCATGAAGCAGTGTGGAGGTAGATGTCTGCTTTTTGTTTTTAAATGCAACAGTAAGGCTGAACAGTTCTAAGCAGTGTGCTATCTATAGAGAAACCTCGTAGTAGTAACATGAACTCTTTCTCCGTAGAAAATGCACTGCACTTCTTATGGCGGGAGGTCATCGCTCTGGATGGAGTAAAAATCTACTATAATCCATTTACTGGCTGGTATGTTTTTATAGTTACGTCTGAGAACATCTCAAGGTTGTACTTTGTGAAAACCTTATTGACAGCTTTTACCTGGAGGATAGTCCATAACTGTCATCACTGTTCTAATTCTTTAGTTGCTATTTTTAATTCGGAGGGAAAAAAAAAAAAGGCAAACTGGAGTACGTAATGCACAGGTAAATACATAAATCTCAAGTTGAAAATATAATTCTTAAAGCTTATTTAAAAAAAATTCAATGCAAATTTGTGATTTTAAGATTAATATTTTTTTAAATTAGAACGTCAGAGGCTTCAACGTTCTAGTCCAACGTTTTTAATAAGGCAGTATAATGCTTTTTATTAATGCTGGGTATTGCATTGCTAGTTCTGTTGCACTTTTCTCATTAATTTGGTTAGAATAGAACCTTTTGCTAGTTTGCTTTTTTTTCCCTCTATAACTTTCAGATCTTTAACACATGTGAATATAAATATATTTCACTTTTTGGAGACTAATGTTATAGTGTTATGTTATATGTTATATATGCTATATATAATGTTATATATATGCTATAGTGACAAGGCTAGGCCTGTTAGGAGGGCAAAAAAATCCAAAAACTGGCATACATATTCATCTTGGTCAGGTTTGTACATGCAAAAAGCTTGCCAACTTTTGTCAATCTCAGTTTATCTAGTAAAAGCTATTGTCTCACCTGACAAACTTTTCCTTGCTGAAGCTATGCTCTGTGTGTCGCTGAACACGTGCTTCTCTGTCACACCATTCTGTAGTTACTGACTTTCATTTGGGAATGTACTTGAATTTTAGTATTATCCGTGAATATCCAGTTGCTGGACCCCAGTGGCCTGGAGGTATTTTGGCAGATGAGATGGGTCTTGGAAAAACAGTAGAAGTGTTGGCTCTTATTCTGACTCATACCCGCCCAGACATTAAACAAGATGATCTGACATTACCTGAGGTAAGAAAACCAGGATAAGATTTAGTACGAAGAAAATACTTTTCAGAATTAAAGGGAATATGCTGCTTGAGTTTATTGCTTGGTTTAATCTATCTTTAAATCTGGACTTCTATAAAAGCACAGTGAAAGTTTTTGCTTTGTAGGATGTTGATACTTGGTGGCATAAAGAGTGAAATGGTTGCATGAGAAGCAAGTGATAGTTCGCCATTGTTGAAGGGTGTTAGCAGGCAACTGTGCTGTTAATAGGATGTTGGTAGTTCACACGAACTCCAGGAGTGTATAAATATATAAATTAGTCTACTATGTTGGAAATCATTCTTCCCTTCCCTTCATTGTATTGATGAGTATCAAACATCCATTAAATGTGCGTTCTGACCTAAAATAGGGACGACTTAAACTCGGTGAATAAAGATTTCTGTTCCCCTTCTATTTCATATAATAAATGGGCTTATTTAGCAGCAGTTTTCCATCTTTCCACTTTCCTTGTCATGCATCCTGGTGAAAACTTAGTACATTCACTAAAACCAAAACTTCTGTCTGGTGGGAGAGAACCTTCATCCTTAAGTAAACTCTTACCACTTCTATGGGTTCCATCCTTTTGAATTCACAGCAGCTCATTTCAGTGTAGTGTGTTCGTAATGATCTCCAGCCTGCTTGTATTTTTATCAATTAAAGACCCAGTTCCCAGAGAATAAGATTCTTCTGAAATTTATCAGAGGGTCAGCACTGAGGAGTGTGAAGAGGGAAGTATTAGCACTAAAGCATCTGGATATCAGCTGGCAAAATAGCTAGAGACCATAGCTTTTAGAGAGCTGGAGTTATGAAACTGTTTCATTATATGAATAGTTGGGACAGACATCTTAGCTAATATTTTGAGATCTTTATGAACAGAATTATGTATGACATTGCCTGTGGTTAAGAGGCATTATTTCACTCATCCAGAAGGCCTCTTGTCATCTGCATTTTTCTTGTCTTCAAATATAGAATGTCTTTGTGTGATGTGCTGAAAAAAAAAAAACCTGAACCAGAAGTGTTTTATTCCAGCAGAGTTTCTCGATGAGTCCTGGCTTGTGTAAGCCAATGTCAGAGTTACTCCCAAGTATTTCAGCTCGCTGTGGGGCTCAGTGTCTGGAGTTTCGTTGCAGTTACTGTTAAGAACTTTGCAAAGCAACCAGTTGGACAGGGCAGAGTCAAGTGTTAATGAATACAGCTATAAAACAGTTAATCATAGGTATATTGGCACTGCATTTGTTCCAGCTTTGGAATTCTTCTTTATATCCTGGTTCTTGAGTATACATCTCTCTGAATTAAATCACTATTCCTGAATCACTAATAATACGAGTAAATTTTTGGGAGTCAGTCCCTAAAAAAAGAAGCTTACTTGTAAGTAACAACTAACTAGGACTTTTCAATCTATATTGCTTACATCCTTTTGTGTTTCTAGCTATATATTAAATATGTATTTTCCTCGCCCTGTCAGTAACCTAGAGCACTTAGAGCTGTAGATTCCTGCAGCTTAATTTTGAAACAGTGGAGGACCCAAGCAGCTTGCAGGGCTGCTCCTTCTGTTATCAGCACAGGGTGCTGAACACCATTTGCTGAGAAACTGAACTGAATGGGGTATCACTGTGTACGTTAAAAATGAGCTATCTGAGCAAATTGGTGAGATCAGAGCACACATCTATAGCAGCTCATGTTTACTTTCATATGTGGAAAGGTCAATGAAGTTCAGAATTGCTGTGAAGAGACATGACTCAATAACTATTAAATGTTGTCTGCATTAGGGTAAGCTTGTGAACTTCTTTGTTCCACCTCAACCTTTAGAAGGAAATAAAAAGAAAAAAACAAGGGAAATGGAGCTTAAGTTGAAGGAAAAAATACAGTATCCCAGTAAGTATTTCTGATTACTTTTTTTAAACACATTTTGCTTTAGTTATAAGTCCTATATTGGCTACTGACTTGAGTGCAAGGCTACTCTTCACTTCAGCAGAATGAAATGATTCTTTTGCTGAGCTCTGTGATGTAGGATTGCATGCTGCAGACAAGTGATCCACACTTTTACGTTACCAAATCAGATCTCTGTGCCACCGAACTCCCATGTAACTAAAGGTGGTTGTAAGAGAGTTTATGCATTTAACTGAAATATACTGTCTTTTTATAAGCTTCAGTAAGAAAATTGAGTGGCTTATTATATTGCTACTCAATACTGTCTTAGAATCACTGAAAAATAGCGATTTGTAGGGCTACCTCAAGTAAAGCATTGTCGAAACTGCTCCCTGTTTTTTTGCATTTTTCAGATGAACACAGTGTTTAGTTTCCTTAATATGCATTCTCTGAGGTTACTTTCCTTTTATTTGAGCTGTAAGGTTTTTTTGCTTTTATTCTACCTATAGGCTTACGAGTGATGATATTAGCAGCTGTAAAGGAAATGAATGTGAAGAAAGGAGCATCCATTATTGCAATATTTAAGTACATCAGTGCTATATATAGGTATGACATACAGAGAAATAGACGGCTTCTCAAAAGAACTCTAGAAAAATTAATTGCAGAAAAAGTAGTAGAGCAAGTCAAAGGACATGGTCTGGCTGGGTCTTTCAAGCTGGGGAAGAATTACAAGGAACAGAAGAAGCGAGAAAGAACCAAAGAGCAGGTAAAACATGCTGCAGGGGCTGGCAAATGTATTGTTCTTACTGTAGGGTTGTCTTTTAAACACTGGTAAACATTAACTAAATCATCAAATTAGGAACTGATATAAAAATCTTTGTCTTGATGTGTTTATACATTAAAAAAAAAAAAAAACAAAAACAAAAAAGTGAGAAGAAAGTCTGACATTCTTGGTTAATTTTACTTTGTAGATAGCAAGAACTTCAGAAAGCATTCAAAAGAAACAGTTGATGGATGCTAAAACTCAAACCAAAGAATCAAGAAATAGTGATGTCACTTCTGAAAATGTCCTTAAAACCCCTTTACGGGTTGATATTGCCATGGAAGAACATGATTATTGTACAACTAGCAAAAATAACAGGAAATCTGAAGCAGATCATGAGAAGTCTGTAAAGGAGAATAATGTTCAGCAGGAAGCTGTGGTCCCAAAGTCTGATTTGCATGGCAGCCTCCTTGTCTCCAGTGATGTGAGCAGTCATCCTGATTTTGATGTTTCTGCAACTGCAGCTGATGTTCAGCAGGAAGTCCCAAAGGACGAGTCCTCACATGCCCAAGAACATGCCAGCAGTAGTGTACAACATACCAGTTCTGTGTTTCCATTTAACACCTCTGAATACCGTTTTGAATGCATCTGTGGTGAGCTTGGATTGGCTGACTATAAAGCTCGTGTGCAGTGCCTGAAATGTTATTTATGGCAGCATGCAGAATGTGTAAACTACAAAGAGGAAAACCTGAAGATCAAGCCCTTCTACTGTCCCCATTGCCTTGTGGCAATGAAACCAGTTTCCACAGGAGCAACACTGATAATTTCTCCGAGTTCTATTTGTCATCAGTGGGTAGATGAGATCAACAGGCATGTAAGATCATCTTCTCTTCGAGTTCTGGTAAGATTAAATAGCTTCATATTCTGGGGAGTTACTTTATCAAGGCTCAGGGCTTCCTGTCTGACACTCCGTATCACATAAAGTTCAGAGTTTCTTTGTCCTCTATGTCAGAATTCTACATTTGTTGCTATTAGACCTATGCTTTGGCACCACATGGTGTATTTGTGTCCTAGAAAGAGTCTGCATTTAGTTCTTCATTCTTAACTTAGTTGATCACTGCGAGATGATACAGTGGACTAGATATCTTCATGAAATGGAATAAAATTTTGAGCAGTTTCAACAACAGGTGATTTCAGAGAGGGAAGGCTGTTTGTGTGTGGTTTTTTTTCTGAAAGATTACTATGGAACTTAGGCCTAACTATAGGTGTTTTGGCAGTGTGAAGTCTCACTGTACGTTTGCACCTAACCAGCTTTCTGACAGTTGCTTCTCATTTTGTTCTAGATAAAAACAAATGTTTTGGTAGGTAAAGAGTGTACTTTTGAATGCTGGTTCACAGGCTTTACAAAAGAAGTCTTGGGCTTCGGTGTTTACTGAGAATAACACCATTACAACTTGGGCGTTCTCTATAATATCTGCCATATTTATGAGGATGTTGCTTATCTGGAGACCTTGTATTGTCCCTTTGCTTGATTTCTAATAGCTCTATCACTAAAATAAACTTAATTATAGATATAATAACTATGGCTATACAGGATTATTTTAAATATAGTTACAAGGGTAGCCATTGTCTCTTATTAATGATGTAGTCAAGTTTTGTCCTTCATATTTTTAGTAGGCAGGAACCTTTGTAATGGCAAAGTGCTTTGAGAACCCTTATATTTTGAATAAAATAACAGTAGTAGTAGTAGATTCATAGGGAGTAAGCCTTGTATTCAGGGATATGTCTGATACCTTCAGCTATCCTGCATAGATGCCCAATGTGTAAATGAATTCTAGGCCTCCAGTAAGGCATTTGTGTGAGCAGTCTAATTAGCTTTAGTGCAGCAACTAACAAATGTGTAAAACTTGCACAGTTTTCATCGGAACCAGTCCAAGTTTTATACCAGCTTTGATGAAAACTGTCAGAAATAGATTTACATGGTAACAGTAAAATAGCTTAAATACTGAATGTCAGTACTTTAAGCTGTGTGACACCTTCCATTCTAAGACACTGTTTTCATTTTGTTTTAACTGCCAACTGTAAGTCATCCAGACTGGCTTTCAGTGTTGCTTCAAAATGAAAATTTGTTTTTTCTGTAAAATCAAAATGAAAATACTGCGGATGTTTCAAAGAACCATTTTCCCATGTTAACAGGTTTTGCATTGCATGTCAAGGGTGTTTTTTATTCTTCCAACTGCTTACAACCCATGGGAAATTCTTAATGGTTTTATGTAATAGAACAAGAAATTAAAATTTATCAGTAGGTCTTGCTTTGTGGCAGGTTGTCTTTTCCTGCTGCTGTGAAAACAACCAAAACTTGGCCAAGTTATAAACCTCCGTAAAATCTGTTCATGAATACTTGGAAGAGATCATTAGACTTTGACAGCTATTTTTTAATTAACAGTTGTTCTGGTGAGCATGCTCCTTCTTTTCTTTTTTCCTCCTCCCGTTCTCCTTTAGTTCATGTGCATTGACCTGATTGCACGTGGTTTGTTGTCACACTCAGGCTGAACAGAAATTTTCTACCTGTGTTTCTTTCAGTTGACAGAAATACTGTTGCCATATGCACAAATGTAGAAGATTATTATTACTGGAAGGAAAAGTACAGTCAGGGTGAAATTAACAGTGAAATTGTATGCTGATCATCAAGGGGTAAAGGGGGAAAATCAAAGGGTTTATAGTTACCTTAGTTTTGGTATTTTTAAATATTAGTTGCATGAATTAACATTAAAGTTTGTGACACTGAGGGACTGGCAGGACTGTGGGTTTTTTTTTTTCTTAAAAGTGTTTGTAGGTAGTTGCAGGTAAGAATTAGACCATCTTGTTCAGTGTTTATATAATTATGAACTCACAGAATGAGAGAGGAATAGGAAGGTGCTGCCTATTTGAAGATGACACTAGAACGTAGATTCTTTCTAGAAAAGATAGGGGTATTCCTCTATTTTAATATTGTGATTAATATTAATAGATAAGTGGTAAGAAGTAGCTGATGATAAAATTCTTAAAGTAAGCAATGGATGCCTGTAATTTTGAAGTAGGTTCCTGAGGTAAATTGGAAGCAAGAGGCAAAGTTTGTATGAGAAGGAAAAAGGCAATTGATATATAGCTCTGGTAATAATTGCTTTTCGTAGATAGAAGTCCTGGAAATTAGAAAACACTCCTATTTTAAAAATATTTTTTTGATGTTGTGCTATACCACACATTATTTGAAATTTTAACGTGTTTTGGTATTGTAAGTATATTGGGACTCAGAACACGTACTGTATTTTCTTTAGATATAGAATGCTACTGTAGGGAAGCATATAGTGAAATGTTTGGATTAGCTTGTTAACTTCCTTATTTAAACTGCTGTATGTTTCCGAAAGGGTTATGCTTAAAATAATGAGGGAGATAAGAAAAATACTACAGGTATTAGAACAAATGTCATTATGAAAGGTTTAGAATAATACTCTGTTGGTGCACAGGGATTGTTTCTTACTAGGGTATTCTTTCTATTTCATGAGTCTCTGTAGAAATCCTTTTTGTAGATAAAACATTACCCAGAGTATAATTTCTTTTTTAAAATACTTTGCATACTTCTCTCTTTGCCTAATCATCCATGAAATTCTTGGGGTGGTGGGGAGAAAGCCAGTACATCTACAGTAAAGGAGAGGACAGGACATAACACTGACTTACGTAATGTTACTCTGTGCAGCATTATAGAGTACTTAATCTTGCATACGACTTGCAACAAATAACTGTTGTAGCAAATATGGAGGTCTTATTTTCTTCAAAGGAGAAAAACAATAGTGTTTTGCAAAGATATAAATACTTAAGAATTTTGCATCAATATCTGTATTGCATTTGTTATGGTACTTGTATGGATTTCCCACCATGCTACTGTATGAATACAGGTTTTATGAATGATTTCGTATTATATGAGAAATACATCTAAAAGCACGCATGTATTAAGCTATACTGGTGTTTTTGCATTTTTCTTAAAGTGTCTCTTACCTTTGTTCTTTGGTGTTGTGCTACTGAATACAAATCTGTGCAGGTGTATCAAGGTGTGAAGAAGCATGGCTTTTTGCAGCCACACATGTTGGCAGAGCAGGAGGTGGTTATCACCACATACGATGTCCTTCGCACTGAACTGAACTATGTAGATATACCCCACAGTAACAGCGAGGATGGGCGTCGTTTCAGGAACCAGAAGCGGTACATGGCCATCCCGAGCCCCTTAGTAGCAGTGGAGTGGTGGAGGATCTGCCTTGATGAAGCACAAATGGTTGAATGCACTACTGCAAAGGTATGACATTCCCAGTTATGCATTTATTTAACTTGAAAAGGTTTTGACAAGCTTATTTTAAATAATACAATAGACTTCCCTTTACCCCTCTTAACGTTCAGTGCACTCAGGTAATTTGTCCTTGTAGGTTGTTCTTTAGAAGCGAATTTTCTGTTGGAGATACTTACTATTAAATGGTTCTCTTGTTGGAATTTTGGCAGGCTGTGAAGTATATCCAGCTCAAAAAATACTTAATCTATACCGACAGTTTAAAGAACTAGGTCATCATGTTGTATATGGTGTTTGATAGTTTCAAACAAGACACTAGCCTGTTCAGTGACAAGGTTCAGAGGCATAGATGTGTCCTTTGGGTCTAGAAGCTAAAATAGTCAGCAGTGTGTCTGCAGACTCTAGGTCTGCAGTCTGCAGGGGGAGATTATTTTAATTAGTATTCATCCAGTCTTTTTGCCCAAGACAGGAAGACAAAAAAGCTACTTACATAATGGCTTACAGGTTTTTATTTTTTTTTACATACAGTTTCTTCTGCTGTTTGCCTTTTGTGAACCCTTAATTGCACTTAATTCTTTAGAAAAGTGTATGGCTTTTATCAGCTTTCAGTTACCTTCAGAAAAGCTCAATAACTTTGTACACATTTTTATAATATATCGCACCAATGCTGCTTATAGGTCTGCTAATGTTACATACTGAAAAGATGTTCAGACTTCTTAAAAATAAGGTCTACCTGTTTTCAGACTCTGTTCCACACTCTCTTTGTTTTTCCTTTCCTGCCATTGGTGCTATCTTCTTTTGCTAGGCTGCTGAAATGGCACTCCGTTTAAGTGGAATCAATCGCTGGTGTGTCAGTGGCACTCCTGTGCAGCGAGGACTAGAAGGTAAGATTTTATACAGCAGTGTCATCTGCAGGTTTTCCTTCTGCTGATAATTAGGTAGTTGTTTGAAGCAGTTAAAATGTCTGCTAGTTTTGCTCTGAATTCATTAGGTATTCTCACTTGGTAAGCCATAAACTTGAACTGTGTAATAAAGCCATCAATAAATGTATCGATATAAAAATTGCCAAGCTGAAATCTTTTTATCTCCCTGAGTTAGACAAATACTTTGGAGAGTAGAGAAGCTGTATGTCAAACAGCTGACTCAAGTCTGTTCTTCAGTTTTCACTTAACAGGGTGGGTAAATATTAACCTCTCTCTACTGCAACTAAAGATAGTCTGCTCTGGTTACAGAATCCTTCTAACTGTCAAATACAGCAAGCAAAGCTGTATTTGCTTTTGGTATAGCCCTGTATGAACTACTGTGGGCATCAACTGTCATGAATATAAA
This sequence comes from Strix aluco, assembly GCF_031877795.1. Classification (NCBI taxonomy): domain Eukaryota; kingdom Metazoa; phylum Chordata; class Aves; order Strigiformes; family Strigidae; genus Strix; species Strix aluco. Next base: position 57,924,801 of record NC_133933.1, on the reverse strand, counting down.
TTTTAAAAACCATACTAAAGCTTAGTGAAACTGTATTAAGTCCTTACATAAGGACTTAATGAATTGACATGTGTGGAGTAGGGAGCTGTATGTTAGCAGGTGTCATTTATCTTGTCTTTTTTGTGAGGTACTCAGTTTCTGTAGACAGGCTTCAGACAGATAGGAAAAAAAGAAAGAGAACTGACTAACTTTATCTCCCTGTGTTCTTTGATTTAGGAATATGTGCTACACATTGAGGCAATGAGTTTGAAAGTGGATAAATCAGTGTAAACATTCATGTGCATTTGTGAACTATTGTTCAGTTACAAAACCATTATAAAAATCAATATTGTAGATTAATTCCTTATAGAACTGTGGATCAAATTTATAAATACACAGTTGTGAACATATATAGTTAATAAAGCAAACACTATAGAAGGAAGTGAACGATTTGACCATCATGGTTAATTTGAACAAGTCCTTATGTGTGATAGTGTTGATTTAATACATATCTGAAATGTTATATTCTTATAATAGATGTTGGCTGGGTGCTCAGGCTATACTGAGGCAGCCCCCATCAGACAGGGGACGAAAACTGCTGACTAATTGGAATCTGTGCTGCCACTGCTTTAATGAAGTGGGATGGGACCTCTGGGTAAACAATTGCTTCCTGCATCGGAATGATTCCCAGGATTTTATTCCTCTGGTCTATGATATATTTGGTTAATGTCTTCCGGCTCTCAGCTGAGTACCAGAATTACCATAAAGCTAACAGAATAAAGAATGTAGCCTCCAGATCTTTAAGAACTATCTGTAAGATACCATCATGTATTTCTATTTCTGCATGTCCACATGCAGCATTTAAACATGTGCTGCTGTATTTTTCCAGTAGGATTTTGATACAAGCTTAAAGTCAGTATGTCCTTAAATTTCATCCCAAAAAAAGAGAGGTTACTGAATTGAGCAGAATTAGTGAGCTGTATTCTCTCAATTAATAAGAAAACAATAAAAGTGTGTTTTTGTTAAATTCTTCTGCCTTAGTAGAAGAAAGTGAAAGTCCTCTGAATTGCAGCCCCTTTTAGGATGGTGGGCAACAGACAGTTGGTGCACAGCAGGCTGTGAAGTAACGATACAGAGCAATATTGTTGTAGAAAAACCTGGCAAACCCAGTTAACCATATGCAGTCATGTAATTTCTACCTCTCACTCCTGCTCTGAATAGGTTTAAATTCATCACTCTTTTCTGCTAAACTTGAAATTAGGAAAATGTCTCACAAATAGGTATATTCCAGCAAGTTCCATGAAAATGAACAACTAGTTAAAGGAGAGAATCCCCACCTTCCCTCACCTGGTACCCTGCCTCAATTTAGCTATTTTGGTGAGGGAATGACTGGAAAACAAGCTGAAAAGATAATGACCAAAATATAGTTGCTTTATGCCTGGTAACCTTTCTACGAAAGTTAATTTTTTTTTTTTTGAGACATACTGTGAAGTATTAAAGCATGAACATTGTACTAAAACACTTTCTTTTCTTGACAGATCTGTATGGATTAGTCCTTTTTCTTGGAGTTGATCCTTACTGGGTCAAACATTGGTGGGACCAACTTTTATATCGACCTTACTGTAGGAAAAATCCCCGGCCTCTCTACAGTCTAATTGCCAAGATAATGTGGAGATCAGCAAAGAAGGATGTGATTGACCAAGTAAATAAGAGTTCTGGGTTTCAGAATTGCTGAAGGACATTTATCAATAGCTTTATTTGCAAATTACTTGTTTTCTTTTTTAATTGCAGATTCAGATCCCCCCTCAGACAGAAAATGTACACTGGCTTCACTTTTCTCCTGTGGAGAGACACTTCTATCATCGCCAGCACGAGGTGTGCTGCCAGGATGCATTGGCAAAACTCAGGAAGATTTCAGACTGGACTCTTAAGCTTAGCAGCCTAGATAGAAGGACTGTGACTTCTATTCTGTACCCTTTGCTGCGGCTGAGGCAGGCCTGCTGTCATCCACAAGCTGTTCGGGGAGAGTTCTTGCCATTACAGAAAAGGTGAATTTCTGTCACTTCTTAAATGCCTTGTCCTATCTAAAGCAAAACCTGATTGTCCCTGATGGTGCAAGATCTTGTACAGTTCTCAAACAAGCCTAATTTTGAGCTGCTTTAGTTAAATGTGCAACTATGACACACCAAGCTGTGTGACCTCAGAAGCTGAATAGGATGCAGTAGGGTAGTTAATGTAATTCTTGTGTTAAAGAACATAGTACTGGCAGGCAGTTTGTGCAGTACTGTTTTAACTTTAAGATGTCAATGGTACTAGAGTGTTGCAGGTGACAGACTGAGTGTGAAACAAACCAGACTATTTTTGAGTTTTAAATAAGCCCCCGATTTTCTTTTGTCTCTTACAAAACTCACATTCATAAATGAGAACAAAGAGCAAAATGAATAAACAGAATGGAATAATTATTTAATTCAAAGAAAATGTGTGAGGTTGCATTTGCAGATCCAAACTTCAAAGCTGTTCAAATGCTTTTTTTCTTTTTTTGCATGTTTTCAAGATCATCTTTCTCACAAATGCCTTGCAAATACCAGTTTTGTGTCAGCCTTTGTTAGACCAAAAGGGGGGGTTGTGAAAGAACAGGCTGTTTCTATTTCAGGCTCTCAGAGTACTGTCTATGTTGTTTCTCTTTTAAGCTACAGGTAGGGAGTAACTTAAACTTTTAACACTGCCAGTGTTATTTCTACTGCTTCCTGGTATTGCTCATTCATTCTGTTCAGTCTCTTTCTATCCCTTCATAAAGTTTTGTCCTACTCCTTCCCCTTTCTCATAGAGCACACAGTGCCTAAGCAGCTGTAACTGACTTTGCATCTACTTCAGCAGGGAGCAATACTAGGCACTGTGCTGTAGCACTTTCTGTCTAACACTCTGCTAGTGTGAAAGCAAGGGCTCAAAACATGGGAGAAATCAATATTCCCACCAGCCCATACAAAATTTGCATTAAAATGAGCCAATGGTGTACAAATGAAACATGTAAACTGAGCTGAGTATGCTGGGAACAGCTTAGTACTGTGTTGGTTTTGGTGGAATGGTTGCAGACTGACAGCTGCATAGTAACTGTGGTAGAAAGACTAGTAATGAAAATAAATCTTTCTTAAAGTTATATGTACAAAGAAGAGTTGTTTCCCAGCTCTATCTACATATCTTTTTTCTTGTGAAACAAACTTGACTGCAGCAGTGGACATTCCGAGAACACAGAGATTTGGCTCCTGGCTTTGGTTATATGTAGGAGAAAAATGAAGAAATTCAGTGCTAGGAACTTCAATGAATAAAATAAATTTACTGAAACAGGAAAGTTGATGCTGGAGCATACAGATAAGGGAAACTGGCCTGAGACAAGAAAGCTGAGTTTGGAGCGTATTCTATGCTAGATGACTTTTTTTTCCCACCTGTGTAGTGAAGACAGTAAATGAGAACATCTACTCAGAAAAAATATAGCCCTCAAAAGGCAGTTTTCTAGGCTCCCATAGTTAAACTGAGTAAAAAAAACCCTTTGCTTTGTCTTAATTGGTAGTCTTAGTCTATGTATCAAATTGCATACTTTTTGCTTTTATAATTTTTCTTGAAACTGCTGATGGTTTTGAAAATGAAAGGTAAGTAGTAATGGTAGAAGTATCAGAGTATGAGCAGCAGGTGCTGTGTGTATTTGCCAATACCTCTGCAGAATTCAGCTAATTATAAATAGCAATTATATTGATTTAAAGCCTGCTCTAGTGTAACAGTGTAGTGTAAGCTCAAGGACCAGTTTCTGCAAATGGAACAGTGTTGCAAGGAGGGTAAAAGAAAGGCCTAGTCAAGGGTACCCTTCCAGCATACCTTGGGCCCAGACTGCACAGGCGTTACACCACCTCTTTCTCTGCTCCACTAGACTAAATGCCAAGTAGTAGATGCTTTTCCTGTAGGTGAATGAGGCTGAGGAGCAGAGTTTTGGGGAGGGGGTCTCACAGCAGCAATTGGTCATAGACACAGCCTCAGCTCAGCTGTTGTGGACTGTTGTTGTGGTTTACTGTCTTGTCTCTTTGCATCAGTCTTCTTCCTGCCTGGATTCTTTGTCCCTTAGCCTTGCCCCAAGCTGTCTTTCATGATTCTTTCTTTCTTCTTTCTCATCTTTGTTCATGCTTCTCCCTCTTAGCTCTCCATTTCCTGTATTTTTATGTTAAGAGAATTCTCTTCTGACTAAATTCCTCTCATGAATTACAGTATTACAAAAATGTAGAAAAGGAAGTTTAAAATGATACTTACTAATCTTCACTGTTCTTACTTCGCACGTTTTCCTCTTCACCTTGACACCTCATGTGTTTTGCATGTTTAGATTGGTGGCAGGGGAGAAATGTAGTCTCTCATAGCTGTTTTCATTTGAACAGCTTCTAGCAAAATGAGATCTATTTTTGCATGCTTCCAGTTCACCACTGTAACAGAAGGAGCAAAATATTACACCTTCTGAAGGATTATTTTTACCTAATTCTAATTTTTCTCTTGCTGTTTATTTCCTTCTAATTTTAGATGTCAACCTCTTGACATACTCAAGTTAGGGTAAAGCTCTAAGTGAAAGAAAAGCTGACAACTAGGGTTTTTTCAATAAGTAAATAAATCTCAAACATTTGCAGAGTATGTTGTATGTATGTAACAATCTTTCATACTGCACAGCATGACAGTTTTACTTGTCTAGTATTGTGGTTTTGTTTCGAATGTGAGCCATTTGGTCTCCATTTCAGCACCATGACCATGGAGGAACTGTTAACATCTCTGCAGAAGAAATGTCGAACAGAGTGTGAGGAAGCTCACCGACAGTTGGTGTGTGCTCTTAATGGCCTAGCTGGTATCCATATCATTAAAGGTAAGACTAGATGGCTGTAGCATATTCTTTACTCCTCCTAGTGGGCTAATTATGCTTTAGATGACACCATGTAAAAACAATGGCCCTTTTGAATTCAAGGAAAAAGCCATAGTGAAATCCTGGGAAACTAGAGAGGCTTGTAACAGTGTTTGTAACAAAAATAATATTCACTCTAGATGAGGGAGAAAAGAATAGGTGTTGTTTAGTGCATCTCTGAGATGTCTCAGTATTTCTGGCTTCTTTGGCTTAAATTCTTTCTTGATTCTGCCACCTGTATGTACTGGGAGGATAAAAGAAGTCATACTTGTGTGATAGTACTTAACCTGCTTTTGTCTTATCAGTACTGCTTTCTTGGCTTCTTTTGTTCCCCCTGCCATGCAAACTGCTATGCTGACTGTGGAATCTCTTTGCTGCTACGAGCTCTGTCAATGTAGATTTTGCCTGAATTAGAAGGAAAAAAGCTTTGAGTGGGAAACAAATAATTATATTAATCTTGAATGGCCCACTAAACAAAATAATAATAAATTTAAATGACTTAGTCATGAATGTGGGAAAAAAGTCTCTTTGCCAAGTAATAAGTCTTCTAAAGCTGACAAGCTGCTTGAATTTTTCCAGCTCATGTAAAAGTCTTCCTTCAGAAGAGAACAAGCAAACTGCCTGTTTTGTTACTTGCCTTGCAGAAAGACTACATTCATATTCTCTAGTCTGTAGTTAGTAGGTTTGAAATACTTGGTTATGATGGCAGGATAGAAATCAAGTTTTTCACATAGAATTAAATGCTTGAAAAGACTTCTGTCCAGATTAAATACACTAGTAGCAAAAATTAAGTTTGTCCTTTTCTGAAAAGCAGATTGATTAAAATTGTGTCTGGTGAGAAACAAAAGCAGGACTGAGTCAGAGTTCTGGTCTATAATTCCCCCCCACCCCAGCATTACTGTTATACTCAGTCTTCTTTATCAACAAGGAGGAAATGCACCTTATATATAAGTAAAGCCATGCATTTATTGTAGTTACAATTGAAATCTTATAGGTCTATTTGTTATTAGTCCAGATCTAATTGTTATGGGTGAGAAAGTGATGATAATCATACCCTTACTTGTTTCTACTGCTTGTCCTGCTTTTCTGTAAGCTCACCTTTCTACTGTCCTTCTGGGGCCTGAGGTCAATGGTTTCATACTGGTGGTGGCAGTGCTATGACAGGTTGTCACCACCTGGAGTTCTTGGTCAGGAGGAATAAGATGTTTGTGTTGATGGTTTCTTCTTTGTCAAGGATCCAATTAGGGTCATTTTTATGTTTGCTAGCACACCTTTACACCTTTCTTTTCATTGGTTTGCAGCTCCACGTTAACACCAAATTTAGTGTACGTGATGCCTTTTATGAATGTTACATACTATTTCTTTGTTCTCTTTGTTGCCCCTAAAACCAGTTTTGTCCAGCTCTAGGTCTGCATTTCTTTGACTGTGGGTGAGTTGTTTATAGCCATGGCTTCCTTATTCACTGCCAAGCCTGTGCACCATCTCTTAGCATCCCATGGCTGTACTTTACACTGCATCCTATGTCTTTACTTTTCAAGGCCTCTGCTATTGTTACTAGGCCTGTATTTCTCTACACTACATCATTGTGTTAGTTGTAAATATCTCATTGTACATGGAATAAATGCTTGTTACTGCTATCTATATAAAGCTGTGATTGTACCACACAAAGATAAACAAAATTAGCTATAGACACCTAGTTAATTAGAGGAATTGCTGTCACAGTGAAGCCAAGTAAAAGGTCCAGGCAGGTCAAGAAAATTTAAAAGGCAACGTGCCAAAGCCTCAAGCTTGAGGCCTTGCAAATTCAGCACACAGCTTTTGGCCTGTTACTAGTAATGGCAATAGTATATTACAGGACTACACCCCTACAACTGGAAATTGTTTCAGTGTAAGAAGCAACAAATCTTGAAATAGGGTTGTTGGATTTGTAGGAAGATGATTTCTGTTTTACTCTGTTACCTGTCTTCATACATTTCATCTCCCTGTACTTCTCTGGTTTGAGTCTTTTAAGACTACTACTGGCTAAGTAAACTTCCATCAGTTGAAAAAAAATAAAAATTGATTTTTTTTGCTGCTTTTCCATATGCAACTTCAATTTTGTATTTATTTTTTAATTTATATAATCTATTTTCTGAGAAGTGATTGCGATGTTAGCAGCTTACATCAGTAGTTATGCTCCCTGCATGTATTTCATCATATCCGCATTTCTGAAGTGACACAACTTCCATCATTTTCACTGGAAGTGAATAATGTATTTGCAGTGCAAATTTAGTAATGCATCACTGCAGTGAGTTGTAGGTGATTTTTTTTTTTTTTTTTTAGTGCAACATGAGATTTTTTTTTTGGACTCATGCAACTATGAATATATATTTTAAGATCAAGAAGTCTACAGATCTTGCAGCCACCAAACTTTGTGAAATACAATGCTCTCTCTTTTAGCAGGTTTGGGGTGGGGGGGTGGGGGGGTGGAAGGAGGGGAGGAGGCGTGAAATGAATAGGAAGATTTGCTTGAAGTGAAGCAGATATTATACAGCCTCTCTGAAAACATCTTAGTATGTTACAAGTGATGGCCAGTCATGGCTGCTTGTATATCTAAAACCCAACAAAATATGTGTATTTTTTGTTACTCTTTTTTTAATTCAGGAGAATACGCGTTGGCTGCAGAACTGTACAGAGAAGTGCTACGATCATCTGAAGAGCACAAAGAAAAGCTCAAAACAGATTCCTTGCAAGTGAGTGAGCATTCAAATGTAAAGAGACGTAGTTAAGAACTGGAATACTGTAGATTTAATTTAACAGGTCAGTCTTTTCTTCCTTCCAGTGGTGTGCTGAATGACTCTTTCAGCCTGCTGTCATTATCACAATCTTTAGATAGGAGTCTGTCCAGTGACCTTCATGTTTCTGCTTTTTATTTAAAAAGCTACTGTATTTCTAAAAACTTTTGCTTGTGAGTCTTAATTATATCCCAGAAGCAGTGTATGATCTCCACCTGCTGTTCTGCAATAAACTTAGCAAGCTGGATTCCTAGACTTGTGTGTGTGACTGTTCACATTAATGAATGATACTATATCACATTTGGGAACACAGGATGTTGGGTTTGCATTGAGAATGATATTAATGTGAAAAATGATAGAGAATAAAATTGTTGCACTGTAAAATGTTCTCTGAAAGGGCATCAAAACATGAAAAAGAATCAAAGTGAATTTTATCTTCAATAATATTAATACATTTTGAATACTGTATGAAAAATATGAATATGTTTTCCTGATAAAAAAGCAATGGTTCTCTAAGTAACATCTTCATATTTCTTCAAGAAATATCTGTTCTAAATTGACCAAAATTCTTTTAAATATAATGAGATATTTAAAATGTTAATGACAGATAAATAAGAAGGGATCAGTTCTCTATTTCTTTACTTTGCTTTCTTCACTAAGTTATTGTTTAATTATCTTGTATGTGGTCATCTGATGGCTCCCTTGTGCTTCTTTGATCCTTCCTTCTCCTTTGACTTCCCAGAGGCATTTTTCAGTTAACATAGGCATATCAGCATAAACTTCTTAAACTACTCATAAGGAGTTTGTTAATTAAGATGTTTTACTGGATTATGCAATCCAATAAAGCTTTTTTTCCACAAAATGTACACTGCCTAATATTGCACTTGTGTAATAAAACTCAACTTCTGTTGAGTACTTCCCAGTTGTGTAGGCTTAGCTCTTTAAGATAATGGCAAACCACTGCTGACCAGTGCTCTTCAGTGGCTGAGACAATAACAGGGCAAAGATGAAGTGAATCCAGAAGGTCAGAAGGGCACAAGTTTATTATAGTGGAGGTTATTGGTATGAGTTTGTGGGAGATATGCAGGCAGCATATTATTAGGGGTCTAGTTTGGGATACACAGGTTGAATTTAGGGAAGAGGAATAGAGTTGTCTTATATTCAAGTTTATTTTTCCTAAAAAAACTAAAACGTCATGTTTTATTCAGTCATCTCTTACTTCAGAAAAGTGAAAAATATGAAAAACTATTGAAGCTCTTGGGAGCTGTTTTTTTCCCTTATACTTTATTTTGCTTTAGGCTAAGTGAATTGTCCCCATAATTCTCTAAAATATATTTACAAAGGAATGAGCTCTGAGATAAATTGTTTTCCATAGTAGTCAAGGGCTGTTTTAATTAGGAGGGTGAGTATGGGACAGAATCTGATGACTTGATGTCAAACTTGCCTGCTGATTTGCTTTTGAGATGTTGAAGGAGGTCTTGTTAATGTTTCATTTCCTACCTCAGTAAAATGAGGAAAAGAATGTTTATTTTCTTTATAAGATGTTTCCAGATCAACAGAGAAAAAAAATAAAATTAATTTTAAACTAATATTAATTTCTTGCTGTTTAAGCTTTTCTTGTCACAGATGTTGCAGTGTATTTTTTCCTGATTGCTGTTGACTTTGTGTATATTTAGAGACTTCATTCTACACACAATTTGATGGAATTGTTGTTGGCAAAGCACCCAGGAATTCCCCCGACTTTGCGTGATAGCCGACTTGCAGAAGAGGTAAACATTGTTCATTTTTATATAAATACATTTTGAAGACCAACTTTTTTTATCATTCAGTATTTTCTCTACGGATTTCCTTTCAGGTTAATAAAATCGAGTTGTTTAGTGTGTGAGATGAGAGCAGAAATGTCCAGTAAAATGCTGCTGTTCTGAATCTTTGTTATGAATGTGTTTTATGGAAGTTTTAATAATTTTTGTTATGATTTCCCCTCTCCCACAATGTTCTTGTGGAAATAACTTGCATAGATGTTATTGATAAAGAATGCATCATCCTGAATTCTTTCAAGTCCTTTACTTCCTCATACTCTAGCTTTTCTCACTTTAATTGCAGACAGTGTCTTCTCTAAGTGAAGTTTACTTCTCTTGTATAAATGCCCTGTATTCCAAAACGCTTCCCCATCCCCTAGTAAATATAAGCTACTACTGTTTAATGCATCTTCTTATGCCTCAAAGCTGTTTTTCTACCTCTCTTTTTTTTTTTGGTCCTGCATGTGGTACTAATAATATCTCCTTTGAAAACTTCTTGAGAAGGTCCTGATTTGCAGTGTTCTTCATAGCCTAACGTTGCTAGTGGCATCTGTCTAGGCTGTCCCTGTATTAGTTATGTTGTACTCGCATGCCCTACAGCAGCTGGTTCACCTCTGTCACTCTTGTACTGTCTAAACATCTAGAAAAGTTGACCATCTTTGGCCAGATGAGCAAGTCACTGGGCGTTAGTTTGTATGTGCAGAAGCATGTTTAACTATATCCTTAATCTTAACTGGGGAATATCTGGTAAGGTAGCTGGGATCACTGTTCCCCACTGACTATGTGTAGCAGACACATGGACCACATTTGCAAAAGAACATTGTTATTGTGGCATCATTTGGGTTGGAAAGGACCTTGCAAGGTCTCTAGCTGAACCTCACTCTTGGAGCAGGGTCAACACTGATTTCTGACCTTGTAGCTTAGGGCTGTATGCAGTTGGGCTGTTAAAACCTCCAAGGAAAGAGATTTCATAATTTATCTGAGCAACCTGTTCCAATACTTTGTAATCCTCATAGTGGAAAAAATTCACATAGAACCTCCCATTCCAGTTTACAGCCATTGTCCCTTGTTTGCTTGCTGTGCACTTCAGTAAAATGTCTGGTTCCCTATTCTTGGTGATTTCCTTATGGCTGCTGGAAGGCTGCTATTTTGTATCCTCTAAGCCTGCCTTCTCCAGGCTGGACAAGCCCAGTTCTTTCAGCCTCTCCAGTTACGTGGTGGTGATCAGTATCTGTCTTACTATTTGGTTGTGTTGTGATATTTCATCATTTTAATGCAAATTCTATGCATAGGTAGCAATTTTTTTCTTTTTTAATGAGACTTGTTCTCTTTAAATATTTAAAGAAGCTTCTTCCCACCTTTATAAAAATACTGCCCAATTTTTTTATTGACCTGTAACTCTAGCAGTTTTTTATATCACCTTGTCCTGACATTACTGTAAAGAAGAGGATCAGAAAATTTATATTTTGCTTATAAATGTGAAGCAGAGATTGTTTTTCATAACTATCTTTTGCCAGTAGCTCATCCAAATATTTGAGAGTCCTGTCCACTCCTGGTAACCTGAGTTCCATCTGTAACAGTAATATAATTATCTTGATAGTAGGAAATAAAAAGAAAGACTTAAAACACACCTTATGTTGAACAAAATAAAGATATTTAGTGAAATTGGAATGTAATGGTGAAAGACATATAGGTACATACATGTTACTTCCAAGAAATGTAAGTTATTTGTTCATTTTAATTTTACAAATATCAAATAAACTGGTACTGATTATACTGTGGAGACACCTGCATACCAAGAGGGATTTTTCACTGTCAGAAGTGTTTTTTATGAAAAAATTGTATCTGATGCACCTAAAAATAATTAAATTTAAACTTTTCTGTCATTTATGTATAAGTCTTATATGTAGGTAAGTTAAATTGTCCTGTTCTCAGATTACTCTAGGATCTCTTTCTTGTTTGAAAGAGAGAAATATATTTTAATGTACAGAGAAGTAAGAATCATGAGTTAAATTGCAGTTTCTTTTTGTAATTCAATGTATTCCTACTGTGTTGTTTAGACTTGTCCAAAAGCAAAATTGTGTAGTTAGCATCTCTCTAGTCATTTGTCGTCTTGCATGGGTTTTTTGGGGCTTACTAATAAATGCTAGATTCTAGGGGGAAAAAGTTAATGCTAAATACTGCTTACAAATGAAAGTGGGTAGCTTGTAGGTAGCTAACCCTTTCAAAACACTGTGATAGCTGGGGAGTTTTTACATTTTCAATTATTCCTCGTAAATATAATTTGTGCATAATTTAAGCTTTTATTTCCACACAGGCAGAACAACTTCGACAGCATTATATGAGTAAATCCAATGCAGAGGTTGCAGAAGCCCATCAGGCCTTACAGCCAGTTTTTCAGACCATTCGGGAGCTCCAGAGAAAGGCAGGTACCTCTTACAGATTTAGTCTCTGAATTCTGCGATTGTTTTTAAATATTATTTTCATCTGTTTATCTAGAACTCCAGCTGTTTATTATCTTTGACAGTTCTTTGAAGGCCTATTTGGAGTGGGACTTTGGCAGTGTGCCTGTGCACACAGCCCCAAAACATACTCTGTGTTTCCCGCTTAGAGGCACACAGTACTTGATGGAGAGATGATTAAAAACAGAAGTACATGGTGGGATGATTCTAGTAAAGTTTAACACTGTGCTTGATTTTTATCTTAACTGTGCTTCACCTGTAATTTAGGTAAATGTTAGAGGTTTTGGCCTTGAAACATTTCTGTGGTGTTTCAGATGGTATTTCAGTTACTTTCAAAGGAACTGCTCTTTGGCATGCATTTAGTCATTGTGCTTAAGGCTTAATTGTGTTTAGTCAATCTGACAATTCAGGTTTCATGGAAATGTGTGAACCCTTAATGAATTGAGGAACACCCGAGTTTAAATGCTGCTTGTCACTTGCATAATAGTAAACAAATAATAAAGAAATGGAGGCAAAAGGCACATGAGGAAGTAAACTTCTGCATCTTGATTTACCTTTTAAAACAATAAGGTCACTTCAGTGTTGCTCCGTTAATTTCACAGAGAGCTTGCTTTCTCTGATTAAATGATCCTTTCATCTCAGAGAAGGAGGAAACTCAGATTACAGTAACTCTGTGTGCCTATTCTGTGTGGATGGCCTTGGTGAATTTAACTCTACTGAAGCAATTTGAAGGTGTGAAAGTAGATCGAAATGTAGAAAATTTCTTGATCGTGTATTCACTTAAACAGGAAAGGGGATATTTTTAAAGCATAGTCTCATGTTCCACTTTCGCTGAAACTTACCAGTCTGTGTGAGTGTGGCCTAAAGAGAAGTATAAGCCTCTGCTGCAATGAGTAAATTGGTTGTTTGTTGAATGTGGATAAATCTGTTCTTTTGCATACAGATACATTCAGGTTCTCCTTGGTGGTTGGATGTCATCCAGACAGCAATACAGTATGCCATCGATGAGGAGCTTGTTCAACGTGTGCAAAACGAAATAGCCAGCAACTACAAACAGCAGACTAGTAAACTCTCCATGGCAGAGAAGTAAGAGAATTAACTAAAATAGGCTAATGAATACAGTTAAGTCTGCTCAAGTCCTCTTATCAGTTTGTGCTAACAGTTGCAATTAAATAGCAGGCATTTCTCCTTCAGAGCATCTGGGCTGCAATTAAATTTCAAAAACAGTTCCCCAAAAAGCATAACTGGATAGAAGACTTGGAAAGAAAAGCAGGGGAATTACAGTTTTCTCCTAGAGAAGCATTCTTTTAAATGTTCCTTTGTATTATCTGCTGTGGTTTTACAGTCTTCTGTCCTTGTGCAACTGTTGCGCAAGAAAAATTCGAAGTTTATTGCATTAAAATTGAGTAAACTCTAGAAGAAACTTACTTGCTTAAATGAAAAGTAGACAGGCAATATCAGAAAATCCTTTTGTAACAGCATAAAACAGCATCACTGTTTTTCTGAGCAAAGAATTTTAGTTTGGTTTCATGTTAGAGACAACAGTACCACTGTTGTGTGCAATTACAGAATAATGGATTGGAAGGGACATCTGGAGGTCACCTTGACCAACCCCTAGCTTTTATAGATCCAGGCCCATGCTCAGAGATTCAGTTTAGTGTATGTCTAAGGAGGGAGATTTCATAGCCTCTATGTGAAGCCTGTGCCAGTATTTGACCCACTTGGTGGGGAAAAAAAAATAAATTACCTAGTTAATGTTGCCTGTGTTGCATTTTGTGTCCATTGTCTCTTGTCCTTTTGCCATATACCTTAGAGAAAAGTTTGACTCAATCTTCTCTATACCTTCCAGTTAGATGTAGAAAGCAGTAAGGTCTCTGAGCAATCTCCTTTTAGGGCTGAATAAACCCTTTTCTCCCAGCCTTCTCTTGTATGTTCTGTGCTCCAACTCTGTAAGTTTGTTATGGAAAATGAAGACATAGGACGGAGAGTTCTCTCACAGTTTAACTGCAGGCAGTTTTCTCAGATGCATGAACAACCCTTATGCTCTTAAATACAGTCTTTCTGAACCATGTTATAGTCAAATACATATTTTTATATATATAAAAAAATACAAAAATAGCTAAATGCATATGTGTATAAATATTCAATGTGTATATAAAATGTGTATCTATGTATAAATTTAAATACTTAAAATATGCATAGGTTTTAATTAAATATGTCAAGACACATTCTCCACTACGACTACTCTGTTATCATGATCCCAAAAGGTGGCAATTCCTTGCCCTTGCTGGAAGTAAGCATATCTTTTACTTTTCAGTACTTAGATTATTCAATAGAATTATGTTAAGTAAAGATATAAAACTTTACCTCTTCTTCAAAACTCAGAATTATGCTGAGAAGGAAGAAGGAAATTCTGTTCAAAACAGATATTGGGGCCACCCACCTGGAAAGTAGGTTTGCAGGAAAGGACCTTGGGGGTTCTGGTGGACACTCAAGTTGAGCAAGATCGATCTATGTGTCCTTGTGGTAAAGAAAGCTAATGGTAGCCCGCACTGCATTAGACAAAATATTGCCAGCAGGTTCAGGGAGGTGATCCTTTCTGTCTACTGAGTGCTGGTGAGGCAACACCTGGAGTACTCTGTCCAGTTCTGGGCTTTCCAGTACAAGAGAGAGATGGACATACTGGAGGGAGTCCAACAAAGGGCTGAGAAGATGATGAAAGGACTGGAGCATCTCTCGTATAAGGAGAGCCTGAGAGAGCTGGGACTGTTCAGCAGTACAGGGGGGATCTTCTCAATGTATAAAAATATCTGAAGGGAGGTGCAAAAACGATGGAGATAGGCTCCTTTTAGTGGCACTCGCTGACAGCACAAGAGGCAATGGACACAAACTGAGACACAGGAGGTTCTCTCTACACATCAGGAAACACTTTTTACTGTGGAAGTGACTGAGCACTGGCACAGGTTGCCCAGAGAGGTTGTGGAGTTTCCTTCCTTGGAGATATTGTCATGGTTTGAGCCCAGAGGGCTACTGAGCACCATGCAGCTGCTTGCTCACCCCTTCCCCCTCAGGAATGGGGAGGAACAAATAAAACAAAAGGCTTGGGACTAGATATAAGGATAGGGAGGTATGACTCACTCATTATGGTCACAGGCAAAAGACAGACTCCTTAAGGGAAGAAAAAGAACATCAACTTGATTTGAACATCACCAACACTTAATTTTCCAATCAAAGTAGGACAGTGAGAAATACAAGCACATCTTAAAACTATCTTCCCCCCCACCCCTCCCTTCTTCCCATGCTCAGCTTTGCTCCTGATTTCTGTCCCTCCTCCCCCCGCAGCAGCGCAGGGGGGCAGGGAATGGGGGTTGCAGTCAGTTCATCACCCATTGTTTCTGCTGTTCATTCCTACTCAGGGGGAGGACTCCTCACACTCTTCTCCTGCTCCAGCATAGGGTCCCTCTCATGGGAGACAGACCTCCACAAACTTTCTCTGACATGAGTCCTTCCCACAGGCTGCAGCTCTTCATGAACTGCTCCAGCGTGGGTCCCTTCCATGTGTCACAGTCCTCTCAGCAACAAACTGCTCCAGCACGGGCTTCCCTCAGAGTCCCGGCCTTCTTCAGGCACATCCACCTGCTTGGGCACGGGGTCCTCCGTGGGCTGCAGGTCAGCATCTGCTCCACCGTGGACCTCCATGGGCTGCAGGGGGACAACCTGCCCTCTCCCCACGGGCTGCAGGGGAGTCTGTGCTCTGGCGTACCTCCCTGCTTCCTCCTCCTTTCTTCCAGCTGACCTTGGTGTTTGCACAGGTATCTCCCTCACAGCTGCTCACCATCCTCTCAGGTTCCCCTTCTTAAATACATTATCACAGAGGCACAGCCACCATTATGAATTGGCTTGGCCTTGGCCAGAGGTGGGTCCGATTTGGAGCTGGGGGAGCTTTGAGAAGCTTCTCACAGGGGTCACCAATGTAGTCCCCTCCCCAATACCAAAACCCTGCTTCACACAGACCCAACACAGATACTCAAAAGCTGCCTGGGCATGGTCCTGGACAACCACCTCTAGGTGACCCTGTTTGAGGAGAGATGTTGCATAAGACAACCTCCAGAGGCCTCTTCCAACCTCAACCAGTCTGTGAGTCTGGATATGAATGTTTCATAGTTAAGTGTTATTTTAGAATAATAACATCTCATTCTGATCAAAATTAATTTGAGGAAATGTTTGTTTGCATGTTCACACTGAGCTCATGTGCCTGTACATCTATCTATATGCTTGCCCCTGTCATACTGGAAAAAAAAAATTTTCTTTTATCTCACTTGAAATTAGTTATTTAGGAAGTGTCTTTTTAAATTATTGCTGCTTACAGGTTGTAGAAAAGTGACTCAACTGTTTCTTTTATAAAATAGGGATAAAACTTACTTTTATTTTAGTATATGCAATAAAAACTTAAAACCCAGTGTTTTATGAAGTATTACTTGTCAGTGGTAGAAGCAACAAGTGCTGATCTCTAGCTGAGTATTAGAAATGGTTAATCCAGGATATAGTGTGGAAGATTTTTATAAGTCTGGAATATTTGGCAACTGTGATAGTATTAACAACAGACTTACGATTGCCATTTACATGTATTTTCAGACTACCTCGTTAGACAAACTCATCTATTCTAGTTTAAAATATATATTGCTCAAGTAGGTGATACTAAATGCCAAACTTACTGCTGTTAAACCTGTGCTTTTCTCTCCACACTTTACAAAAGGGATGTTTTGGATCAAACTTTCCATATGGGGTCTTGTAATACACTGTCTTGTATATGAATGTCAGACCTTGTATGAATGGTGCACTCTCAGTAAGAGACATCTGCTCACAGAAAAAACGCAATATGGGAAGTGCTTAACTGGTGTTCATGTTCCCACTTCAATCAAGAAAGACAGCTAGGTTTTATGAAAATAGTTCGCTGTCATGTCCATTTAATAATTTTAATTTTGAAAGCTAAAATGCAGTATATTTTTTGTGATGGGTGTATGTGTCTGCTGTGAATTGCACAGGTGCATTGAAAATCAGTTTGGTGGCCAACAGGTGCAAATAAGACTATAAGTACGTGTGGTTGTTTACCTTTAGTAGATTTGTGTTGTGGACCAGAATGTTGCAGATTGGTGTTGACTACTAATATTCAGTCACATTTCTCAAGTCTTGGAAAGAGTCCTTCTATTCTGCAAATACCAGGCATCATCTTGGGGGACACAATGGAATGATTTCTAACATCATTACATGTAGTAGTAATAAGCATTTGCTTATGATATGAACTGTATATGTTGTCCTAGTTTGATATTTAGCTGTTTCTCTTCTACTTCAAAATACTGAATTAAGTTTGGATTCAGTGACTCAGTGTGCAGTTAGTTCCCTTTTTCTTTAAATCAGATTCCGTGACTGCAGAGGCCTTCAGTACCTGCTCACAACCCAGGTGGAGGAAGTGAAGAAGTTTCAGAAGATTGTAAGGGAAGCAGTGAAAAACTTAGAAGGCCCTCCCTCTAAGCAGGTTATTGAGGCTGCCACTATCTGCCATTTGCGACCTGTTAGACTTCCACTTAACAAGTATGTCTTGAAAGTAGAAAATATGCTTTAGATGTGTACTATTAAATTTTCTTTCATTTGAAATAAGAGATTCAAGTCTTTATTCTGTACTCAGGGTTTGTATGCACACAGATATCACAGATCTATTTGTTAGAATCATGACCTTACTTTGGTTTTATTCTTATAAAATCTTTTCCTGTCAGTGATTATATTGAGTATACATAAGACTGTTAAATTGGTTTTTTTTTTTTTAATGACTTTGTGTGGTTTTATATGTTGGAATAGGGAATTACAGGAATTACTTTGGTTTCTGATAAAATTCTGAGTGCTTCTGTTTTTAATCTTCTGTATTGCAGCTGTGTCTTCTGTAAGGCTGATGAGTTGTTCACAGAATACGAGTCAAAGCTCTTTTCTCATACGTAAGTTTATAGCTTTATAAACTTCTCACTATTAAAAAAAGTGAAAGTTGGTTTGTTTTACATTTTCTACTTTAAGCTTTCTGAAATAACTTTATGAATGCATTACAGCAACTTCTTGCTAGTGGCCTTGGTAGTAATTTAATTAGGTTTAATTTTCTATATAAATTTAATTTTTAAAAGTTGCATAAAATACATGCCACTTTTTCTCAAGCTGCTATAATATGACCATACATTTGAAATGAAGGGTTGAAGTGTTCAGAAAGTGCCTGAGTAAATACAAGTATGCTAATTACATGCATATTCCTGTTTGTGCAAATATTTATTTGCAGTCCAGTTGCAAGTGGTATACTACTATACTCGTTCATAGATTTATTTTTTTATTTCTGTATAATTCATAAAGTAACAAAATTTGACTAAAGCTACAATGAGAGAGGAAATTTCAGGCATGAATGCAGCTGTGAGCTGAAAGAAGGGTTGCACCAGCGTATGGTGTGAGAGAAGTATGCATAGGGGACAGTGGTGAGAGGCATAGATTACAGCCCTCTGCATGCTTTCTCTTTGAATTTTATCTCTTATATGCCTCGCAGTGTCAAAATTGGATGCAAAAATCTTGAGGTCACTGAGAAAACATTTTGAAAAGTCTTTACCAGTGAGAGCTCTGTTACCTAATGATTTCTGGAATCACTAGGAAACGTTAGTGTGTTTCTGAATTAGCATTATTTGTCAAGGAGGGAACTGGGAAGCTGTAGTGTTCTTAAATAGTGCAATACACAGCAAATTTCGCATCAGAGCTTAACTGCAACTCTTGCTGATTTTAGAATTCAGAATTCCAAATTTTTTAAATGAATGTGACATTAATGACTAATAACTACTGAAAGATAATCAAGATGCATAAGCTACTGATGATTTTGAGGTGACAAAATGGCCTGTACATGATTTCATTGCTGATATTGAGGTCACTGTGTTCAAAGCAAGCTTTTGGGATATCAAGTAGTAAAACAGCTGTTTGTTTGGTTTGCTTCATCCTTTAATCAAATATTAGAAGGCTGAAATATATGGTGAATAAATAGAAATGGATGTGGAAGTACAAAATCAGTGATAAGTATCATGTTGGGTTTGTTTTTAAGTGTTAAAGGCCAAATGGCAATATTTGAGGAGATGATAGAAGATGAAGAAGGGCTTGTTGATGACCGTTTGCCCACCACGAGCAGAGGACTGTGGGCGACCAGTGAAACTGAACGTGCCTTGAAAGCTATTCTCTCCTTTGCCAAAGCTCACCGAATGGATGTTAAGCTAACCGAAGAAGGCAGCGTATTTCTGGAACTCTTTGAAGCGTGGAAAAAGGAATATAAGGTACAGTAAATGAGATGGTGATGGAACAGTTGTGTAGTCCATTCAATGTAATATAAACAAATTTAAGCTGAATATGAACAAATCTAATTTGTATTCCTGAAATTAGGGTTTGCCTACACAAAGCTTTTTCACAGTACTTAATACAGGATTTGATTTTAAAGCGTTTATATATGATTAAAGAGTTTCTAAAAGCTATACTGGCTGCTAAGCAAATTAGTAAGCTGTGTAATTGCATCTATTAAGACAATATACAGATATAATTAAATGTGTTTATCTGTTTACTTAAATCAGAATGTAGCAAGACTCAGCAAATCAAACGTTGGTCCATTCTGTAATTCAGTTTACCCTCAGTCTTGTGTTGGCTACAGATGTCCTTTCACTATTGCTTTATTTCCTGGGTTTTGTTTACTACACAGTATAACCTGAAATAATTAGTCTCCTGTTGTTCAGATCAGAGAGAACTAAAGGAGTATACTGTGGGTTTCTTTATATATCCCTGTGTGCCTGTGTTCCCTTGCAGTGAATACGTACCAGTGATGGAGAAGGGGAGAGAGCTGTTGCACGAAAGGGTCTCATCCTCTCTTACAGCTTAGGTGTAACCAAAAGTGTTTTCTCTTGAATGCTTCTCGTAATTTTTAATTAACACAGGCTTCAGCTTCAGTAGAACATGCTTGGTACGCTGGTGTCAGATTTATTGACTCTTTTGTACGCTTTTTTTTTCCCAGTCTGACATCAGAGGAGATTCCTGTTTCTTGAAGGGTTTTCACCCCTGTGATCTTTCTCCCAGGCCTTCTGTTTCATGGTTCTAGGAAACTGTCACTTAACTTGCTTTTTCCAAGGAGGTTCTGAAAAAGCAGTTTTTCTTGTAGAACTATACTATCCAAGAATTTAATCATTTGTTATTAGCTTTAGCCCGTAGAAGAAGAGAAGATATTCTTGAGAGTGATTTACTTTATGTACCTTAAATTAACTAATGGAATTCAGTCTGTCTTTGTTTTTTTTAGCAAACTTGATTACTGATCACCTACTTACCTCAAATTGGTAGCGTGATTTAGGAGTGGGACTTAATCTGGAGCTGTCTTAAAAAAATTACTAGCTTACAGTGTAACACAGTGCAAAACATTTTTAAACAAAATGACATCTCAATCAGCATTTAGATATCTGATAGTTAAAGTTATTAAACACATCAAGTTGCACTGTTTTCACAAAATTGGGTCATGGTACCAAAATGCTGATTGGAGAGTAATGACCTTAGCTGTTCTCATGCTTCGTTATTTTATGTCCTTGGCGTGTAGCAGTTCACAAAAGGACATAAGGTACCAGTTACAAAGGCATTGCTATATGTTGGGGATTTTCTGCTGCAAGTTGGGAATGCAGTCCCTTTGTGTCCTTTTACTTTAGGAAACAAAAGGTGGGACTAATATGCCAATGAGAATAGTTCCTTTATGATTCTATCTGTTGTGACTTGGAAATACTGATTCAGTTGTCCATACTATAATCTACATTGAGCTACAGGGATGATACTCTGTAAAATAACCCTTAAATCTAAAACAAGCTGCCAATTTTTTTGCCTTTTTTTTTTGGCTTAGTTTCTCCCTTATTTTAGTTTAGTTTCTTCAGTTTTGGGGGAGTAAGCACCTTTCAGTTTATCTTCTGTCCTTACCCGGTATACCAGGTTTAATAAACAGCAATTTTATGTTTGTAATCTAGGCATAGCTCAAAACAAATGCTTCAGTAATCTTTCTTGAGCTAAAAGAAAAACTCCAAACAACCAACACACCCTTCAGCAACTGAGTGTTTAGAAATATCTTTAAAATTGAAAAATCAGAAATCAACAAATAATAATTTTTGGCATTTGCAAAAGGTCTTAGAATTTCAGTCAGATCACTAAAGATTTTTTTATAAGTATGTAAATAGTGGAAAGCTTGGGAAGAAATATCTTACAGTATTATCAGTAATTGAGAAATAGTGTCAGTTTATATGTATAGTATACTTCCAGTTGTAGCCATTTCTGTTGTAGAAAGCCAGAATTTACTTTTTCTTGGGATAATTGAATCTGATGTTATCTTCACCTTGTGCTTGTCTGTGCCTTTATGGAGACCACTCAAATTGTTAACATTTCTTTAAAACTTGCTTCATCTTTAAGAAGCAGTCTTAGTACTATAATAGCTACCTGTTTAAAATTGCTTAATCATTTTTCCTTATTTTATTCAGCATTTGCTTAGTCTTGTAAGGCATTTTGTTTCTGAATTTTTAGTTTCATTAGTTATTGTAATAGTTGTAGAAGAAATGAGACAGCTATTTATAGTTTTTCATAAAGAGGCTGGAGAAGAAAGTAGGCAAGATGATCTCTATACTGTTTGTTTTCCTTCATCATTTGTTGTTGTGTGAATTACTATAAAAAAATATTATCCCTTACTCCAAAAAGATTCTCACGTTATATATTGTATGGTAGAGTCATATAAAGGGAACTCAACGCAGTTCTACTAATTTGTGTGGGCTTTTCTTACAGTTACTTCATGAATATTGGATGGTACTTAGGGATCATGTGTCTGCTATTGATGAGCTGGCAATGGCTACAGAACGGCTGAGAGTGCGTCATCCTGATGAGCCGAAACCAAATCCACCAGTTCTCCACATCATAGAACCGCATGAGGTAAAGTACTTGGCAGGAAAGAAATGGGTTTTTTCCTGAAAGAATCTACCTCCTACAAAGATAAAAGCTGTATCTAGATCTATGTGTAAGGTCTAGAATATGCCTCTGTTTTCATTTCAGAAAGCCTTGGTGGAGTAAAGAGTTCCTATATATTTCTATATTCGGTGTATGGGCCTTTTTGAGCTTATAACTCTTATTTTGATATATTTTTGTCAGCCTTCTGACTGTAAGAGTGGCATGTTTCCAAAACACTGCTGTCCTTTCAGCAGCAGGTGAAGGCTCTGAGACCTTTCTCTACAATTTGCCCAGTTTTCCAAGCTGGTGTTAAAAATCAAGTTGACCTGATTTCTCACCCATATTGCTACTTTCCACAAGGACCTAAAACCAGCAGTGAAAACCTAAAAGACAAATCTTTTTTCAATATCTTGGAATTTCTGAGCCACCTCAGAGATACTTTCTGTTCATGAACATAAAGACCATGCTGGGTTGATTTAACCTCTTAATTTTTTTCTTTTTTTCACCAATAGAAATATGTTTTCAATAGAAACATTTTGTGCTTTTTTTTATTGAGATTCAGTGTTAGATAAAAGTGCTTCTTTTTTTTAATGTAGGGAAATAGATTTTCATCTCTGTATTAAAGCAACTTTTAAAATGGAGACTTAACAAATGTTTAACAAAGTCTAAGATTTATGTATATATTTGCAACCATAAAAGAAACATGCATTACTTTGGCCTTCATCTTTTGGGTGCTTGCCTCTTCCGCAGTAATACCACTGCCAACTGTAATTAATCTAAAAAGGAGTCAGCTTGATGTTTCTATCTTTGTGTAGGTTAAATGAAAAGTGAAGTCTTCTAAGAAGTATAAAGAAAGTAATTAATTGTTTCTTACACATTGTTTTTGGAACCAGCAGTAGAGTCTAGGATCTATTTGACTAAGCAAATAGATGATAAATTGAATGAAATTTGAAAGAAGCTTTTAAAAGACTAAGTTACTTTTAAATTGGTTTTGTCTCTGGGAAGAGCCAGTAATGCAAATAAACCAAAAAGGAGCAAGTTTGGATACCTCCTGGGTCTCAGCCTGTTCACAGTACTGTGTTCATACTGGGTACAGGAAAGGAATAAATAATCAATTTTGCCTGGGGAGAAGCACGTCTTAAGTTTACAGCATGAGCTGTTCTTCTGTCTGTCCCCAATAAATTATTCAGTTGAATTTTGCCAGAAAATTAATTTAAGCTTTATTGTAAAACTTAACTATTTTTTTTCTTTTTTTAATATGTGTTTAATACTGTTTCCATAGGTAGAGCAAAACCGAGTGAAACTTTTGAATGACAAGGCAGTTGCCAAATCACAGCTTCAAAAGAAATTAGGACAACTCCTGTATCTCACTAATCTGGAGAAAGTAAGGTTTACAGTTCTTGGTCTTTACCAAAGTGATGCATTCTATTTACCTAGTGGAAGAAACCTACCATTATTTTTATTTAAAACTTACATTTTAAAGAAAATGTATTTTATGTAAAGATTCATTACGTGTTGAGCATTTTAACCATCTAAAACTAGTGCATAGTTTTATAACTGTAATTAAGAAAATAGCCAAAATATATAATAAATAACTTTATGACTACAGAACAACTGAACACTGAATTTCATTACAACTAACTGGGCCATGTTTAGTAGAAGCTTTGTAAAATTATGTACCTCTCTGCATACCCTTGCTATTTTACAAAGAGCTTACCTTCTTAAACAGAGGACAAGCGGGTCTGTAGGTTAAATAAGTGTAAAAAAACTAGACAAACCTAATGTATGTTATGTTACTTTAATCATAGTGCTCAAGTAAGTACGATTACACTGAAGTAAGCATAGTTAAGCATGATTAAGTATGTTTAATTGTTTTTACAACAATGTGGAGCTGTTAGAAAATATGAGGAGTTTCTTGTCTGAAGCTTGTATTATACTAGGATTTTTCAAAGCTGTAGTAGACACAGATGGTATCTGAAGAACTGCAGTATGATCAGTGCTGCTTCTACTTACCATAAATTACATATTTTTTTTTAAATCCTCAAGGTAGACTTATTTATTTATGATGTTTTTTAATTTGCTCACACAGGTTTTTTTAAGGACTTCATTATTAATTTTTTCTAGAAGCTTGTTCTAAATATAGAACAACTTTTTTATTTGTTGAAACACAAAGTTTATATTTTTTTCTGCTTTATAGTCTCAGGATAAAACTACTGGGGGAGTTAACCCAGAACCATGTCCGATCTGTGCACGTCAACTGGGAAAACAGGTAAGATATTGAGTCAGCAGTTTTGGTTTTAGAACATCTTTACCTAGATCTGAGTCAGTTGTATGTTGACTTTTCAACATCTGATTTCAAATGAACATTGTATTGAAACAGGAGAAATAAGCCCTTTCCTGCAATGCACCAGCCAGCCTTTCCACTGAAACACTGAAATAACATCTTGCTTAGATGCAAGCACCTCTACTGCCTTTAGCTGTTGAAATCTGCTTAAGTGTTTGGACAAAAGTGTTCAAAAATGTGTGTTGCTGATTGTTTTATAACTCTAAAGTTTTGCTTTCATAATTTTCTCAGAAAAATTTCTTTGCCATTTATAAGCTAATAGAATGAAGCAATAGATAAGCTTCTGTATATACTGTTGTATTTTACTGTAACTGCTCTTATTGATAGTATTTTTTTTTTCTTCTAGCCTTTAAAGAAATGGGTATTAGCTATTTAAACAGTAGTAAAAACCAATAGAATAAAGACTACAATCTGGATTTCTTTCCCCACTACTTACCTGTTGAACTGCAGGAATTGAAATCTAAGTGAGATTTAATCAAAACTGATTTATATCATAAAGTGCAAAGCCATAATTTATACTTTACTTACCATGCATTAGGTAAAAACATGAAAGAACTCCTGTACAGTCAAACTAAATTGGCTCCTTTCTTAGGGTAGCTATTTTAAGGTGTTTTAGCTTCTGCTAGCTTTAGAGATATGTGTAAGCATGAACCAGTGTCCTGCCACGTTTCCAAAATCTCCTCTGTGCCCTTCTTCCAAGGGTGATACAGGATTTTACAGAGAACAGTTGTTTGCCCTATTAACTGCCAATATGCTTCATCTCTGAGTTGGAGGAGCTCACTGAAAGGAAAAATAATCTTTTCTTTAACTTTGGCTGAGACTGCCACTTTAGATGATAGTAGCCATCATGTTCCAAGGAACTTTTAAAATTCTTTGCATCCCGTTGCTGCATGTTTGAAGGAACATTACAAAGCCTAAAAGATCTTTCGCTTGATAATCAGGCATTCAGTCAATTCCCTCTGCTGCCTGGACCCATGAAAACTGTTTTTTTTCCCACTTGGAATGGCCTCTAGAACAGACTAGTACAGAGTATGACATTATTTCTAGGTGCAGAAGCACTGGTTTACAAATTCTCTGTTATGGAAGGTCATAAGAAGATGTTCTAGGCCCGCAAAGGAAGAACAGCTTCTGCAATGCAGTGTTTTGTTTCTAATGCATTCTGTCAAAAAAATGTATCTCTTCAAAATCTTCTTTCTTCCTAAATCCAAAGACATCTATGATTTGACAATAGGTAAAAATAAAGGCACTTTCTTTAGGACTTCTTTAATAAAGACTGATCTAGTATGAATATATAGATAAAGACTTTTATAGAAGGACAATACAAACATTTGTGTAATTGTTCAAAAAATGTTGTAAATACTTAATCTGTGTACTTAATCTATGCATTAAGAATAGTCTCATTCATAGAAATGAAAGACTAATGTCTTTCATCAAGTTTAAAACAGCGAAAATGCAAAAACTGAACAATAAATGCAGAGAACTTCTGTGGATCATGAATCTTTCTGTGCGGGAAGACTTTGAAATCCAGGCTTTTTAGCAGCTGGAGTGCTAAAGATTCTAAAATTCTTTAATTTTTATCTGATGAGTTTTGTGAAAATAAAGTAACGTTTTTATGAAAATGTAGTTTACCATGTATTAGTGCACTGTTTTTCTTTTGCATTGATCCAAAACTGATACTGTGCTATGTTGGTTTCTTTTAATTCCCTGCATAGTGGGCAGTGCTGACGTGTGGACACTGTTTTTGTAATGAGTGTATAGCTATCATCATAGAACAGTACAGCGTTGGCACCCGCCGGAGCTCAATTAAATGTGCCATTTGCAGGCAGACAACATCTCATAAAGAAATATCATATGTCTTCACTGCAGAAACCGCAAATCAGGAGGATGATATTCCTGTAAAGGTATGTTGTTTATATGAGCTTTGTGGCGCAAGCTTTCAGCGGTGCATATTTGTGTTTTGTTGCATACTGCATTTAGGCAGACAAATCTAGCATATCATTTTATAAGTAGGTTCACTTTTATAATTTGTTTTATTTATAACAGGTATAGTACTTTTTCTTTTAAATTGGACATGATTTATATAGGCCTTTCTTGCAGTGTAATCAATGTTTCTGCATTTTTCCCCAAGGAAGGACACACATTTTCATGTCAAGTGAAAGGTTTTTAGTTTGTTTAGAGTTTTTTTTTTTTTTACTTATCCTTTTCATAACTTAAGAGTTTTGGAAACAAAACATGAAAAGAAATAGTGTGAAAGAGGGTATCTTTTTAACACCCACTGTTTAAATGTGCCTGAGGAATAGCCTTGTATGTGAGTTACAAAATTACACATCTGTTAATGTACTGCTATCTTGGGGGGGAGGGAGAGAGGGACGACAGCTTTTGATGAGCTTTAGTTTTGGTTTTTACTCATTTGACACTGGGTAGAAATAAATGCTGTTTATATGCAGGTGATTAGTTGGGCTTTTTTTGTTGTTGTGGTGCTCCTGGCTTTTTTGTAGCTAAGGAGAGATGAGGCGCTTTGGAGTTACGGTTTTGCTATGTTTGTTTGAAATGAGTGGTTTGAGAAAGCTGCCTGTACTATAAGGCTGTTAGGATAATGTAAATATTTTAAATTGATAAGTCTTCATTGTTAGCCAGAGAACTTAACTCCTGATTAAAATTAGTCGTCTGGAATGTTTCTTGAGCTACCCAAGAAGTAGAGTAGTTGTTTTGCATTTTGCATACCTGTGTAATATTGTCTGCTATACAAACCATAATTATGAGGAAAAAAAACCAATAGGGGTGAATGAACATTAAAACCTGAAGGGAGTTTATATCTATGCTTCCTCCTTCTAACTTGTCTAATAATAAATTACTGGACAGGTTCTAATGAGTATATTCAGTAACTTGACCCAAAGTTTATTCAGTAATAAATCAAATCACAGTAAAGAAAATAGAAAAAAATTAATCCCATAAAATATTATTTATCATAAACAATGCTTTTAATTGGAACCTGTTGACCATGAATTTGTTCTTTGAAGAAAGGTTTCTCTGGTGTGATGTTGGGGACATTCTCTTTTCTTTTCCCTGTAAGTGTATCATCAATAACATGGTTGTGAGGCCACTTTATTCAAGCTCATCCCCAATTCTTTTGATCTAGTTGTGTGGTATAAGCTTTTTCTTGGTGTTCTAGATGAGTGTTGACTCTCTGCAGCTGGATACTCTTCAAGTATTCTTTCTGGGGTTTTTTGTTGGGTTTTGTTTGAAAAATCAGAAGAAAAACTTTGGAAAAACTATTAGTGTTTCTTTCCTATCTGCATTTTAAACTTGTTGGTATTTGGTTAAAGCCTCACTGACTCGATATATTTACCTACTGATACGATGATTGTTGAATAAAGAGTGACTGCTGGTCTTAAAACAGCTTCCTGGCTGGGCAATTTCTTTCTCAAGGCTTTTTACTGACAATGTACAGCTTTGTTGAAGGCTGGTAGCTGTATTCTCCACTGTGAGTTTCTGTGTTTATTCCTTTTAGCATGACTTTCTGAGGAGAATAAGGTCTTTTCATTGTACTATCTTAGACCTCTTCCTTAATTTAGCAACCCATAAGATCTTTTCAAACATCTTGAGAGAGAGTCTGAGGTTTCAAAGGTAATTCACTGTCTACAAGTCTTATTAAAATAGCCATACGCATAAAGTATGCCTCCTACTTAGCAAAATACTGTGGCTTGACTTTCCCCTTACTACAAAAGATATCTTAAAGTTCAAGTTTGTAGGGGAAACTTTATTTGTGTAACCTGTGTGCCTTCCTAATGACAAAAGTTAATGAACTTCTAGACACAAATGTGTAGGAAATCAGTCCTGATTGCACTGCTTTATCTACTTTTCTTGGTAACAGAGGATTTTCATTGGGTTGAAGGCAGGGATGGAGGAAGAGACAGTATCTCCGTGAGTCTTCAGTAATACTGACACATATGTAATGCATAGGTATATTTTTGCTTGCACAAATCTGTTATAGAATACTGTTAAACCAAAAAACTGTGGTTATTGCAGTTGTGGGAAAAAAATAGAGGATTCTGGACTAAAATGCAAAGGTAAAAGGCTAATATTGGTAATATATTGATTTAGATGATACTGCTATCTTTAATTAAAACATGATTATAATACAGAGTTGGACATACCAATCGTAGTTTTAATCTGGATAGTACAGTTAAAAGTGATAACGAAATGTGCTGACAAAGAGTTCCATGGTATCTGTGCAAGTCTTCTTGAACCTTGCAGCTATATTAGGGTTGCTGGCCTGTACTGAAGTCAATGCTACCACGTTCACACTAGTTACGTCAGCCTCCCTGGACAACTGGAATTCTGTTTTATGAGTAGATGCTTCCTAAATCAAATTAATAGATTTGAAGTAGTTGACATCATGTGGCACCAGGGGGAGTAAATAGGCTATATTTTTGAAGTGCTAGTTATTAGGACCTTGCTTCATACATGTTTTTTAACAGATTATTTCCTCAGGGTTTAGAGATACCACCATGTTTCTAACAAAATTTCAAACATGTTTCATAAATTACATTAAAAAATAAATAGAATAATTACATTTCGTAAATAAAACAAAAGAAGCATGTCATCTACTGTTCCGTGTAAAGAGTTGTAGTGTTCTCTTGAAGTATTTCTGCATCAAAAACTTCAGGCAAAGCAAAAATTTTAATTCTGTATGAATTTGCACGTCATCTTGAGCAAGGCCCATTCTTATTTCATGAAAAATGAACAATTTATACTGCAGCTTCACTGAATGTACTATCAAAACAAGTAGCATTGATAAAAATAAAAATTTCTGTCTCATATTCCCTTAAGGACAGTTAACAAAGAATAAGTTACTATGGTTTCTATAGAATACTGAATTAAGATCAATATCTCGCAGTATATATATGAAAATTGTGTGTTTTATTCAGCGTTTATATTTTCATCTGAACTTTCTCAGTCTCTGGTCTCAGTATTCAGTACCCTTATTTTATTTTTTTTTCTTCTGTTATGTACATCTTGTTCTTTATTGTACCAGCACTAGCCATCTTAAGTTAATGCCTTAGATGCAAAAGGACTACTGTAAATGGAAGCATTTTATACTGAGAGGGGGATATTACTGGCATCCCTGCATGTTTTGGTTCTGTAAAAGCTTCCAGTGTCCAGTCAGTATTACAGTGGGTATTGCCAGCCTGTCATCTGAGACAGAATTTGTTTGTTAGAGGGTAGTTCTGATTCTAATGTGTGCTGTTCCATAATTAATTACAACTAGCTAATCTGTTTGTAAATACTCATCTGTATATTCAAGAAAATTACAAACTCAAGGTGTATGGGTATTCAGTGGGGTAACATTCTTTTAAAGACAGACTGAAAACAGAGAACTCATATAATATCAAGGGTTCTTTTGTCGGTTTCATCTCTCCATAAATATTGAGAACAAAATTGAAATTTCTTGTGTGCTGTGAACCAAAGCTTTAGTCAATTGTTAGTTCAATGACAAGTCTAATATATATAGTGTGTTTAATATAATGTAAGTGGAGGGATGGAGAACTTTGCACATTTGTTATCTTGGCTAAAAAATAGAGCAAAAAGACTGTAATGACTTTGGTCATTGTGGTGTTCTTTTCTTCACCATAGTTCCTCTGACTGACCTTGTACAAAGTCACATTTGTAACACCTGAGTCACAGGAAGTCTGAATGGTGGAAAAATCAACAACAGTGGCTAAAGCTACTATCTCTTATAGCAGGGAAAAATAGGACCTATGGTGAGGTCCAAAAAAGGTTCTGAGGAAAAGACAATCAGAGCAGATTAGCCAGAATTGTCATCACTGAGTAAGAGATGAATGGTATTAGAAAAGCACATAAATGACCCTGGAATATGTGGGAAATACCAGAAGTTAGTCTTGGATCTCCTAACTGTAGGTGGTTATGATTGGCGGGCAGCTGCTGTAGGGCTGCAAATACGTCATTCAGCTCTGCAGATCATAACATCTACTGACATATGCATTTTTAATTGTCTGTCTGACTTTTGGAAACAGTGTTAATGTCTACCAGGTGCAGCAGAGTTGACATGAAAAAAGCTGGTTTATTTCTATGTCTGTTACACAGAGTCACTATGGAAGACACTGGGAAATAAAATGGTGCTGCTTACTGCAGCCTTTGGTAAAACAGTCTGCAGAAGGTCTTTCACCTGCATTTCTGGACCACTGGAGCATTCATTTAGCTGCATAATGTATGAATGGTCAAGCAGCCCAGCATTGGTTCCCAACTTGTGCTTAGTCTGCTGACATCCTTCGCCATCAATTCTGCAAGCAGCATAACTTCAGTAAATTTGATCTGTCATCGTAGCAAGCCAACATAGTTAATTCAATGTTCAGATGACAGGTGCAGACAGAAATAAAACAATTTTATTGTCCAGCTGAATCTAGTGCAGCTTGAAATTACTATGCATGTAAGAACCAGTAAGGAATTAAATAAGGGCTTCTTAAAAAAAACACATTAGGTGAAATTGCTGTAATACAGGTACATACTGAAGGAAATAGAGGGAGATACTAAAGAACTCTTTCTTGGAATCCTCTTCCCAAATTATGGGGAAAGGGAGGAGTACAGAAATCAAAGTGGACAAGAAGTAGAATGTAGTAGAATGTAATTAATGAATTCAGTAAGCACTGAAATACTTCCGAATGCAGAGTGTGAACATGTTTTCATTGCAGTGCACAATCCTTCAAGAATTAATTCAATTTACCAAATTCTTATTATTTTAAATATAATTAACAAGCTTCACAGTATGAGAATATGTTTGATGTTGCCAGAGTGAGAAACAAAATCAACCAAAATAGTGTTCAGATAGATATTTTGTTTGGTTGGTTGTTTTGGTTTTTTTTTTTCATTGCCAGTTTTCAAGAGGTGTGAAGGGAGGGAAATTTAAATGTTCTTTTGGAAGGTTCTTTGAAGATTGTGCCACCAAGTTAAACCTCAGGAGGCCTAACTGACATGTTTGGTGCATCTGCACTGCTTGGGCTATCCATTCTGCCTCATGCAGAACTAGGTAGGTGTATTTGTGTGGCACTTCATTCTTCCATGTACTGCACGTGCATTAATACACCGCTGACCCTATAGCCGTGCATTATAAGGGAGGTATAAAAGCAGTTCAGTGCTACTTAACCTGCCCTTCCTTCAGGCTGCTAATTTTTAAATTTGTGTAAGATACGTAAGAGTCCTAATATAACATTATTTAATAAAGCAATGAATGCAGAAGGAGTTGTTTAATATCCTGTTTTACTAATGCGCTGCTTTGACTTTTTGAAGGGAAGTCACTCCACCAAAGTGGAAGCTGTGGTCCGAACACTGAAGAGAATTCAATTTAAAGATCCAGGGGCTAAATCCTTAGTTTTCTCAACGGTATTAATAACCATTTTCTGTCTTGTCTTTGTGTGTGTGTGAGTTTAAAGCTGTCATAATATTTTCAGGAATTAGTTTAGCTACCAAGATGTCGAATCACTCTGTACAGCCACTTGATTGTTTTGAGAATTTGTAGGGCAGTTAATGTAACTGGGACATGAACAATGATCATAGTCAACAGATGTAAAAGCTTGTTGCTTTAAAGGACAAACAGATTTATATGGGAGCATTAGATATTCTAGATATTTTTAAATGTAATGTCTAGATATTTTTAATACATTGTAAAACTTTGGCTACCAATTTCTCTTATTCAATCTGATCTTTTTAGTTACATTTGTTACTTAGTTTTATGAAAGATTCAGTTCATGGCACACATTTTCTTCTTTTTTTTAAATTGCAAATGCTAGTATTTTGAATGGCCTTTTTCTCTACTCTTTCTTAGGGAAGTTAATTAGTATATTTTAGTTGTCATTGCTGTTTGTAATGTTGAGTTACTTTTATTGTATTGTGTGTTTGTTTTTTTACAGTGGCAAGATGTGTTGGACATAATTTCAAAAGCTTTGTATGACAACAATATGATTTTTTCTCAGATCAATGGAATTAATAAATTTCAGGTACATAAAGAATATCTTTCTTAAAATTATTTTCAGTGGGGAAAAATAGTTTGATCCTTTTACTTCATTGCTTCATTTGAGAAACTGTAAGAGCAGCAAATTCGTTTGGCAGAAGCTTTGATACCTAACTCATTAATTCTAAAAATCATAATCACAAAAAGCTACAGTTTAAAGCCTTTGGAGATAAACACTACATTCACTTCTGAGAAAGAAGTGTTGGCATGGATATTAAGGATGAGACACACTGATCAGTGTTACAGGAAGTTCTTGTCTTCCTGATATCTGTCGAGTATCTGTTCTGGGATGACAGGTCTTAGGTCAGTCAGGCTGCAAGATTGTCTGTAGTAACTGCTGTAATTTCTTGAAAATATAGAGATGTCCCCCACACTCTTTACTGAGGAACCTTTGTTATGCTCCTGTGATGTTTGCCTTTTAGGAAAATCTCTCTGCATTTAAATATGATCCCAACATCAATATTTTGCTGCTGCCTCTTCACACTGGTTCCAATGGACTAAACATCATTGAAGCAACTCATGTTCTGCTTGTGGAACCCATTCTGAATCCTGCACATGAACTACAGGCCATTGGCAGAGTACATCGTATTGGCCAAACAAAGTAAGAGTTAAAATTACATTGAGTGGTTTAGATGTGGTCCAGAATAGAACTGCATACTGTAATCAGAATAAATCTAGTTCACTGAACTTCTCAATTTTGGACATGAGAGTATTCATAGGAATCCTGTTTTTAAAGATGATCATATAAGGGACAGAAAAATAAAAGTAAAAGTTTGCAAAAAATACCCAATGTGTAGTCCTTTTTCGCAACAGAGGTAAGAAGCAGAAACAAATTGCATTTAGGTATTTAGGAAGAGTGTAGGCTCTCGAGTCAAAAATCCTGAAAAACCTTGTTCAGCTGCTGCCATATTTTATTCATGCTATTGATGCCTTATTTCTTAACTTTGAAGTTCTGCTTGTAAGCATGTCCAGAAATGTCTTACCTTTGCAGGTCTGAGCAACTCACCATTTATGTCCTATGTGGCGAAGTTCAGGTATGGCCCTTCCTAGTTTCCTTGAGGGGCTCCTAGCTGGTCATTCCCAGCTCCAGATTAGGAGCTGCGTAAGTTGTTAGGGGGTTTTGGGGTGTTTTTTTGTTTTAGTTTGGTTTGCTTTTTCCAAAAAGAAAGTTGTAACACACATTCTTTAGAACTGATAAATTATTAAACCACAGTTCTGCCCTCACCCCTGTCTAAATCTTTTTGAAGACATTAATGAGTTTGCATATCTCTTGTTTCAGTGTTGTAGATTTTACATGAATAGTACTGAACGCTTAACAAAGGTTTTGGAAAGTTTGTCCTGAACAGATAAGAGCTGTATGTTTTTCCTTAGGTTTCATGTCACTTGAAAAAATAATTTTAAAACCCAGCACATGAAGAAGAAAAATAGCTGGAATAAATTCTGGAATAATTATATTCTAGAATAATAGTGTGGTTTGTGTTCTGGAAATGGAGGCAAAGTGAGAGGGCATGAGTGAACATGTATGTGAAAGAATATTTATGAACAGGTGGATATTTGAGTGTGTTGGTAGATTTTTGAATTAACTGTGAGTGCATAGGAAAGATTGATTGCATTATAATTTTACATGATGCTGGCACAAAAGGTCTGGCAAAAACCTCACAATAAAACCAGCAAGAATAAGTGCTGTACTTCTTAAGAATAAGGCTTCAGCAAGGCTTATTTGAAACAAGGGCTGTGTCCAAATACAGTGAGCATAAAGGAATATTCTGTTTGGTTTCACTGGTAACTATTACCAGTTCGGTTGAGTTCTTACTTCTCTTTTTTTTGGGTAGACTGTCTGTCAATCACAAAGTATTCCCCCAGCATTCGTCTGTGTAATGTTACCTGCCAGTTTCAGCTTAAGATCTGAAAAGCATCCAAGCACTTTCAAGGGTTCATATCTTGAAAGATGTTTTATTGGGGAGCCTGGAGCAATTTCTCATTTTTGTCTTTGGATCTGACTTTTTTCCATTTCACTTTCTCATGCCTGGCATTTCTTTTTTTATTACAGCTTTTTTTTTTTAATTTCATAAATGGAGTTCTTGTTTTATGTTTATTGTCATTTTGGGGTTTATATTTTACTGGTGTTCACAATTACATGTTTACTGACTACAGTTACTGACTTTAAAAAATTTACAGAATTTTGCCAGCTTCACAAACAATATTGTTAAAACTCTGGGAATGAGCTTTAATTATCCATTACACTGAGCTCTGTCTCTTGGACTGATTTGTGACAATGCAGTGTAAACATTGTATGTAACTAGTGGGCCAAAGTAATTTCTTTAAATGACAGGCTAGGCTCTTAAGGGCTGTTTGTTTATAGTAGGGACACAGAAAGCAGTACTTCAGCCAGCATCTGCTTTAGGATTTTAGTTAATACAGCTCATATTCATTTAGTATGTGATCCAGACAAGTGGAAGTGTGTGCTCTGGGAGGCACTAAACGTCCTTAAATTTCAGTGGAAGTTGTTAATCACCTTGATTTCTTTCTCAAAATACAGAGGCATTTTTTCAGCACTCTTGCAATAATTAGTATGAGACAAAAATGTGCTCTTGAACTTTGACAGTAACAGCGTAACTTCTGCTCACTTCTGGTCTTGTTTTCTTTTTTTTAAATGCATTCAGATCTACCATTGTTCATAGGTTCCTGATAAAAGCAACAATAGAAGAGAGAATGCAGACTATGCTGAAAACTGTAGATAGAAGGTATGTGTTGAATTTTTTAAAAAGATCATTATTGCACTGAAAATGAAATGGTGGTTCTCAACCATAATTCTATTACAGTTAGGTATGAATGTCTTATATATAGACTTTAACTGTTCTCCTTCAAATTGTTTTGATGGACAAAAAAGTTTTAAGACTTTAAAAATTGATCTTTTAACCCGGTTCCAGTAACTTGAAGCTTAAAGTATTTTAATTCTATGAGGAATATTTTAGTTATATTTTGTATACTTTATTTCATAAAAGCCCAATTAATAAATTACATGTTATGATTTATCTTTTCAGCTTACCTTTTCCCTTTAGTGTAAAAGCATTGCAAATAATGGAGTGATACTAAGGCCACCAATGGAATAACAGCATATAAGCTCTAATACAGGACATTAATTATTTCTTTCATTATTTTTAAATTCTACAAACTTTGTCAGTGCTGTGTCACACTGGTTGGTTTTGCAGTCAGTGCAGATGCTAGTTCATAAGTCAGTCTGGTGTGCAGACACAGAAAGCACTTTTCACTGTGTTCATCTTTTCAAAATCTATAAGCAGTGACAGTAGGAGTGGAAGACAACACCAAGTTGGGTGGGAGTGTTGATCTGCTCGAGGGTAGGGAGGCTCTGCAGAGAGACCTGGACAGGCTGGAGCGATGGGCTAAGGCCAACTGTAGGAGTTTCAATAAGGCCAAATGCCGGCTGCTGCACTTGGGCCACAACAACCCCCAGCAGCGCTACAGGCTTGGGGAGGAGTGGCTGGAGAGCTGCCAGTCAGAGAGGGACCTGGGGGTGTTGATTCACAGCCGGCTGAACATGAGCCAGCAGTGTGCCCAGGTGCCCAAGAAGGCCAATGGTGTCCTGGCTTGTATCAGCAATAGCGTGGCCAGCAGGGACAGGGAAGTGATCTTACCCCTGTACTTGGCACTGGTGAGGCTGCACCTCGATTACTGTGTTCAGTTTTGGGCCCCTCACTACAAAAAGGACATTGAATTACTTGAGCATGTCCAGAGAAGGGCAACGAAGCTGGTGAAGGGTCTGGAGCACATGTCATACGAGGAGCGGCTGTGGGAACTGGGATTGTTTAGTCTGGAGAAGAGGAGGCTGAGGGGAGATCTCATCGCTCTCTACAACTACCTGAAAGGAGGTTGCAGAGAGCTGGGGATGAGTCTCTTGAACCAAGTAACAAGCGATAGGACAAGAGGTAATGGCCTCAAGTTGTGCCAGGGAAGGTTTAGACTGGATATTAGGAAGCATTTCTTTACAGAACGGGTTGTTAGGCGTTGGAATGGGCTGCCCAGGACAGTGGTGGAGTCCCCATCCTTGGAGGTTTTTAAGAGTTGGGTTGACATAGCGCTTAGGGATATGGTGTAGTTGGGAACTGTCAGTGTTAGGTTAATGGTTGGACTAGGTGATCTGCAAGGTCTTTTCCAACCTTGATGATTCTGTGATCCTGTGAATAAAAGTGGTATTTACATTCTTTATGCAGAAAGTATAAGAGGCTTGTACCTCTTTAACTATATTGTATACACATAACAACTCTAGGAGGTGGCCTTGGTTTAAGAAAATTAGTTATTTTTCCAGTTTTTTGCCTGTTAAAAATTATGAGACTAAGAATTTATGTGCTTATCTTTGGCTGTAGTTATGAAAGATTTCAGCTTTAGCTTTGAAAGAATGATTTAATCAATTTCTATATCTGTAGAATAGCACTGCTTTGGCATATGTAATTCAGATAAATACACAGTGGTTGCATGATCCAGTGAGGGCTAATGTTTTGAAAGTAATATAAAACCTTATGCTTGAACGTGAAGCCAGTCCCTTAAATGTTAAGAGGGCAAAGCAGATTATCGCATGTTCTGCTGCCTCTGCAGTGTTTGTGGTTGACCACTGCTAGGGACAGTAGATGGACTTTGTATCTTACTCAGAATGTGCGAGAGAAGTAGCTGATCAGTGTATGTATTTTCCGTGATAGAAAGTGTATTTTCCTGCTGAGCTTCAAAGCTGAACAGTTACTGTACTGTGAACCATGTGGTCTGTCTTCAGTGCGTACAGCTTGTTACTTAAGTTGATTCTTCTCTGATGTCTGCATGCAACTTTTTCCCACAGCCACACGAGCTCCTCCATGAAACAGTCAGAAGCCTCAGTTCTGACAGTGGCAGACTTGGCTGACCTTTTTACAGAGGAAACTGAAGAACTTGAGTAAAAACATTGGTTTGGCCTAATGAAATCAGAAAGTACATGACCTAATTAGCACTGGTATATAATCCACTTGATCTGTCATTCCTGTAAACATCTAACATTTGTCCATAACAGCTATTGGAAATCAGAAAGTCTTGTTACTGTTTTATTCTGTGGTGAAGTTCTTAGCAGCACACAGTTCTGATAGCACTGGAGAAAACTTGCACTTTGCACATTATACAAACACATGGATATTATTCCCAAAGAGCATTTGAGCTGGATGCTAAAACTGAGATTTTTGGACCCTTAGCTGAGAGGATTTTTACCATCAGGTTTGATTGGCTAGTAGCTCAGTCTGAGAGCAAAACTATGAGGGTGGTTGGGTGGGAAAGAGAAGCAGAAAACACTAAAATCTAATTTTTTTTACTGTACAAAGAATTGTTAGAAAGAATGACTGTACATTAATATTCTTCTAGAAAGGGCTTGTTAGCATTTAATGCAGAGTTACTGAACGTCTTACTGATAACACTTTAAATGACTAATCTTTACTAATAATTTGGATATTTGTATTAGGCTTTTAGATATTCATAAAGATTTGTGACAGTTAAAGAAATCATTGTTAATGCTTACTCATTGCAAAATGATGATAATTAAATTATGCTTTTTGGATGTGTGTTGGTCTGGTAATCAGTTAAATACTTGAACTTACTGTTCATGTTTTCACTTATTCTTGAAGCCATGACTAATTTAGTGCTTTGTTAAAAAAAAAAGTAATGTATTCATTACAGAATTTTTAAAAAATTAATTGGTTAAGCTGCTGATCACTTCATAATCATTTGGTGGTTGTGTACGTTTTCTCACACTGATTTTTTTTGTCTAGTTCTCCCCCTTAAAGATGCAGCAATCTAAATACTCAAAATAGATGAAATTAAGGTAGGCAGTCTAATTATTAGATACCTAGTCTAAGTTAGATAGTCAGTGGAGAGAGATGAAACTTGTGAAACTTCATCCTTAGATATGCAAGATCACTCTATCCCATCTCTATTGACAGAGAGTTTAGAAAACAAATCTAGGCTAACTTTTAGATTGCTGAAAGTAGGCAAGATAAATTTTAAGCCTTTTGGCATAGGTCATGGATACACATTTCCATAACAATTTCTGAAGGTATTACAGATGCAAGCTTAGTTATGCAGTTGATGTTAAACAGAATTTTGTCTTTACAGACTGGGCAAATGGATATGCATAAACAACAGGCTACTTCCCTCAAATTACAATATTTACTGTTTCAGTAGACGATGTTTTCTGTGTATTTTAGAAATCTTGAGGTTGAAATTGAGTCCTTTAAGAAATCTCATCTTAGAATTTTTACTCTAATCATGTCTGCTAAATAGATTTACCATATCTTATTGAGCTTCTTGAGTTCTCTTTTCAGTCATACTACATTTGAGTTGCACCGTTTGGATATTAAGCTTTTCCACGTGGTAGACAAGTTTTCTGCTGCTGACAGCAAATGTGAATAGAATTTACATGAATAATATTGTATCAAGAAGTGGGTTTATGGCATTTATAGTGTGTTGTCCTTCTGGACCAATTAGATACTTTGTTCTAAAGACTATTTGAGTAAATTTAGACAATGTATCTTTATTTCCCATATTTGTAATAGTGTTAGTCTTACACATCTTGTTTTGGAGATTACTGATTTTTTGCAGATTACAGTTTGCAGCAAGGGAAATAGAATAGATGGTAGACTTTTTTTAAAATGAGATTGATCAAACAGTTTTCACTTCCATCTCCGTCCTTGAACGTATTGGGAACTCAGATGACCCTGAGCAACCTGATCCAGCTTCAGAATTGGCCCTGCTACGAGTGATGTGTTGGACCAGATGACCTCCATGGATCACTTCCAGCCTAAATTATTCTACAGTGTACTGGAGATCATGCGGTACAGACACTCCAGGAACTCTGAGGGCAGCAACATTCCAGTTTCCTCATTGTCCTCAGGGAATTGTAATATTATGCAACATAATGTGACTGAATAAGGAGCTGCTGTTCGCTCTGAGAAATGATATATCTATGTTAAAAACTGTGGAAGCACATAATGTTTACGTTCATAGCTCACATTTTAAATAACTAGACGTGGGAATAATAGTTGTCAGTGAATGTGAAGACAGAGAAGCAAACTGAAATATATCTGCTATGAGAAGTTTCCCAAGCTCTGCAAGTTATTGGCTTATTTATATAAAGATGGTGGTTTCATTGTTTATTTATAAAAATGTGGCTTTTGGATTCCTAACCAAAAGAATAGCTTCTCATCAAGCAGTTCATGAGTCTTTAGTCCCGAGTTAATTTTTTTTTTTTATGCTCAGATAACAGCGTGGAATGCCAGAGGTCTGGTCCTAGGTGCTCTCCCGAATGCCCTGGAGCGCCAGGACCTAGAGCTCTGGAGGTATAACATTAAAATGTGTACACTAGTTGTGTTAAAGCACCTCTTGAAATTGGAAGGTTGAACCATTGGAGTATATGGCATGTGTTGGTAGTAAAATGGATCTTTCAAGTTTCACATAATACTAAGTACAGAGACTAAATTTAAAGAATTATTTTGAAAAAGAAACCAAACTTTAATTTACTGCTTTTTGCCATTCTTTGCAACATTTAGTTCCTTTGACAAAGGTTTTCTTTCAGACATTTTAAGACACCTCATGAGGTGAACTCTTTTTTTTTCTTTTTTTTTTTTCTTCCTAAGGGTGCAGCTTGTATGACTGCAGTGCTTTTCTCTTATCAAAGCACAGTAAGCCTGTTTTCACAGTGCTGCCATGATTTTGCTATCAGGAGAACACTCTTTTGAAAGACAGTATCTTAGCTGAGAACAAGCTTTGCCCTATTGTACTAGTTCAAATAATACTCATAGAAATGGCATTTTCCACAGAAGACAAATATATAAATACTGACTGCAGTGTTCACGTGATACGTGTGTGGACATACACGCGGTCATGTACCAGATTCTCATGTGTTCTGCTAAAACATGTAAACATGACCCAAGTTGACAGTATTGTTTATCCAGTGAAGTCAGTCCCTTTAAAAATGAGGCTTCAACTGATTCCAAAGAGCTCAGTGCTGACCTTTCAACTCTTTCAGTTTCATGACAAATAATGTTGGGAGTTTTTTGACTCTAGTTGGTAAGGATTTCAGGACAGGTTCTTTAGGTTCTTTCCCCTGTATATAAAAGTTCAGTGCCTTGTAGAACAGAGCTGTAATGTTATTTAGGTATCTGTAAAAACTTTATGGAAACAGTAGACTTCCT
The DNA here is from genome assembly GCF_031877795.1 of Strix aluco. Lineage (NCBI taxonomy): Eukaryota > Metazoa > Chordata > Aves > Strigiformes > Strigidae > Strix > Strix aluco. Next base: position 57,884,251 of record NC_133933.1, on the reverse strand, counting down.
TGAACCACACAATATGATTGTGTTGGAAACTAAGGACTGGATTCCCTTATGGTGTTAAATTGAGCTCTGTGAATTTCACTGTGGATCTTTAAATGAGTTTGTAAGTTCAGGTCCTCTTTGCTCTCTAAATCAGACTATGCCAGGAAAAGTTTTTCATCTTAACCTGTTAGGTAACTTTTTAGCATACTGATGAAAGTCTGGACTACACTATAGTTTTCATGCAGGTCAGATACTACAAAAGAATAATGTGCGTGAGAAGACTGAGGTAAATAAAGTTGCATGTTAAAGAATGGACATAAGAGTTGATGATGCTTTTTGTGAGATAAGTCTTCCAAAACCAGTTTTCTGCCAATATCTGTAGATGTATTCAAGTCTGCCAGCAGTGCCCTCTACTTCAAAGGTAACTGTGCTTCAATACAAATGTGAGTGGAATCCTACAGAAGATGCATAGTTGTTTCTGGTTAAAACCATATTAGACATAATTCCTCCTGTAAGATTCTGTCTGGATTAGTGGCTGAGGACCAGATAAAAACCCTCTACCACTGTCTTTTCTGACACAAACAGTGCTGTCCTCTTTCCATCCCTTTTTGCAATTCTTATGACTACGTTCTATTTTCCAGGAGTCCCAGAGTTATTAATTTAATTAGAAGCTGTGCTTCAGTTAAGTTGGAGGGAAAAAAGTCAGTGTTGGTCAATCTTGCATCGATCAATGTAAGAAAAATTAACCTTGAAATTTATTGCTCCCTCAAGGTAAGGGATTAGATGAGTTTCTGAAGGAAAATCTGGGGATTTTTTTCTAGCTATAAATGGAGCCTGTGTCTGAAGCTTAAACTAAGACTTACTGCTTAAAATCTGTATGATAAACTTTTCTATAGACTGAAAGGCTAGTTGCAAAGCCACCGTGTCTGCCTTTCTTCCTTTTTTGGTTGCCTGAAATAAGTAAGGTCTTGCAAGATTATATACTATAAATGTAGGGTAAAGAAATTTCATTTTGGAGAAAAAAGGAGGTCGAAGACATCCCTGTCTCTCCTTCTCGCTCTGTCTGTGTGTCTCCCTTTCTCTGTGTCTGTCATTGTGCCCCACTTCTGCCACCTCCACCCACCCCCAGCTTGCTCAGTTCGTTACACAGAATGTTTGTGTTTGGCCAGTGGAAGTAGAGTAAAACTGTCATAATCCATAAAATTACTACAGTAAAACTAGCTTATTGTGTTGGGTGTAAAGGGAATTTTAGCCTAGTATAAATTCTTTTTTGTACCTGTAATGTCTTCATTTACCTTTATTCTTCACCACTGTAGAAAATGTTGAATTTCAGTCTGTTAACTTTTATATTTCTGATTTTTTTTTTTTAATTGTACAGCTGACATATAAAAAGGACCTGGTAAACTAATTACTGACCAATCAGTGAGGCTTACAAGTTTTTGGTCTATAGGTTTTGGAATCATAAAGTGCACTTGAACCACTATCACAAGTCCCAGTGCATCCCACTGTTTTGTCTTCTCTTCTTTATCAGAGGAAGAAAGAATAGATAGCTACTGAATCACTGTAGTACTGAATTCAAGTCCCAAATAGTCATTCTACATATTCTACAGTCATACACCATGTGAAGAAGACTGTTAGTTAAACTTGTAGTTTTCAAATGTAGTTAAGGAATTAAGTCATATGGGGCGGAGGTAAATGACATAGGGTTTCTAAATACTAGAATAATTCTACTTAGAAAATTGGGATGTGAGATAACTGTAAACCTCTGGCTCAGTTTCCTTCTAGATACAAGATGTCAGCCTTCCAGGGCTTAAATTCCAGGTCGCTTTGTTTTGTATATTTATAGATTTCACACAAGCAAGTGCCTAGCCCCATTCATTCAACTGGACACATACCAAATTTTACTAGTTTAGGAACAGATGTCCTTATTTCCATGATGTAACATCTTTTGGTTTGGTAGCAACCTTCACATCAAGTAGAAACTATGTTTCCAAATTTTACCAAGTGTAAGGTCTGCCTGTTTACAGGGTGTCTCAAAATGTAAGTTGCTAGTGTAGGCTGCTTTAGAGAGTTGTGGGGTGGTTTATGCAGCTTTTCCTCCTATCCTGTGGGGGCTAGTGAGCTAGCAGGATTCATGCTGTCTTGCTGTGAATTGTGCCCTCTTCATGCTAACAGGTTATCATCATTTGTCACACAACTTTTGCTGATGCATCTAGACTTTCTCTTGACTATGTCATTTGGTTAAGGAAGAAAATCTAGGCTATCTTTCTCATTATCCTGATGGAGTTTTGTCCTGTCGCTCTTGGAGTCCCCTGAGTCTTGAGGACCATGAGTGTGGAAACAGTGACTTTCCATTTGTGGATGCTGAAATTATAAGGGACCAGCTGTATCAGCTGAATGTTCACAAGTCCATGGGGCCTGATGGGATTCATCCCAGAGTTCTGAAGGAGCTGGCAGATGTTATGGCAGGATCCCTTCTATCTACCAATGGTCTTTGGAGTCTGGGGAGGTCCCTGCTGACTGGAAGTGAGCCAGTGTTATTCCAATTTAGAAGAAGGACATGAGGGAAGATCCAGGGAACTACAGACCTGTTTTAGTCTAACCTTCCTGGAAAAATTACGGTGATTATACTGAGTACTATTGAAAGGCATTTACAGAATAATGCAGTCATCAGACACAGTCAACGTGGGTTCACAAAAGGAAAGTCCTGTTTAACTAATTTGATATCCTTCTATGATAAGGTCACCCACCTGGTGGATGAAGGGAAGGCAGTGGATGTGGTTTTTCTGGATTTTAGTAAGGCTTTTGATACTGTCCCTCACAGCATCCTTCTGGACAAATTGTCCAACTGTGGGATGAGCAGGTTCATGGTACGCTGGGTGAAGAACTGACTCAAGGGCAGAGCTCAAAGGGTTGTAGTAAACAGGGCTACATCTGGCTGGTGACCGGTCACCAGGGGTGTTCCTCAGGGTTCAATTCTAGGGTCAGTTCTGTTCAATATATTTACCAGGGATCTGGATGCAGGATTTGAATGCACCGTTAGCAGGTTTGCTGATGATTCTGAACTGGGAGGTGCTGTTGGACAGGAGGCATTGCAGAGGGATCTAGAGCATTGGGCTGTGATGAATGGGATGAAATTTAACAAGTTGAAATGCTGGATTCTTCACCTAGGACAGAGTAACACCAGGCACAAATATAAAATGGGAGAGAAGTGGGTGGAGAGCAGCCCTGCAGAAAGGGATCTGGGGGTGCTGGTCAGCATCAGGCTTGACGTGAGTCAGCAGTGAGCCCTGGCAGCCAGGAGGGCAAATCCCATCCTGGGATGCATCAAACACAGCATAACAAGTCAGTCAAAAGAGGTGATTGTCTGCTGTATTCAGCATTGGTGCGGCCTCACCTTGAGTGCTGTGTGCAGTTCTGGGCCCCACAATTTAAGAAGGATGTGAAGGTCCTTGAATGCATCCAGAGGAGGGCGACAAAGCTGGTGAAGGGGCTGAATGTCCTTTGAGGAGCATCTAAGGACTTCGGGCTTATCTAGTTTGGAGAAAAGGAGGCTGAGGGGCAACCTCATTTCCCTCTACAGCTTCCTGAGGAGGGGATCTCTTCTCCCTGGTATCCAGTGCCAGGACACATGAGAATGGTTCAAAGCTGTGCCAGAGGAGGCTTAGGCTGGACGTTAGGAAGCATTTCATTACTGAGAAGGTGGTCAGACTCTGGAACAGGTTTCCTAGAAAGATGGTCTATGCCCCAAGCATGTCAGTGTTTAAGAGGTATTTGGATGATGCCCTTAACATGTTTTAACTGTTGGTCAGCCCTGAATTGGTCAGGCAGTTGGACTAGATGATTGTTGTAGGTCCCTTCCAACTGAAAATATTCTACTCTAAGAGAATGGCACTTAAAATGCCAAGGTGCATTCAACCATTTTTAATGGCTTGTTCTGCACTAATAGAGTATATGCATATATTAATTTATATATTCAGCATGTCATCTTGGACAACCAAATAATTACTATTAAAATTGCGTATTTATATAGGGCCACTGCTCTACTAGGTGCTCCATATGTGTTTATAAAAAATGAGCATTGATAAGATAGGGAATACATAATGGCTTTGTCTGTTCTCTATAAAATATTTCACATATTTCTCGTTTTTTATTTTGCCTTTTCTCTGCATGCAGTTGACTTGGTTTGTATTCTGCACTGTAGGCTTAGAAGCAACACTAGAACAAATGGTGAAGGAATAGACAGAACATTTGACTGAAGTGATGAGCACCTACTTTTACATCACAAACCTGGAGATTTACTTAAGCAATGTGAAAGTCGAGTCTTTCGGGGGTGGGGCATTATTTTTGTGTAATTTCCAAACATAACTATATTGGGCTGTGGAACAAATTCCTGGGATTGCCTCTTCTATTTCCCCTTTGGCAACCTAGGTCCTGTGAATGGGAAATGTTGGTTGCAGAAGGTTTCTGATTTCCTGTTTGTTAAATAAAGGACATATCCTGCTCACAAAAAGACATTTGCTCATAAAATGACAAATAATTTTACTAATTCTTCCTTTTCCCGTGTATATTAATGCACATTTATAAGAATGTAGTCAGTAGCTATAAGCAGCGGAATTGGTTTCTATTCCAGCTTCTCCCAACATACTGGAAAGTAAACCAAAGTAGTGCAGGTGTAGAGCTAACAGCTCCTCTCTGCAATGTTTTTTTTGATATGGGGCACTTATTTAAAAATATATACACTTTATTCTGCAGCAGATATACCTAAATATGACATAAGATCTTCCATAGTATACTACCATTCTCTTAAATGCATGCCACCTTCATAGAGCTAACCTCCAAATACCACAGAGCATGCTGTGTGTCTGGTCCACACAGGAAGGGGACCAGCAGCAAGGAAATGACATACATGTGTTGTTTCTCTTCTAGTCTTCTACAAAGTCGTAGTAAAGCAATGTAGGATTTTGTGGAAATGATTATACTGTGGTAACTGCTGTCACCATTGTTAGGTCTTGAAAGCAGATCTGATGAAAGGACATTCCGTCATACAGCTCCTCTTACAAAGGTAGAAAGCCCAGCGCATTTCACCACCAGCCAGAAAAGAGATGGAGGGAATATCTAGAGGTCCCAGTGATTTATTCGTATCTGCTGCTGCTGTTGCACATGCTGCAGTGGGCCTGCACTGGATGGTGTTGGAGGAGTTGGGGAGGAGGTTGGGGGGGAAGCTTGAGGAATAGTTTAAAACCTTCCTCTGAGTGTTCTGCTGATTTTTCCTGCGGGAGAAATGAGTCGCTGATATTAGCAATGAATAATCAAAGGGTGAAAGATCAGAAGTGTAACCTATTTATTGAAGCTTAATGTATTGAAGCTAAATGCAGCGGCACATTCTTGTGTGTTCATGATTTAAAATTATAGTAATTTTCTTACTGAAGTCTTGGGATATGAATATACAGGGCTTTGCAGTAGTTGAGAAAGTGGGAATATTTGAAAAGCTTTAGCTCTGATATACGTGCTTTAATATGCATCTAACAAAACTCATAGGATTCCCTAGCGAAATTTATGCTGTGGATTTGTGAAGGATAATGGTTCAAACTCCTAAGATATAAATTTGTAGACCTCCCTGAAACAAACTGGCAAGTTCTGCTTAATAAAGGAAGGTAATTAATCACTGCTGCTGTAAATACATAGGTGTCTCTGAAGGGGTGAGACTTTGTAACTGCCACTTGGGAAATTTTGCACCTAATGAACTTCCCTGTCAGCAGAGGGGATGGAAGGCAGTAAGCCTAGACCAGTCCTGTTGCACAGGGAAACAGACTGCTGGGAAGTCTTGCCAAAGGTTTGAGCCTGCTATGTCAGAAGGTATTTTTGGGGAATCTCTTCTTTTGCAGTCATCAGGCAACTCAGAAGCATAGATTTTCTGTAAAGTTTCTACGATTCTTAACATATGCTTCCTTCATCAGTAAGCTACCACTATTCAAAAGAACTTTCTTTTTCCCCTGTGGAGCATGTATTTCTTTTGTTACTCATTCTTAACAAAGGTGGGTGCCTCTGAATCATTCACAGCTCTTGTTAAAAGCCTCTGAAATAGAACCGAAGGACATAAAACACCAAAGGGGTGGACAAAGTGAATGAAGTGAGGAGGGTTCTACTTCCACCTAGTAAAGGGCACACTATGCTGCTGCTGTAGCATATGAGAAAAACGTGTGCGTGAGGGCATGGTAGGGGGTGGGTCCAGTCCTATCCTGGGGGAATAAATTCTAAAATAGGTAGAAAAGGCTTTCTGAGTAGTGTTGTCTCCACTGACTGCACTGTTGGAATCCTATTGTTGGGCACAGGACACCATTTGGTCATTTTTTGAGGTGCTTGATTCTGTGGAGTGGTTTTAAAGCCCCAAACCATGACACCGGACTTCAACTCTGGAGAGATTCTTTCACCTTCCATTGAACTGAAAAAAACCCACACCCTTTACTCCCACCAGAGAAAGCAGTTGGAAAGGCAATGATACAGAGAGGTCTTCAGAGGTATCCTGATTTTGAACAGCAGAGGGAAGTTTGATATTGACTGTGCTTTGCAACATCTTGTTTGATGGTTTACTGACTGCTTCTGTGCTGAATTCCTTAACTTCAGCAGATGACACTGACATGGGAGAGGGTGAGTTGTGTATTTTTCTTGAAGAAAATACCCTTTTTCAATAATTGATGGTATTTCCATGGAGCACCTGTAGCAACACAGAAACCCTGTAAGCCAGGTTCTTAACATATGCTGGTATAATTGTCAGCTTTAAAACTTAATCTTAAATCAGAATCTATCATAGCTGTGTAATAACAGGAGGCAGTACTTCCTTGGTGTCATACTGATGTACAGTGGGACGTAGAATAATTTTAGATAGTACCAAAACAAAATTTCTTTCATAACCTCTGATTTAGTAGAATACTATAACTTTGCTGCTTGCAAAAGGATAGCTAGAGCCTTTGTAATGTTTTAAATCTAAATAGATAGATTTTAAAATAAAATGGTCAGTTGCCTTAATGTCAGCTGTGCCAGTTCCTCATTTGTTCATTATTATTTGGTTACTATAATAATGTTAAATTTAAAAATCATTTGCACCATTAATTCCTGAGATAGATCTTTGAATTACATTTAAATTTTTAACTTTTTCAAATACAGTTTTAGTAATCAAATTACTATAAAGTCTTTACCCACTTTTTGATAGAAAATGTTTTCTTTTATATAAAATACATATTAACAAATACTTTGTCAGGTATTTGCAAACAATTTGATGTCTTGTAATTTAATTATCGATTTCAGTGTGGAAACAGAGAATAATTGAATTGTTCTAGTAATAGATAAGTGAAACTAATCAGCTTTTGCAGTGGCAAGTTAATGACTTGTAGAAAGCAACCCAAGGGAGGGAAAAGAGCAGTTTTCAATTGTGTTCCAAAACTGAAATTCCTGGATGATAAGCCAAGAAAAAGTATTTTGATTACCTTATCTGTTTCCTTGCATGATATAGACATTGTAATTTCAATGACATAGTTTATCTAGAAAGTAGCAAAACTAAATTTTTATTTGAAAATTACCAGGGATGGATAAATGTACAACTTAATGTTCCCTTGGTCTCAGAGTAACTTAACATTCCCATCAATAGCCTTTCTTTTGCATTCACAATTTGCTGTCCGAATTACATCATCTGTCTCTTAAGGTTTGCAGCTATTTCAAAGTCTTTGTGAACACAAATTTTTGTCTTATATTATCCTGCTACCGAAATAATACTAATTGTTGTAATATTCATTAAATAGCTTTTTCTTTCTGTCTTTCTGGTTTGTGGAAAAATAGCTGACGCCTCTTCTGGGAGACAGCGCTTAATAATTTGTGTTCCTGTTCTTCAGTATGTAACTGAATTGTCTGATAGATGTTACCTGTTCAGTAGTACCAGTTAATAGGAATGCTCTGCATGTGTAAATAATTGTTATTCAAAACTACAATTACAATATGTGTAGAAGCCCAGGGGTCCATAATTATTCTTTTCAGTGTGGCTGGTTGAGCCCAGCTCCAAAACTGCTGCTTTCTGGAAACAGCTAACACTTCTGCACAGCATTTCTTCACTGCAGTCTCCTGCGCCATAGAGACTGGGCCTGGGACGACATCTCGATAAAGTCGTCTGTCAGATCAGTTGTATCGTACCTAGAACTGTAAATCAGTCCTAGTCAATCCCAATATACGTAGAATGATTTTTTTAAGAGTGTGGTATAATTAGGAGACCTCTTTGGTGCACTGCTGTATTGCAGTTCATGTGTTACAGTTTCTAATTCCATTTAATGTTTTCTAAAATTAATAAAACAATAAAAAAAATGTTCAGTTAGTTATACCTAGATAGAACCTAAAGAATTAAGAAAATAACTGATGTTTCAAAAAAACCAAAATTATTGATGAAATTTGAGAAATTATATTGAAAATAAGGTTTCTTAACTTAAAGTCAGCATTCCAGCAGGTCCTTATTTTTCTGGGCACTGTACAAATGCTTGGGATATAATCCAAAATCAAATTCAAAATGGGAGATTTTCTATCGAGTAAATGGTCTGTGGGAGAGAGAACCTGCAACCAAAACAGAAGCTTCAAAGGACATAAGGGCAGTGAAGAGCCTTGCCCAAAGCCAGACACTGGCAGAGAGGAGACGGGAGCCCCAGCCCCCCAGCACAGGCACCCACCTGAGCCCGCAGGCATCCAGTGCTGGCATGCTTGTGTTTGGATGCCCGTATCGCACAGAGCTGTTGGCACGGTAAGTGTCGGAGCCATTCAGCACAAGCTGTGGCGCGCGGTGCCCGCTGGCACACAACGGGATCCTGCTCCTGCTGTTACTGTGTTATTGTATATTGATGGCACTCCACAAAGGCTCTTGTGACTTGCTGAGTTGTTCCTTGCAATGCTCCCTGTTCCCAAGTGTCATGCGCAGGCAGAGCAAGATTGTCATCCATGTCCCCCAAGCCTTGGCTGACAGCTTTCACAGCCATCCTGCACTGAGCAGCCAGTCCATCTTCCTTAAGAGATGCCAGTCATAGCGATAATGTGGAAGAAAGTGTGACCTGGGGAAAAACACAACATCTATTAACAGACCAGAGCATTTTGTGATCTGTTACGCTGAAATATTTATGTTGTAAATAGGCAGGAGATGAAGTTTTTCTATCAAAAGGTGGTACACCAATCAAAAATGCTGCACACATTGATCAGGGTTTTTACAGATCTGTTATACTCTGGAATGACCAAAGCGTTAAGTACATTAGAGGAAAGCACTAAGGCCCTTTGGGGTCCAGTTATTAAAAGATGGTCTCACAAAGTCCATAGTGGAGTCTCACTGAATCAAAAGGAAAATATCTGGTATGAGTGACATACAGACTTTCAATACAATGTGTTATGATAACACTATCTTATGACATCACCTGTACCAGCACTTGTGCTAAGGAAGGGAGCGGGGGGGAGGTAGGGTGTTGGGTTTGTTTTGGTTTGGGGTTTTTTGGTTTGGTTTGTTTTTTTAATTGTTTTCCACCTTGCTGGAGAGAAATCTCTTTTAATACTGTAATATAATGTACATGGTGAGAAATGAAAGCTTGAATTTCAATGGAATCACCCTGAAAACATCCATTTCACATTGAGGTTTCACTGTGAAGGAGTCAGAAGACCCCTCTGGCTTTGGGAGCCTTGCTGCCCAGACTTTGGGCAGGTGGGGATGCATTACCCATAAGGTCATGACTGAAGAGTGAGAAGGAACCGGGGCAGTGGATCCCTCCTGGCTGCTCGTGCAAGAGATGTTCCCTGTGCACATTTCACACCCGCTGCAGGGATCCCCTGGCTTGAGGAGACATGAGTGTGCACTGCTGATGACTGGGAGCTGTAATCCTCATCCAGGGAGGTGGAGAACAGCGGTGTGTGAAGTGGAACTGCAGTGAGAGAAGTGGGAGTACACAGGTAATGCTTTGGGGGACAACTTTAATCCTAACCCTCACCAAAAAAAAAAAATAAAATTATTGCTACATCTAGTTTCCCTTTGTTTAGCTATCCGTGGTATCCTGAATAAGGAAGATGGTGTTTTAATAGAGCAAAGTTGTTAGGTGTTTGTATGGTGAAGGAAAAGGGAAAATCTGGACTTCTGACAGAGCTAGAAGCTAAACAGAAGTCACAGCTGGAGGGAGAGGTCAAAAGTTAAGGTGTGCTGGTGGCCATTTCCAACGAGATGTTTAAACAAGTTGGTTCCTTTGGGTAAGTTTCAGTATCTGAGGACACGTTTTGCTGTCAGTCAGTCCACTGTAAATCTGGAGCTTTATGGAGTTTTTCTGTGCTCCTGCCAGTGCAACTGAGAGTAAACTTTGGTTCTGGTTACATCCATCTAGAGCAAGCTGCAGCTTGCCTTTTCCACAGAATTCCTTTTGACTCATAAAGTTTTTCATGACTTGGGACATCTGGATTTGGTACAGTAATACTTAAAATTGCAATGTTGCTGTAAACACTAGGATGTTTACAGAAATGAGAGACGAATCAGACCCCTGCTAACTATTTAATGGGAGCATAGGGTTTCTTCCAAGAAAAACATCTGAGCCCTCTAGGGCAGCATCTGCTCCCAGTGTTCTGTTCTGCAGGAAGATTAAAATTAGCTTCCCTGGATTCCTGTATAAAACTGTCAGCTTGAGAATTTTCTCTGCCTCACAATTGCTAATTGCACTAATTCTCTTAAGTGTCAGTGAAACTGTAATGGGCGCTGAGCAGCTGTCTCTCATCCATTGGGAGTTCCAGCCTCAGTCTGCCCGAGCCAGGGCACGCATCGTTTGATAATTAAACGCTCAGCCTCTGTTCCAAGTGAACAGAAAGTGAGCTACTATGAAAACAGAGGATGAAGATGATGAATAGTTAGAAAGGGAGAACTGTCTCTTAGAGACCTTTCCCTTTTACCCAGGTCTAAGTTTTGGAGACTTTCCGAGTTAGACACACTGTATGGTTGCGTTTCTGTTCCTAAGTTAGACCCTTTCTTAAATACAAATCGTCCATTCAAAGTAGAAACTGATTTAGGCTATTTTTCTACCTCCTCACGATGCACTCCAGCATGTAAATTTAAAATGAATAGCTACCATGACAATTTGGAAGATAATTAGTACATAAAAACCTCCATGAGCTGCTTCAGTTACGGTAAGAACTGGTCATCAACCGGTAGGAATTTACCGTCTGCAATGTGGCAAAAGCGTTTGCAGCTCTCTGTGCCAGAGGTTAGCTGGCAGCGAGAGGGAACTGCTGCTGCTGAGGTGGAATTAACTGGCTGCAGCTTACATGGATTGGTCAAGTTGATGCTAAGCTGGTGACTGAGTGGTAAACAGAGAGCTGGGGCTCTCCCTGTGCAAACCCTGCAAGCAGAAGAAATACTCTTCCCCTCATTTTGCAAAATACAGGAGGCTTTATGAACGACTGCAAAGGTCATATAGAAAGCACGAGGTTTTCCTCACCCTGACTGGTATAATTAAAATGCTCCCTGACACAATTGTCTTCTTGGGATCTTAGCACCAGCCTTGAGCCTGAGATGTTGCTGAAGCTCTGTCCCTCATTTACCAGAGGGGGAAAGATGGTAGTACTTACTGATGCTGTTTTCAGCAACCCTACCGGCATGTTTTCACTTGATCCGTGGTTTCACTGAGCCCCAGTGGATGATTCACATTCAAGTAAAAATCTCCTGTGGCTGGAGATCGTCTCTTCACATCATCAACTGGATTTGCCGTAACAGCAATGTGAAGCTGAATATTATCTGTCTATTACTAATGCAATACTCGGTATTTCCTTGTTACTTTTCCTGGAGATTTCATATATACACTAAAGGAAGGGAAAGACACAGCAGGGCCTTCCTCTATCAAATCATTTTTCAGCTTGAGGACTGCTCTTCCCACATTGCCAACAGGAGGAGAGTACTCCAGCCTTCTCTGGAAACGTCTGTATGTCACTGCTCCAGTGCTTCAGGAGCTGTTTTTCAGATCAGGCCCTCTGGTACTGAGCCATGAGTTGCCTTGCTGCCAGTTCACCTGCAAAACAGGCTGAGCTGTGCACGGGAAGAGGGTATTTCAGGGCTGTTGTGTACTGATGTGGAGTGCCAAGACATCACCTTGTGTCAGAGTAGACACCTCCAAAGCCGCCTGGTTCCAGCAGACTTACTGGGCAGCTCATCAAAATGAGAGTTTCATACCGAGGGATAGGAATGCCTCTTCAGTATCACAGCCTGTGATAAACATTGCTCTCTTCCCTGTCCTATCCAAAGATGTTAGTACTTACAAGCTTTCTGGGTCTCTTGGTATCTATGCATGTACCCAAGCCAGACTTTGGACTGAAAATGACTTGTAAGTGGCACACACTACCTTCAGCACCAAGAGGGTCATTGCAAGGAAGAACTTGAAAAATGAGCTATGCTTTCCCTAATACAAACTCCACATTAGGATATGATCCTTGCTCCATTTGCTAACATCTGAGCAAAAGGGTCCTACATCTGATGGGAAAAACAAAGGATATACCTTTCCATTCCTGTCTCCCTTCCGAGGACACTGTGTCCCTGTGCTAGGCACAGATGTGAGGGAAGAGGCTCCAACTCTTGCACACGAGACACAAACATTCTGGTTCTCCACAGGCCAATTTCCAGTTCCCCAGAATCTATATTTAGCAGTGCTAATGAAACTGAAAATAACCACCTTGGGTTACATTTAACAGATGATTTTTTTTTCCTTTATTTGTTAACCATTTCTGAGGTTGCTGCTCTTGTTCCCTCATTTGAATTCCAGTGCCACATGACAGCTGAGCTGTTCCTTGGTCAGCTGCTGGTCTCAACCTTAACTCTGCACTGTGTCTGTGCACTGTGGTAAGCTCAAAGAGAGGAACCTGTGGCATTACTAATACCAGAGCATAGGGTAGGCTTGGTTTCTTGCTCAGTCTTCACTCGGAGTATTGTTCTCAAGAAGGGATTGGCATCAGAGAGGTTTGCATTGCTACTATTTAATGTGATAGCAGTTATTAAGGAACCTGCCACTGGGTGGCTTGGGTAAAGAAAAAGAAGACATCAGGCCCTAATAGTTGCTTAAATTATTTCTCAAAGTTTTTCAATCTTGCACTGTATTTCACAACCTAAAAACTGGCCTATATTAAAGAAAAAAGATAAAGTAACGGAATCGCTTTAATGATGGAAGTCATTTGTTATCATGTATAAAAGGTTTATTGTATCTCTCTTGCTACCAGTGGAAAAGGCACTGGGCTGGTTCCTAATTTCAGTGATCATTAACCACCATGGTGTAATAAGGTGTGAGGCAGTAATTTCTGTTGTTCTGGCGTATTGTTTCAGTGATCTCTGAGTTAGGGAACTGCTAAATTAGGTTAGAGCTTGATAAGATTTCATGAAGAAGGTCTGAGTCACCCACTCAAGCAACCAGGGATGAAAGCTTCTAAACTAAGCTTTGTCCCCTGAGATGTCCATGCCCACTGCATTAGTTTCCTTGAATGGCAAGGACTGCCAAGAAGCCAGCAAAACAGACCCAAGGAAACATCCCTGTGAACTGCCAACTGCTTTCCTCAAGGGGTGCATGATATACTAACGCTGTGGGCAGGCATGTACAGATTTTAAATACCTATTACCTATGCAGAACAATACAGAATGTTTCATCAAAGTCCACGCTTGGGCTAAGAAGAGATTGATCCAAATGTGATCCAAAGAGAATACATTTTTTTCTAAAAATAAAACCTGTATGTGAGCTGGACTTGTTCTATACTATATATATCGCACATAATTAGGGGCTCATAAGGCGTGACCGGTAAGTTGAGAGCAGAGTTGTTACGCTACTCCTGTTTCTATAGCTGACCTGGGATTTCTGGGCATAATATACTTTAAATACAATATCCAGTTTCTGCAAGAGTTTCTCACATAATTTTCCTTTGAGAGTGCTAGTCTATATGCCTCCTATATCCCATGGGCCAAGTTCTTTACTTCACAGTGCACCATGGGATTTCTGGGAGAGCTTCAGTGGGTGGCAGGAGGTATATCACAGGGAAGTAAAACACACAGAATAGAGTGGAAGCATGAAAGGTCTGAAGACAACATTCCCAAGGCACTCTGGCCACTTACTGAAGCACAATTCTATGTCAAACTGACTTGAAATAAAAAAATTTCATTCTTAAATGTCAAAATGTTTATTTTTTTTACATTTTTGAATCAGCATTTTCAAAAACCTTCCATTTTATAGAGAAGATACTATTTCCTGTTCAGGATGAAGATAAAGATCAAAGTATTAGGAATTTATGAAAATGGACATTCTGACTTTTTTTTCCTTAGCTGTACTTATTTCATTGTACCTTTTGTGACTGAGCCTCAGAATAATTGTATTTCCACATACAATTCAGTCCAGCCATTTATCTTTAGGTAGAAGGGATTTTGTTAAAACTGAATTAGGATTTAATATGATGAAGAATCAAACTGGACTAGGCTGTATAAACTCAAATGGAGAAATCAATTAAACCTTTGTCTGTACCAAGTACCTGACTGAGATGGAGGTTCCAAATACCTTTTTTTCTCAAAAAGAATCCTCTGATTCTAGTAAGTACTCATCCACATTAAACAAATAGAGTATTTTTATGCCTTCAACTGTGGGTTTTTTTCCTTATAACCAGCATTATTTCATTTGATCTCAGTGACAATTACATATTCCTGTAGTCAGGCTCACTGTAATAATGTAAAACTTACTGAATTTGGACAGACAGATAATGCTAGAGTATGGATGTCATGGGGGAACTGCCCCTGCAGCACAGTGGGCTCTCTAGACTTTCATCTGAATTCAGATGTCTCAGTAGACATCTCCATGTCACAAGAAAGAGCAGAAATGATAAACCATTTTCTCTTTAATTCTTTCTAATTCCCCCCCCCCCCTCCTTTCAGTAGTAGAGACAATATAAATTGTTGGTGATAGCACAAAGAGTCAACTCCAGGCTATCAACATGGTGAAAGGCCAGAACAGGTTAGAACAAAATCAACAAAACAGCATCCATCCTGTCACTTTCCTGAATTCAGCTGCAAATCTCTTCAGCTTAATGTTGTCTGATCATCTCAAGGACTTTATAGGAATTTTGATGAATAGCATGTTAAAAAAAAAAAAAAAAAGTCATGACTCTTTAAATACAAGAGAGCCTGCAATGAAACACTGATCCTGTTGTAGTTCTATTAGTATTTCCAGAAGAGTGAAATCTGCTTTGCAATTCCTGCACTTGAATATTTCATCTGTCTCTCTCTTACTTTCACATAAACAGATACAATCTTTACATCCTGTATCACAAGTGATACAAAATTACATATGGCTCAGTTTGTCATGTGAAAATCCTTTTTTGTCCTATCTACTGAGTCGAATGAAAATGTGATGGTAGGTAAAAGGCTTCTATTTTCCCACTTTACTAAGTATTTTGCTGAGTTGCGAGAGACTTGCATTCCTATTTGTTGACTGCCTACAGCCAGCAGCATACAGTGACTTGCATTTCAGGGTGCAAGAAGAGATAATGCTGAAAAGAACACAAATATGGTAAAATCTGATTGTTCTTTGCATGCACTTTTCTGGAGCTGGATAGTAAACCTATCTCTACATGGTGTTTCCTATCTCTACATGGAGTTTCCCATCTCTACATGGTGTTTACTATTGTGCTTTGACCTCTTACCTAGTGCTGTACAATTTATTATTCTCTCAGCCCATTAACCACATATAGTTGAAAAATGAAATTTTGTGTGGTAAGAGGGGCAGAAATACACAACTTTAGGTTGAATTTTGCAATGTACTTCAGTCAAAACCATGGAGAACAGAATTATGAAAATACTGAAATATTGTGCTTTGACATTTTAATGACTTGTTTCATGTTGGAAAAATAAAAACATTATTTCAATGCCTTCAGAAAGAAATATGTTAGTTGGCTTTAAAATCACATTTCTCATTTTGCAATTAACCTAAGGGAAAAAGTGAATGTTTAAACTGATTCAAAATGTTCTTGTTTCTTGGTCTGCTTGTTTTGTCAGAGATAAAAATCAATTTAATTTCTTTCCAGAAAAATTTTTTTGGTTGTTTTCTTTCTTATGTTTGGCAATTGACTCAAAAAAGTCTTTATTTGTCCAAACATGTTTACAACATTTAAGTTATCGGAAATGTCATCTGTTATGTAAGAAAACTGTGTTTTGCGCATAAATCAAACAGTAAAAGAGGAGTAAGGTTTATACTGGAGTTTCCTAAATCAAGCTCAGAGGATTTTATTACAGTTGCCTTCCAGCTCAGATGATCCAGGCAGACGATTAGACATGAGAAATTTGCCCCTCATGATTCAACAGCAAAACTCTGCAAGAAAAAATCCCCGTGCTTCTGCCTGCATTACTCCAGAGCTATGTACAGAGCCTAAATGGGAGCTCTACGCAGCTACCAAACAAATTCTGGGTAAATGGGGATATAGATCTCCTACTACTTAGCGTCTCCATCAGCACAGCTCCTAGCTGTCAACTGTGCATCCTGTGGGTCTGCAAGCCAGAGCTCTCCGTGCTGTGGTTGAGAGTTTGATTCTAAGAAAAGAACTAAGCACCTATTTTGAGATTTTGGACCTATGCTCTTTCTGCTGTAGTGTACAGCTAAAATTAATAGCTCCTTGTTTATTTTATTCTTTAGAAATGAAATGTCCTATTTCAGAGCCTGGAATATGTGTATATAAGGTAATGACCATCTAGCTATTAAATGAGCTGATACTAACATGCAACAAGCTGCTAAAAATGATCATTTCACTCCAGATCTCTGATTTACACCTGAACAACCCTGAATGACATGGTACCGAAAAAGGAAATGTTTACGTGTTCAGCGTTAAAACCAAGTTGACAGACTGCAGAAGTAGAGCGGTAATATGCGCAATGGCCTGCTGTTGAAAAGGAACCTTTTTTTTTTCCCTAAACGCCATGTTTATTTCTTGTGCTGCTGCAGCTGGCGTGGCTTAAACTACAGAATAGCACACGTGTTTGACGATGAAGCACAGAGTTCTGTATTTTGTCTGTCTTTTGTTGCTACTGCTGCCCTGTACTAGTTTCTTATTATTCACTCAAACATCCGTGAGGACTGCTGATGTTTCCAGAAAATTTTATGACCATGAAGAGCTTGCATAAACTTAATGCACCATTTGAATAACTAATGTCATTAGTAAGATATTAGAAGCATTAGGCAATGAAAGCAAGTATGCCTATTCCGCAAGACTGTATTTTCTTTAAAAGACTGACAGACACTAACCAAAAAGCTGATGTTGCTTGAAGTCCATGGGAATAGATCTTTGTAGAGACAAGAACAAAAACTTGCTATATGAGCAGTTTCAGAATATACATTAAAGAAAGAATCTCACAGCTATAAAAAGGCCAAATTCAGAAGATTTACCATAGGTGTAACTTAAGAGGAAAAATCAAACAAGGCAAAGCATCTTTCTCCACTTCCATTCCTTGGATTAATAGCCATAATTATAATTTGCAATGTGAACTAATGAAATATACAAAAAAAAAAAAAAAATCAGGATAAAGAGATGTGTGTGTTGGGGAAAAGAAGAGAAAAACACTTTCCCAGAAGCCAGGGCATTCTGCATGTGGAAGGAAGGGGCATGTGAGGCTGTCTGAGTTTTAGGTTTTAAACACCTATCACCAAAAAGGTGATGTGTACTTTTGGCTCCGCTACTTTACACAGTGTGAGTTTAAGCATGTCTGGCACCAACTGTTAGTTGGAAATTACTTTAATGAATGTTCATTTTCTCCTCTTAAGCTGCTCTGCTTTGAGAGCTAACAAAGCCTGGCTCCTTATGGATTTGCATGTCACCTCCTGCCTCCACTCCACTGCTGTAGCACCAGCCTCTTTCAGTGCCACCACCACAAAGTTTTATTTCCTTTCAGGTTTTCTGGAGCGTCTACCTTCTGCCAGGCATTTGGAGAATCCTCCCCAGAGCCCCTGGGCTGAAGGCCCATCTGGTCCCAGCTTCTGCTGAAAGCTGGTTCTTATCCAGAACCTCATCAGGCCAGGCCTGGAGTGTTCCCTCCCCTAGACACTCGCACAGTGATACCCCTAACTCTCCCTCACGTCCCTTTTGGTCCTTCACCAGCCCCTCCACACATTCACCACCCACCCCACCATGGTCTGCGGCAGGGTGGGAGGAAGCCTGGGGCCGTCTTCATTGGGCCAACCTGCCAATGGGGCTGCCAGCAGCCTACTTCCAGGGAGGAAAAGGGAAAGGGGAGACATGGCCCTTCTCCCTCTCAGCACTGGCAGCACTTCCCTTCTCCATCTGAGTGTTGTTTTACATGTGACCGTGTGTGAAACTTTACTGCCCCTGGGAACCACACCTCTATCAAATGTGCCGAGGGTGGGCTGTAGGCTCAAAAGCTGTCAGATAGATGGTGTGATGCTCTACACTAAACTCCCTAAGGCTCCTTCCTGTCTGTGTCTTTGGGTGCGTCGCTGCAACGTACTGAATTGCCCCCTCAGATGTACTAGGGTGAGAGCAAAAGCAAGCCTGGAGCACATGCATAAGGTCCCTCTCAAACCACCCCATTCCAAAAAACAGTCTCTGTTTGCAGAGACACAGCTCTGCTGTGCGTTAAGGCTGGGAACCCTCAAGGACAGAGCAGGCTGTTGGCAGCTGGTGTAGTGCCTGACTCGGGGGAGGAGAGATCTGTCTTTGCATCTTGGTGCTAACAAAATAAACATCATTGTTATTAATGATGATTGCTTTTAATGGAGCTGCGTGGTGCACAATGATAGAAATGCTCCCATTATGAAGGTTCGTACAAACAGCAACTGCTGACAAGTCTCCTTGTCTCCTAATATTTCTTTATTAACTTCTGACTTCTGATGATGCATATGTTGTCTTCACAAACACAGTACAGTGTAACTTCTCCAATATAGTTGCAAGAACCTTTATCAATATTACATTTGCTTGTCAATACCCTATTAATTACATGGCACAACAGCCTGACAGGGAGAATAAAATCTGTGTTGACATCAGGTAATCTTAATTTTCATCTTAACTGGAGCTAATAAACTGCTCTGTTTAAAGATCCGCAAAGAGAACCAGCAAAATTAAGGCCAGGGATGTTCCTTGCCCTAAAAGAGTGCCTTTTCACATGACCCCTGTAACAAAGAACAAAGCTAGCAGAATTTGCCTTGGTCTGCTTCAAACTGTAAGATCTTATGATTGATTTACGTAGGTATGATGCTTACTGCAGTGGGGTTTTAGCTTCACTTGTGGCCTCTCTCCAGGCCACGCAGCCCTACAAATTTTTAGTACATTTACGAGGATCCTGTAGATCAAAGTCTCACAGTCAGAAAGCTCTGGAGCTCATGCCTTACTTTGCTACAGCTGGTCAGACATGTCCCTCCGGGGAAGGACAGACAAGCCCCACAGCCAAAAGCCTCCTTCACATCCTCAGCATGACTTCTGCTGACATGCACGCACACAATGCCCGCTGCTGGGCCACAGACACTAGTTGGCCTGGGTTAGGCATTTCAGCCATGAACCCTGACTCAAAAGACTCACAGGACCGGCCACTTCTCCTTTTTGTGGTAATCCAGTGCCCTGTGGTTTGAGCGGGGAATTTCTGGGTCACGGGCTGGACAAATGGCCACTGAATGTGCACAAAGCTGCTGTACAGCCCGCACACAACGTGCTGGGGGCACTCGGCTGTGTCAGACCTACCCTGCACCCACAACGTTGAGAGGACGCGCGCTTGCATGGACCAAGGGCTTTGGAAGCACCAAACGCAAGCGCATTATAGTGCCTGCACAGAGCGGTTACATGGGACAGCAGGATACACTGGCTGTACCATGTTTGATCTGACATTGTAGGCAGCTCTGGGCCAACTTCCATGTTTCTGTGAAAAGTTCACTATAGCCTTTCACAGCACAGATCCTGATTCAGCAGAGCACTGAACTCATGCTGCAGTTAACATCCATGTGTCCTAGTGAATTGAGTAGGATTTCAGTTTTACATTCTGGCTTTGCTGAACTGGGCTCTGGAGCAAACTCAGTTTCATGTATCATCTGGCAAATGCTGGCATCAGAAGCATGGAGTGTCTGGCACCACCAGAGTTTGGAAAATATGCTAGTTCATGTGATTTTAAAGCAGTAATTTTGCTTCTTAAAATAAGCAGCTCTTTAGAGACACAAGAAATTCAAAATTAAAATTTAAAGCACTGAAATATGGATAGCTGTAAGGTACATGAAGAGTGGTTTCTCTATTCAGACATGCTTCTTATGACCATTCATGGATTGTCTCACTGTAACTGTGTGACTGATCTGAATCGTTCACCACACAATTACACAGAATACAGAATATGGGAATTTCTCTGTCTCAGTGCTGCTATACAAAGATCTGAAGTTTGAGACTACATGGACTACTATATCCTTTTTTACTCTGGAAGACGTTTTTGTTAGAATCAATTTGGTATGTCATATGATTGTATTGGGTTTGCATGGCAAGGTTTTGGTAGCGGGGTGGCTACAGGGGTGGCTTCTGTGAGAAGTTGCTAGAAGCTTCCTCATGTCTAACAGAGCCAATGCCAGCTGGCTCCAATTCAGACCCACCACTGGCCAAGGCCGAGCCCACTGGCAATGGTGGTAGTGCCTCTATCATAACATATTTAAGAAGGGGGAAAAAAAAAATAAATAATGGCAACTTCAGCCAGAGAGAGGAGTGAGAATATGTGAAAGCAACAGCTCTGCCGACACCAAGGCCAGTGAAGAAGGAGGGGGAGGAGGTGCTCCAGGTGCCAGAGCAGAGATTCCCGTGCAGCCCGTGCTGCAGCCCACCGTGAGGCAGGCTGTGCCCCTGCAGCCCATGGAGGTTAACAGTGGAGCAGATACCCACCTATGGAGGACCCCACGCTGGAGCAGGTGGATGCCTGAAGGAGGCTGTGACCCCATGGGAAGCCCATGCTGGAGCAGGCTCCTGGCAGGACCTGTGGACCTGTGAAGAGAGGATCCCACACTGGAGCAGGTTTGCTGTCAGGACTTGTGACCCCCCCAGGGGACCCACACTGGAGCAGTCTGTTTCTGAAGGACTGCAGCCTGTGAGAGGGACCCACGCTGGAGCAGTTCATGAACAACTGCAGCCTTTGGGAAGGGCTCACACTGGAGAAGTTCGTGGAGGACTGTCTCCCATGGGAGGGACCCCACGCTGGAGCAGGGGAAGAGTGTGAGGAGTCCTTCACTGGAGGAGGAAGGAGCAGCAGAGACATGTGATGAACTGACCGCAACCCCCATCCCTGCCCCCCCTGTGCTGCTGTGGGGGAGGCAGAGAAATTGGGAGTGCAGTTGCACCCAGGAAGAAGGGAGGGGTAGGGGAAAGGTGTTTTAGAGTATTAGTTTTTATTTTCATTTTTATTTCTCATTACCCTACTCTGATTTGCTAGGTAATAAATTAAATTAATTTCCCCAAGTTGAGTCTGTTTTGCCTGTGATGGTAATTGCTGAGTGTCCTGTCCTTATCTTGATCCATGAGCCTTTCGTTATATTTTCTCTCCCCTGTCCAGCTGAGGAGGGGAGTGGTAGAGGGGCTTTGGTGGGCACCTGGCATCCAGCCAGGGTCAACCCACCACAATGACTAATTTTTTTTTCAAATACTTCTGAGGTGAAGGCTGGAGGATAGACACTGATGCCAAACAGCTACCACGACCGTTGTGCTTCACAATCATAGAATCATTTAGGTCAGAAAAGACCTCTAAGATCATCAAGTCCAACCGTGAACATAAGAGAGCTCTCACTGGTATTTAGTTAACATTAACATTTAATCAAGGGAAGAGAATTGATGATGTAACAAAGAAATAATTTCAGTTGTTGGGCACAGTATTTTTTTTTTTAATAAAAATGCTCATTAAGAGTGAATTAAAGAAAAAACTTGGGAAGAACAGTGGCAACCGTTTCCTGTGAGGCCAGAGCACCGAGATGGCAACGAGACAGCAGAGAAGATTATGACTGATAAAGCTTTGCCAGAGTCCTGTGCTCTTTCTGTTCCAGTGATGACCACCACTATGACTACCCCAAGCTGTCAGCCCCGGGTCCTTCTCTCAACTCCTGTTCATGCTTCCCTATTCATGTGTCATTCTGGTTCCAACAGTTTTCTTTTTTCATAGTAAAGATCCATTACGAAGTTAGATCATGGTTTAGATGAGCATAATGATTGATGTAGTGATGTGGCTTGCATCCTCTGACTTTCCTAGTCTGATGGACCATATCCCTCCACGGTTAGGTTGGCGGAAGGCACCCTTTGTTGTGTCCCCATAATGATGAAGGTAGTCAGACGGAGATCAAGATGCAGAGTAAACTACTCACAAGAGAAATACATTTAAGAGGTATTACACATAAAGAATACCTCCAGAGAGGTTGTATCCTCACCTAGCTGGTAAATAATGCATGGCTTTCGGTAAAGGGAGGAGATCACAGAGAATGGGAGGCTTGAGAAACACAAGAGCCTCATCTGACAAACCTGCCATGGCTGACCAACGAAACCATGACTATCTGTGATGAGTCAATAGCGGAGTCAGGCCAAATGGTGTCTTCACCACTTGTGTGGTCTATTCCCTCCTTGGTTTCTTTTCTCTCATCTCTGGAGCTCTCTGTCTGGTTCTCCTGCTTGCTGAGCAAGAGGCGTCCCACACAGAAGACCTCAGTTTTGCTCTCCTGTGTCCATACCTCATACTTTTTTCTCACTGTGTATTTTCTCTGCCCACTCCTCCGTGGACACACACTGCCAACACTGCCCCTGTGATCCCACTACTTCTCTGTCCCCAGCAGCCTGTTTCCAGCCACAGCCCCTGTGGCATCCAACTTTCAAAGGCTGTCAATGTTGGCACTTTTCATTTTAAAACTGTTGGAAAAAATGTTGGAAAGATTTCAATGAAGACCCTTCTCCCTTTTAGTCAAAACTAGTTGCTTAACTGAAATGAGTTAGGTTTAGCCTCCTTCCAAACTGAATTTTAAGGGAATTTATTAAAAAGAACTGTCATATTTAAAAATATATAAACTCACGTGAAAGTCTGAATCAGTTAATACTACAAGAATTTTCACCTAACAACAATTATCCTCTCTTCTTTTGAGTTGGTCACAAGTACCAGTTAGGTGAAGGCACAAACAATATGCCTTTAGCTTTGGAGTTAAAGATTTATAATCATCACAAAATTAGATTTGTCCCCTTGCAGATTCCAGAACATTTAATAATTCAAATTGAAAACTGCTGGTCTACACCAACAAAAGACCCTTCACATGCTGTCCAGTACTCCTCTGTAGAAGAAAGGTTTGTATTCCTGTATCATACATCAAACATTATTCTGAAACTAGGATTGACTGAAATTTTTCTGAACAGCATTTTTTTTATTAGAGAGAATATGCTGTATAATTGAGTATTTTTCCACAGGAATATATTTCCTTTTTGAAAAAAATAATGGAAAGAATTATTGCTTTGATGAAATTCAGTGTGCTTCATTTGGACTTAATAGGTTATGAGTAAGGTTGAAGCTATTCCAAACAAAGGTCCTTACTTTATACTTCAAAAAGACCTGTTTGAAACTTTCAATTAATATTTTCTTGAATTCTTACTTCATGGGAAACTTTGAAAATTTAAATTTCCCTTTCAATTTGTAACAAAGGGAAAAGTCAAAGTAGAAATGTTCCATAGAGGAGAAATTCTATATATTGACCAACACTAACCGTAAGATCATTAGCTGAACTATATGTACAGTCTCACCATGCAGCCATATATATTTTCATATTACTATAAGTTCCCATTTAATTTTATTCCAGAATTTAAGAATGCATTAAAATAATCACTAGCTAATGCAGGAGGGAAAGAAAACCTTAAACATGTTAAGTAAATGTAGACTTGCATTGTGATACCTCTGTAAACCTGCACAAGACACATACTTCTGCAAGAAGCTTGCAGTTCATCTCTATGAATTAGTAAAATAAGGACTGATAATAATTTAAATATATTACCTTTTCCCTGACGATAATTTGAGCGGAAATGCTAAGCTAATGTGTTTATCTGCCAGTTATGAATGGAATGACAAGCCAGGGATGAGCAATAGCTAGTGCTGCAAACTGCAGGGATGGGGATATGGGCTGCTGTTTGACAAACTATCAGCTGCTCTTGATCCAGGTTAAGATGTTGCTAAATTGCTATTTCCCAGCTGCTCCTTGCATCTTCCTCTCCAAATCCTCATCTCTGCTGGTTCACTAGCTCAGCCGAGAGCTATGGGTTACAAAGGGAAACAAGTATTTTACATAGGTCTTAATTTGGACCACTGTGAAGAAGCAGGTAGTAACTGACTGATGAGACAAACAGGCAAGTTAGCACAAACTGTCCCCCCTACCGGTTTCTTTACAACATATGCCCTTCTCCTTGGGACCTGCAGCTGGATGTATGTAACCCTTCATGTAATTTTTGGTGGGAGCACTCAAATACTTTCTGGAAGGAATCCAGAAACATGCATGCCAGCAATTTTAGTCTGTCCTGTCTTACAATTTTATTGTTAAATCTTTCAATAAAGTGATCATCACAGCTTTCACTTTAAGGGGCAATTTTAAATTTTACAGTGGGCAGAAAAGCTAATGTGTACAAGCTTCAAAGAAACAAAAAGAAAGAAAAGAAATTGAACATTTCAGCTAGTAAAAAACTTGTTCTTTGAGGCAAATTTATTCACAATAGACAGAGTCACTCTCCCCTGCCCCTCTCCAAGTATACTACCTGTTTCCAGATTTCATTAAAAATGCTAAAACATGAAACCTCGATTCCAAAACATTTTGATTCAGGATGGCACCATGTTCCCTGGAGTTACAGTTTGCTTACTTTGTGATTCAATTCTCCTCTATAGACAAGATTTTCTGGCTAAGCTGCATTTTTTTTTAATATGGAATGTATCATGAAATCTGCAATATGGCCAGAGAATCCAGAATATAGGGTACTGGATCTATATCTCCCATTAGGAATCAGTATTGTCAGTAGTCTGCCAAATAAGAAAATGTAAAAAATATTTTGCCAATATTTTTCCACTAAATAATTTTTCTTTTGTGACCATCAAATTGTCCCAATAATAAACACCTCCCCCCCCCCCCTTTTTTTTTTTTTTTTGATACTGAGGGCTTACAATATGGGATTCTTCTCTAAAATACAATACATGTATGCAATGATGCCAAACGTGCTTTACCATAAAGTCAAGTATTTGCAACAAGTCACACAAAAGGATTGATTGAAAATGAAATGAACTCAACGTTTCACTTGAACACTTCTTTCAACAAGCATTCGAACACTTCTGAGGTCTTTGTTCACTCCTAGTGTTAAATCACACCAATCTCTGCAGTGCAGCCTCAGGAATGACACCAGAGAGGTGACCCCTGCTCTAGCCCCTGCTGCAGCCCCCTCAGCTGCCCAGCCCCCCAGAGAGGGCCAGGTGCCTGGGAGGGACCTCTGAGCACCCGGCAAACAACAGGCAAGGGGAGGGGAAGCAGGAAACTTTGTAATAACACACCTGAGACTAGTCATTTTACGACATCTGATGGCCAACACTGTTAGAAGGATGTTGTACCACAGAGGCCACCTCCCCTAACCACCTTTTATCTAGCTATCACCCCATCCCGAAGTCTGACACCCCACTACTTAATTTACCTTAGGCTATCCTTTTTACAGACAGGCACTAGAACTTGATTCCTTTTGGATGCTCCACCTGAAAGGTCAGACTTACAAAGGTACATCTGCCTCCATCTGAGGCTGAGCTGGTATATTAAGATGCCTCCCTGTTCTTAAAACAAGATTTTGTGACCCTGCATCAGGAATCTTCTACTTTTGTTCTTCCATTTTATTCTAATGCTCACAGAAGAAAGAGCAGGCAAAAGAATGAAAGAAATGTTTTTCGCTGCAGTCCTTCGCTTCTTCTGTCCTCTGGCAAGTCTGGAAAAATTAAAACTGTTTAAAAAGTGATGTGAATATTTAGAATTATTATTTTTAAATGTAGCGGAAATTGGGACCTTTTATAGTGACATAATCTCTTCAACGTCTGAAACAAACAGTTTCACAGTCTAAGAGTTTTGTGATCTTTGAATCTAACTGCATCATATCTTTTATTTTACATAGTTGCCCACAAGTTGTCAAGGATGAAACCCTGGCTATGCTGATGAATGGAGAAGGAGCAGAAGCAGTGTTCAGGATCCGGATGTTCAGATTTGTTAGTGTCTCTTACAATTACATTTTTCTGCACTGCAAAATTCATATTCGTCACAACACTGCAGCTGTTTGCAAGCCCCTAAGTGCTGCATGCGTAATGTGAGGGTAAAGATGAAGTTATGTTACTGCTGGGCCAACCTAAAATGTTGAGAGCAGGTTCCTTATGTGGGAGTTTCTGAATCCCAATTGCTGTCATTTAGCTGGTGCTTAACCCTGAGCAAAGCATTCAACTATGGGGCTTTATCATCCCCATTTATAATAATTCTTAAGGAAAGCCTGTGCAATGACTCAGCAGAATTGAAACCGAGGAGATATCAGCAAAGGTTTTAATTTTAGCCTTACACTTACAGCTAGATAGCAAAGTATTTAGCCATGATTAAAGAGGCAAAAGTCCCATCGAAATCAATTTGTGTTTTACCTACATTATTTGGACTGATATTTTATATTATTTCTAGAGCAGCCTGTTTGGTGTTGCGCATAGAAAAAAAGATCTGTACTGTACTGATGGTTGTTTACAGTTGAAATTACACACTTGCAGTCCCAAAGGAAAACAAACAGCAAAGAATTTGTCTCTCTCTGATCAGACAATGTAATGTGGTACCAGAAAGCAAGCGATGTTACTTGTTCCTAGAGGAGTTATAACTAGGTGACATTTACAAGCATTCAGCTAATGAATTATGGGCTCTTGAAATAGGAGTTTTCTAATGGGAGCACTATAATATTCCATCCAGAAGAACAGATTTTTTTATGCTGTGGGATCCTATAGCACCCAGAGGGGTAATATTTTGTAGATCAGAAGAGAAAATATTATATCATATTCTCAGTGCTTATGAGATACCATGACACAAAATACAATATCTACTTGTTAAGTTTCAGGTGGTAGAGGTTTAGACATTAATGGCAGCTACCTCATGACAACAAGGTTTTATGAACCAGTTCGTTTCTTTAAAGATATATCTGAAATGCCACCATGCTGACATTAAACAAGGGAAGAAATCAAAGCAGAAGGCAGTATGACATTTTGGAAATGGACTTAAAACCAGATCCTAGGCCTGAAAGTCACAAGATTGCAATGCACTCAACAAGTAAAGTCTGACAAAAACAATACTAGGGTTTACTTCTGCTTCGGATATAAATGTCATTTATTGCTTCAGACCTTGTTACATAAGTTGTCCACACAACAGCACGGACTTTCTTTAAAAAGACAAAACTCCAAAACTTCAGCAACATGTGATCCTATTAAATCATTGCTTGTGATTCAAAACCTCACCAATCCAATGTCATCATATTAATAAAATACTTTTGAAGGACATAAGAAAGTCATTTACCATTACACCTGATTATTTTTCCTAATAGGACTGAACCTAGCCTCATCTAGTGCTGGGGAAAAGGAGATTATGGCACCATAAGGATCAAGACCTATTCTGTACTGATCATTACTAATGTGAGAAACAAAGACACCTCAAGATGTATCTGCAGAGTTGGTCTTAATTTGATCACAGGAGGTTATCCAGCAGTGGTTGTCTTAAAGGTACTTGAATATCCTTTTGTGTGTATTCGTATAAATGACAGTTATGCTGCATTTACTCATCCATAGGAATAAAACTGATGGGGGAGGATAAGAAAGCCTCAAAAATGCACGGCCAACCTTAGATCTTCTTCAAAATGTGCAGCCTGATAACATCAGCATCTATTCGCTGTAGCTGACTCCATTTTCTCTTTGTGGAGTAAGATAGATTTTTGCCACACAGATTTTTTAGGTTTTGGAACAAAGTGACATTGAGTTCTTAGTGTAATATATGGTCAGAGGCCTCCCTCAGCCTTACCCAGCTGTTAGCGCTTACAATGTCTAAGGTCCATAAACTTCAGAGCATTCAGTCCCCTGATTCCAGGCAACAAATTGGCCTGCCATAAGAAAATCTTATGGCTACAAATAAAGTCCTGCCTATTGACTCCTTCTGCAGACCTCTCTCTTTGGTATTGCACAATATCTTAACTGGGACATTCCCAAACCTCCAGCACATGTGTTTATGAAGAAGAGATAGCTACAGCCCTAATAACTTCCCTGCACAGCTGTGACTGGAGGGAATTATGGGCTGAGAGCCCAATCAGTGAAGCAAGGTTTTATTTTCGTCTCTGCAGCTGACCTGGATGTTCAGCTGCAACCTGGATGTTCAGTTCTGGGTATGTTGCAAGGGTGTGAAAGGGGTGGAATTTCTGAATCCTGATCTGTTTTATTATGGATTATGAAAGTTCTTCCTTAATCCTCAGTCTTGGTTTTGAAATTCACTGTTTTTGGAGAACTGGACCAGGACAATGTCACGCATATCAAGATCTTTCCCCAGATGACTGAGCACATTGGGAGTTCCCTTCCTCATTCCAACCAAGATGCTGAGAGATGCACTAGCATTGCTCAGTGGAGTTCCCCAGCATCATTCGCAAGAACTTGATGACTATATAAAGGGCTTGGAAAGAGGAAAGGCTTTGTCCTTGGAAAAAGGGAGTGTGCAGGATGCCAGATTTGACCCGTAATTGCAGGCACAAGCATTTAATATGAAGGAGTGGCCTATCTTCTCTTTGCACTGAGCCTTGGTTGAAACAGCCTGCTTGGAAAGAAAGAGCGGAAACAAGGAAATTACAATAGAAGGCCAATTTTACAAACAGCTTAAAAATACACTGTTACTGCACATCATTTTGCCCATATACTTCTAAATCTGAGCATTCATTGTAATACTGCTCTCCTTGTTACAACCTCTTCCTACTAGAATTGTTCTCCTCAGGATCACATTGACAGCCCTGTGTCTTTTATTGTCATGCCAAAACTGCCTCTGATTTATCTGCTTGTGATACATCTGTCAGTTTTGCCACAAAGAACAAACAGTGTACCAGCCATTTTTTGAAATAGCCACGGTAGTTGTCCTTGCATCTGACAGTCACCAAAACTTAATCCATTAACTCAGAATTTTGGAAGTATGTGAAAATTTGCTCCATATGGAAGCTCTATATAATATATAGAAATTCTATATAATTCTATATAATATAGAAATGCAATATATAAAGATATTATATATAAATATATAATATTCTATATAATATATACAGAAATATAAGCCTAAATAAGCAAATACAGGTATTTCCTTTTGTCATATCTGCAAATACTAGGGACCAAGAAACAGAAATCTTTCAAGCTCACAGAGTAAAAGGGTACGTTTCAAGCCTGAGCTCAAATCCTAAAGTATCTTCTATGTCTTTTATCATCCCAGTGTTTCACAGTAATGTGTACAAGTAACCTTTCCCATTTTGGATGTGACCAGCATTGCTGGTAACAG
This sequence comes from Strix aluco, assembly GCF_031877795.1. Lineage (NCBI taxonomy): Eukaryota > Metazoa > Chordata > Aves > Strigiformes > Strigidae > Strix > Strix aluco. The sequence goes on along the minus strand of NC_133933.1, from coordinate 57,854,687 downwards.
CTCTGAAATGTAAGTACAGTTGGGGGAGTCAATAAAAACCCCATGGTGTAAGAGTAAAATGCCCAAGTTTAAACCCCGTTAAGTTACTTTCATTGTTCTTCTTGCTGAGTATATCCCTTGTATGACTAAAAGCATATGTGATTAGGAATTAATTCTCAGACAGACTGCCAGTACCTCTTTGTGAATTATACTAACCTTTTGCAAGAGCTACATTGGTTTGCAGTGGTAGAAAATGAACTCTGGTATAGTGCAAGCTGCCCCAGGCTGTCTATAGCTCTGGGTCTTTGCATGTTCAGGCCACTACTGACCTCAAATGACTTTGAAACGAGCCTGTCTACAAAAGAAGTTAGTGTTCCACTACAAGTCCTCTGAGTAGCAGATACTCCTGCTTTGGCTGCAGGACAAGCTGTGTCTTATATCTCTGGAGTACGCGTTGTACTGGTTTGCATATATAGGTGTCAGAGCCCTCTCTTGAAAGAAGATAGCCCCTATGCAGGGACTCACAGAACTGGTAGAGCCGTTCCTTCCTCTACTTGGTGAGATTTTGTTTCTAAGCATGCACGTTTGCGCACGAATTAATTGACTTTTTATTTTAGAGAAGCATATACAGGCCTGATAATTTGCCATTTATCAGAATTGTACTATGGCAGAATGACCAGAAATAAGAGACTCAACTCCATTCCCCACTCACATGATTTCTTGTGGTCCCATTAAGCAAAAGCTAATAGACAACAAAGAAGGAACTCCAACTGATTCATAAAGTGATTCATTAGAAACAAAACAGGTTTACATAACCCGGTGCAATTCACCAATGTGTTTTTAAAGTAAAAAATGTCACACTGCTTTGAAGCTGGATTCTTATCACTGTTTGAGGAGTTTAAAACTGAAATCTACTGTAATCCAAAAAATGTAAATGTACTCATGCACAGTTGTCATGAAGGGGCTGGATTTCCTTGCCAGTGTACTCTTTTGGATGAGCATGTATGTGCACAACCCAGCCAGGTGTTCCTGTATGACTAATGAATACGCTGCTTCCTGATCCGTCCTAACGACTGGGAACTACCATGCCTTCCTGCCAGTAAACTGTGATACAAACTAAAGCTAGAAGTTTTGAGGCACGTATGGTTGATAGTTTACTGGGGCACCGACGAGCTCTAATTGCATTCCAGTTAGTCCCGACTGCTCCTTCTCCCCTGTCATGATGCTGCCAAAGCCAGAAATAAGCTACAGGGTTGCACAGCAGGCAGTAGTGTGTATATGATATTTTGACCCTTGCTTCCCTCCATGGCACTCCCAAGTTCAATCACCTGATGTAGTTCTATCACTTGACCTTTGGCTCCTTTCCCCCTCAGATAAAACACTGAAGTGGCATTCATCACACTACCAATTCAGTTTTGTAAGGGAAAAATAAAAAGAAATTAAAAGCACCAGTGGCTGACTGAATCTTGTTAAGCCTTCTGAATCAATCACCTGAGTCAACGTTAGCTAACATTTTACTTTTAAAATACAATAGCTCTGAAATAGAATCTTTATTTCTAAAACAAATGACGTAGCTTGGAATCACCAAAACCAGAAAGGTCACACAGTATGGCAAGGCTGTCCTCTAAGAATATCCCCAAACATATGGAATAAATAAAAACATTAATAGACTAAAATTGCTGAAGTGTAGTTATACAAAGAACTTGTTAGTGCCAATGAGAATGAAATCCAATGAAGGTGTTATATCGTTATTTTTAGTTTTTTAATGTGGAACTGCATCTCCACTAAAAACCAATTTTGTGCTATTAAGCCCAGGAGGTACAATGATCCTCCCGAGCACTGCAGCTTCCAAGCCAAACTTGCTGCGAACTCAGAGAGGGCTCCTTGAAGCTGCCATGTAAAACTCAGCCATTCACACAGCTCCTCATAAGTGTGGAGTCAGAGGGCCCAGCTCTTCCCTTTTTCCACTACTCCAAATCAGACACAGCTCCATCAGGTTCTCTTGTTATAAAACTTAGGCAACTTAAGAATTCAGGTCTAAAGGACTGTCTAGCCTAGCTGCCACCCATAATGGAAGATGCAACACCACATGGTGGAGAGTCTTCCCTTCAGACTGGAGATGGATTCATCCTCTCAGCTGGATCATGGAGGATGAAGCCTCTGTGAAACAACAGGAGAGACCCACAGGGCTGAAAACAGCTCCCTCCTCACAAAGGCAACCCCTGAGTTGAAGAGGCAGTATCATATCCCAGACGATCGTACCCCACACGTGTGTATGGCACAAAAGCGTTTCGGGTATCATTTATTTAGAAGACCACCACCGTCCCTTGCTTAGCTCCTTTAACAATCCCACTCCATTCCTCCTGCCTGAATAGCAATGGGAAGTAAAAACAAAAAGTAAAGAGAATGTGTTAAGTCACAAAGAAGTCATTTTTTGCAACAATTCACACTCTGACCTAGATCATTAACTGCAGGTGCAGTACCCCTTCCCCAAGTTAAATAAACTGGTACACATTGCTTCTGTACTGTCATTTTGCTTCAGAAATGTTCTTTTATAACTGCTTTTGAATTGGGGAAACCTAATCAATACTAAGATAATTTACTATCCGTTAGATCTCATGGGAAGAGGCTCCTCTGTAAACAAACACTGCCTATTGCTTTCTCTTCGGATAAAAACAGACTTTGGCCAGTTGAAAGCTTACTCCCTAGGGGAGCACTGATGGCAGTTTTAATCGTAACCGGAATCTTTGGAGAACTTTTAATTCAGCTAAGAAGCACAATCCCTTCTACACCAGCACAGCTGACTATGACACATTTTCACACTTGGAAATAGCCTCATGATCTGCAGATTTCTCTGTCATTTCTTACAGTCTTTGGTCTAAATTAGCACAAGACATCACAGGGTGCCACATCTAATTAACCATTAAGTTTATGGTTTTCATTTTGAGATAGTTGAAGATGTCAGATAACTAATGTTTCAATATTTGTTTATTTTCAGACCAGTGTAGTTTACTAAGAATAGTTGAAATATAAACACTGTAATTTATTACCGGTATACTGGGTTTTTTACCTATGAAAAAGTACTCCAAACATAACCATCATCTGACAGTTTTCACTTTTGTCTTAAAAAAAAGGTGGTTTTTTGTGAAGTCAACACTGAATGACTGCTGAAATCTTGGGACAGTTATTCAGACTATTAATGGGATTAGGTTTCAAAGATTATGACGACATACTTTAGTATTCATTAATACTTCCACTCATGAGACTTATAAACAAGTTTCCACGCAATAGCACACCATTTTTTTCCACTCTGAGAGAGAACATTGATCCTTTCTATCTTGCTACTTCATAGGTCTATAACCAACCAAGGGAGTCCAATTTGCAGGATTAAACCTTTATTGTCTTGAAGGTATTTATATCCCAGTACCTGGGTCAGAGCACCAAGAATTCCCCCAAAACATACATGGCACCTACCCACCACAGTTTACATGCCTGTTAACTGGGTAGGTGGACAATTATGCTGACATTGGGACACCTAATCTAATGTCACGGTAGATTTTCCTACCAAAAAAACCTTCGCGTGTTAAAGAAGGAATATGACAAAACACCACCAAACCCCAAAATTCACATGAGCTTCTCTAGCATCTTCTTTTATATTCTGTGTTCCAGATGTTCTAAAAGATCCAATGTTACTACTATCAAAAAGCTTCATGAAAGAGAATCTGATTACTATGCTACTTCAGGTCTCTAGGCTATTTACAGACATTTTTAGTGACAGAAGAGGTACCTTGTTAGAGAGGAGAGGCTTTGCTTGGAGACATATAAACATAAAGGCATTAAAGTAAGTATCAGATCTCTTGATGAGCCTAGGTTGAAAACACAAACCCAGGAGGTGCAAAAAAACTTCTTTTGAGGTCTCTGTTGTTTGGAAACATCCTGCTCTTAAAGCTGTGCAGTGCAAATTGCATATGCAGCTTTGTGGGCAGATCTCAGCTGTTTATTTTTACACACTGCTAAATACGAACGCTCACGCATTAGTAAATCTACTTGCAAATGCACTTTGGAAACATTTGTAATTTTTTTCCCTCTATATGTTCATGTAGAAAGAATTTCCAGACCCAAATACCTGTCAATAAAAAACAACTGTGATTGTTAGATTTTGAAACTAGAAAGTGCTTAAATAATTCACATTTATTAGAACATAAGAGCAAACAAATTGCACCTTCTACAACCTTAGGAACAAATGTGTTTTATTTCACACACAGTTACCAGCTTACAGGAGATTGTCTGCACACCTCAGCAACTGCCTTGGCATTTGATACAGGCTTTGCTTCAGCCAAGGGGAAAGACCCGAATTACACTGCCCCAAAAGAGTCAATTTACACTTCACTCTTCTGTTGACTTCAGTGACAGTGTCATGTACAGAACAATACTGGACCAGACATGGATACTCATTTTCCATTTATGAGTAACCAGAATGAAGTTTCACTCATTTTGGATTTAAGCCAGTAGAAAATAGCCTCTCCAGTTGTTCACCCACTGAATCCTCAAAGACCTTCTGGCTTGTAGGTCTATGGTACTAAGCCAAATTGTATGACTAAAACTTGCCTGATTACCTTAAATAGCAGTTCATGAGAATGGTGATGACTGTCAGGTGGGGTAGAAGGGGATAGCTCTGGGAGTGCCAGCAAGTAGATGCACTAAAGAATTAGAGAAGCAGCAGATTCTTCCCTGACCAAATGACCAGAGGAATCTCAGCTGAGGTATAAGAAAAGAAACCCAAGCCACAGAAATTCATTCTCCTCACTCAAAAGAAGCAATTAAAATGAAAAGCCCCACTTCTGTCATAGAAGCCCAGTCCCACCACACAGTCAGAGACAAAGGCACTGCAACGCCCTGTGTAATTAATACCTTTGCAGCAGGTTCTCAGCCAGCCACAGCGTATACTCCACTGCAGTGAGACTAAGCAGTTGAAGTGCTAAGGCTTGGACAATAAGCCCAAGCCAGAGTTGACCTATAGATGAATCCTGTACATTTTATAACTGATAACCATTGTGCTATTAGGTATTATACTAAGTTATAGCAAACCAACTGTTCTGATGTAAAAGGTGGGAATACTGAAGCCTGAGCAACAGGCCCTGAACTGAAACTGCTAACTCTGTATGTAGTCATTAGTGAAATATGCATAGAAGATGTAGTTTAAACAGCATAAAACATGTCTATCCTGAATGTATCCTTATATTTCTTTATGTGTGAGCAAGATAACAAGACCACGGAAACAGTTGTCTGGCCTTGTGACCTTGCTCATAAATTAACTAGATAAGCAGGGAAACTCCCTTAGCTTCTCCCTTAAGCCCTGGCCAGGCTCTGGGGGGAACCTAACTGAGATGAAAACCAGATATTTCCGCTTAAAACAAAGGTGTCAGCTATTCTGGCTTACTGATTTTTAGGTATATAAGGCTGGGCCCGCTCACAGCGACTTTGGAAGCCTCACCTACGGGTGGACGCACCGCGTAGGATTTCCCACTTGCAGGGAAAGGTTCTCCAAATCCTCGCTGTAACCGGGGCTCCCCAGCGACTGCGGATCTGGATGATGGTAACGTATGCAAGTGGTGATGGATCTTTCTTAATCACTATTCTCTCTCTCTCTCAAGTAGTAATGATTTGATGCATTACCCTGTATTTTCCTATTTGTTTAAGTGCACTATTCTGTCTTTTCTTACTGTATGTTTTCTGTATTATTCTGTTACATTATTTAGTTATTTCTAGTAAAATATGCCTGCTCTTTTCACTCTGGTGTCTGAGTTTAATTGATATCCCTGATCAGCAAAACAGCAGTACGGCAAACTTCACCTGACCCACAGAAGACAATTCCAATATGAGGCAGTTGTGAAAACCAGTGACTGTCTACATGGATTCTGCCCAGCAATTTGTATAATTGCCTGCTGAGCAGATGAAATTATTTTGCTTGGCTTCTGTGAGTCATGGAGCCAATCCCTACCATCTTCTGAACCTCACTTGGGTAGATGATTATGTCTTGATCCTATAATCAAACCTACAAGGAAAAAAAGGGCCTGTCCTCAGGATCAAGGAAGATCAAGGCTCTAGTCTAAGGGTGGGGCAAACCTGAGAGTGCTTATTATAGGAAGAGCTGGCAACAATGCCTCATATTAAGGTCATCTTATGCTTGGTCTTACATACCTAACATGAAAATGACAGCTTACATCTTTCATGTTCTCTTATTTTTAGCATAAGAAAAGGTATGAATCTTTCAAGATGCTAAATGTCCAAACTTGCAACAGTCACATCTTTTACTTTTTCCCCACCAAACTTGGGTTAAGTGCTAAAAGATTTAGGGAATCTATTTGGCTTGCTCTCAAACATCTACCACCTCTCTCAAACAGAAATTTACACAGATGGCAGGGAAATAAGGTCTTTGGAAACTGGGTGTAGACAAACAAGGTTTTTAACTGGAAGTTTAAAGAAAGAATACTATTTCCTGTGAATTATCAAATTAATCTTCCCAATCTTCTGTGGCCACAAAGTATGTTTACATTTGTATGTTCCTTCTGAAAAAAGGGTATGGTCTAAATAAAGCTGCTTTTCTCTCAAGACCACAAAATACACTGTACCCCTCAAAACATGACACGTGTTATCAGGAATAAGGACCCTTACAGTCTTAACACCCTGAGTAATTCCTGCCTAGCTACAGCTTCCTTTTAATAGTTGGCTGGTATAGTCTGAAGAGCAGAACCTGCAAAGCCCGGCTCAACACCCTGCACCTCTGGGAGCAAGTGCAAGTTTCTGGGAAAAAAAACAACACGTTTTGCTCAGCGCTCTGGAAGCCTGCAGGGTGACCGTAAGTCAAACCTGCACCGTGAAAGGTGCTAGACAGGCATTGCCAGTAACACCAAAAAGCATATTTCGAACTGGCTGGCAGGAAATGCTTTACTGAGGTGACAACTTCAGCAAGGCCCAGTGTCACTGCGTTCACCAGTGCCCTAGCCGAGCCGAGGGGATTGTCTGGACGCAAGGCAGCAGCTTGTGCTCGCTGTGCCCTCCGCCCAGGCTCTGCCCTGCTCGCTCCACCGCCCGCAGCGGCGGCCGGCTGGCTCGGGCTCAGGAGAGCTTCGCAAACGGTAACCCCGCTGCCAGGAGCCGCTGGCCCCAGCCCGGCTGGGCAGGGCAGGGCAGGGCAGGGCAGGGCGCACCCGCCCCCCAAGAGCTCCCTCCGTCACAGCCCGGCCGGCAGCAGCCCCTCCCGCCCCACACCGACGGCCACCTGCTCACGCGCCCTGCCTCGCGCGGACAGACCCCGCCGCCCGCCCCGACCGCTGCCACCACCGCGCACGCGCGCGGGCGAGACCGGGGGCAGGGGCTGCCGGCGAGGACGCGACATCCGGGCATCCCGCCCCCCGCCGTGGCCCCGCCCCTCCCGCCGCGGCGGCCGCGCGGCCGCTAGGGCAGACTGGCCGTGCCGGCGCCGCGCGCGCTCCCAGCCTCTCGCCCCGCCCCTCGGCAGCGCTGGCGGGGCCCGCGCCGGCTGCCCCGCCCCGCGCGTTCCTTCGCCCGCCCTAGCGCGCGGCCGTTGGGGGCGCGGCCGGCAGCGGGGCCGCGCGGGAGCCCGGCGGGCGGTGAGGCGAGGCCAGGCCAGGCCCGGCCGGGCGAAGCGAAGCGAGCGCGGCGGCGGCGAGAGCCCGGCGGCGGAAAGGGCGAGGCGCCGCGCAGTCTCCCGCGCCCTCCGGCCTGCCGAGCGACGGGGACGGGTGAGCCGCAGCTACCCGCAGCCGACGGGGCGAGCCGGGGCCTGCGCCCCCCCGGCGGGGCTGCGTCCCGCTCCTGGCCGGCGGCGGCTGCCTGGCAGCCGGGTAGTAAACAAATGGCGGCCCGGCGGGGGCGAGCGCCCGGGGTCGCGGCGGGGCGGGGGCGGCCGGGGCTCGGCGCCGGCTCGGTCGCGGCTCCCCGCTGTCCCTGACAGGTCCCGGCCGGGAGGCGGGGGCGGCGCCGCCGCCCGCAGCCCCCGAAGGAGGCCCCGCGGGGTTTGGCGTGCGTGCTTCGCCGGTGTCCCCTCCTCCCTGGCCGCCCCCCCGGCTCCCGCAGGGCCCGAAGTGCTGACTGTGTGTCGGTGGTAACGTGCCATGTAGGATGGCCGCCGGCCGCCCCGCCCCGGCTCCGGCCCCGCTGCGGCCCTGCGGCTGCCGCCGCCTCTTACCCCGCGGCGCTGCCAGCGTCCTCCGGGGTGTCGCGATAGCGCGTGGGAAGGGCCAGGGCCGGGGTCTGCCTGGTGCTGTAGAGACTGCAGTCGGAGAGACTCCTTCCTGCATGGAAGGAGAGGGGAAGAGAGCAAACAATCCGGAGGTATTGCTGACATCCTTCTCTAATCCCCCGTGTTCGTGTACTTCGAGTAGCTGTGCTCAGATCATGCAAGAGATGGTGGTGTGTCTCTTACCGCCTTTTTTTTTGATGACTATTATTGACGTGCACTGGAACCTTTTTTACCTTATTTCTGAAGGTGAAGAAAGTTGTGTAGCTGTACTTCTGCAGCCCCACAGGTTGGCAATCGGAAGCGTCCGGGGAGGTGACAGCAGCTTGTTGAACGGCACACACGTTGAAACAGTCGTGTGGCCTCACTTCCAAAAGTTCTAGTACTGCTGCTGTCGTTTGCAGCAGGTCTTCTGAATTCTCCAGGGAAAAACTCGTGGGCTGGAGAGACGGCTTGCTTTTGTTCTGTAAAATTGTTCTCGGATTTGGCTGAGGAGCTTTTCATAATCCTTGTTTCCCTTTTGCTGATTACATTGTTAATATGCCAAAATAAGTGTGTGTTAGCATACTAATCCAAAACTGGGCCTGTGCTGCTGTAGCAACGGCATCACCTTGCTTGTGCCAGACTTCAGGCAAGAGGTCTCCCTCTGCTTTGTCTCAAATCAGTGTGTAGCACTTGATGGTTGAGTCCTTTCCCTGGACAGCTGCGGCCTTCTGTTGTGTGATAATGTTGTACACCTTAACTTGTGCTGTGGTCTGGAGGGTTGAGGTTCATGCATCCCTGCTGATGAGGATGTTAGCTGTGCGCATTTATGATCTCCCCCTGTCCCAAAAGTACAAAAATATTATTAAAAGAACTTTGGTTGCTAAGCAAGTTAAATACCTGGAAGACTGAAAAATACACTGGCAACTTTAATCCATCTTCCACTCTATATGCATGTAAATATCCGTACCTAACTTCTCCATAGTGGTCAAGTTTCATCCAGAGAAGAAATAGATTCAAAGGGTGAATTGGGGTTGTATTGAAAGCTGAGACTTTTTGTAGGGTCTCTGTCTCATTCTTTTCCAAAGTTAGATGGTGTTAGAGAACAGGAGAATTCCAGCAGAGTGGACAAAGGCTGTGCAAAAGCAGTGTTTTTACTTTGCTGCTCAAATGTTCGTTCTTTTGCACTAAATTCTTTTACTCAATTAACTTCTTAAATTTGGATTATACTTCCCTTGCCTTGTACTTTGATGTTAAGAGGTCTAATGGGCAAAATAAGTTCTGAGTTTAACTAGCAATATCTGGTTGGAAACTTTCTGGGCAAGATTTCTGTGCATTTTTGGACAACCAAGTTTTTGACTGAGGTCCTAAAGAGTGTCTTGGAGCATATGGCTATTAGTTTTCAAGTGAGCTCCTGTAGCTGCTGTGGATTTCAGCTTTCTAACAAACCTATGCTTTGTATTCAGTCCAACTGAACTAAAAATAGCAAAATTTCCTTCATATTGATAGACCTAGCTCTCTGGTGAGCTCTGTCTCAAATGAGGCAAATGCTGATTGCCTCTGGCAATGACATCCAGTGGGATAGAGATGGGAGCAGGGAATCATTTAGCTAGAGATCACTGTACTGGTGATAATTCTCTTTCAGTTTGCACAATAAGAATAAAGGTAACTCAAGTATTTGTTGGTGAGATGGTTAGATTGTATAAGGAGTAAGTATTCCTGAACAGACCACAAATAATCAAGGAGTTACATTATGGAGGGTTACAGTGAAATCCTATGTAAGCTGTCCTAAGTCTGGGTACTGCCTAGTCTCAGTATTGAACGAAGGAAAAAGACTGAAAAATCTTGTAATATAAACTGGTCTAAAGCAGGCCAGGAGAGTTAAAATCAGAGAGGAGCTAGATTCTGACTTACTTTGCAAGCTACTGGTTTTAATAGTTTCTGAGGTGACACTTGAGGTCTTGTTTTAATTTTACTGTAATCTGTTAATGCTGCTTGAATCTACAATATCCTGCAAACCCTCACAGTCTGTAGAACATCGAATTGAGTAGACTGTGCTGTTGTTTACCAAATGCCAAACATTGATCTAAGCTCTTAATGTGAAATTGTGATGAAAACCTGATAGGTTTAAATTTAAGGCATGAGAACAAAAGGCACGGTGAGGTAAAATTCTAATTGGTGTAGTTACAGCTCTTCATATAAAACTTATGGTAGTGGTGGTTCAGGGTGGTCTTGGTTACATAGGTGCTGGAAGGTGGGTGGTGTTTAGGTTGTTTGTTAAAGTTTAAGCTTTGTATTTGTCTATTTAGAAGCATCTCTAGTAGAAACTGTAGTTTTCCAAAAGTCCCGTGTGACAGAGAAATCTGTCAGTGACAGATTCATTGCAAATAGGATCTTTTTAGGAGTGTGCTTTATTGACATAGCTGTAATGCTCTTACAAAACCTTGTTTTAGCTGAGTCACTATTGTCATCGGCTATGGAATGTGTTTGGATGGGAATGTTCAGCTGGAGTCTGGGGAAAAGGTAATAGCATCAAGCTTGTTGACGTTTGGAAAGGGCAGTTTAAATGATACTAGAGATCAGAAATCGATGACTCACTCTATGTCCTAAAACCCTGCACTTGTAGTGCAGATCTTTGTGTTTTCCAGTTCTCTGTTCAAGTTAAAAATGTATCTAAAGAGCAGGTATAACATGCTCATTATGAGATGTGTTCCCAGCTTCCTGTCATCAGCCATTTGAGATCGGTGAGTTTTTGTTTAGAAAATCCTTTTTTTTAAAACTGGATATTTTTTACTATTTCCATTGGTTTTAAAACCAAGCAGCTTGGAAGAGGAAAAAGCCTAACAGGTGTTGCAAAAAAGTCTTTCATTTGATAAGAAAGTGAAATACCTGAAAATAGAGTAAGTTGTTAATACTGTCTCTGTTCTTGTTCTCCTGTTCTTTTGTTCTACTTTAAATTTTCAAAATATTTTAGGACAAACTCCATCTTTTCTACTTTAGTATTATCTGCTGTGGTATGTGTGTGTGGGGTCTGTTAAATTTTTTTTGTGTACTATCTACTCTTGCTGTACAGTGGTCAGGCCATCATCTACTAGCAAGGGTGTATTTTTAATAGAAAATATAACCTTGTATGTGCTGCGTACATGACATCTGCATTTTGGTCTGGGACCTTGAAGAGAAGTTGTGTTCACGTTCCATTTACTTTAAAGTTGTTTTCTTATTTTGCTATGGGAACTGGTTAAACTTGTGTAGTAAGACCTGAAACAGTATATTAACAAGATTTTTGGCCTGTTTCTATAAATATACAGAGGTCAGGAATTCTGCAGCAGCATGTATGAATTAAAATATTATGTAAGAAGGAGGATTTATTTTTGGTTTATTTTGGGTGGCTGAAAACTACCTACTGTAATATAGAATGCACTATTTCCACCTGATCCTAGTGGAAGGTGTCCCTGCCCATGGCAGGGGGGTTGGAACTAGATGATCTTTAAGGTTCCTTCCAACCCAAACCATTCTGTGATTCTATGATGATTTTCTCCAGTAGCTCTGTTTATGATTTCTGAGAAATGGCTTATTTCCGTGAAGGATTTGTGAGATATTTGGGGATAAGGATATCATTGTTTCTTTGTGTATATCACCTTGGTTCAGTCTCTGTTAAGTTTTAGTGATAATCCATGCGTATGAACACATGGAAGAAGCAGCTTGTTATAGTAAAGAGCTTTTTAATATTAAGCGTCTGCTTAATAAGTTCTCAGGTCCAAAGACTGAAGCTGGACAAATTTTAACTAGACTAAAATGCAGTTTGTGAAAGAATGAAGCTTTTTTTTTTTTTTTATTTTAGTTCTTCAACTGTTGCAATCTTTAATTCAAGTTTGGTTTTTTTCTTCAGTCGTTTCTTGTGGACCAAATGAAAGAATTAAGTGAAGTAGGTCAGAATAATAACTTGGTAATGTCTTCTAGCCTTAAATATAAATAGGTAACCATCTAGTGTGACTAACAGCTAGCAATAAGCAAAAATGACAGAACTTAGGTTGCGCTTGCAAAGTCTGTTAAAAGCTTGTTTATTTTTCTGTAAAACCTTGAAAATATTTCAACATTTGTCGCTCCAGGTGATGTAAGCACACGACCTTTTTAGAGGATTGTCCATACAGAAAGCAGTGTGTACACCTGAAATGAAACCTTAATTCTGATCTCATTTCTTGCAGAGTCTGCAGCAATCGAGGAGTTGCACTGAGTTCAAGTTCAGAAGTGCTTTACACATGAAATCTACTGGCTCTCTAGCTGTTTCTGCCCTCTCACCATCTCAACAGGTAGAGTGCTTTTGTGCCTGAGCCATGCAGCAAGCGTAGCTGTTCCTGTTGTGGTTGTCCTGTGTCAGTGCGTGGCCAAAGGCACATTGAGGCCTTTGGGTTTCTTCTTTGGGGAATGTGTCAAGGAGACAATAATGCATGGCAGATCTGTCACAAAAGTACTCTAAGGAAAAGCTTAGTAATCTTGGTTTCGATTTTTAACACTCATAGAGTTTAATAGTGATAGAAGACAGTGTTCTGTCATTCTATCAGAGTTTCTGTTCTAAAATGGAGCTAAGCCAGACACATGGGGCATCAGTGGAGGGTCCACTTCAGGCAAAGCAGCGTTTTGCTTTGAGTCATTTTCCCCTTGAATTCTATTTTTTTTGTCTGCAATGATTTGAGAGGGAATATCTCACTGAATTCTCTGAATGGGAGGTAGATGGTTTGCCACTAGGGAGAAAGGAACTCCTAAAGTGTTACTCAGCAGAACACAAAATACAGGTCAGCTCCTGTAATAGGATGTTTGGGGCAGGAGTAGACATGGAAAAGCTTTTCTTTATAAGGTTGACATAAAAAAGCTGCACTGCCGTAAAATTCTAATGCTCACTATTTTTGCTGTAGTTAGAAGTTTCTTTTTGTTTTGGTCTGGTTTGTTTTTGAGGTAGATGGATAACTTTAATTTATGCTTCACAAAGCAGTTAGTACGTACTCCTTTGATACTAGATCACCGATAAAACTAGAATAATTCAGGAAGTATGTATCCCCTTGTGTTTTTTTTCTTGCAATAAGAAGTCATGTTTTGAGCCTGACCTTTTTCTGCCTCTTTTGTGTAATACATATAAATTGCTATAGACTGATGATAATGGTAGAAGTAGCATACTACTTGTATAGTAGTTTGGGCTTTAGTAATTGAAGCTCCTTCTCGTGTGTTCAGTGATTAACAAAAACATAATGTAAACTGAATTCTAGTATGTCCAATACGTGCAGTACTACCAGACGGGGAAGATGCTCTCTTTGTTGTGGATGACTTTATGTTTGAGAATGCAGTGAAAACTCGTCTATCCAAACGTTTTGAATATAGTTTTAACTTCTCTGATCTGCCTAGTTGTAACAGAATCCAGGGTTTTCCTGTTGAACTCAGAGGTCGGGGCGGTAATTTGTATCCCATAAGGTTGAGATTTTAAGTGGCATCTGAAAGGATTCTACTTCCTAAAAGTATGTCTGATGTAAACTAGTTTGAAAAAGTATAAGGCTTCACAAGGTTCCTGTCAGGAACTTCTCTTTCAGATGAGAAAAATTGTATAAAAAAGAACAATTGCCTTAGTATATAAGATAGGGCCGCATGTACTAGTTACCTGTGCAACTGCAGCACATACCTTTAAATTTGTCACCTCTTGGTCATGTTATTTCATCTTAATAACTAGCAGTTTGTAATGTTTGATGTTCTTTTGAATTCACCGTTTTAAAGTAGTTGGTATATTAAATAAATTAATGTAGCGTTAGATTAATGTTGCTGTATGTCCCTGTTTCCTGCTTTCCTAATGCTATGGAGAGACATTTAAGCAGGGTTTGAGGTACCTAGCTCCCTAATATGAAGCCAGTGGCTGCAGTAGCTTTGGAGAATGGGGCTAGTTAACCTTAGACTTTGTGGAGTCTTGAGGAGTAGAGTTAGAGCATCCTCAAGCAGAGATGGCAGCTGGTGGTGGAGCTTGCCATTCTCCAGTTGAAACGGTGCCAAAGACATCTTGCTGAACTTTCAGTTCATGTTCATCAGTTATTTGAAAATGGATGAATCAAAAACCACTTCAAACCAACCAACCCAAACAGTGTCGCCCCCAAACCGAAAAAGGGAGCATAACATGCATAACATAGAAAGTTAATGTGGCCATGCTATTGTTGTAGTAGACTGAGGTGTTGGTTTTTAGATGCAGAAATTGTTATACTTTTTGTGCAGGATAGGGATGCCAAGACAAGAAGAGCTTACCTTCTAGAAGACCGCAAAGCTTGTTTAAAGCATTTGATAGTTAGACCTGTTGGTCAAGGTGAATGATAGTTATTCTCCCATGCATGGTAGGATATAGAAAAATAAAATAGCTTGTTCAATAATTTTATATAGTACTGCCAATTCTATTTTGGCAGAATATTCTAAAGCTCTTTTTATACTTCTCTCTAGCTTTTGCCCTATTTTTCCTTACCCTTTTTTTAACCACCGTCACTTAAATCTCTCTCTCACTTAGCCAGAGACCTGGATAAAAGATGAAAGATTCAAAAATGCAGCATTTTCTTCTACAACCTCCAAAACAAAAGGGGATTTTGTAGAATGGTTTGCATATATTTGATTGCTTGTGGGTGGATTTGGATGCTCCTGGAAGTTTAAACCTGTAGGACTCCTTGTGTCTCTCTGTTCGACTTCCTTGAACCAGTAATTTGAGAACCTGTTGGCCTATTTAGTCAAATTTGATAGAGGGAAGAGTTTCAAAGATAGTTGAGCTTTACAGGTTTGGTGAATAAAAGGTGGCTGAGTAATGGAGGGTTCCAATAGCAGTAATAGTTGCTGTGATTTCCTATCTTATTGGCACCAAAGAATTCATGTCGGGGAGAGTAGGTAAGCAGACTTCAGGGTTAATAATACTAAGTACAGGTCCTTACTCTTTGTGGTGTAGAAGAAAGTGAGAGCTGAAGTATTGTGTGGTGACTGAAACCCTTATTATGCTATTTTAATGTTTGTGTTACAACAGCAACTGAAAATCATGTGGCTGTAGCAGCTGGAATTTTAATCCTTTTAATTATGACATTTTCAAAGCATGTTCTGACTGATTTGGTCAGCTGACTGTATAGTATGTACAATAACATCAAGTGATTGCACAGATTCTGAGAGCAGTGGTCACCTCACTGGAACGGGATGTATTTTTAGGTTTCTCTGCTAGTAACAGTCAAGTGTGTGTACGGAAGCATCTCATATGAACTGCAGCTAGTTGCTGACACTACACTATCAGAAAAGGACAGCTGTTTGTTCTTGCTGTAGTCATTGATCTGACACTTCTCACCAAATTGTGGCAAGGAACACAGTGGAGTATAGACACTGTAAATATTATTGATACATGTTTTAATGACAGGTAAGTTTTTTTCAGGTCAGCAATGACACTTTGCTAGCCCTTTCAATTTTCTGTATCAGAGGAAATGAAAGCACTTTCTTACCTCCAGCAAGGATTTTCTTTACCCTTTACCCAACAGTTTTTCTTTACAAGGCAGTGTTTGGGAAGAGGGTGGTTTTTGTTCTCTGTGTAGTACCAGTGATACATAGATTTTGGTTCTTCTGAGGAAAATGATTCATATGTGGATGGCTCTCAATGAATCAAAGAGGTGCTAAGTTCTGTGGTTCACAAAGTTAGCTTACAAAATGGAGTGAGTCATGACCATTTGTTGATTAATGAATGTGCTAATTCTGGAGGTCTTGTCCATTTATTTCACCAGTTTGAGTCATTTGGGTTTTTGCCTTTGGACTTAATTTGCAATTTGATAATTGAATTCTATCAAAAGCCTTAACTAGTTTAAGCAGTCCAGAATTCATGACTGTCCCAAAACAGCTGTTGAGTTTGAAGCCCAGG
Source organism: Strix aluco (assembly GCF_031877795.1). Lineage (NCBI taxonomy): Eukaryota > Metazoa > Chordata > Aves > Strigiformes > Strigidae > Strix > Strix aluco. The sequence continues at coordinate 57,838,563 of NC_133933.1, read as the reverse complement.
TATTAAAATTAAAAATGCATAAAAGCACATTTAATATATATATAAAAAGGACTTTGTAGTAAGCTATAAATAAAATGTGACATTCTGATTAAATTGAAGTTCTGCAGCAGGTGCTGTGATGTTAAGGCTTGTAAGCAGGACACAGAATTTTAATGAGTGTTCTGCTGATGGTCTAAATGATGTCCAAAGAGATTTTAAATTATATATTTAGTTAAGGAGCCAAAGGATTTGTATTTTAAAAGAAATGGCAGCTAATACCAAACTTCTTAGTGACCGATAAAATTCTTATTTACAGAAACTGAGAGAACAGGTTACTTCAGCTATTTAATTGATTGCATGTGTAACTGCTGCTTTATAAAAACAGTTGCAAGCATCTGTTCAAGAACTAAATTAGCATCTACCTGTTGGTAAAGCATGGTATTTTAGTGTCTGTTCTGGCTTTCTTAGACTGTCTGTTAGTGATATTTGATGTTTTCACCAGGTTTTGTTTTGTCTCCTCCTTACACGCTTGAAAATTTCATTTGCTTCTATGAAATTATTAAGTTTTGATGAATATTATCTTATGTGTGAAAGGAGTCCAGGAGCCTGAGGAAAGCCAGTTACCATCATGCAACTCAGGTTTCACAATCTGACTTGTAAAGACCAAGATAGTGTGTTAGGGAGGAGGATGTTTTAATGTCTTAATAGAATGTTCTCCTGTGTAAGCTCACATAGGCTATTTAAAGATAGTATTTAATGATGGTTGACTAATTTAGGGTATGTCTGCACAAATGGTGCAGGCAAACATGAGCAGAGTTTGACCGTGTTCTGAGGTGTTTGCATGTGAGCCAGCTTTGGCCTAGAAGCAGTAGAACAGTGCTGGCAGAGCAGTGTGCGCTAGCTCACACGCTGGCCTTCTGCTCCAGAAGTGGCTCGCTTCTGGCCGTCTTCAAGTGAGCAGGGTGCACAGCTTTCTGCAAAGTAGGTAAACCATGTGGTTTTTTTTTTAAAAAAAAATATTTTAAAACATAATTATGGGTAACTGATTAAATTAAGCCTTACTGCTAGCAGACTGCTTGTTTTATGGGAGCGGGACTGTGTTTAGATACATGAAGCAAGGGCTGAGCTCTGTGAGGGCTCTTGCATTATAAACTAGCAATTTTCTCTTTCAGGGCTGTTTCCATTTTGTGTTAAGCGCTTTAAAATATACACATAACCTGAGAACTCCCTTTTGATCTCTGCTCACTTGTTGACTTGAGGAGAACTAGAGTTCATTCGGTTTCAGTCGTGATGCAAAACTGAAATTTCTTTGGCCTAGCAACAGGTAGGCTGCCATATTTGGCAGGAATTACTTAGGTCTTTGCTGGAAGAACTAAAAATAGAGAAGTCAAATAGTTTACTCTTGTTCATTCTTTACTGAACATGTTTCAGCTCTTTGCAGTAGATGCTATCTGACTTAATATGCGAGTTTGTTGTGGTTTAAACCCAGCTGGCAGCCAAACACCATGCAGTTGCTAGCTCACCCTTCCCCAGCTGGGGGGGTGGGGGAGTGAATTGGAGGGGTAAAGGTAAGAAGACTCATAGGTTGAGATAAAAACAATTTAATAATTGAAATAAAATAAAATTAAAATAATAATGAAAGTAATAATAGAATATACAAATGAGTGATGCACAGTGCTATTGCTCACCACCTGATGACTGATGCTCAGCCTGTTCCTGGCTAGCGATCCCAGAGAAGAGAAACTGTGAAACCACAATCCCAGAAGAGGAGAGTGAGCGTCCCCGCCAACCCTCATCTATATGATATGGAATATTTCATTTGGGTCTGTTGCTCAGGCTGTGCTCCCTCCCAGCTTCTTGTGCACCTGCACATGGACAGGACATGGGAAGTTGGAAGGTCCTTGATCTCTTAGCAACAACTGAAAACATCAGTGTATTATCAACATTCTTATCCCAAATCCCATACTAAATCCAAAACACAGCACTATTCTAGCTACTAAGAAGAAAAAATAGCTCTACCCCAGCCGAAACCAGGACAAAGTTAAAGCAAGTTGTGTGCCAGAAAGGTTTGCTGAAATCTTTAGCAAGTCAGTCACTGAGTTCAGTGACTGATGCACTTGACAGTTTATTTGAAACTTACTTGTTACTCAGTATATAAATACTAAGGTATGGTGGGGAAAATTCAGCTGTGTTTTGCCTGCTAAGTGTAGCACATATGCTTCTTTGTTAGAAGTGTTCAGGAGAGTGGGTGGCTAAAATATTTGAGTTATCCAAATTACGACGGATGGGGGGATGAGGATTGATTGCTACTTAAAGTTGGCATGAATTTCAAAGCATTAAAAGAATACAAGTGAGTGAAGTGTCACATAGATTTCTATTTAAATACTTTAAATAAAGTGGAGTGTCTAAAAGACAGTTTTGTTTCCTCTTACCTTCAGTTTGAACAAAAGGAATAATACTAAGCAGTTTTATTTTTACAGTTTAGAGTATTTTTAATTTAAGAAGTTTTAATGCATTAAAACTGAAGTGTTTAACCTGAAGACAATGCATGAGGGCAGTTGTTAGCCAGAATAAGATAAGGGACCATTTTTATTAATCTTCAATTCTATAAACATTTTATTTTCCAAGAAAATTGTGGGAGGATGGGGAGTGAGGAAAAGATGTAACTGAGCAGTGTATTTTTGGGACAGTATTTTGAGATTTGGCTCTGTGCAAGTCATTCCCTAATATCTCTGAACTGTAATCCTAATGGTATCACTTACGAGAGGGAGTTTGTTAGAGCATAGGGGAGAGTTTGGTCACTTGTGTGGGCCTGCATTCCAGCTACTGAGCAGTTCCAGAGCTTCTTGAAGTATGGTACAAAGATGCAAAGTCTACTTTTTTTTTTTTCCTTCATACCACAACAAAGAATCGATTTCTTTTGTTTGTGTCAATATGTTATAATAGATTATGCAATAAATTTTATTTGGATTTTTAGCGCTGTTTGGCCTCATTACGTAAAGTTGTTGTGTTACCCTTACACTTTGAACTGCTGGTATTGTAATCAGGATGGCCATAGGATGCATTAAAAAAATTACCTCTTGTGGACTGAACTGGAGGTATAGATAGGACTATGTTGCGTAGTAAAGTTTTATGTAAAAGTTTTCAATGAAATAAAAGGACTTAATGTGTAGTATAATTGCTACCCTTGTGCAACAACTACTAATAAAAATAAGGGAGGAGCTATACGCTATAGGTGAAGAAAAAAAGAGTGAAGAGCTGTTGTAAAGGACTGCTGTCTGTCAGAAGCATGGAGAGGAGCAAATGGGATACGACAGGGGATTGAGATGTACACTGAGGGCTGCAGATTGCCTTAAACAGATCTGCATGAAGAAGATGTCAGAAGCTTAGGTGTGGTACCAAGCAGCCCAGGGAATAGGTTGCTTGGAGAACTGGAGATGAGGATGAATCTGGCTTCCTTTATTCATCTCCTTACTCTGTAGAGTTGTATGGTTTATGATTTTAGGTAGTAGGCCATAGTCAGCAATCATGCTTTGTTTTTCATTGAGTCATCTATTTGTAATGGGCAGGGGAAAAATGCTGTTCCAGAGGAAAGCATTATACAACATTTGTACCTAAGTTGCATATATTATACCTGATGAATGAATGCATAGACTGTGTCTTGAACCCCGATACAAATGTCCATCTTTAATTTTCAGGTGAACTTTTAAACACCATTTCTTTGTGATAAAATTTCATATACTTGTTCTCTTAAAAAGGCTACTGATCAGTTCACATTGTGTTAACATATATCTCTCTGTACACACAGAGGATGCAAAACTGCAAGTAATAGTAAATGTTAACAATATTGAGTTAATGTTTCCTGCTTTTGTCTCCTTTCTCTTCACTCAGAATTGGATTTACAGTCATGGAGGAACATCAACAACATTTACACTGTGTGAACTGTGTCAGCCGTCGTTGTATGACCAGACCAGAGCCTGGCATTTCCTGTGATTTGATTGGCTGCCCGCTGGTTTGTGGAGCAGTTTTTCACTCATGTAAAGCTGAGGAACATCGCATGTTATGTCCACTTGAAAGAGTGCCTTGTTTGAATAGTGGCTTTGGATGCCCCTTCATAGTAGCCCGAAATAAAATTGCTGATCATCTAGAAGTTTGTCCTGCAAGTGTGGTATGTTGCACCATGGAGTGGAATAGATGGCCAGTCAGTTACGCAGACCGAAAATCTTACGAAAATCTGAGTAAAGATGTTGATGAAGTGGAGCAGCTAGATATGGCTTTAGCCCTTCAAGACCAACGCATGTTATTAGAATCACTTAAAGTAGCAACTATGATGTCAAAAGCAGGTGATCAAATACCAGAATCCAGAGAGCAAGCCTCTGTCAAATCAAGTGCCCCAGATACAGTGCATTCAAATGGTTTGATGCCTGTAGATGAAGAGTCCTATGGTGCACTTTATCAAGCTACTGTAGAAACAACGAGGAGTTTAGCTGCTGCTCTGGATATCCTGAACACTGCTACAAGGGACATTAATATGTTAAGTTCAAGGCTCTGCATTTCACCGCATGAAATGAAAGAAGATACTGAGACTAAAGAACAAGCTTCCAACGGCATTATTCAGGATAAAAAGTCTGACCATGAATATCCAGATGAAGATAACGTAGGAGCGGTTGGGGGCATTAACTTTGATAGCCTGAGTCAAAATTCACAAATGGAGCAAAATGGTTCTAGTGATATTTGTTATGATGTAATGCAAAAACATGACTTAAATCTAAACCTCAGTAACTCCTCCCTTCTGTGTAATGGGTTTCATGTAGAGAATGAATGTTCAAAGGTGTTGGACCAGAATGAAGATCTTGGTGTATCTAATTCAAAACCATCCAGTGTAGCAAATGGTGAATGTACTGCATCTCACGATGATGAAACATTACAGTCTTGCAGCTCCTTCCCTGTAACAGCACAACTTAAAGAAGTAATATCAGCTGATCACTTAGTTAATGGCAACATTACTCATGTACTACTTCCCCATAATGCTAATGAAGAAGAAATGTTAGAGAGACAAGTGGAGCAAGAAAGATTGAGAAACGTAGATGCATTTTCACTTTTACGGCATCGATCATACAAATTCCTTGTTAACCACTATTGGTCTACACCAAAAGAAGACAAAGCTGTTGATACATCAGATTTGGAAGTAACAGAAGATCCTATGGGTCTTCAGGGGATTGATCTAATCACTGCAGCTCTGCTGTTTTGCCTAGGAGATTCTCCTGGAGGTAGGGGGATATCGGAAAGTCGCGCTGTCGATGTGTATCACGTTGACTTTGGGACCCAAACGTTTTCTCTCCCATCTGCTATATTGGCCACAAATACAATGGTGGGGGAAATAGCTTCAGCTTCTGCGTGTGATCATGCCAACCCACAGCTCTCAAATCCAAGTCCATTCCAGACCCTTGGACTGGATTTGGTATTGGAATATGTGGCTAGATACCAAACAAAACAGCGTTCAATGTTTACATTTGTTTGTGGACAGTTGTTTAGGAGGAATGAATTTTCATCGCATTTTAAGAATGTGCATGGTGACATTCATGCTGGCCTTAATGGCTGGATGGAGCAGAGGTGTCCTTTGGCATATTATGGGTGTACATATTCTCAACGAAGGTTTTGTCCTTCAACACAAGGGGCAAAAATTATTCATGACCGCCACTTACGGTCATTTGGAGTTCAGCCTTGTATATCCACAGTGTTAGTAGAACCAGCAAAAAGCTGCTTAATTGGACTACACAATGACCATCTGAGTAGTCTACCTTTTGAGGTTCTGCAGCACATTGCTAGTTTTCTAGATGGCTTTAGTTTATGTCAGCTTTCAAGAGTGTCACGTTTAATGAGAGACGTGTGTGGGAGCTTGCTTCAAGCACGTGGAATGGTGATACTGCTTTGGGAGAAGAGAAAGTACCCAGATGGAAGTTCTTCTTGGCAGATAAAAGAAAAGGTAAGTTATTTTTTATTTTGAAGGTGAAAGGGCAAGTATTAAATTGGTCATGTCTCTGCTTTTTCCCTTAATGTTTTCCCTGATCACTATCGTTACTACTGGTTTTTGATGTAATGTCCCTTCAAGAAACAGGTTGTTGTATAGAACAACAATTAGTGAAAATAGCTAGCAGGTTGGTTCAGTCTTCTCTGCACTTGAAGAAGTAGAAGTACTTCCTGTCTAGTTTTTACTGGATGTAAATAAATTAACCTCTGTTCTTCCCAAGATTTTAAAATACTGGATGATTGCTTCGTGATTTTCTTTAATGTCAATATTCTATGAAAGTGGGAAACTTGCCTATGAAATTTGCTTTTCTTGCCTTTATCCTGTTTACAGCAGTTTTAATTTTTGCTAACCTATTGAGACTCTATCCATTGCCATGATATTGAGTGCCATAAGTATGTAAATAATTCTTAAAACCTTTGAGTGACCTTCGTATAGTACAGTTTTCACCATTTCCCACCAGCCCCCCCCAGAACTGCAGAGTATCTGCACCAGTCATTTGGAATTGCAGAAGTTGATAATTTCAGAAGTGGATTGTTGTGACTGGTCATGCAATACTTTGTCATTTAACTTCTGATTGCATCTACTTTGTAGATGCAAAAAATATTGCCTGTCCTTCTTCCCAGTGTTCAGAGTTGACTTGGAATCTGAATCGGCCTGGGACTGACTATAAACAATTTTGTCATGTTGATTTTTAGTGTGATTTATAGTAGATGCAAAACATTGCCTGAAAGTATTATAGCACAAACATTTAATTTTCTGCTCTGAGTTCAGGTATGTTAAAACATTTTGAGCCTAAGTGCAACTTATTTTCTAGGTTTGGCGCTTCAGTACAGCCTTCTGTACTGTGAATGAGTGGAAGTTTGCTGACATCGTAAGCATGGCTGACCACTTGAAGAAATGTAGCTATAATGCTGTAGAGAGAAGAGAGGAGGCTGTTCCGCTGCCATGTATGTGTGTAACACGAGAACTCACTAAAGAAGGACGTTCACTGCGCTCTGTTTTGAAACCAGTACTTTAAGTATTGCAACCACTCCAATTGCACATACACTCAAGCACCTGATATAACCTCGGTAATATTACGTGACACTTTATTAATGTACTAAAGATACTTTCTAGCTAAATCTACTCTTGTCACTGTGTATATAAGGTTTGAAGTGACATTTATTTTTTATAATACTGTTTAGCTGGAAAGTAATGAAAGTTGCCTTAACGTTTGAAAAATTCAGAACTTGCTGGACAGGGTAGTTTTATCTAACTTATATAATTTAAGAACAAAATCCTAAGGTGTGTTTTCTGATTCACTGGTGCCCATGTTGCTGTTGACTGATAACATTTCAAAAATGGCCTCTAAATGGTATGTACATTTAGATACGAAACACTGAATTGTAGTGAGACAAAATCCCGACCAATGCACTTTCTGTATTTGGTCTACTTTTTTTTAACAAAATTATAATCCAAATATTTGAAAGATAAGGAAGAATTCAAAACTTCATAGTAGACATCTCAAACACAGCTTTTAAGCACATCTTTTCTCATGAAATCAGTGTTCTAGTGCTCTTCCTAGTTAACAGGTGGTCTAGGATCAGCTTTTTTTAAAAAATTTTTTTAGGAATGATCTAAGCAAACTCAGATTTACAGCAGCTTAGTTTTTAGTACAACTTTCTTTTGACATGTCAACAATTATTATTTTTCTTCTGAACTATTAACAGTTATTTCACTTCTGGGAGCAAAACTTTTAGAGCTAAAAACATGGAATACTAGTTTTTACTCTCGCACCTACAATGACATCGATATAAAATGTTTAAAATGTTTTTCCTTGTCCTGCAGTTGGCTGAGGGTTAAATTGCTTGAGCAGTCAGAAATTCAAAGTATGTGATGAACAGTTATGAATTTATAATTCAGCTAATGAAAGGGCTTTACTTGTTCTATGGTATTCTGAAATGTATTGTCTCCTTTTCTGTTAATTTGTCTATGAAAATGCTGCTTTGTTGAGGAGCATTTTAAATTACTGGTATGTATAGCAAATGTATCATCTTCATAAGATGAGACATGATTTGTTTATTGCATAAGGCATATCAGAAGGGTATGTTCAACCACATCAGTTAAATGAAAAACTCCAGTTTGCTTCCAGTCTTCCATAATAAAAGATCTTACAAAGCATTTGTGATCAGAGAATACATGCTGTGAAAAATGGCCTGGTATAGCAAAACTGTAATAACTTGAGCTGACTTTCCAACTTGTTTGTATTAATGTTAGTGTCTCTAGCCTGTTGCACTTAGCAACTGTGCCACAAAGCTAAAACAGAAACAGACCAGAGCTTGGAACAAAGAAATACAGTATGTATTTCCATTATAGGAAAAAATAAGAGATTAGTAAGGAGGAGATGTTTACAAAAATGGCTAAATTTATTACTCCTATTTTCTGTGCTGGGCCGTTGTTTATGGCTAGTCTGGCTGCAGTTCACAACTTTGGTATCTGTGCATTTCTCATTCTGGGTCTAGTCCAGGTAAACATTCACTGCCTTTTTCTATCCAGAGTGCTACAGGTGCCCAGAAAAAATTAAATCTAGTTCTTCAGTGCCATGAGTTGAAATTACAAGAGCTCAAACAGAAGTTCTGCCTGGATCTTCAAACAACATGTTCTTTTTCCACACTGTCTTTTTTTGTTTGGAGAGAGGAAAGGAGTAAACCCTCTACAGAAGTTAGCAATATTTGCAGTAATCCTTAGCTGTTACCACAGTTATCCGGAAAGGAGAATCTAGATTCGTGTACAAACCTGACTATACCAACAGGGTTTTCAGTAGGGATTTTAAGCACAGCCCCCTCCAGCCCCTGTTCTCTGAGTGCATTGAAATGCTTATTACCCCCAAATTCTTCAGTACAAGGCAGGAGACAGACTTTCATCAGTTCTTGTCTTTTGGCTCTAATGGCTCCTTACTGCAGCTCTCCAGTGTCTAAAAGTAGTGTGACTGGAAGGATCCTGAATATTGAGGAGTTTATGCTTGCGTTTATGGCTACATCTACTTTAAAACATCTGTCTTGGGTTACTGGTATTTTTTAGTCAGCAATGTGGTGGTTTTGGTACTTGGCGTTCTTTGTAACTACCCAGAACCCTCATAAGTATGTTAGGCAGGCGTGTGTCTCAGTCACTTAGGAAAAGAGGGTGTTCAGTTAGAGGAGCTGGGGTTGGTAGAATCTCACTGTAGCGCAGTGCAGATGTACATCTAAAGAATCTTCAGTTGCTGATCTATTAAAATGAACTTTTTAAGTACTCTGTGTTCTTCTTAAGAAATAACACTATTTCTCAATACATGCACTTTTGTTTTCAAATGTAGATACAGGCTTTTTTGTTTAATTAGTTTATTTTTTATGAGAATCCAGAGCTATTAAAATATCAATATTGTAAACAAAATCTGCCTTGTAAACTGCTCCAAATGCAGGAATACAATATCGTTAGGATAAAAACTTTTTTTTACGCTGCTATGCAGTTTGTAAAAAATCTCTGGTGTATAGTCAGTCTATCAAAATGTGGCTTGTTCACATTTGCCCTTGAATTTTAAAAATGTCACATCCCTTTCCTGGTACATCTCCCTTACAGCATATATAGACAGCTGTTCCAGTCTTTCTTTTACTTGATACCACATTGCTACTTTGTTTAAAATATTATGTTTTCAATTATTATGCAATATTTTTTTGCAATGTCTGTTGAAATCCTAATAAAACTTTTGGAGTTTCTCTTTTAGTATGATTGTACTCTTTTTAAAGCTTGTCACCAGCCTTCCGGTCTTCAAACATGGTGCTCAATGTCGGCCTGTAGGATTTCAGTAAGTACTGAAAAAAATCAAGTTACATAAAGGAGTCTATTTACAAACATTTAAACATTGCATAATTTGGAAGTGATTAATGTGTATTCATATTCACTTCAGTATGAAGATTGGCTGTTCCTTTTTAGTCTATACACCCATTTCTGTTGCTTTGGTCTGTTACGCAGCATAGATTTCTTTCCACATAGATTTAACTGTGTAAGAGTGAAGACTCATATTGTACCTTGTAGGTTTGTTTTAACTGGTTTTTTTCTGAATAATAAATTGGAAATATTATCTGGTCAGTATGACACACACTTCACTGGTTTGTGAAGAACATTTTCAGTGTATTGTCTCATGAGTAAAGTTTGCTGTAGAAAGTTGTTGATTAAAATGGCATGGAAGCAAAAATTTAGGGTGGTTTTTAGATAATAGTTGTAGTTCAGACTGTTTGTGGAATGGCAAAGCATAGAACTTCGTAATAGAAGACTGCCCAGAAATTGACCTTTTGCCCTATTTGCTAATGTGAGTACGCTAGTAGTCTTTACAAATAAAAATGTACCTATACTACATAAATCTTATAATAAATTAATCTAAACTGTGACAAGTAACATGGTGTGACTCATGGTTTAATTTCAGCCACTACAGACTTGTGGCTATTTTACTTTTTGGACAGGCCACATTAGCCTTTTGTTTTTCTCTCTCCATAAGTGGATTAGATATTCTGCTGTGTAAGGACATATTTTTTTGTTTAACTTTCTTGATGCTTAAAGTATGCTAGAGGATTTGCTTGTATGTTTTAGCTTGTTTTTCTGAGAATACTACTGCCAGAACTATCTTCATAGGCTCTTATCTGCTGAATGTACTTTCTTAAAATGAGATTTAAGTTCAGTGGAGACTTTGATGCTTGCTGTAGTACGAGAAAGCTGATTTAAATTCTGTCAGTCAGAATGTCTGTTCAGGCATCTTTGATCATCTTCAGATGAGCAAAATCTAGTGGTTGTTTACAGCACTGAGGGAAAAATAGCATTCAGATAGTGTTTATAAAAAGTTATGGCATGTAAAGCAGAGACAGTTTGAAGAATGGGATTCTCATAGTGTGACTGTTCAGCATGTGGTGAATATTGTAAGAGTAATCCAAACTGGAGAGGAAAACTGAATGGAGAAGCAGGCTTAAAATAACGAAGGCGTCCAGTCCCAGCATATAGACTCTTCTGAGGGACTCTTTATGAGAGTCTACAGAAGATTCATCTGCTTGGTTTCCATCTGTATTTGCCAGAAAAAGGGAACAAAAATGTGTCGGTGAATGCAAGGAGCAAAATAAGATGATTGATAGCATTCACTATAGCTTGCTTAATGGCCTCATAGTTGAGTAAACATTATTAATCATCATTAGATGCACTATGAAATGTGATAGCAAAAGTCCACACCTCTGCTGTTTTGACAAACCAAATTCTGCAGCACATGCAGTAGTAGGTATGCAGACTGGTTATAGCGTCAGGTAGTAGGCAAATATATACAAAATAAGCATGTGTGATTTTAACTGCAAATTGTAGGAAAAAACCCTAGAATTTGATGAGGTATGAATTCATATAAGACTGGATTTGTAGAATCAATCAGAAAAATGTGATTTCTGCCTTGGGACTATTTCAGCATTCTGGTGCTTGCTTTATCCTAAACTGTGTTGACATTTAATTACTTTTAAATCATAATATGAAAGAACTGCAGAAAAACAGTAGTAGGAGAGGTTGCAATGACCTTACAAAATTATTTGTTTGACAGTGTCATAATGTAGTATTGAACTGAGAATTTTGCAACATAAAAAAACTGGAACACACAAAATAGATTGTAATATATGCTTTTTGTTTAAGATTTGCCTTTTTTTTCCCCTAAGATACATTCTCAAGCATGTAACAAAATAGCTATCTTCAAGCTTATTGTGATTTAAATGGAGACAATTCTTCTAGCAAGATGAAAGTCAGGTTGCATTAGCACTTTCAGGTGAACATCCCAGCAAAAGGGTAGGCTGCAGAACAAAACTAATCTGATTATGGGACTGGTTAGCAAATGAACAGACAATGACCTGGCAGGAATATATGTTGGACTTTGTTCAGAAGTGTTAATGTTTGATTGTTACATGTTGTGTAATCTTCTGAATATTGTGTACTCTAGTACTGTAATTAGATAGTTGTGTTCCACATGTAATTCTGGAGGCCTTTGCAGCAAACAGGAAATAATGTGCCACTTCATGAGATTTGAACCTTGGTTAAGGTAAAATATGATTGCTATGAACTGTGGCAGCTGCTTATGAGCATCAGCTGTCTGGAGTTTCACGTCATGATGTATTTCAAGAGTAAGGGATGAGTGAATGCCTTGTTGCCTAAGCATGGTGGCTTTACCTCTAAGCAAGAAGGGTTTTATGTGGCATCTCACTGTGCACGTGGTTTTTGATATGCAGATAAGTAGGATGTTCTTGCATTAACAATGCAGTAAGACTAACTTCTCAGCAGATGGGATTGCACACAACACCAAATTGCTTCCGTGTTTTGTGATAAAACAGGTTCAGTCTAAGTGACCTGTGACTTGGACTTCAGTTAACTGGAGTTGCAACTTGCAGTCATATTTTTCAGCTGATGCCATTTTGGATAAACACAGAAGCATTTATGTTAAAGGTTAAAAATCAAAACAAACAAACCAACCAGTAAAAAAAAAAAAACCACCAGAAAACCCACCCCAAAGACTAGAAAAATTCTATGTGATGGATTTCTGTCCTATTTCTATATATAAACAGTGTTCATTAATGTTTGTTAGGAGAGCCTAGCAGGTAAATAGAAAACTCAGTTTCTGTATTTTGTTCAAATGAAATCTACTGCATATAGATAAGGAAGTGCATCATTTTAATGTAAAACAAAACCAAAACTCATTTACAAAAGCTGTGTGATTGGCAATGTCACCTTTTTACTGTCCCTTTGGTCTTCAAGTAAAGCTTGAATGATACCAGATTTGCTAATTTTATCATCCATATGTTTTTTATTCTCTTTGACTAGTTCAAGTATGTAACTTCTCTAGCTGTTTAATGGGCTGAGACAGTTTCAAGTACAACATTTAACCATTGATCTTTGTCATGATTGTAGAGGGTCTTTGCTAAGATTCTGGTGGTTATTGTATACCTCCGATACAACGAGATGATCTTTTCAACCTTGTGTTGAAGATGAGGGAGGAGGGCAATTCTCATATATAGTTATGGTCCTCCATGCTGTCTTGAAGCTCTTCAGTTTTCTAGGAGTCATGTTGAAACTGCAAGAGTCTCACGTCATGTCAGTGCTTATCCACTTAATGTTTTGCACTTTGTGTCTTTTTCTTTCAAATACTGTACAGGTTTCATAGGAAAAACTATATACTTTGCAGGGAAGCTGACACAAAAAAAAACTCCCATAGAGACTTAATTATCTCTATGCTTGAGTATTCACATTTCAAGTAATTTGGAACATGTGCCAGATGGGTATCACAGGCCAATGGTAACCAATATCAAAATCATTCTCTTTTCTGTCCAAGGTGGGGCAAATCTTTGAATCATTAAATTTGTTTCTGATCATCTGATTAGGATACCTGAAGAAAGTCTGTTTTTTCAAAGTGGTAGGGGGAGGAGGCAGATTGTAACCAAAAAAAGGGTTCTCATTCTGGCTGAAGCAGCAAAAACCTGCCTTATTTTTAGAACTTCCTGAAGTCCTGCTGCTCAGTTTAATCTGGAAGAAATTCTGTGGGTACTCCTTAAACTCATCTCCTTTGGAAAGCAAGTCATGGCAGGTGAACTCATATTCAAAGAGTTAAGCACACCTGCTTTTCTCCAAAATAATTACAAGGTGGCAAAAGACTAGCAACTTGGTCTACTTTGGTTAAGTTGAAAAGCTTCTCTTCAGTGCTTAGGTATGACATGGTCTCTGTGATCTTTGGTTACTGATTGTGGTCTGAGAATGGGAAGGTCTCCAAAGTTTAGTAAAAATGCATTTAGTAGCCCTTTACACACCAGTAAGGGCCATTCTGTGTTTTTCAGTCATGTCAGAGGAAAATTTACTCAAGGACATAGTGTGCTGGTTCTCCTTGCAAACTGTTCATTATCACCTGGTTAAACTGATCTTGTCTCTTCACAAGGACGTTTTCGGTGCGTTTGACCATATGCCTCCTGTTGAAGCTAACAGCCTTTTTGATGGCTGTGATTTCCACTGAATGATTTTAGAAAATTCAGCTGTTATGGCAGATTCTGTTTATGCAAGATACCTTCTGACTCTCCAAGTAAATGTTGCCCTCTGTGCATACTTCAGATGCTTCCCTGGGATATTGTCTTACTGCTGCTGAAATCAGGAGATGACTGTACCCGATACACCCTAAGGTATGTGTATCCAAGATTGAGGCCTTCCTCCCTGAGGGTCTAAGGCATGCTTTATCTTGAATAGGACTGTGCTGGGTTTATGTGGCAAGGTTTTGGTCACAAACCCTTGGGGGGTGGGGGTGGGAGGTGGGACCTCTGTGAGAAGAGACGGGGCTGTCCCGTGCTGAACACGGTTCAGGATGTCTCTGCAATGGATCCACTGCTGGCCAAAGCTAAGCCCATTGATGAAGCCGGTGTTGCCTCTGTGGAAACATATTTAAGAAAGGGTAAAAACCACTGTGCAGCAGCTGTGAGAGAAGAGTGACAAAAACATGAGCTGCACATGGACAGGTATCAACTCTGCAGCCCATGGAGGCCCCCATGTCAGAGCGGGTGGATGTACTTTGAGGGAAACTGTGGCCTGTGGAGAGCCCGCACAGGAGCAGGCTGCTGGCAGGACCTGTGACCCCATGGGGGACCCACACTGGAGCAGTCTGTTCCTGAAGGACTGCACCCTGTGAGAGGGACCCATGCTGGAGCAGGTCTTGAAGAACTGCAGCCTGTGGCTCATGTTGGAGCAGCTTGTGAAGGACTATCCTGTGGGAGGAATCCCAATCTGGAGCAGGGGAAAAGCACAAAGAGGAAGGAGTGGCAGGGAGCAGCTGTTATCGACTGATCACAATCCCCATTCTCGACCCACCCTGTGCTTTTTGGAGGGGGAAGGAGGTAGAAGAGTCAGGAGTGAAGGAGTGAAGTTGAGCCTGGGAAGAGGAGAGGGGTGGGGGAAATGGTGTCTTTAATTTTGTCTTTGTGTCTCACCATCCTACTGTATTTTTAATTGGCAATAAATCTAATTTTCCTCAGGTCAATTCTTTTTTGCCTGTGATGGTAATTGGTGAGTGATCTCTCTGTCCTGATATCAACCCACAAGCTTTTCCATCTTCTTTTCTCCCTATCCTGTTGAAGAGAAGTGAAAGAGTGTCAGCCAGCCATGATCAAACCAAAGGACAAACCCCATTTTTGTCTGTGGCAATTTGTTTATCAGGTGTGGTTGTCACCACTCAAAAGGAGAAATCATATGTGTGTAGAAAAAGGACTATTCTGTAGTCACTGGAAGGCTACTTGAGATGGATTGTCCATGTGCGTGTTTATGCCATTCCCAATGGGGCTTGGAAGCTGAAAGGGACGTGGAAGGGCTTGGGAGGCTGAGATCGAGGCTTCCTGTGTTGATTTGCTCCCTATAAGAGATGATGAAGTTCTGTGACTCAGCAAGATAGGTGAGCACCACCCCTGCTACATGAGAGAGGGAAGGGCCTGACCATTTCACAAAGATCCTAGCTCAGACTGAAAAGTACTTGGTTTTAAATTATTGAATGCATATGTGCTTATAGTGTGAATTAGCGACAATAGCACCACTCAAAAGATTTAGCTTAATTTAATA
Organism: Strix aluco; assembly: GCF_031877795.1. NCBI lineage: Eukaryota > Metazoa > Chordata > Aves > Strigiformes > Strigidae > Strix > Strix aluco. The sequence goes on along the minus strand of NC_133933.1, from coordinate 57,822,941 downwards.
GCTAACTTTCTTGTTTCCTCTTACTCAAGTGGTTGAACAGTTTTGACTCGGGGTTTTGATCCAGAGTAGGTGTTGAAGCTTTAATTAGATTTGTCATCAGGATTGCAGTGTTAATGATGGAGTAAAGTGGGTTGTGTGGTTTAATGTTACTCAGCAATATCATTCGATTGGAAAGTTGTAATTATGTTTTGCAGGGAAAAAATGAGGTTTTTATCTATATTTTCCTTCTGCTTTAGAATGAAATGCTCACTTCTTGGTATGGTTTATGTCAAGAAAGCAAGATACAGATGTTCAGAGTAATAGCTGAATGGTTAGGGCATTTCATATGTGGAAGATCCAGTTTGTCTTGTCTCCAAATCAAGCAGAGAAGGATCATTCAATAATAAGGTGCTGTTTTTCACATCATAATCACTGTGAGAGCTGCTTCTGAGTTCTCTCTTGCTTTCACCTTTCCTCACAGAACGAATGATGTTAAATTATTCCACTACATTACATAGTCCCAGAATAAAAGAGAAATCTCTATGAAATAGTTACCTTGTATATAGGTGTGTTAATCAAGGTTGGACAGAACATCCATAGGTGAAATAAAATGTCGGTAAGAAATCTTCAAAATAAGTGGAGAATATGGGATAATTTATGCTTTGACAATTAAGATAAATTCTAACTGGCCTTTAATTTTGCTCTGAGCACAGGGATGCTCTCAGCGAAAGTGGGTTTGAGAAGCACTACTCTAGAGTTAGAGCACAGCCTGCCTTTGGAATATTCTGTTTGAACTTTAGGCCACTCTTAATTGACAGAAGTTGGATGAACGACTTTGTGTGTTGTTCTCAGTAACTACCATAATTAACACTAAGTGGTTGAGTATTCCCTGGCAGTTGTGGTGACCTAACAGAGCTCAGGGAAAGGTAACAAGTGGCCAGCAGAAGCGTGCTGTGCTGCTTTGGATCTTGAGCAAGTACCTGATGGTTAGGTCATATGAGAATGTTTTTCTTCAAAGTTTGATGCAGCATATCAGGTTAGACTGACTGCTTGCATCTGTGGAGGTAAAATTTTAGAGTTGTGTTCAAGCCGAAACTAACCTGAGGAGAGACTGAAGAAAGTAGTGAGAACATTACCAGCGGCACATCATTATCTGGGGACTCACCCATGATAAAGGAGTTCCCTCCTCCCAGACATACCTGACCACAGAGCTTATAATTGCAAGGTACCGCAGTATAATGACTTACCCATGAATCTGCTGAGACATCATGGTAGTGTTAGCAGATGTGTTATACTTTGCAGCTGGAGCAGATTGAGAGAATTTATCTGGTCATTTACCACAATTCATTACTCCACAAATAATTTGATTGAGGAATTGCCACGGGATATGCTAGGAGTCAAAATCCAGCCTGTACTGTCAGTGATCCCATCATTGACAATACACTCTCCCAGCAGATTTACTGTCAATTCTGTTTCCCTCTGTGCCATTAAATGCTAGTCTGTTTGTTTTGTACATCTATGTAAATGGGATTAACAATAGAAGTAATGATTTTTTTTTTAAAACACTGCTTGACGCTGGTATTAGAGACCTTTAAAGTTGCTGTTAGGCATCAAGGGGATGTTCTGACAAACACATCCATAATGCAATGGGGGTGAAGAAGAAAACAATCGCTTTTTATTTATTGCTCCCTATGGATCATATAGATGTAATCATTGAAATGAAGTGAGATGCTAAAACTATGACTACAGTAATTCTGTGAAATTCATGCAGAGTTCATTTTATGCTTAGCTGGATCAATATATCAAACGTGTTGGTTTCTATTTCCTTGAATTTATGCAGGTAGTAATGTTTGAACAAGATGTGCTACAGCAAAACAAGTATTGATAAATACAGAATAATAAATGTAATATAAAAACACTCATTCTCTAGTGATATGGACAGAAGCCTTAACAGAACTTGTTTACTTAGAAAAGACTGCCAGCAACTTGTTTATCTGACTTAGAAGCCCTGGAGTGAAAAGTGATGCCAGCTGGATTTGTTATGTAAATACAACTTCTAACAGATTTTTTTGAGTATTTTTCGTCTCAGTAGAACACTCTTAAGTTTGCTAGCTACAGGGATTTACGTATTGTACACATTCACGTTCTGGCATATGATAACACTAACATAAAAGAGGTGTTTGTGGGGAAATGAATGGATTCAGTGGACATCCATGCAATTTGCAGGCTCTTCTAATCCAGGTCAGACCGATTGCTGCTTAAAATATGTCTCAATTCCAGAACAAAGTACTAGTTCTCCAAGTTTGAAATGAGCTCTTCTAGGTGATAATGTGCAATTCATCCATCACTCTAGTCAGCTGCCAAGTAACAATTGAGTAGCTTTCCCTTTTATAGTTCTCTGGTTGATGACACATACCTAAAGAAGAAGCTGTTATATTTGCAAGCATCTCCAAACGGCAGAGAAGAATCGCAACGTTTAAAAAATTTTTTGTAATATCTGAATCAGTAGCTAAAGTTTATTTAGCTATTTAAATTTTGAGCTGATTGTGAGCTTTGATGAAATCCATAGAGCTTCGCAAAAAGCGTGGCTGAGAGCAGCAGCAGAAAAATGATTAGCCTCTCAAAGTCTACATAGTCCAGACAGTGAACAATTTCTTTGCACTGTTCCCCTTTTTCTTAATTTCTGTTATTTTCCTTGCATTGTTCTAAAAATAATATCCCACTGGCTGTCCCAGTGAGACTCATAATTTGCAGTCACACTAGCCTAAATTACATTTGTGGAAGACCATTATTTAATAGCTTTATAAACAGCATTTAGTTTTATTTTCATGAAATCTTAAATTGAAACTTGCACTGATGATAAATATCCAGATATATGGATTAAGAGCATAGGAAATAAAAGGTGTATTTCCAGAGGGACTTAATCCTTTTTGTGCTGATAAAATCAAGAGGGTACCGGTTTATCTGTTACCTCAAATAATTAAAAGTCTTAGCTTTAGACTTCCAAATCGGAATGCTTTTACTAGAGCTACTTTGAATCTTTCTACTAGTAAGTGAAGGCACTGACAGTGGTTTTTATTTACACTTTTTAAATATGAAAAAAGAAACACCTACCTTCTAAGGTTTAGTGTTTAAAAATGTTAGAGAACCTCATTTGGTAAGACAGATTGGTCTAACTCTACCTACAAAGACTGGAGACCAGAATGATATGAATACTGATTTGTGTTCTCTCCTTAAAAATATTAAAAGCACTAGAAGATTAATCTAATCTAGTTGTTCCAACAGAATACGCCACCTTGGCTCAGTTACTTGGCAGGCAACCAATGGTTCTGTAGTAGGTAAGTCTAAAAAGATGTAAGTCTTGTGCTTGTTCAGTATAGGATCTTTCTGGAATAAACAACGCTGAAGTTGTTTTCCCCCAGGCAGTGGTTGTGTATGAATGTGGGTAGGTCTGTGACTGCCATCTCACCTGCAGTGCTGGGCTTTGAGCACGCTCTAGTGTGGGTCATTCAGCTGGTCACACATGGCAACAGGCTTGATTTTTTTTGAAGGTATTAATGTTGATAACTTTGCCAGACTGTTTACTTCCATCCCACAGTAGAACGGTAGATACAGACAAACAAGTATCTGTAGATAGTTACTAGGGGAACACACAGATCAACATGCAAATATTAAATGTGCCTTTCGTGTGCATAATCTCCTCTTAAAATAGAGTTGAAGAAAGTCCTGTCAATTATTTTCACTTATTTATTATATATTGATAGAATCTATGTAGTTTGAAAGGAATTAGTTTAATGCTAAAACGAGGTAATTCGGGAAGCAAAGGTAAAGTAAGTGGTCCATTATACTCGGAACACAGCCAGGTCCTCACTTCATACATTATTGTTCCTGGTGAGGAGGAACTGTGCAATGGCACCGGTCGTATTCTCTAGGTCAGGACTGCTGCTACTCTCAGAAATTCTGGGTATGGAAGCAATAGATTGAGCTATCACACCTAGATCTTTTTGAAATGCTTACGGATACAGTTTATTTTGTGTTCACTTGATGCAGTCAGGGTAGTGAGTATTTACAATATCAGTATCATTGATCACTAAGGTAAAAAAGTTACTTTATTTGCATATTCATACTTACAGTAGAACTGAAAACACAGAGCTTAATTGTTGCTTTCAGTTTAAGTCACTTGAAATGTGGATACTTACAGAGGCATTCCAGAACTGCTCAGCAAGTGCCTCACTGTGTTGCCCCAGTCAGGCCAGACTGGCCATCACGCCAGTCTTAACAGCTCTGTTCCCTCTTCCTCCTTGACAATATTTTAACCACTAGGATAGCTGTAATCAGTAATAAATTAAAAATACTCATAAATGCATGCAGTGTAAAGATCTGTTTTTTAAACAAGATTAAGCTCTTGAGAACTTGGAACACGATATTCTACAACATGTGTTTATTAAAGAACTACTACTACACGCTACAAAGAATGGTTGGTTGGTTGGTAGGAACTGAAAGAGGGCTTGAAGTTCTAACAATTCATAAATAAATGTATTTTTAAAAACTTTAAAAAATGTATTTATTCTACAAGTTTCCCAGACAAGGAATTTGCTATCAAGCACAAACGAATTCTGATAAGAAAATAATTTGATTTACCTGGAATTTGAGGTTGTGAGTGACATACTCAAGAACTATTGAGTTTTGGCCAAATTGGTGCCTGTTACTAATGTGTGAATCTATGAACTTTTCTATCTCGGTTTATCTCAGAATAGGAGAGGCTTTTGGCAACAATATTTTCTATAAAACTAAGCCTTCCATAATGATCTTAGCTTTAGAATATTGTGCCTATGTAAGTGTGTAGATGATGTATACAAGTAAACCAAGAAGGAAGCTGTAAGTAGGGCAATTAGACCTAGGTGTTATTTTTCAGTAAATTTAAAAGCACTTTGGGGGGAGAAGACATAAGAAGTTTCAGACACCTTGTATAATTATATTTTCATGCAGTAAGGGGAAAAAAAGTACTGAGAAAGCTAATGTCATTTGAAAATGGAAGTGTGCCCACAGGTGTTCAAGACAACATAGTAGGTATGTGTAATAGACGTGTAACTCTACAAGGAGACTATTTGAAGCACATACTGTACTTCAAAGGCCATTGTAATATTGTTCATTAACATGACTGATCTATTTTTGGGCTGATCTCCAAACTCTGTTATTCCTTCAAAACAGGTGAAGAAAAAAACCCAAGTGGTTGTCAGCTGGTGCCTTAGGGGCCAGGTACAGTTCTTGAGTAGCCAGCTGTGGCTTCCATGTTGGGACTACCTTCAGGGACTGGCTGTGCTAATGGGAAGGCATCTGTGGGAGAACTTGAGAGCAAGTGGAAACAGGTCACTATGGTACCCAGCAACATACACACACCAAATTAAGTAGTAGGAGTCCTCTGTCTATGATCTAGTCTCCAAAGTATGTCATACACATCTTCTGGCTCTTGGCTGCAAGCTGTTGCCATGACCTGTGGAAGGTTGCTAAGCTGCAGGCTGTTTACACACTCATTCTAGACTGCAATTCCTATTTTCAAGGGTTTCTTTATGGCTGGATGAAAATAGCGTTTGTTCCTCAGCAAGGATTACTGTGTGTCAGTAAGTGAATTCAGTGCAGCTTGCCAAACCAGCTGAAATAAAGTTTCTTTAAAAGAGAAACAAGAAATGTACAGTTGAAAAATTGGTAAATACAGGAAACCAAGCAGATGAGGAAATAGTAGCAATGTATTGGATTGATACAGTGATACAGCAACATATTCATACAGGGAAAGAAAATAATAGTAGATACTCTGTACTGACTTACTCTATAAGTCACTATGATACACTTGAGCATCAAATCTACTTCTTTATTAGATTTGGCTGATGATATAACCTCTTATTTTTTGTGTGTGTGGTGGGACTGTCAGGTAGGAAGCAGGGGGGGTTCTGTTTTTTGGGTTTTGTTTTTGTGGTTTTTTTTTTTTTACTTTCTGATGCCACTTTACCTAGACCTTAAAGATAATTTGTTGATCTAAAACTAACTTCTGGATTTTTTTTTTTGATCCAGTTTCAGTCTAAGAAAAAGATCTAAGTTTTTATTATTTTTAATATAATTGGAGAAAGAAATTGATCGGTAAGGTCAGCCACTAATAAGTTGAATTTCTTGTATTATGAGTAGCATATAATTGCCACTGAGAATTGTATACTTAAATGAATAATCATCTCTAGATTTCATCGTCTGTTCCCTTTTCTGTTATATGGGTCATGACTTGAGGGATAGCATCCCTCTGTTTGCTTACTTTTATTTTAAAAAAACAGTAAAGGGAGCAAAAATGTTTAATTATTATAGAATGAAATGGCTCTATTTCTAACTTCCTTCAAGTCTAGTCAGAAGACTCTTCTGCAAGACTTCAGTTTTTTTAAAGCACTAAGTTCCAGTGAGCTTTGGAGGCAGAAATGTATTGTTTACGAGCATATTGAGAAGAAACTTGTTTAACTTTATTTCCCATGGTTTCTTCACAAACTAACAAGTGCATTCTCTCACCTTTCACACAACAGCAACTGGATTTTTATTGTTCCTGAATTCAAGATCAATAATTTAGTAATTTGTACTCTGAAGATAGCAAATTATGCATAATTTATGATGCTTAAGTGATACTATGATCTTAAAGACTCTGCCAAATGTTTTGCCCTCTAACACTGTGTGTGACTTTCTGAAATGCTGTTGGTCATACATAAAACACTTGCAAGAAAAAAAGTCTGCATAATGAAAACTAAACAGTAACTTTTTCTTAAAATGGTCACAGGAGTATAACATACAGGAACTTTCTATCAACGAATAATTGTTGGGGTTCCTAAGAACACTGAAACCATGCTCAGCTACAGATGGTGCGTTAGACTGGAGTTACTAGAGCCTATGTGCACCTGCTTTTGAAAGTAGGAGGATTATGTAAGTCTCCACAAAGGCACATTCTTCTACTTAAAGTTTCATCTGTCATACTGCACATCAGTCTGGGTTCAGATTGCACTCTCCTAACTAATGGAGTAAAGTTTTGGTATTCCATGCAGGCACAGTGTTTGGTTTTACACTGTGCCTTGTTTCAAAAGGGCTGAAACACTTTTTTTCCCCGAAGTAGGTATTTTAATAGGAAACTTGATATACCATTGGTGGTAAAAGGTTGGTTTCAAACAGTGTACCTTATAATGAGTTGACATTGTAACAACTTACTGTTACATACTGGTTTTCACTCAAGAAGCTCAAGGTACTTTGCGATCACCAAATCTCTACTCTCCTAGAGGAGTTTACACAAGCCCTCCAAGTAAATCCTTGGCCTCTCTTCTGCCCCTTTGTGCCAGGCAGAAAAGCCCCATTGCTGGTAGGGTGACCAGAACTCTGGGTTTGCCTGGGGACACGTTACCCTGGTGCAGACACTCCCCGGGTATGCAAGGCTGGCCTGGAGCGTCCCTCCCAGAACTGTGTGGGTCTCTTAGAGGCAGGAGAGGAGCTGTGTGCAGGGCTTGTCTGCAGTATTTGTTGATGTCTGGGCATTGATGGGGCTGATAGGGCATACTGAAAGGGCCCTCTGCTGAAACATGTTGGGACTTTCTCCAGCTCCCAAAACATTTGAGGCTGGGGGAGGACGGAGAGATGGCTTTATGTTTTTATTGGATTTTGAAAAGACATACCTACCAGAACAGTTATTCCTATATGAGTTCCCGTAATATTTACTGATGTTATTGCATATTTGTGCTGCCTAGTTACTTCTAAAAATAACAAACTTTTTTTAAGGAATACACTATACAAAACCCCATGCAAAAATAAAAATAATCTTCTGTAGTTTTCTACCTATTATTACAATATAATTTTCCAACTCAACTTCTAAAATGGTCAGTCATGCCAGAATTTCTGTAAGAATCACAGAATTGTCTAGGTTGGAAAAGACCTTGAAGATCATCCAGTCCAACCATCAACCCAACATTTACAGTTTCCAACTACACCATATCCCTCAGTGCTATGTCAACCCGACTCTTAAACACTTCTAGGGATGGGGACTCCACCACCTCCCTGGGCAGCCCATTCCAACATCTAACAACCTGTTCTGTAAAGAAATGCTTCCTAATATCCAGTCTAAACCTTCCCTGGCACAACTTGAGGCCATTCCCTCTTGTCCTGTCGCTTATTACTTGGTTAAAGAGACTCATCCCCAGTTCTCAGCAACCTCCTTTCCTTAATCTTCTGCATAAGTATTCTTCTCCATAAAAGGCTGCTACTAGCACTAAGCAGCTATAACGGTTCATGCAATTATCGCTGCTCTGACACAGTGCCTAAAACTAAAAAATAAGAATAGCAGTGCTTATCTGGAAACAGGTTCATAAATTGCTTAGTCTTCTTTCAGTCTTCAGACTGTAAAGGTAAAATCTCAGCTTTTCTTTTCTTAGCTGTTATACTGTCAAACAGTGAAAGCGTTAGTTCATACTTCTAACAGAATTATCATGAGAAGGACAGTTAGACTTCAGTTAGAAGGTTTGGATCCAGAGATCACTGATTAGTTTAGATTATTAATCAACATAATCAACTTTCACTTAAAACAGTGGAATTAAATTATTTGCATTAGACTAGTTATATTTAGTTCAATCTCTTTGAAGAAGCATAGGCTGTCCAAATTTTTCAGCAATGAACATTTTACCCAAATCACTCATAGATTTAAATCAGCTTCCACATAATATGTGTTTTCCCTTTTACAAGCAAGACTGTACACCAGTGTGCTGCCTTTCTCTATTCTATAATTACCACAAACATTTGGAAATTGCAATAACACTTTCTCCGTATCTTTACAAGAAAGTAAATGACCTAAAAAGGGAAGAAAGGCTAGTGTAGGAATGAGCACAGCTAATCTAAACATCACTCACAACTTGCGATCAGGGACACCCCCTACCCCCCACCCCCTTCTCCACCCAGATCCTTTCACTATTTGTGTTTTGGTTTTGTTTTTCAAACTCTGTCTTCACTACAGATTTCCCTATTTGGAAATACTATCCTTTGAGATCACTGTACAGCAACAACAGATAAAGCTGTGCCAAGGAGAAAACCGGCCCATGGTGTAAAACTTTGTAATCAGTAAAGAACATGTACACTACAGACACAGGCTACCCCAACATGGAAGTATTAAGTTCATCTGTTATTTTAGTAGTGTTCACATTGTTCAGATAACTGTGTGCTATTTCTATACCTACTAGACACTCTTCAAATAAGAATATTGTGAAGAAAAATAAGACTCTCCACTTGGTAATTTGAGTTTTGGACTGCTGTATACTGTCAAACTTCTTACATTAGTGGCTTTATTATAAATTCAGCCAGTAATACTCTGTCCAAATTTCCTGAATGTAACAAACGGTTCAAAACTGAGTTCACAAAAATACCAGAACAACTTTATGCCAGGAAGAAACAGTATAAGAAATTAGAAGGACTTCTGTAGCATAAGAAAACCATAAACATATCTCTCCTGACTGGTTAATCTTCCATAGCAATCGGACTTCCATGAACTCAGAATCTCAACATTAGTGTTTCAGCAGATTTGTGATTCTGCAAAAGTTTAGTACACAGCAACAGAAAATGCCTTTAAATGTGTTTTACATGTATGTAAATACAATCACATCTCCAAATTCTGGACATTCAAACTTTTCCTTAGAACCCTTTTAGCTGCAGCAATTAAGCATAAATTGAAGATGTTAACTGTTGATGTTAAGCTGGAATCACACAGCCTCAGTGATTCCTCCTGTGAAACTACCACCACCTGCACACATTTTGGATAATAAACCAGACATAAGGGCTAATTAGCTGAAAATTACATAAGGCTAGGCCTATCAGTACAGTTTAGGATAAATCCCACCAAGCAATTGATTCTTGCAGAGATTACGATCTCTAGAGCCCCTTCTTGGATCCTAATGCTGTGGAAAAGTAATTTGTCTTTTTCATGCAATTCTTCCCATTTAGTCAGTTAGAAACACAGTCAGCATTGACAAACACCTGGGATGGTACCAGCAACAGTAAGGCTTGAAGGCTTTACAATAAACTAGGCAGTAAACGTCCCTGTGTTGCTAGTTTACTGTTAGATTTGAGGTAAATCAAGGTGTCCACTCAGCAGATGTCGTAGGTTAAGTATATTGCTAGATCGTAAAGAGCTGTTAAGGACCCAAAGGACACAAAATTGTTTATTAAAATTCAGACAGACCACTAAGACGGTAGTTTGTTCCCACAGAAATGATCAGTCAACAATAGTTTCTGGGACAGTTAGAAGCAACTTGATTATTAAGGTTTTGGCCCCTTTATGCCAAAGATTTTTGATGGGACCTGTAAGGCTTGCCAAGTTGGAATGAGGACTTCATATAGGAAAAAAAAAAACAAAATGGTCATGTTTAATTTTGTGGCTGTAAAAGATGACTGGATTACAGGGAAGGCTTTCAGGTTTGAGAGCAGTGTTGAAGACTGCAGGGGAAGAGCACTGGTCAGGCGGTACTAGGATAAGAGGTCATTTTGGCAAAGGAAACTAGTTTATTGTTAATTCCTTGGGAGGCTTCAGGTGACACTTAAAACTAAATTTAGGGTTCCCAACAGTGGAAGTACTTCATCAACTCCTGCAGTCCCAAACAATAACAGTAAATGTAACATCTGCCCTCCCCGCCGCCTTTAGTCTAGCCAAAATTCCAGTTTAGATGACAAATCCATAGACCATGCAAATCTAGCAATGCAAAAACCACATTTTTGCCTTTGCTTCTGAGCTTAAATCCACACCTTATGGTACCTATAGCTCACCAGTCTCAGATCTAAGAATAATCCATTTTATCCTGTCTACAGCCCTCACTCAGTCCACAATTTCATCAATAAAATGCTCTTCCCACTATCCCCAAGCCATGGGACTTCTGAGTCCCAAGCCAATCTCCAGTTCTAGTTTTTATCCCAGTCTTGCAGGATCCAGCAATAAATAAAGTTTTTCAGCCTTTTTCGTTTGATCTCTCAATGCTAACCCTAATCTGAAGTAGAGTTTTTGAGGAAAGAGCAGGAAGTCAAGCTTGTCACTTTCTGTCATCTTTAACCTTAATCTAATACCCAACATTGACAGGCACAAAATGGATTAAGGCAGAACCTGGAGAAGAAATGGACTGAAATATTTTTAAAGTATTTGGCACATCAGAGTCTAAAGAACAATTTATTGTTCCGTGTGGCTTATATGTCTAAAATGAAGGCTCGGTACTTACAGGCACAAAGAAGTTAAGGTTTCTCTAAAGGCACACGTGTTGCTGGTTTCTGTTTACACTGAGGCTTAGGCAACAGCCAGGAACTAAAGTATCAATCAGAGGTATTGTTGGATCCTGCAGTTTCCTAGCTGGGACTGTGACTAGAACGAACAGAAGCATATGGTTTTATTGTAGGCACGATATGCTGGCGTGCTTTTAGGGCTACTGTCAAGCTTGAACTTTGGGATAAAACCCCAAAGTTCATTGTTACATTCTGTATTGCCCATAATACTAAAAAGTGTATTGTAAAGGGGTAGATATTTGAAAGACAGTTATGAGATAGGCTATGGGTAACTCGACTGTAAGGTTGCGCAAAAGCAAAGATTAAAATGTAATGCTCTGTTCCACAAGGCAGCAGCGCTACAGTGAAGGCTGGTGCTACCAGAAATGCATGGAGGACAGCCAGCATTCCCTTAGCTTTGGTTATGTCTGGAAAAGTGGCGGCACATCCCCTACACAAGTTCAGTAAGGATCAGTGAAAAGGAACTAAAGCACTCTTAAAAATAAATTTGGCAGTACATACTCTTCAGTGTGTCATCACCCCTGAACACAGGAAACAAGCAGCCATCTTTTGAGGCAGGATTTCTTTTGACTCATTGAAAGGCCTTCATCCCGTTCCCAGAACTTGACCTAAATAAAGTTACCACTCCTCTGTTTCTGTCCCTAAACGCTTCTGAAATGGGTGTATTCAGACAAGGACCGCCCTACAAATGGTTGGATTGCATCCTCTTTCTCAGTCATTCTTTGCAAGCCCTGAATATTGCTACATGCAGGAGTTGCCAAATTACAGCCAGAAGGGCAAAACAGAATTCATGCAGTTGGGAGCTACTGAATTTTTAAGAAAGCTTTCTAACACACACACACACACACCACACCCCCCCCCCCAGTATTTCACATTTCTGGTCTCACCACGAGTGGCCGCCTGCCTGCAAAGATACAAACATCGTGGGCACTTAAGTGTTATCTGAGGCGAAACCTTGTTTGTAATGCTGCTCGTATGGCAGGTATTTAATGATGTTTGCTGCACTAATTAAGTCTGGGCTCTCAGCAGTAATTGCAGTAGCTTCATTTAACCAACTAATAATACTCCCTTGCTAAAGTCAGTATACATAACGTGTAGCCTTCTGCAACCTGGAAACCGAGTATTTACCTGCAGAGATAATTCTCCGTTCCAGCCCTAATTTTTGGAGGCTTTTTTTTAACTCCCAACCGGTATTTTGGGACGTAAGTCCCCTCAGCGACATCCGTGCACACAGGCAAGCACCCAAGAAAACCCAGACTGGGCAAATCCCTGACGGACGACTCGGTGCCGCCCCGCCCCGCGAACCGGGCGGGCCGGGGCCGGGTCCAGGGGCGGCGTCCCGGCCCCTCGCGCCCTGCCCCCGGCCCGGCCCCGGCCCCCGCCGGAAGTGCGGGCCAGGCGCGGCCCCCTAGCGGCGGCGGGGCCTAACGGAGGCGGCTCACCGCGCCGGTCGCGGTTGCCCGCCATGCTCTTCCGTTTCGGCGTGGTGCTGCCGGCGCGGATGACGGAGGGCGGCGGCGTGCTGCTGGTGGCCGGCTCGCGGCCGGAGCTGGGCCGGTGGGACCCGCAGCGCGCCGTGCCCATGAAGCCGGTGCGGCCGACGGCCCCGCTGCCGGCGCAGGAGCCTGCGCTGTGGCTGGCGGAGGTGGTGCTGCCGGACGAGGACGCCTCCAGCCCCTTCTGGTACAAGTTCCTCCGGCGGCAGGGCGGCAGCTACTTCTGGGAAGGTAACGGGCGGGCGGGCGCGCGCGCGGCAGCCCTCGGGCCGCCGGGACGTGCCCGCGCTCCCCGGGCCGCGCGCCGAGGGCGGGGCGGGGCGGGGCGGGGCCGCCGCTTCTGCCCCGCCCTCCCGGGCTGGGGGCCGGGGCAGCCGCTGGCGGCGGGCGGGGTCCGCGCGCCCTGGGACTGGTGAGGCGGCAGGGCGGGGGGAGCGGGGCGGGGCGGGCCCGGCGCCGCCCGGCCCTCAGCAGGCGCGGGGCCGTGGGGGGTGGCTCGGCCGGGGCAGAGCAGTGGCGGGAGCCCGGCGCCTTGAGGGATCGCTTACCTGGCTGGCGGCCGCGGTAGCTCCGCCGCTTGCCTGGCGCCCCCGAGCGTCGCCCGGCGTCCGGGAGGGGTGTCCCCGCCAGACGGGCCGTACCCTGAACTGGGTGCTGCCGAGCGTCGGCGGATACGGCGCTGGCCGCCTCCTGTGCAGGGAGGGCCTGAGTTACACTTGCAGATAGAGCCTCCTAGGCTGACGTGACGTGAGCATTCGTTAACAAAAACATTTTTTAACCGTGTGATGGAGGAGAGTGAATGCAGAAGGAAGCTGCTCTTCTGGGTTGGTAAACGTTTCTTGAAAGAGTTTCATTATTTTTTTCTTACTTTAGGCATTTGCTGTCCTGATCGTTTGTTTTCTTTTTTCCCCTAGAAGGAAAGAATGCAGAACTTCCTACTTAGGCGTTAAGATGTGATTTGTTACTTTATTTCAGTAAGCTGCAATGTCATGATGGCATTTTCAGACTGACAAATTTTACCATCAGAACTACTGAAAAATAAATAGGAAGAAGTTCTGTCGTGGCTTTCCCAGCCCTCTTGCTGTTTCAGTAGTACTTCCACCATGACTTTCTCCTGTGTTGTCAAATGCTGAATAACTTTAGTGAGTTTCCATGTGCTGTTCTAGTATATTTAAGTATCTTAAAAGAGAACACATACAACTGTATGCTGTAGAAAAGCTCTAAATATACCTCTTGTCACTGAGGAATGGATCTTACTCGGTGAAAGGAAGACAGATGACTAGGTAATTTGTGAGGATTTTTTAAATTTATATAGTTTTGTAATCCACATACCGAAATAACACATTGTAGAGCAGTTGCTCTTCACCCATTTTAAGAATACATATCACACTTTTAGACTGTCATTCTGTCATACAGACTAAAACATCCATGTCATCATAACTGTTGCATTTGTTTTTTTCTTCTTCATACTAATAAAAGACTACATGTTAATAGTACATTCAGAGAAGTTTACATCATGAAGAACTATTTACACAATGTAATAGTAATTGTTTTATTTAGCATTTAAAATAAACAGAACACTCTGCCTGTTTTAACCATGTTTTTCTTTTGCAGAAATGCAGGAAAAGTGAATTTATGGAATAAAATTCTTTGCATCTGTCCAAGGAAGCAGAATTGGGTCTGTTTTGAAGGTGCCAAGTTGTACATAATATGCCAGTGCTATTGGTATATACAGAGGTCTTCACCACACAGGATATAGAAATAACAGTAGAGTGTTGCAGTCTGCAGAGACTCTGCAATTGAAAGGTGATGGTTTCTGTCTAGTTTGGAAGTAATGATATCTCAAGGTATTTGCCCATACCTGGGAGTGCATTTAGTAAATGTAGTCTGAGTAATAAACATACTCTGTTTTGACAGTAGTGCTACTGATGCAGTTTTAGGATTAGCCTGTGTGGGATTTTGTTCTTGTCATTGTGAACGGTCAGCAGTTTGAGTTTATTGCTTAGCTAGAATGACAGAAAACAAATGGGCATACCATCCAAATGCAGAGGGTTTTTCTAATCAGTCATTCATATCAACCATTTTTTTCCTAAGTAGTTATTTACAGGAAAGAACTAAATTTGCTTAATCCTTGAAATTTACTGTTCTTCATGTATTACATGAAGGGAGCTTAAGGATGTTTTTTATCTAGTAATTAAGCAATATCTTGCAGTCCTTTTTTATGTCGTTTGTTTTAATGATTTTTTTTTTTTTCAACTGTGGATCAATAAAAGTTTTGGCTGTCATCTGTTTATTCTTGTAAAAATCACAGTTTGAGAAGACAACTACTTTTTTAAAAAAAACCCCTTTTTTGTGATAAGCAAATGCTATGCTTTGGCTCTTTACTATCCTACGTGTTTAGAATTAAGATGTGCTTTGGGAGACATTTAGCAGTTACAGAACATCTGCAGTTTTGAAGACATAGTTCTGAGGGATAGAGGAAAGTGCAGAATGATACTTGCTCTAAGTTTATGAGTTGAGGCATTCATCTGTAACCAGAGAAACTCCTGTCCAATTATGGATGTCAGATGTTTCCATATATTGGATGTGAAATAATGTGCCATATTTAAGAAAATTGCTCCCAATTTTTTTATTAGTCTACTTTGAGAATTCCACTAGTAATGCATATTATTTTTATAATACTACAGTACATTGCATCATATATTTTGAGTATAAATTTAGTTCATCCTTACAGCCGTTCCAATGCAACGGGGAAGCTGAGAGATAAAGTGAGGGCCTTTGGTTCTGTGGGCTAGAAGAGTCAAAGGCACAGGCCAGCATTCTGTGGCTTTGGGTTCTGCCAGGTGATCGGGTAGGAAGCCTTCGGGCAAGGCTTGGCCTGCGGGAGGGTTGCTGGCTTGTTGCTTGTGTCTGGAGAGAACTAGTTCCCCTCTCGAGGAGGAAGAAGTGGGAGAGGAGACTCTCTTGTGCTCCTGAAGGGTCAGGTGCTTACCTCTGCTCTCCCAGGGTGATGATGATGCCGGCCTGCATCCAGGGCCTGTCACTGAAAGCCATTGGGCTCTTCTGGTTCAAATCACGTGATTTCTTGTATGTGCTCTGGCCCAACTGAGGTTTCTTCAGGGCTGGTGCTTTGCTGGCCTGCTGTGAGCTCAGCTGAAAGGCCTGTTATCCAGGAGGGTTTTAACTGAGCTACAGTATCTGTGGAAAACAGTTGGCTATGTTGAGCTTTAGAATCTGGGAATAGGTTTACCCATTAGAAAAAAATGAATGTATGCACCTTTTTTTTTTTTTTTCCAAATGCATCCTATGTGTCTTTCTGTGTACATTGTTTTTGATGTAGATTCTTCAGAACTGGGTTTATTTATGTCTCTCAGCTTGGAAAGTAAAAGTATATTGTGCCTACTGTCAAAACTAAATAAATGCAAGATGAAACTTATGCTTGAATTTGTTTTTGTGAGTTTATGCTTGAACACTCATCTATGCCTTTATCCCCTTTATTCTGGTCTAAATTAACTGTATGTACTATACAAGATACATGTTCCATAAAAGGACAGAAGAGTTACTAAGGGTTTGCACCAAACTGTATTTTGAGATGATGGAATACAGTCTGTTGACATCTTACTTTTGAGAAGGGGAAAATATATATATAACAAGTATAAGCTTATATTCCAAACGTTGATCCATTTTCACACAACCATTAGTTCGTTGTAGTTGGTGCTTGCTTGAAGCTTGACAGGTACAAGGTAACTTGCCAGTTAAAGCTGAAAAGCACAATTAACCTACATTCTAGTACTTTGTACAGGTGAGCAGAGCCTTATTCCTTCCAAGAAAACCATCTCTAGTTTTGGGAGGGGGGAGGAGAGAAAAGGAGGTGTCGTCTTTGCACTTACATGCTGCTGTTGTTCTCTGTGGTTTCTTAGGGGCTCCAAACAAACAATACAACACAGTTTGATTTAGAAGCGCTCAGGTTACACAGCCTGTGGCTTCCTATGTTGGCCTTCCAACGTTTCCAGTTCATACTCCCATGAGCTTGTTAGTTACAGATTAAGCCATCTGTTGGACAACATACGCTTCTGATGATAGTTCAAAAAGACTGGTACATTTAAGGAGTAATAAAGGTTTTCATAATTTTGTAATATAATTAGTGAAAATATAAAGTAAAATTTGATCATAGCTTTCAAGGATCAAGCACTTGATTGGCTGAAAACATTGGTGATAGTAAGGCACATTAAAATTTAATTTTTAAAGTGGCAGTGTGTTGAAACCTAAAACAGTTTCACTTCTTGGCTTCAACTCTGTGGAACAAAATGGGTATGATTTCTTATTTTAAAGGGGGAGATGTTTTTAAAGGCTGAATGGGAAGTTAATACCTAGTTGCCATTTGTGTTGCAGAGACTGTAACAACAGAAAATATTTGGGGCCAAGCCATAGCAGGATAAAGCAAAGTAAAAATTCTTTGAGGCTATTCTGGAGAAGTACAGTTGGATGCAACATTTTTCTGTAACTTAAATGCATCTCTTTTTCTTTCTTTCCCAAAGCTAATCTACAGATCCACAAATTAGGTAACAGTTCTATTAGAGGAGAGGATAGCATTCCTTCGTACCTCTCTTAATGCAGATATTTTATGCAGTAGTGTTCCCACTGGGTGTCGCCGTTTCACCTGTGTATAGTCACTGCCTAGTTCCTTCCAGCTACTTCCACATTTCATGAGTATTTAGTGTAATCTGTTCTGCTTTTAAAAATAATCTAGGGCTTTACTTGCTTCTCCTGTCCCAGTCTTGTTTTGAAGTAGGTAGTGACTAGGAAGGAACGTAAAGCGCAACTGGAGGTTGATAGTTTAATAATTGTGCATAATATACATTTTGTTTGTGCAAGGCTGTTGCTTTCTGGACAATGCTAGATGCCTTGACACCTTTCAGATGTGAGGAAACTTTGTAAGTAAAAGTGGGTAACTTTGAAATCTACTGCCCAATACCTCTTTAGTGAACGGAGAGGAACTTGTTTACAAAGTGCAATAGCTCCTGGTGTTTTGTTCTTCAACCCCCCCAAGATGTATACTTAGGGTGGATTATGGTATGAATTGGTAGCAAGTTTTTCATTACTTCCTATCTGTGTGTCAGCGTTAACCAGCTTGTGCTGAGCAGACTACTGGAGATCAGTAAAACAATGGTGAGTTGCCTGTGAAACTGCAAAATTAGAAGAATAAAAATAAGTATGTCCACATGCATTCCTCTGGGTTTGGCAGGTAGGTGTCATTTCCTACCCACAGAGATCATCAGGGGCCAGCTCAGACTGCTGTGAGAGAGACTAATTAAAGCATTTGTGGTTATAATGGTAAAGTTACAATAAATACATTATTTATGCAAACACTTTATTTACTACTTTTCCCATCCCCCATGTCACTCCCTGCCCTCACTGTGGGTTGAGAATTTATTTTCAATGGTGAGAAGCACAGAGAAGTGATAGGTAAAGTAATTGGGATGATCATAGGATCACAGAATGGTTTGGGTTGGAAGGGACCTTAAAGATCATCTAATTCCAACCCCCCTGCCATGGGCAGGGACACCTTCCACTAGACCAGGTTGCTCAAAGCCCCGTCCAGCCTGGCCTTGAACACTTCCAGGGAGGGGGCAGCCACCACTTCTCTGGGCAACCTGTTCCAGTGCCTCATCACCCTCACAGTAAAGAATTTCTTCCTTATGTCTAATCTAAATCTACCCTCTTTCAGTTTAAAACCGTTACCCCTTGCCCTATCACTACACTCCCTGATAAAGAGTCCCTCCCCATCTTTCCTGTAGCCCCCTTTAAGTACTGGAAGGCCGCTATAAGGTCTCCCCAGAGCCTTCTCTTCTCCAGGCTGAACAACCCCAACTCTCTCAGCCTGTCCTCACAGGGGAGGATACTTCGGTTAAAATTTTGCCATGGTTACTGTTTTGATGTAGCTTGTTTCCTGCCTGTAGTTCAGTAGTCTTTTCTGGTATGGTAGAAAGTAACAATCACTAATATACAGTACAATGCCATAGAGAGTTTCAAAGCAGTTAGGAAGACTTTATTACATTATACATTTTGTTGCTATCAGCCTTTATTCTATCATCTGCATTTCCTTTATTCTTATTTCCACCATCTGTCTAAGAAGAATCTCCTTTTTTACATGAGCTGAATTCCCTTTTAGTTGCTTTTCTGTGGCTTCATCTACATCATTAGACAGGGCATTTGGTTAAAAACTCAATATGGTAGCAGCTCCCACTGAGAAACACCTGTGCCTAAGCAGACCTAGAGAGAGAAATATAACACATCTTTTTGAAAGTTGTCTTTGAAAATTCTTATTTTCTTTTCTCTGATTAAAAAAAAAAAAAGAAGAAAAAAAGCCTTGTTGATTAACAGCATTATGTGCTGAGGAGGGCTTTCTTGTAAACCACTTAGTTCTAATTCTGGTATAATTAAAAAAAATCCATAAAAAGAATTCTCTTAGGACTAGACTAATAGACTAAAAAATCTCAAATTCAACCTGGATTTTAATAGATTTAAAACTTGTTTCCTTGGTTTTATATATATATAAAAATGAGAAGTTGAAAAAGTCTGCTTCAAGTCTGGTAGAAAATAAATGTGTGGTATATGATACAAATGGTCTTTTGCTTTTTGGATATCTCTTTTGGTCTGGAAAATGCAAGGAGACATTTCTGAAAATCAAACTAGTCATGAAAAAGGAGTTAATGAACTAGGTGTGGCAAATTAACAATTCTGTCTTATAATAATATAAGGTATTTAAGTAATACAATAAATTCATTACTGTTTTCAGAATCTAAAAGGAAGATGGTTTATTGACAGCAGAAAAAGCATTAAAAAGCAAAGTGTATTTTTATTAAGCATACGAGTAAGGGTTAGTACATGACATACAGAATTCAAATGTGTTATTTGGCGCTATTTGTCAGAGGTGTAAAAATAAAGGGCAGCTATTCATGGGCTTCGCTGAGACTTCAGGAAGTTGGGACTCAGGTCTAAGAGCCTGTGGCAGACTCAAGCTGCCAAAATACCTGACTTCGCTCAGTTCCAGTAAGGGGGATTCAGCCTTCCCTACCTCTGTTTTTTTTTTTTTTGACAAATCTATAGCAATTTAGCCTTGGTGGGTTTGAAACAGATCCCATTTCAAGACATCAGAGATTGAATTTTGTTCAGACAGTTAGGTAGCAGGGAGACTTTCATGACAGAATCTGGTGTAAGTAAATTTGAGTGTTGTCATTGTAGTGAAGGAAGTTCAATTACAGTAATGTCTGATAATGACACGGCAGTAGGACGTTCAGATAACAGGATTGTGTCCAAAATAGGGCTTGAGGTTTTTCTTCATTATAATGTTGGTATGAAAGATAAGGAAGTAGCAAATACTTCATCTTTTAAATCCTTCATTTCAGAATTGTTTTTTCTCCGTATGTTTCCTTTAGTTCCTGTTGTTCTATTACTGTTTTTTTAAAAATCTTCTATTCCTCAACCCCTTCCGTTCCTCGGTCCCCAGAGTGTTGATAGTGCTTATGTTATTAAACTCTTCCAGGGGAATTTCTAAGCTTGAACTCAAGATGTTAATTTACCTTGTTAAAGGACATCGTTTAATATTGCAAATGTATTTACTTATAATATTTAAGCATACTTAAGATTTTGACTTGACATGTAAAGCCTGCTGGTTCATGCAAAATTTATGACAAAGATTAAAAAAGTAAGTCTTTGCTCTTACTGATCTGTAAGTAGATGATCTGAAAATTGCCTGGCTGCTTGCTGTTTGGATTTGTTAGTTGCCATTGAAGCTAATGTGCATATCTAAGGTCATTTAAGTAGCCCTGTGGTTTTTCAAAGGTAGCAGTGAACTGAGAAACACGCTGATCTTGCTGGAGTTTGGAGGTTTGGAAGTCGCATGCCTGTGGCGTAGGGTCTGGCTCAGGCAGGGATGAGATACACAGCACCTCTGCAGCTGCTGCTGTGCCCTGGAGTTTCTGCATACCTTCCCTCACACAGGAAAAAACAGAAAAAAATTAAAACTTCCAGCAAGGTATACAACAAGCTGGTAGCTGGGAGAGCTGTGGCTGAGCAGTACACTAAGTGGCTTTGCTGCAAAGAGCTCTGTGGAGACAGTGGAAGAGGCAATCTTATTTTTTTTGTTCATTCGTGGTTTTTTTATTCACCACACTTAATGGTGCTGAGAAATTTCATTGACCCAGGTTTTGCTCATTATCTTTTAAGATCAAGGTGATAATTTCACCAGTGTGACTCTTCCAGAACATTATGCAATCTGTGTGCAGTTGTCCTCTGTGTCCAGTCTTTGCTGTTAGCAGACTGTTGGGTTATACTTTTTTCATCTCTTTAGTACACCTGTAATAAAATAGTAACTGAAGGTTTTTCTTTGCATTCTGTTACTGTATGTGATTAGATCAAATTTCAGAAGATCCTCTTCTGGTTTCTGCTTATCTTCTTCCAGTCCTTGATCTTTGGACATCTTTTTCTTACTTACTTCATTCGTTTTTCCTTTTCTTGTTCTTGTCTCCACCTTTTGCCAGTGCCATTTTTCAGTTACATGGAGATCTTTGGTTTTAATCTTTTGGTTGCTTGGTTGTGTGGCCAGCTTCCTTCATATGCCACTTTGATCATCATTTATATGCATTAAACCAGGAGCCATATGTGCAGTCATGCAGATTCTGAAAGAGCCCTCTGTGAGGCTTGAGCTGAAGCGGGGCTGCTGGGTGCTTTGTTCTCCAGCAGTTCCCTGCCTACCTCAGTGGATTCCACTTCGCCACCATCTGCAGTAGAGAGAGAGCAACAGGTGGGTTGCAAAAGAAGTGAGAAACTTTGTAATTTAATGCCTAGAAACTTACTTTTACATTTCTTTCAGATAAGCATTTTTGCTGTGAAGACTCACAAAGGCAGAATTTAAATAAAATCATTCTGGACCTTATTGAAGGAAAGAGTGTGCTACCCTATCAATTGAACTAGGACCTGTATCTTCTAATAAACTCTTCCAAATTCATTTTGTTCTCTAACTAGGAAAGACCACATGATCAATTAACAGGAGGATCAGTACTGTTCAGATATTTAACTTACCCTTTTTTATGGTTGAATTTTACATGTTTTCAGATGATTATGTATTTGCCTCCCGAAAATAAATAAACCAATGTTTTGCCACTTGGAACAGTGTAAATAAAAAAAAGATTAAGAAAAATATTAATTTAGAAGTGGTTTGGGCTGTAAAAACATGTGTTTCCTGTTGTGTATTGTCCTTTCTCAAAAGCCATTTGTGCTTGTTTTCTGTAAAGATGAACAGGTGAATGGAAAAGATTTGATTTTCTTTACCACTGGCTCTAGGAACAGAACAGTTGAAATGTTGTTAAACTTCCCCCAAATCTTTGAGGCTGCACAATGTTTTCTTGACTATTAAAAAAAAAAGAATTCACCCAAATAACTGTTCAGTTCATATTAAAAGTACCTGGAAGCCTACCCAGCGGTCTCATTCTGTGTGCTGTGAGTAACATGTGAGTTGTGAGACTGGAGCTCTTGTTGTCTCACCAGCGCTGGTGAGCAGGTGCACAGCTGCTGCACCTGAGCAGGGCATTTAAATAGGAGTTCTGGTGAATTCCCACTCTGGAGACCGGTGGAGTCATGGGAGTTTAGTCAAAGTATCCTGAAGTCTTTGTGCAAGTTTTGGGTAAGCTTGGGGAGACTGGTCATTGTAAGGGGACAGATGTATTTACATGAACAATTTATGCACCAAAGGGTTCATTTTGGTGAGAATGTGCCTTGCAGCTCCCCTAGGGATTCTGCAGTACACCCTCATGCTCAGCACTGCATGTTTCAAGCTCTTGCCTTCCTAATGGAGTGAAGTCTAGAGCACCCAGCTTGCAAAAGGGATGCAGAGTCCTCCAGCCATTCAATCTCTGCATGAGTGGTATGTACCTGGGACTGGCCACTGGTGCACAGTTAGTTGTTGGTAAAGATGTGATGTGCACTTGTGGTCCTGGAGGCCTGTTGGACTGCAGCAAATTAAACCCTGAACCTTCTCTGTGCCATGCCAGACAGTGATGTAGAGACAACCTGACAGACATGGCTGCCCAGCACAGTAGTGCCTTCCCTGCTTGTTGGTGGGGCCTTTCCAAGCTTCAGGTATGGAAACTAAACTTCAGCACTAGGCCTTCAGTTTTGGTAACTTACTTTATGAAATGCTTTGAGCATTTGAGAAGTGAGCAATAAAGCTGAGCGTAGTTTCTGTGGGGAAAGGCTGCTGCATCTGACTTCCTAGCGAAGTCACTTAGAAAATCTAAAGGTGCAGTGACCTTTTAGATAAAGCAGATAATGGTGACCTGTGGGACAGGAGAAACTTAAGGTTAAGTGGAGTAGGAAGTTGGTTTGGGTGTGAGTGGCTTCAGACATGAACAGGCATGTCTGGACTCTGCATACAGGCAATGCTGTATACAGTGGCCACTATCTTTTCTCTCTGGTGCCTGAGCAGAAGGTAAGAAATTAGAAAAGGCAGCAACACATTTCTGATGCACTGAGAAGAGTCAGATTCCTCTGAGCTTGGTCCCACTGCCTTCATCACACACTGTTTCCTCCCAAACTAGCCAACCACACCAACAGCCCTGGACTAGAGAGTGAGCGAGGAGATGTTGGTCTTTGATCTGTGGTGCTGTTGGTCACTGCCTGGAGCTAACACGCTGCCCAACTCACTGTTCTGGCCATGGGGAAGTCCCCATGCTCCAGGGATCCAAATCCAGAAAGGACTTTACTTGGCCTATTGTGGTGAGGGAGGGGAGAGTAAATGTTTCACTTAGTGTGCCAGATTTTTATCCTGCCTCTGAAAGCTATTTTGTTCTTGCCATGAGCTCTTCCAGTGCTTGTGAGAAGTCTCGGGCTGGCTCATCTGAGTCTGATGGAGGTGCAAGGAATCTGCTCCATCAGCAGAGCTCAAGGGGCTAAAATGAGACTAAGGCATGTTTTGCCTTGAATGTACCTCATATCATGAGGTTGATGCACCTTGCTTCAGACAGAGGAAACTCACAAGGAAAGGTTTAAAAAGATAGGGGTGGAAAAGGAAGGATCTGAGGGTTATCCAGCTAATGATTTCTGCTCATCACCCAAGCTGTGACCATTTTTCTACCTGTATACTTTCTGCAAATACATAATAGAACATGTAAGTGTTGCTAATTGTTTTCTATTTAAAACATGGTTTATGATCAGTTACCTTGAATGAAAGCTGGTTTCATTGGCTGAAGATAAAAGTTGAGAGAATTCAATCTTTAGCCCTTTTATAGTAGCTCTAAATTATCGATGAGTCCTCCATTACTCCTCCAAACTTGTCACCTGGCTCTACTGAAACTTTCCTTGTATTGTTGTATTATGGTATCCAAAATATTATGGTTTTCCTGTGACAAACTGTGCTAGCAGAAGCGTGATGTGAACTGATACAACAATTTTCTCTTTTTTTGAAACTTAAGTGCATCTTGTGAAGCAAACTGTGGTGAGAAGCACTTGTGTATCATTTGGATATTACCTGGGTAGTGAGATCCTGATCATCTGTTGTAATTGCCTTCTTTCATAACTCTTGCAAGGGGAATAGAGAATCAACTT
Source organism: Strix aluco (assembly GCF_031877795.1). Taxonomy (NCBI): domain Eukaryota; kingdom Metazoa; phylum Chordata; class Aves; order Strigiformes; family Strigidae; genus Strix; species Strix aluco. The sequence continues at coordinate 57,798,543 of NC_133933.1, read as the reverse complement.
CCTGAACACAGTTCAGTGTGATCATACTGTTATCTAAGTTAGTATTTCTTAGAGATGGTAGCACTCTCCCCTTCCTGTCTGAATTTGTATCACTGTATTTGCTGAATATATATTCAACAAATATGTGAATATATATACACACATAAATATATATTTTGAATGTATACTCATATACATTGTGTTGCACAGACATCACATTTCAATAAGAGGGTGGTTAATTCATAGATCAGTATATAATGTAAGGAGTAGTAGAGTTAGGCAGTTCTCATGAAAAATGTTACAAATGCAAGCTGTTATTGTTTACCTAAGTATTACAGTCAAAACCGAAACGTAGCTTTTGAGATTCCTGTTTGACTGTAGGCCACAGCAGGAAGGTGAGGTTGAGTGATGCAGAAAAATCAACAGTGACAAATAACAATTAGAGAAGGAAGCTTTTCAGAAAGAGATTTGAGAAAACCTGTTTGAGGGAACAAATGAAACAAATGTCTTATGGCTATTTACTCTTGGCTCTGCTTTCATGTGTGGTTGTAGGCTAGCTAAGGGAATGAATGATGGTGAAGGTGAAAAGATTACAAGGCAAGGAGGTTACTGCCCTTTAAGAAGGCAGATGATAAAGAAGGAAGGAAAAAAAGAGCCAAGAATTAAAGATGGAGAAGGAGGAGGGACAGTAAAACTGATAAATGACAGAAGAACGTGCACCTCAAGCAGCAGCATTTGGAAATGGGACAGTAGGAAGCACGTTGTGGTGCAATTGAGATCATGAAGACAAAGAAGAGTGAGGCTTTCTTGTCTTGTAGGACTGACTAGCACCTTGAGGAAAGAAGAAATTAAGCAGGAGGGAGAGATTGTAGACTGTGATGGCAAAAATTCGTGCAGAAACCCTGGTGAGAGAGGAGGAACAGCTGTGAGCAACGGAAGGGGCAGTCCTTGAGGGAGCCAGAATGGGTACAAGAGCACCTGCATACAAGGAAAAATAGGGCTGGGAGTAGCAAAAGAGCCAGAGATCCTGAGAACATGGTTCAAAACTGCCAGGATGCAGTGAGGGCTGGCAGCTCCCTGGGGATCGGGGGCTGCAGGGACACCCCACGGGGCTGGCAGCCAGGAGCAGGCTGCCGGGTGCACTGGGACAGCCCCAGGCATCGGGCACCTCCCTGAGGACAAGGCTGAGGCTGGATGGGACATCTGCCCGTGGGTGGGGGTGGGGATCAGACACAGCCTTGAGATGGCGGGGCAGGGCCATGGTGATATGCATCGCTACAGACAGTTGTCAGAGAGTAAAATGGGGAAGGCAAGATGTGTTATTGGTGGTTGTAAAGATTCTGCTCAATACATGAAGTCAGTTAAGTGTCATAAACATCCATAGGTTTTGTTATGCTGTTGTATTTGTTGATGTATACTGCTGTCTTCAAGTATCGTTTAAAAGTGGTAAGAATGTGTAAACAATTAGAAATATGAGATAAAAAATATAGTGGTAAGATCTGTAGCTTCAGGAGCTATATACTGATCTTGCTCACCTTGCTTATCAAAAGCTGTTTCCTACCATTGCATATGATGCATAATAGTTCATCAATACAGGAAGAGAAAATAGTTTTCTGCCTAGTATTTTCTTTTTCTTTTTGGTAAATACTAATATTTCACAATTATAATAAAACGTGACACATCATCTGGAAATAAGGAGATTGTTTGAGCTTTAGTATTAAATGTTAGCCTTATTCTCTAATCATTGCATTAATACATCTCCCAGAATGCTCTTGCTCTAGCAAATTTCCATAAATGTGGTGCTTGGAAGCTGGTCATGCATTTATGTGCAGTGTGAAATTGAAGATATTCCTTTGGGCATAATTTTACTCAGAAATGTTCTAACATCATTAATAATGTATAAGTGTAACAGGTTTACATTAAAAGCAAGCCATAGACTGGGTCATTTCTAATCTGCACAATAATTCCTATGTGGCAATTAGTATTACAATATGTATGTAAAAATGGGAGGGGGGAGAATATACATGTACTGAATTTTTGAGGCTAGATAACCTTTTGATTGATGACACGACCCAGTTCAATTCTAGTTGCCTACTCTGGCATGGTATTAAAAATTGGTTTTCTGTACTAAAGCTCACATTATTCCTGTAAGAGAAAAAAAAGGGGTAATGGATATTAGATAGTGGAAAACCATATGTAAAAATTCTTACTTTAGACAAAGCCATTTTAGGTAATTGCGATTACTCACCATTGCAGATGTGACTGTCCCTTTCTGGGTCACTGTGGGCAACTTTTACCATGTATGATCAAACTCTGTAAGTGGAATGTGTATCTGAGGAGTACAAAGCGATTGTTTGTTGGTCAGCAAACATAAAAGACAGGTAGGATGTAACGAGCTCCTAGGCCAGGCATTGGTATGCATCCTGTCCCTGACAGGACACCTGAAGGGTCTTTGCTGGCCAAGCAGCTGTGAATGAGGTGGAGGAGGACCATCCTTCTCTGCTTCCCGAAACCTGTCTTCATTGCTGCCAGGTTGTTGTGTGTCACCTGCTTGATTTTCCTCTTCAGGATTTGATGCCTTTCCACGTTGGTGTTTTTCCTCTTGAACCCTTAAGGTGGTAACAAATCCAGCGTCACCCATCCTACCTTTGTTTGCAGTTTTACCTTTCTGATCTTGCACGACCATACTCTGCTTTCTGTGAGGCCTTTCTTGTAGCTTGGCAATTTCCTTAGAAGTCAGCCTGAGGCGAGGTGATGCTGCTGTGCCCTGTTAGAGCTAGACCTTGAGCGACATCAAGCTGGGCCCCCAGAGGGAGGTCACACAGCAGAAGCATTAAATGCTGAGGTCACATATTATCAGACATCAAATGAGGAACTTAAATTAATTATTCTTCAAATTTTAAGTACTATGGTTGATGATTTTGGAGTCTTATACAGCTTTAATGTTTTTTTTAAACAGTTTGCAAAAGTTTATTTTAATGCTGAACATTTGCTTTGTGGCAGTGCTTCTGTTACAACTATTTCAAGTGTTAATAATGTGTTATGAGAAATGCAGTTTGAATAGGCAGTGAACACCACTTCTGGCCTTAAATAATCAGTTCACATCTCCTGCAAATCTTTCGGAAGATTTTCCAAATACACAGCCTGCAATTGTCCTTTCTTCTGTTCTAGGTAATGGGCCCTGTCATGATCGAAGTTGTGTTTACAACCAGAGCAACATAGTAGATGGAGTTTATTGCCTCCCAATAGCACACTGGATTGAAATCTCTGGACATACTGATGAGATGAAACATACAACTGACTTCTATTTTAATATTGCAGGACATCAAGCTATCCATTATTCCAGGTAAAGGTGCAGGGCTTGACTGGTGTCAGGTATTCAAACTGAAAATCTGTATCAACATAGTGTCAGCAAACTTTGAAGTGGTGAATGGTAGTATGCATGTAACAGCAAAGTTTAACAAAGATTCAACATCCCTTTCCAATTAAATGTCACTTTTGACAATAAAAAGGAGAGATTATGAGTTCAAGATACCTGCAGCCTGCACAGGTGTGTTAAGTTGCATCACATCTGAAAATGACTAGTAGTAATTTATGGATAAATTTATGAGGAACTGTCATTTTCAAATGCTTGTCTGTCCATATACACAGGTAAATACGCATGTATGTTTGGAATTATTTTGCTGAAGAACATCTCCTGGGAAAGAAAAAGGATATATTCCATCACCAGAACTTTAGGGCCTCACGTTATGGCTCATATGTGGCAGCAACTGCCATTAATTACAGCTGTTATAGATGACTTCTGCTTCTGTGCATGCATTAAAAAAAATACTGAAACTTATACAAGTCTTAAAATGTTTGTACTTCCATGGTGTTCACTTGAGTTCACTTCACCAGTGAAGCATCCTGGCCTGAATTAGGAGACAGTAAAGCTTAAAGAGAAGAGGGCACCCACCCTTTAGGGCTGCAGATAAAGCACAGGCTGTATTTAGAGCAGCAGCCTTAGCACTGGTGGTTAACAAAGCGGCACTGAGGAATTTGGGACCACTGGTAATTTTCTCCCCATCTCTAGTCATGGTTGTGGCAGCAAGTGTGTTGATTGATAATGGTTACATGAATGCTGACGACTGTGGCATGCCACGTGCAGCTGATGTTAGTTACAGAGCAGTTAGTGATCCCAAAGGGATATGTATTTTTTTAAGAGATCAAACCACCTCGTACTTTCATTAGGTCTTAGCATTGCTTTGTGTGAATTTCTCCAGATTACCGTTTCAGCTACACCAACCTCACCGTCTTGTCTCCTTGTTCTATTCTTTTGTCTCCATCCTCCCACAGAGTGGGAAGCAGAGTTGTCTTCTCATTAGAGTTGCAGCGTATGAGGGAAAAATTTCCCTCTCTTGGTATCTTTTGGAATAGTATGGATTCATAAGCACTGTTGGGCATATGTAGGTATTCATGTGGCTCGGTACCTTTTCCCTAAGACCCCCTCGAGCTATATAATACACCTGACAGACTGTGCTGTTATCTGTATCTTAAGCATCCATTTCCAACAGCCTATCAGAGAAAAGATCTTGTTTATTACAAAGCACTGACTTGTCAATCCCAAATAATCTTTGCTTGGCAGAGAAAGTTTGTGAGAAAGAACAGCTGTCAGAAAGCAAATATCTAAGTACCAAAGGCTAACTTATCTTCCTTTCCAGAGGCAGCAGTGATCCATTTAATACTGCCTTATCTGCGTGACTGTGTTTCCAAGATTAGGTAAAAAGCTGCAGATTCCACTAAAGAATATTTGAAGAAAATTTTTTGACTTGTGTAGTCTTTTCCAGATGAGGATCTCCTCCTCCATTCTCCTCTCACACACACATACCTTCATTGCAAGGCAACCTCATATGTACATCTTCAGTAATTCTTATCTCATTTCTTTGAGATATATTAAGTGAGGATACTGCATAACAGTCCTGTTGCATAATTATTTTTAATAGTTTGAAGACATGCAGCCTTAAATGACTTTAATTATTAACAGTTGGGGGCAGATTCACCATTCCACTGGTTATAACAAAGCAGCCCAAAAATACTGGCTAATTAAGATTTTTTTTTGGCAGAACAGCTGAAGTGAGCTGATGAAAATGTATGCATTTTGTAATGGATTTGTTGATTAGAAGAGTACTATGGAGATTAATATCACCAAAAAGAAAGAAAAACCCAACACAAAACCCCCTCCCAAAACAGAAGCAAAAACCCAGTCCCTCTGCCTGTATGGTTAAAAGCTCAGTGTATGATCAAATTGTAATTATCCAACTAAGGTTACTTTTTTCCACGCTGTAACAGAAGCAGCAGAACCACGGGGAGCTTTATGAACACAAATTCTGAGCCCCATCACCAGCTGTAGAATCTTTACATAACTGTGGCAGCTTGAAAGAAGTGATTTATCAATGAAAACTTCTGATGTGAGCCGCTTCTCTATGTTGCTCCACTTAATAGGATTGCCATGCGCGAATTAGCTGGGGAGGAAAGTTTATCTCTGTCAAAATGGCCTCCCATGTGAGTCCTCGGACTGGTTTTACTTGTCCTCTGTCTAGTCACAACAATTAGAAACAGTTGATCTGAGCTTTACTGCCACCTTACTTCTTCATGAAGTATGCGCTTCAACTTTAAATGAGCTGCAGCAGGATGAGGAGAGCCTGCTTCTTGCTGTTGCCAAAGTCATTCTGAATAATGCTAAGGCTGACAGCAATGCTCTGAGGAATCAGATTTTTCTTATTCAGTATAGATGTATTTGCTCATAAATCAGTGAATTTATATTTAAACTTATATTTAGAGAACTCAATTTGTGTTGGTCATTCAGGCTGGAGAGTATATGATGTATTTTTTAAGCATAACAGGATTTGAATTCATTTTTTTAACGTGTGAAATGGAACTTGCCTGCAGCTATGGAGTCATGACTGATACCTCCATGGCATTAGTGTTCACTTGTTTTGGACATGTAATGACACATCTCACCGAAATCTGGTTCAGGAAAAAATAACAGTCCTTTTCTCTTTTGTGTTAGATATTACTGCAATAAGATGCCTTCAAATTACAGGACAGTTCACTTAGGACACAGTAATTTTCCAAAGCAAATTAGAGTTATTGTAATCTTTTCTGGGAGAAGATGACTTCAGAAAATTTGTAAATCTGGGGCATGTTAGCTCTGTTTCAGTTCCATCTGTGAAAGGTAGAAATTCCTAATTCATAGGTGTTAGATACCTTATTATTTATATAAAAAACTCTGCAATTCTCAGAAGAAAAGTATTGCATAAAAGCAAGAGAGGGAGTGACACCTGAAATTACAAAATCCTTAAATAATATGTTGGAGACAATGATGCTTGATGGTAGAATTAGGTGCTATGGGAATGAATAACTCCAAAAGGAAAATCCGTCTAGTTACAGTTTTCTATTTTCAGACTAATTTTAGTTTCCCAGATCCACTCCTGATAAGTAGTGAGTTCCCATAGTTTTTGCCTACTCATTCAAATATGATGTATGACCACCACCTCTTCGTTTTTGGATATATATTTGATGCCATCTATGGTGTCTAATTTTTGATAATACATGTTAAAATTTATTGTCTTCCTAACTGTAATTTTATTCATTGTGTGGGCTTTTTGTGGGTCATATCTCCTAAAGCTGATGAAGAAAAATATTTTTTACATGCTTTACATGTAAAATGCGGCTAAACTGGATTCTGTAAGTGAATTCCTCAGACAGCAATGATAGTTAATCTCTAACTGAAGTATTATTACAGCTGCTAAACATTTTAGAGGAAAATACACAATCAACTTTAAAAGAATGCAACGGGGGAGTCACTACATGAGAGTAGCAGTGGGTCCTGAGAACAATTTTTTTAGGTACAGTTTTTATAGCAGCTTTTTTGCACTTAGGTGTTACGGCGATTAAATATTAATATTTTATGTTTACAGAGCGGGTGGGATGCTTCTGTAACTGGATATAATCCAAGAAATTGTGAAGTTGACAAATATGTTGCTATCATCAGTGTTTATGTCCTATTTTGTTCTTTAAGACAAAACAAAGCAAAAGATAAAAAGAGAATAAACCCTTGTGCTTAGAAATACTATTTTTTTTTGTTTGTTTCTTGATGGTTGGAAATTAAACTTAATTTATGATGTAGTTTTTACAAATGCTTTGTAGATTGTTGGTAAAATGGTTTCCTTTGACACTGCCGTAGTAATGTAGGTTATAATGTAAGCCAAGTGTTAAGTGGGGATGATCAGGAGAGTCACATAAAATATGCACTCCTGATGTGTACTAAAATTTTAACGTAGATAGGTGAGTGGATGAGGAATGATGCAGGGCAAAATCCAGATGCTTCTTGTTTGCCTTCTGGAGTCACTAAAGCAGTATTCTGCTGATGAGCACTGAGTTTCCTTTTGTCCGTAGTAATTCTCCTGTGAAGAAAATGAGCATTTACTTCATTGACACGCATCTTTAATTGGGGTGGAAAACAAGAAGCTGGTTGAGTATATTTTTGCATCAGAATCACTGTAGAAGGGAAATAATGTAACTTCTGTTAACTTATCTGGGTCATACAAGGCACGGTTATTGCTATTTGAATGTTAGAACTCTGCTGGGATTGATGAATGTAAAGATAAATTTAAAAGACATCTGTGGTAGGACTCAGCTTGAGATTATGACAGCTAAATTCATGTCTGTATACAGCAATTTAACTCACTGGTGACTAGATGTATACTTTAGAGTGAATTGAAGAATTGAATTAGTCTCCAAAGTCCACTGATGATGCTGATGAGATCTCTACTGATTTATAATGAGACGTTAAACGTCCTGTCTGGTTGCTTGAATGTCGATGTCTAGCATCATTTCAGATACTCTAGAGTTTACTGTGTGGCCTCCAGCTGCTGCATGACAGGAACATGATTTCTTATAACTTGTTAGCCGTATCTGTGAGCCCCATCCAGGTGTTCCAGATGCTATAGGATGTCTCAGATGTCAGCGGGAAGCTGTACTGAGGCAATGCATTGAGCATTGCTGTCCCTGAAGACACCCATTTTTAGGTAACCCAGGCTAGGTGTGTTCATCTTGATCTTGTATTCCATCCCTAGCCTATATTAATGAATAATGTCCATCTCAGTTCAATATGAAGTTAGAATTACCTTTGAATTATGCAACTGGAAAAAATACAAGAGAGGGTGCTACAAGAGAGATTACCATAATTAACATTAAAAGCTGAGAGCTAGCCATCCCCTGTGCCTAAAGACTACTTGTGGTAACAGTATTAGAGAAAAGAATAAGAAATAATGAGCTCCAGAACAAAAGTTTTCGTTTGTATTCTAATAAAATAATCCTGATTAAAAGTACTTAACATTAATAGGAATTTGGCCTTTAATTTCAGTATTTGGGGCTCTAACTGTAGAGTTAGCTGGCCATTTTATACATTAAATAATGGAAGTATTCTAAGCCGCATTTTTTGATATGTTTATCCCATAAACTAGGACATTTGATCACTCATTTGAATTTTGTTTTATTAGATTGAGCTATAGTCTTAAACTAGTCTAAATGAGATCCATTGTTTACTCACCAATGGGAATCATCTTTTATGGAATGGTTTAAATATGAATTCTATTTTTTTGTCCCTTGTATATCTTCATTTTTTTTCTATATCACCCTCAACTGGCGCTGTGAAATGCTTTCACTAGTCTCTGCTGTGAAGAAAATGGGTTTCAAATCAGTGTAAGAAGTGGCTTTTAAGCATTTTTTGTTTAAGTTATTGAAAATTACGAGGAAGTGTGAGGAAATAGGAGCAAGAGTGAGAAGACAGATATATTAGGAGGTCAGAATTTTATCCATTTTTAAAGTCCTTATTTGTTTACATTTATTTATCTCTGTATTGGGTAAGAAATGCATTTCTCTTCCACATTTGTTGGCTATCCAACTTTGGATGGCTATCTCCTTTCATGAACTCCTGGCTCTGTGCCCTCCCTAACAGTGGCTAAGAACTTGAAAACAGATTCTGCTTTTCCAAGTTTTGTGATTTTGCATGGGCAGGATGACACTTGACTGGTCTAACCTAAGACAGGCTATTAGAGAGTTAGCTACAAAGCCCAGTCCCATGAACTGTGCACAGAAACAGTTAGGATGTGCCAGTGGTGCAGTCATAAACTGTGGTACCTGTGAAGTACTGTGGATGAACTGGATCAAGGAAACTAATTTTTCACTTTTAGTTTTTCTGAGTATTAGCAAATAGCTGTTGTCAGTACATCCCTGGTTCCCTCACCGTGACCTACCACCTGGGCACTTGAAATGGGAACTCCTGGATCTCAGCTACTCATTTCTAATCGCATTTCTTGTGAGTGCCATAGTAACAAGCAAAATCTGGCATTTAAATGGGTGATGTAAATTTTCCTAGAGGAAAAAGTCATGGAACTTTTAGATTAAAGATTTTTACATAACTGTTATCAGTGTTTGAATTCCCAATACTACTTCTACCTACAATGACTGGTGTGATAAATCTGATGAATGGCTACTAGCCAGCATCCTGCCAGGTTTGTTGTGTACTGTAGTGGCTGAGGGACACAAAATACTCTACATTGGGATGACGCTGTTGAAGTAATGGCTGATGAATGGTAAATTATCTCTGTAAATATGATAAAATTGGAGGAGGGAATGATTTTGGCAGCAAACTAGACTGAAAACTAGAAAAGTTGTGAACTATTAATATTTTTGTGTCAGCAATTTTTTAAATGGCAGGCTTCATTAATATTCACCAGCTTTTTGGAAGTGCTTTCTTCCCTTTTTTATAAAGCCACAATGTATGTTGTCAGCATTATTGATAAATTAATAATTTTGAACTGTTTATATAGTCTAAACAGCATAACATTTTAGAAGTGATTTAGTGTGGAATTTTACATTGCTTTAAGTTACAGAGCAATTAGAATAATTCTTGGTAGTCAATAAGGGCAAATCACACTGATAGGTGGATTTCACTTTTGAAACAATATATTTCTAATGAAACACAGAATATTTTCACAGTTTGGAAATTACTGAATCCCCCAGAGTAATGCCTAGCACTCATCTGTACTAGAAAGAAATGGCTTCCATGGCACCTTAATTATGTCCTGTTTGCCTTTGTTATACTCATTATGAAGGAAGCAGGGTTGTGAAGTTCTTTCTGTTCCCTATCCCTGCAAAGAAGGATAAAGGAAATCTTCTGGATGTTACACATCTGAAAAAGGTTTTTCTCCCCTAATCACAGTCTGAATCATATTCGGACGTAATGTCAAGGCTTTTGGCTCAGCTGAGGAAGAACCAGTTGGCTTCCCTAAACTCTGATGGTGAGGGAAGTGGTATGGATATGCAATAGCTTCCTGACAGTGTTGCTAAAACCCCCAAACAGTAATCCCGCTTAGGCAAAAGAGAGCTTTTGCATCAACAAAGCTCTTAATGAACTTCCATCTCAGAAGTTAATATGATTTTGTCTGTTGCAGGTCTGGGCTGGGCTTTATGGGGTCTGCACAGTGCCACTGCTGGACTGGCAGCGTGTGTGTGGCCACAGGAGGAGGAATGGGACCACAGCAAGAGTCCCGGTGCTTGTAACGCCACATCGGCACAAAGCTCTGCAAGGCGGCAATTATTAGATGTGTCATTCCTCTGGAAAAGGAATAATTTGTATGTATAAATTATACATATGAAGTACATTGAGCATGGCTCAATTTGGCAAATTTAAAAAATTTTTGAAAATCATTAAAAAAACCTGGCAGAATGTGCATAGCTGAGTTGGATCAAGTGCTGTGAGATGGCAGAGGGAGAGAGAGCTGCAAAGACTGGCTGCTGCTTCGTGGCAGCAACCGGCTTCCATTCACATACCAGGAACTGGTGGCTTGCAAGGTGCTTTAGAAGAAAACCTGAAATGAGGGTTCAACTAGAAAGAGATAGTAATTTAACCAAGTAATTTCCAATCAGGGAGCGGGCAACAGGATACAACAAGCTAAAAGGGAGCTTAGCATGCTGTCTGGATAGTCTTGTGAGTTTTATCTGGACTTTTTTTCTGGATTTTTCTTTACCATTCTGCCATTCATATGTGGCATATGGAATTGACATTTGATTGAGAATTATTTATTTAGGGGATGATTGTTTAGGAATGAGTATTTCATTAATAAAATGACAGCAAGCAGAGACTGGCTGTTGATGCCAAGATGAACGCTTTTCATTAGCTGGCTGGTAATGGGCAATATTTGCTTAACACCACTGTTGCTCTTTAAAATGGATCTTTTCTTAGGTGTGTTGCTGCACAAAATGATTTCCTTACTTCTTAAGAAAAGCTTACAGTTATGTGTCATTCTGGGAGCAAAAACCAGAGGAAGACTGGGAACCCTCCATGAAAAAACCTTGAAGAGTAAACATACTAATTTGTTCTGTTTTTCTCTGTGGGATAGAACAGGCAAATGTTGATAGTCTAGTAAATATGAATTTTGTCTGGGGTATCACTGTTAGGGAGCAAAAACTATTGTTGCTTTGAATTTCTCTTTCTGTTTTACTGGGCCTCCCTGTCCCTTATCTGTATTTCTTCTGGAGGTCTTCAGCCCTTTTTCCTGCCTCTTTACTCTTTAACATTCAGGCCATCAGCGAGGGAGTAAAGTTCTGTCTCCATTGGAAAGCAATTTGCTGGTGTTGCCGGCTGTGAATGAAATTGACTGAGATTGTGAAATCCTGGGCAATTTAGCTCACAGCCAGGATGATGTGGAAGGCGCAGCATCACTCTTTCACCAAAGATGATGTTCCAGTTGTCTCACAGATATTTATTTCCTCTTAGCTTTTACATGCATTTACTAGGTGCCCTGTAATCCCTGGCACCTTAGTATAGTTTATCTAAAGATAACAGAAGCTCTTTTTCAAAAGCAGAGATTGTGTACTCAACCTTATTGCTGTTTAGTTTACCGGGGGGAACCAATTCAGGTATTTGGTTGTTATCAGAAGAGTTTCACTAAGAGAACTCCATAATTTACAACTGTTGAACCAGGAACTTGTGTTTGCAGTGTAGACCACTCTGTCTACCCTTCCCATGGTTTTTTGCAGGCACATCTACTAGGGCAGGTTAACCCAGCCAGCCTGCAGCTGACTCTTACAGAAAAAAAAGCCTCAAAATGAGAAAGTCTTCAGTCCCCAAATGTGAAAGGTGGCACCATCAGATAGTTTATTGCCACCAGCTGGTTTGGTGTTTGCTTGTTCAGTGTATACTGTATTTCTGAAACAGGTAACCTGTAAGAAAAATCTGAAATAAACAGTTGCATAGTTGTTTCAACTCAAATGAAATGAGAAGAGTGTAAAAGATACTTAATTTAAAACAGTATCAAGCTGAAGCAATTGTTATGAATTCTACCTCTATCCTCAATAATTTTTATAAATGCTGAGAGGTATAAATGCCAGTTTTCTTTCTGAAATGCTCTAGATATATACAGGATAATTTAAAAAAAGATCCTCCATGTAAAAATATGGAGAATCCTATTTAAAGGATAAAAAATGATTTATTAGAAAGGAAACTTGAATGTAGCTCTAGTGTCTTTGAATTTTGTCTCAGAAACATAAGTATTTTATTTCCCAAAAGTAGATAGATATGATCAAACTACCGCTGTATTTTCCCATATATAATTTTTTCTCTGCAAGAAAAAACAAAAAACAAAGACATGAACTGTGTTTGTCTTCCCAGGGAACATATTAAGAGTCTGAACTGAAAATCTCTTGTTCCCTCCTTTAAGACTTGTACTTTGGGAAATTAAATTTCAGAGAGTCAGGTACATAATCCCTGCAATTGTTCAGAAGTTTAATGTATGTCCTCTTGTGAACTATGATAAAAATTGAGTCAAATGTCATAGACATTGCCAAGTTATAAGAAACATGGATTTCCTCTTTATTGGTTCAATAGACACCATGCTTTGTAAGTTTAAATGAAACTTCTTTTTTCTTTGATATGAAAATACCTCATGATAGAAAAAATAGGATTTTAAGCATGCGAGAAGAGGAAGAAGGGGAAATACGCATTTCAGTTTTAATACAGGGACAGGAAAATGTGGAATATAAATAAAGTCAGTAATGAAGTAGAAGCTTGCTTGCTTTCTTCCTTTCTCTATCTCTCTATCTCTCTATCTCTCTATCTCTCTATCTCTCTACCTACCTACCTACCTACCTACCTACCTACAACTTCAAGTAATTGGGTGAAGAGCAGCAGGAATAGGATGGTAGCATTCATGCAGAAAGTCCATTCATCAGCTGTGGGCCAGCAGCAAGACTCTCTGTGGCTCTGTCTTTCAGTTCAGGGACTGGATGCTAGGCACTAGTATATACGTGCAGATGTTGGTGGGCTTACAGAGCCTTTTTTTTTAAAAAAATATTTTTTTAGTTTATCTAGCTTCTCCAGGACTGCCTTTTCAAAACTCGTCAGAACAGTTATATCCAGTGCCTTCACTTTCCCAAGCTGAAGATCTGATAAGGAGGATATGCAGCTTCCCTAATAAAATAATATTTTAGTGTTCCTTCTTTCTGCAGTCCAGCTGCCAGTTCGAAGGGTTGGCTGTGCAGAGACCACTCCTAAACACAGCATTAACTACTGCTTTTGCTGCAGCAGACTGAATTGCTCAGCTTCCTGTAATACTGAGCTGCTTCGATCTGTGAGATGAAAGGAGGAAAAAGCTTCTCAAATGTATTTGCGGTCTAGGTACTAAGGGTATCCAGTATGAGTATTGTTTTACAAATTCACAAAGTCAAGCTTCAGCCAAGAATGTAAACACATTTACATAAACTTTAGTAACAGTAGATTAATACATTTGTTCAAATGCCTGCAATGTTACTTTCTAAGCAGGTGAAATGATATTACTAGGAAAAGAAAGAAATCTGAAAAAAAAAAGCAGTCATAAAAGATAGACAACCCTTGGTAATTCTTATCAGTCTTTGGGCACCAATAAAACCTGCAGGATTGCTCGTTCATTAAATTTAAGTCAAATGATTTTTTCCCTTTGGACATCCAAGATGTCTTCAAGAGATCCCACTATACTTTGCTGTTTTGTGTTAAGAAGACTTACATAGGGCCTTCTGGGGCCTCTCAGTAGCTCTGTTACAATCTCAGCCTCAGCATTCAAGGTTGGCGACCCATCCACCAGGGTTATTAATTTTATGTTTATAATCTAGTAACCAGGTGTGTTAGCTAAAATGAAGTTTTCTGACAATTTTATTATGGTAGCACCATGCAGCTGTTGTCCCTTTGATCTGAGTTTGTTGTGGGAACATGTTATTATATAAAGTTGTTATATAAAGTACATAAATATTTTAGATATTTATGTAGCTGACTGTGGTCATGCATTGATTCATTTTTTCTCAATATTTCTAGGATGTTGACCCCCAGGCTGTGGTACTCTGAAATGTGTCCATCCCTCTTTAAAATTATTATAAATGGAGTGATGCGAGTTTAGAAATTCTGGATAAATATCGTAACTGGAATGAACACAGATACAGACCCTGTCAAGACTGTTGAGTTTGAATGGTACCACAAGGGATGGATGTGCTTCTTCCTCTGACTGTTGCCGTTCTGAGGGGCATTTTGTATGTGTGCATATGCTGCGAGGCCACCTTGCAATAACCTGTGCTTTGCAATTATGTAATTTTCATGAATATGTGCTTGTTTCTGAAACATTGGAAAGCATTTCCATTGGATCTGAAATGCTGCATTTTGAAAAGTGGACTTATCTTTTATTATTTTTGCAGTCTAGATTTCTAAGCAGCTGCTAGTAAGTAAACTCTGAAAGAAGACAAAATATATTTTTACCAACGATTCCTGAAATTTCTCAGGGACTAACTTAAAGTATATCTGTAGCAGTTTAAGTCAATTTTGTTAAAATGCTCTAACTTAAAGGTGCCAGCAGTGGCATCATTCCCATTGCTAAGCATTAACATCAGAAATTCTCATTCCTAATGCCAAGATATTCATGGCTCATTACGATCTGGCTTAGTTTAGCAGCCTGTTGTTCTTGTGTTTCTGAGTATTTGTTCTAATTCAAAACAAATGGGAATGTTGGCAACCTAACGGAGACATATGTAGGAAGTAACCATTGGCAACCATGGTTGCATGAGACAGGATTCTATAATTGGAGTATTTAAGTATTAGTCCTCACAAGCCAATGGAGGAGTCCTTTCCAGGTTGTTCAGTACAAGCCTTGGAACCTGATTCTCTTCTCCGGCTGTATTTTTGTAATTGGCACATCATTTGCTTCAGATAATGTTTATACAAATGGAAGTATAAAAAGAGTCATTCCTTACAAAGGCAAATCCTGCTTTCTACTGCATGCAGTGTGCTCCTTGAGCAACAGTAGAAACCTTGTGTGTATGTTTGAAAATAAAGTCTGATGAAATCCTACAAGGCATGTGTGTGCTTATGAATGATTGCTTTCTTATCTTCACAGTAGAAATATATATTGAAGTATGACATAAGATATTTCACCTTGAATACAGGGAGGATAAAATTTTATCTTTCACAATTTAGTTTTGGCCATGTATGTAAAGTCTTGTGTGACCAAGTTATTTTAGATCATATCTAGAGTAGAGATAAAATAGATTATTAAAAAAAAAAGTATAAGATATAAATTCATTGGCTTTGAGCTTTTTAATGGAGTGAGGTGAATGAGAGAGGAGAAGAGCTCATAGTGTGTTTTTTTTCCCTGTGTAGATTCAAACGTACTGCAAGCTCAACAAGAGCAATTCCACTGAATTTATTGGAGCATGCGCACTTATCCTAGAGACAAAATTAGATAAATTTGATCTGTTGTTGGGTCAGAAGAACAAAGATGATTTACAATTCCTTTTGCACTTCCATTTCCCAAGGAGGAACAGTCTGGAACATGTTCCTGGCATAGAAGAAGATCAGCTGTATCAGGCTGGTATATCTCATCTATCAGTAATTGACCTTTGAGGTAATGGTGCAATCCCTGTTAATGGGGATACACTGCCTCTTTTGTGTTGCCTTCTTCCCAGGAACTTTGTGGTCAGTAGATATCCCACAAGAAAAATCCCCAAGGTTTCTTGTTAGGAGAACTTTACATTGTCTTTGCATCACGGGAGGAATGGGAATAACAAATTTGGTTTTGCAAACCCATTTAAAATACAAAATGATGTTAACAGTCTTTTTTGTTTCTATGTCAGGGGTTCCCTGACAGAAGACACGCCTTCATCACAAACTGCGGTGAAAAGCAGAGATGCCTGAGCCAACTTGGAATGAATGATGGCATTTTCCACAGGCTGTGTAGCTTTTATGACACTGGAGTTGGAGCAAAATAAATTGGCTTGCAAGGAACTTTTTGCTACCATAGCTTGACTACTTTTGGTGTCTGAGTTAGCACAGTTAAATGAAGACTGAGAAAGAGGATATATTACTATTTGTAAAAGATATTCAGGAATTAGTAAGAAGGAGGAAGAAGAATTATTGAAATTGAACCTGCTTTAAGATCAAATGGATATTAATTGCTTCTGAATTAATTTAGAGTGTAAAATAGAACAAGGTTTCTGACATCAAAGGAATGATGTCTAAATTCTGGCATGACCTTTCAAATAGGGCAGGGAGGAGAAGGAACCTAAATTATTTCAAGATGGAGCTTGATAAATTAATATAGGTAGTGATCCCAGAGATGGAAATTAAAGTTTATGATTATAGTATCATAGATCAGAGGCTCAAAGAGACCTCAGAAAGCATCCAGTCCATTTACTTGCTCTAACGTAGTCTCAATTACATTTAAATCATTCCAGGTTTGTCCAGCCTGATCTTAAATATGATCTCATCTCAGTGATGAGACTCTACAGCCCTGTTACTCTTCCATTCAATTACCTCACTATTCCTACCACTAAAAAACTTTCCTAATCTCAATTTAAGTCTTCCTAGTGCAATTTAAATTAATTTCTTCTTATCCTTTCCTCAGCTGACTTGGAGAACAAATTAGTATCCTGCCCCTTTATAGCCATCTCTTATATGCTTGGAAACTCCTATCCTTTTTCCCAGAATCACAGAGAGATTGAGGTTGGAACATCTCAGTTTTTTCATTTTGATATTAACCCTCAGTTCTTTCAGCCTTTTCTCTGAAAACTTGTCTTCTAGATCTCTGATTGTTCTGATACTCTCTTCTGGGCTCTTCAGGGGTTTCTCTTTCTTCTTCCCATTCTTCCTGATGACAGTCTATGAGTACTGAATACAGTAAAAGGATTATTTTTGACTCTCAGGCATAGTGCTACTGCTTATTTATCCATTATTGTAATTTTTGCAGTGTGGGATGTGGTTTACTTCCCAGTTGTCTAGGTGTTTTCATCAAATACGTTCCCTGCTGTGGCAGGATGTAAGATGTTAGAAATGCCCTTGATCTCTGCAGCTGTCCTTATGAGATGTTTTAGTGAATTTCTTCTAATAAAGCTCTTATGCTCTTTGTAAGGGAATGTTTGAGGTTGCTCTGGAAGGGAAAAATGGGCTATAAACATAAAGCTTTGTGGATCTATCTACACTAAACTTCTCTTAAGTGATTGACTTTAATTCTACTCACGTGGATCCTTCTTATCCTGTATCCCTGGTGCAGAGTCCACCAGAAGGTTATGAATGAGAAGGAAAGCTGTGCTGTGCTTAGGCATTAACATCGTTGCTCCGTGTCTCATAACCCAAAGAGTGCACCATACCACCTGCTGTAAATGCAGATTGGTGGGTGAAGAGGGGATGACAACCAAGCCCTTTTGTGCCATCAATCTGATGCTGTGGAAATCTCCTCCTAGGACAACAGAACCTGATGGCACTGTACCACTGGAACTGCTTTGTAGCTGAATGTCTGGGTAACCTTGTATTTTACTTACAGGTTTGATATTTTTCTTACCTGTTTTCATTTTAGCACAATGTAAGCTTGAGGTCAAATCTTAATGGCTTATTTGCACTACATATCAGCAAATGAGGTACTTTGATGCCATGTTCATGCATAAATTTGTGAACATGGCATAAATAAGATACTATTAAGCATAACACTCAGAATTCAAGGGCTTGAGAAACTTTGGATATTGCTAAGCTGACAAAGTGTTGTTCTAAAGTGATAAAAGCAGGTGTTTCTTTTTGGTTGCCAAGTTTGCTCCCAAGTGAGAGGCTAGATAAGTAGTCCAAATTACATCTAAGAAGAAAATTTGCCAGAGCTTAATTACTTTTCATCACAGTGCCAAATAAGAAGAAAAAAACCACCTTGGAACTACGTTGCAGTCTATTTAATTCTCCTCACTTAAAGCCCTGAGATAGAATTCTTAACTTCACAGTAAACTGCACTCTTCAGTGGTAAAGCAAAACAAATTTATAAGCAATGACTTGTGGTCCTTCTACATTTGGCATTTAGGTAAAAGCAATTTTTTGTTCAAAAATATAAGTAGTTTATACAAAGTCTGCAGCTGTGTCATTTCAGTAGGATATAATTTTATCATTAATCAGTGCTTTTCTCTGATGACTTCTGCTAAGGTTGTGGCCATTTATTCCATCTTTATTGATAAGAGTGATCTTATTAAGCCTGGCTATTCGATCTCGGTGTTCTGTGAGTTAGACCATAGTATGATCAAACCTTGCTCTCCTACTCTGGCCAGTAGTGCTTGTCTGTGTGCTGGGCAATTGAGTGCATCAGACTGTGTTAAGTCAAACCTTTCATCACAAAGCCTCCATCAGCTTGTCTTGTTCAAGGAGACTTTATCAGTAAGTAAGTCAGCAGGAGAAGGGATTAAGACCACAGCCATTTACCCACACGCCATGTGCAATGAAATATCAGTGTTATAATGCCTTAGTTCTATGTTATTATTTCATTGGTAAGTAGGCATTTTTCTGAAAGATCTCTCTGTTCTTTATTTAAAAAGAATGTAATGATACCAGAATTCTTGCACAAAACCAAACCAGGGACTTCTCTCTTTTGATATCTGCCTATGTTGTCTGTATTTTGGAGGAAGATGCAAGAATAAAAAAAAGATTTTAAAAATTCTGCCATTTTTCTCATCTCTTAGTAGTTGCTTTGTAGGTGAAACTATACAGAATTTGAAGTTCTTTACCTCTTTTATGTAGATAGAGCCAGTTGATTTGCCCCTCTCATATTTTATCTTTAAGTAGTCATCGAATTCCCTCTTAAAAATGCTGAATTCTTAGTCTGCCCTGATATGAAAGTGTTTTCAGAAGAAATATCCAGCATCTATTGTATTTTGAATGTCTTAATTTTTATCTTTTTTGATACAATAGAATAGTTAATAGAAAGTTCAGAGTTTGAGTGCATAGAGTGGGATCATTGATTTTTAGAAGGTTACTATAAATTTTCTGTTATTTTCAGTTCATTTCTTTGTACAGGCTAATATTACCACTTTGACCTCTCTATAAAGCAACACTTTCACCAAGCATCACTGCAAGCATGTACTGTTTCCCTTTCTAATTGATTATATTTAGCTTAAAACCCTGTGATGTGTGTGAGTGGCTGAGATTATTTATTCCAAGATGTATTACTGAGATGCATTCGTCAACTCTGAATCTTATCTGCCCCTTTGTTGCATATTCATTTAGTTTTATTTGATACCACTGGCTGTTGTAACTAATAAAATCTTAAATAATTCTGTTTTGGGCAGATCACACTCTTTCCTTGAGTAGGCTCATCTCTTGTAAGAGATCTTAACTTGAAAATAGAATTCCATGTTGAATATAGGTGAAGTCTCATGCTGTAAAAGGACAGTGAGGGAGCTCTGAAAAGGGATTCTTGTGCCTTTGTGGCACAATCTAATCGTCAGTTCTTCTCAGAAATGGTAAGACCTCTTTCCAGTACTGGGCATAACATCTTAAGAAAGATGTTGATCAGCTGGAGAATCCAAAGGCAAACAAGAATCCTCAGATGCTTTGAATATATGACAAGCAAGTGTGTGTGTGTGTGTGTGTGAGAGAGAGAGAGAGAGAGAGAGAGAAGAATACAAGGCTGTGTAGGTGTGTGTTAGTAATTTTCAGATAAGTGAAAGGATTTTGCAGAGTGGAAGGGAATAATCTGTTCTTTGTGTCCATTATGAAGTCAGGAAGGTGTCACTGTGACCTGTGACTGCGCTATTCACATTGGACGTTAGGAAAATATTTCTGAAGGTGAGGATAATCATCAGTGTGCTTTCTACATATCAAGCAATATTTGAAAGTGTTCAGATCTTCCACTGGAGAGCAGAATTTGGTCATTTGAAAATCTTCCTCCGTTTGTAAATGCATTTGAAGACATCAGATAGCAATCTAAGTAATGTTTCTAGATTGCTCTGACAAAGGTACAGAAACCTCATCTGATTTCTAACAAGTGCTCTTAGGTCACAGTTTCAGGAGAAAAGAGAGATGTCTAACTTGGTACGTCAGGGTAGGCGTACATGTACCTAAGAATAAGCTGCTATATGTTGTTAAAAGGATGCCAGTGGCAAAAAATGGAGTACATACAGGATGATAGTTCTGGGTCATCATAATCCAGTGGTACCACCATTTAAGTGATGTGCCTTGACACAAGGCAGAGGGTAGAGAACAGATGAAAGAGCATGTCAGCTTACAGCTAGTGGGATATCCTATATTCTCATTTTGAATATGCCCCAAGGAACACTTTTGGAAAGCTCTTTTGTGTCAAATGAGACAGAGGGAAAGAGAGGTCAGAGTTTTTTACTGCCATCCTCTGTCTCCATTTCTCATCAGACATTTGGTCTTTGAACTAGTTTAGATTTGGTTAAAAGTAGGAAGTTTCAATGCAAGCTTTTGGTTCAGACAGATCATCATTTTCCGTTAAAAATCAACTTTATAAAAAAATTCTGAACCAGTTCCTATGCCAGTGCCATCAGGGGAGGAAATAGGAATGTAATTGGAAGCAGTCTCCAGTAGTTACAGTGCTACAAAAAGCTCTGAGTAGTACTTCAAGCCTACATTCCCCTTGGGCTGCTTGCTCGTAGTGGTGTCAGGGTAATAGCACTACATCAGTACAAAAACCACTCCATATGCATACGAGCATCATAAAATGCTGGGGGTAAATTGACTGAATTATATATGTTGCTCTTCTGGGAATGCAGAACAAGTTTTTGCTGCAAGTTACATGTAGCTGTAGTTGCATGTTACACCTTTAGGAAAAGAAAGCCTTAAGGGAGGAAACAGCTGATTTAATCATTATTTTGTTTGTTGTTTCAGCTAAATTGCTGTCTTTTTATATGTATATATTAGTGCTCTTGCTGTCATTAGATGCTTAGTGGGATCTGAGGAAGACTGGTGCAGACAACTGAAGTGAATTGCAAGCTTTAACATCAGGCCTCATCTTGACCTGGCGCTGAAGGATATATCAATCCATCACTTTTCTTTTAAAATAATATGCTGGATCTTGGTCAAAAATATTACCGATATAAACAAATGGCATGGTTGATGGATCACTCTATTGCCAACAACCAATGAAAAATACTTTAGTATTTTTCCTTAGTTTGGCAAAGTCCTCTTTCTTAATTAAAGCTGACAACTGTAGGGATAGAAGGACATCTGAAATATTGTAGATGTTCTGATGAAATGTGTTCCCCAAAGGC
This sequence comes from Strix aluco, assembly GCF_031877795.1. Lineage (NCBI taxonomy): Eukaryota > Metazoa > Chordata > Aves > Strigiformes > Strigidae > Strix > Strix aluco. The sequence continues at coordinate 57,776,964 of NC_133933.1, read as the reverse complement.
TTGAATCCTACTCTTTTCTGTAAGAACTGTGACTCCTTAAGAGAGATTGTAAGATGGCTGCTCGTAGTATACTGATGGTTGAACAGATCTGGAAACTGTACCTTAATCATCCCACTTTACAGCTCAGCATTTTAAAGTAATTTTATTTTGGTGCCCATTTGCCTTAAAACATTATCCACAAAAGTAGCACAGGAGCTGCTTAAGAAGCAGCATAGATGTCTCTGTCGTGGAGGAGGAGGTGACCGCCTGCTGCAGTAACCTGCTGTCTTCACCTAGGGCAGGTCACCCGCCCTGTGAATCAGATCCCTGCAGCTACAGTTGCTGGGTTGGTTTTGTATTGTCTGTGGTGGTCCAAGACTGAAAGGTACAGCGCATCACGCTTTGGGAACATTTCCTCTGGCCTGAAAATTACAATCATCTGCACCATTAAAAAAAAAAGTATTGGAATGCTAATCTTTGATTGCCTCAGACTCATTTTCTCCTTAAGGATGGGAAGACTATTTGCATTGATTAATGCATTTGTTGTTTCAGATGCATTCATAGTGAATTTTTATAATTTAATCTAGGCTGTGCAGGGTCCTGGGGGGAAGCAACCAAGTGCAATATATATCTGCATCATTAAAAATAATTTAAATATGCTGACAGATGGAAAATAACCGTACAAGTGATTTCAGGGTGTTCCATGTTTATTCCCTGGTAATGATAAATTAATGTTGGTTTTCTCAGTTTACAAGTCAAAAGGCAGGTTTTTAACATGTCAGCCTTCAGTCTGGGCTCTGTAAATCAAGTAAACTGAGCAGACACCTGCCTAACATTTAGTCCTTGTTACTACAGATTCAAGCTTCTGACATTCATTCCTTCATTTAATCCCTAAAAGTCCTCTTAAGGTAGGTAAATATTATTGCCATATTACTGATGGAGAACTGCAGTGTAGGGCAGGCTAAAAGTAACTTTACAGAAAGTAGTTTAAATAAAGGGCTTTTAGACAATCTACAAATCTTAATCTCAGAAGTTAATTGAATATTTTTTATGCTACTCTAGGTGATTTCTTCATTGAGAAACTGTCTCTGACTGAATTGACCATGTCTTCTGGGACCAAGCATGGTTTACTATCCTTAGTAACACAGGGAGTTAACATGTGCAATGACAAAGTGCCATTTTTATATTAAAACAGAATTCTATGTAGAAGTTTGTTAAAACACCATCCTGTTGTGATATTTGGGGAATATGACAGGGATTAATGGCTGAAAAGATTATAGGTTTATCGATCACACATAATCCCTAGATGTTTTTTGAACTATACATAGGGATCACTTAATCTGCTGCTGGAAAGCAACCATATGAGAGCTGGAAGGCAACAGCTGTTGGAGAGCTCAGAGCACTGTTGGATGACAGCTGAGAGGGGAAAGTAAAAGAGGTCTCTTTCCCATGCCAAATACTCTTGTGGCTAAAATCTAGCTACCTACTGAAGTACAGTGGCAAGGCCACATTGGAAAAGGAAAACTAAAAGTCATATTATTAAGGAAAGAGATGTAAAAAAGGAAATTGCCACATTATTGCTTTAATATGTTCATTTCCCTGGTCCTCAGTGTAATTAAGCCCTCAGTAGGGCTATCAAAAATCAATGTGTAAAATGTAGCTGCTAAACTTTTCATTGGTTTCTGTACTCGCATGTGCACTGACCCTTTCATTCTTTCCTTCTGATGTAAGACAAAGTCATGTGATGAACCAGATAAAGCCAAATGGAAATATAGGTACTATGCAGTAGGATTATCCCAGAACTTTTATATAAATTGACCAATAGGACAGCTCTGCAGTACTGTTTTCTGCATGGACTGTTTTCCTGGGAAAGGACTGGTTGAGCCTTGTCCAGCAAGACCAAGACTTTACAGTTATTTTGAGGTGGGTAAATAAGGGGCTTGAAGACCAAGGTCAAGGCTGCATCTTGATCTTCGCAAATACTAAACTTTAGGACCTGAAAAATAATTCACAAGAATTGACTGTCTTAAATACGTTGTTTTGGTCATTCTCTGAGTGCAACCACTAATTTGGTTAATTACAGGGAAAGACGGTGATAAAAACTTGGTAAACCCATCAGATTGTTTGGTAAATGCAATTATTATTGTGTAATACAGGAGGTCTTGTCATGGACAAGACCCTTTAGGCTACAAGAACAAAAAAACCAAATGGTGTATATCCCAGTTGTCTTGCAGATAGCACCACTGTGATGTTTGCCCACTTAATAATCATTGGGGAAAAAGTTTATGAAGCATTGATTTATCTGTAAGCAAGAGTACTACACAGAATTTTATTTATCTCAGGAACCCTTTAGTCACTCCTGATTCAATCAGATGCTAGAAAACACACTTCTGCTCTCCTGTCAAGGTATCTTATTTTATTAGCTATTTCCCAAAATATCAAGAGAATTACATATGTATGAGTCTCCAGGAAAGCCTCTGAAGGAAGGATACTAATGTTCTTGTTCTTGAAAGAATATCCTCATATTGTCACAAGGTTTTAGTGATATTGCCATTTTTCTTTCCTGGCTGTGGAGTTTTGTGGGCATTACTCACGTCCAGCCGTTCATCAGCATCTGTTAGGGCACTTGAACTTACATTCGCCACCTTGAAATGCTCTAATCATTGCAGTGGATTCCTGTGGCAGAAGCCTGACAGCGATCACTCTTTCAGGTTGGGGTTTGCTGTGGGGCTGGCACATGGGAAGAGGGACAGTAAAGCAATTGTTGCAGTGGACCTTCGCTAGCCTCATCAATTGGAATGCTCAAGCTGGTTATACTGGTTTTGGGCAATTTTGAGAGGCTCCATTCCTGTACCAGTATGTGGGATTGTACCTTGAACATAATGGTAATACATAATTGTGCTTTATTGCATTTCCTTCAGGTTGCTGTGGAGTCCACTGTTGACTGAGTATTGATATTTCTTAATATATGAACTGAATTTAATTTGTAGATTAAGAAATCCAGAGCCTATGTATTAGAACTTCTTTCTTTCCATGGCTTCTCTCCTTTATAATGGTAGAGTTCAGGAGTGTGAGAAAAGTAACAAAGGAAACAAGTTCAATCTTAATTTCTGAAATTTTGGGGCAAAGCTTGCTTGCTGCTTAGGAATAAAAGCATTTTCTATTAGCAGTGGGAAATACTCTCACCACAATCTAGACCAGAACATTGATGTGAAACAACAACTAAGTAAAATCTCTTCAAACGATCTTGGTGTTGAAACACGGTTGAAATGGTTATTTGCTATGTAATATGTTTGCCTAAATTGGACTCAGTTACCACATACTGAGCTCAAGTACGTTGTCTTGCTGAAACAGGGGCTGTTAAGGCCAGACTCTGTTTGTGTGGCTGGTATGTGACTCACTGTGGATGCAGCCAAAATACAGGAAACAATAAGTGCTTTCTGGATTTAAATTTTTCTTTTTGACAATCTTTCAGTAGTAACATAGCAGGATTTAATCATTGTCTTAAGGTCTTAATTAAATGCTAGTAAGCACTTATTACTGTGATAGTGGAATGCAAATAGCTACCTGATGATTTAAGGGCTGCTTCTAGGAGTAACTGCTCCTGAATAGACATAAATTTTTTCTTATTTGTCTCTGAGATTAAAATTGGAAAAGACCTTAAGAAATGCATGGCAGACGTTTTATTTTTGAGGATCTTGCTTTTGTTGTAGACTGGCTTCATTTTTTTGCAGTTAATGTTTGCAAAGTTGTATGTTCAACTGCAGGGATATTTTGTGTGGTTTGTGGATTGCATGTTCAAAATAGAAACAAATGCAAACAAAAAAAATAAAGTCGATCACTAATAATTTGTGCATGTAAATAATCCATTATAGATACCATCAGTTTAATTGCATGTTCAGATTAAAAATCCTTATTTGAAAACAAGCCTCTTAATATTCAGTTTGTGTCAAATTCTGTTGAGACGTACAATAGTTTTGTGATAATTAACAAAGGGAAAACCATAGAAGTCTTTGATTTAAATAAGTACCAGAAATGTGGATGTTTATCCATCCTACACATATCTCTTGAGTTTTCTTGCAAAATTTCTGGTTCTTCAGGCCTTGAGGGAAGCTAGACATGTGTTGCAATTCTGCAGAGAAAAAGGAGAAGATAATCATTCATTTTTGAGTTTCCGCACAGAGGGTAGTTTAATTGTTTTTGGGGTTTTTGGGGGGGTTTTTTTGGTCTATTTTCCTCATTATAGTGGTAATTACAAAGCTGGAAGAGTTCTATGTGTTTGGCTTTACTAAAGTAATTCAGATCTCAATCATGTGAATCTTTTAGGTCTCTTTTTGTGCAAATTGCATGAATCTTCAGAGTTTTCTTATTCTAATCTGTGATGTTAGTAAGCTTCTACTGCAAGCTTAATGATGGATGCCTTGGAGACCTGTGCCACTAATTATGCTCTGAACCTTTTCTCAGACCGTCTGGCTCTTTGTGGTAGGTTAGGAACTTGATCCCCAGCCTCAAATATTACCAACTCAACTGTAATGAAATAAGAAGCTGCTTATTGCATGACATGAAAAGGCTGCACTTAGCAGTGTTCGTGCGGTAATGCTAAGCAGGTTTGGAGCTGGAACGCCGCTGAACTTGGCAGTTTCTTTGTTAAGGTATTTTAATCAATCCCACTGCAATGTTTTCTCAATGCTAGAATTCTGCCAAACATCTGGTTGGGAAGTTGCCCTCGGCAGCTGGAGCATGTGACCGTCAAGCTGAAGCACGAGCTGGGTGTTACAGCTGTGATGAACTTCCAGACCGAATGGGACATCGTTCAGAATTCCTGGGGCTGCAACCGCTACCCGGAGCCCATGAGCCCTGAAATCCTCATGAAACTGTATAAAGAGGAAGGTATTGCCTATGTCTGGATGCCAACCCCGGACATGAGCACTGAAGGTAATGCTCAGGCCACTCTTGCAGTAAATTAATAGTAACAAACCCCTTGAGTTACTAATCTGACACTTTGATGACTTTTTTTTTCTGTGTAAATTTTGTATAAAAATATAGCTAACACACAAGGTATAATTTCTCTGTGTGTTGTCTCTAACAAATTATTCATATTTTCCTGTAGGCAGAGAGGCCATCTAAAATACTTTGTGTCTGGCAGCATATGTGAATTTGAGTTTAAAGCCATCCGACATTGATAACTGCTTGACTGTTTTTGCTTTCAGTTTGAATTCAGCCCATATAATGAAAATATGCAGTGTAGATGGAAGACTGAAAGCTTGCACAGCAGGACGGCTTGCCATCCTTGCTGGTTAAAAATGGACAGACAATGCTGTATGTCTGTTCCTGGTATTCCCTTCCCCCAACAAACAGGTTTTTTTAACTATAGCATCCCAGTCTGATGAATCTCCATAGAGTCATTTATATAATTATTTGTAATTAATTTAGAATGCCCATAGCACCTGATGTTGTAACATAAATTATTATTTTTAATTTCTCTGTTGGAATGCTCAGTTTAAAATCTTGTTTCCAACCAATAGGTTAGAAAGTGTGTGTGTTTTCAAGTGAGTAGTCTACCAGCAGAAGAGAATGCTTTCAATAGAGTGAAGTACTGCTACCACAAATAGAGAACTGTCCTATCAGTAATAGGACATCAGGGAAGACAAGAGACCTTAAAAAGGGAATTTAAAAGGTCTTAAATGTCAGTGCTCGTCTGTGCCACAAGGAAAAGTTAGGCTGTGATGTTTGCAGCTTCAGTTCCTGGGTGAACAGGAAGAAAGGTGTCAGGAAATATGGTATATTCATCACTTTGGGAGTGAGAAAGCATATTCTGTGTTGTTTAACCATATGCTTAGTACACAATTAAAGTGTAGCAGTATTAAGTTGTACAGGAAAATACTCTTCTACTCTCCCTCCCTCACTTATTATTGACATAACGGCCTTCATTACAATGTTTTGGAAAGCAGCAGTACATAGGTAGCTTCACAAACATCTGGTACTAGAAAACATTTCATTTTTGGCTTGCTAACTTTAATGCTACGTAAGATACGCTTTTGATGTAATTTGCTGCCTTGTCTCAGTCCCTGTGAAAATGAATATGCCACACACATCCAGTGTTAATCAGAACGTATATTTAGAGACAACTTGGGGCATTTTACAGACTTTGTGTAATCTGAATCTATGTTGCAGGAAAAAACAAAGTTAGAATAGAAGGTCATTTGAAAAAAAAGAAAAAAAAAGAAAAAACCCAAAATATGTCAGGTTTGCCATTATGATTCACAGAATATCAGGCTGTAGAGACATAATCTCAACCATGAACCTAGCTTTCTCAAATGCAAATGAACATGCCTTGTTTTTAACCTTAGGAAGAATACAGATGTTGCCACAAGCTGTCTGTCTCTTGCATGGGCTGCTGGAGAATGGACACACTGTCTACGTTCATTGCAATGCTGGCGTTGGCAGGTCTACAGCTGCTGTCAGTGGCTGGCTGAAGTATGTGATGGGATGGAGCCTGCGGAAAGTGCAGTACTTTTTGGCTTCCCGGAGACCAGCTGTCTACATAGACGAGGAAGCTCTGAATCGTGCTGAAGATGATTTCTACCAGAAATTTGGGCATCTTCATTCCTCATGCAAAATACAAGAGTAAAAAGCGGAAGAGGAAAAGGAAGATGAAGAGGAATCCTTACATTTGCACCCCAAGGATTTAGAAATTATGAATCAGATGATTGCCTCTCCTCTTCAGATTATAAACTTGTCATAAAAGTCATGAGAATTTTGTTTAAAAAGTGCCTTTGTGGGGTTTTTATTTACTTTCTTTAAGCTGATATTATTCATGTTTTCAAGCCTTTTGCTGCAAGTATGAGACCTGGAAACTCTGCAAAGCGAAACTAAGATTTTCTTTTAACTACTTGCCTATAGGAACTGAGGTTTTAGGGTAGACACTAAATAAGACATGAGGTGAAATGTAGTTGGTAATATTTCAGTGACAAGAAGGAGAAGGTATTCTCAGAAAAACGGATGCAAAGGTTGACTGGATTAAGGTTCAGGTTAGGATGGAGCTGATCGTCTCAAAGCTTCTCAGTTATTTTAGGTGGAGTATACATTATTGAAGTGTTTTCTAGTAATTTTGTAGACAAGTGGTATTAGTGAAAAAGACCAGAAGGGAAGTGATTTTTCAGCTCAGTTTCTTAAACAAAAAGCTAATGTCTAATGCAGTGAACTAAGATTTGCTCTCTTTGCCTATCTAGTTAATGTTAAATATTATGAGTTACAGCTATGTTCTTTAATGACACTGGGGTTAGCAGGGATGTGGCATGAAGAGAGGAAACAGCTCCACTTACTGCAGTTTTACTCTGTTGCAGGGAAGGACTACTATTTATTACACTATCCTATGTGTGAGATCTCTAAGTCAAAGATACATTTTGGTCTTCTGGTCCATGCAGTGCTGTACAGTGGGCTCCCTAGGTGCCAAGTGAATCTAAGCAGTAAACACTGGGCTAAAACAGGACCTGTAGGAACTGCGTGATAAGTCTCAGCACATGATTGACACTACAGCCTCTGTGTTGTTGACCTAGATTAATTTCTTCACTATAGCAAAAGTCTTTCCTTGTGCAAGCAGTGTGTGGATGTTCATAGATGCTAGATTTAGCCTATTGAAGCTAATGCTGGACTATCTCTGGGGTGAATGAAGTGAATACATTCCTCTATAGGAGCAAAGAGCAGGGTTTCTCAGGAGGTTAACCTCAGTAGGCTAATGTTGGCTTCGTGGATGATCCCTAATGTTTTCCAGGGTGGCTTAAACCTTTAGCAAAACTAGCAGTGGCACCAAGAGCTTTCAGCACTGCTCAGGTAAAACCAATTTGCTGTAGGTTAAGTCCAAGAGAGAAGGGAGAGAAGGCATTTCCTAAGGAATAGAGGATTAAGGACACATAAACATTATGAAATCTAATTTCTATAGGTTTATTCTTTAGTGAAATCTTATTTTTTTCAGCCAACTTGTTCCTCTGAAGACCCAGTCAGTGCCAGAGTACTTTAGCTGATATATATCGATTATCTGAACACTTAATGGAGAAACTATTAGATCTGAACTGTTTATGGAGAATGTCCAGAATAACGTAAGTTTTATTTATCCTGTACTTCAATCATCTTCAAAAGGAAAAATGTTTAAGTTATTCTGTATGTGTGGTTTTTGCTTCTGATATTTTGAAATAACACTGCCTGTTTAGAAAATGGATGAGAAAAGTTCTCTATTAAATAAAAACATAATGACAATTCCAGCAGCCCATTTTCTCATATGTCTTTGGCTCCCAATTTCATGAGTAGCAAAAAGGGTCATGACTGATATTTCTATATAGAGGTGGGACCAGCCACTTTAATGATAACAGCCCATTTCTTGTTTGCTATGCTGTGTCAGTTTCGGTGGGCTGTTGAGGAGGAAATCTCAATAAACAGCACAGCAAAGATGTGTGTGGCACCTCTGCTACCTCAAAAGACAAAATAAGGGATTTCTTCTCCTAGCCTGATGCAGAGAGCAGAAGTACTGTGTCAGTCCTGCTGTCTGGCTCTTGGGCTGTCGTGCAAATTTGCACAGCTACACCTGACTGCCCAGGAGTTACCTTGTTTTGACTGAGTTTAAAGTTAAAACGATGAGCTTTTGCTACCATGTACTTCTCAAAATCAAGCACTGAGAGGAGGAGGATGGCATAAGAAGTAGAGAGTAAAACTCAAGTGAGTTTTACATTTCTGTTGAGATATATTTGAAACCACAAGCTTAAAATGTGTTTCCAAGCATCCCTGACAGACAGTCCTGTCCATCAGATGCAACTTGTAATATATGTTGGGACAGGTACTTGTGGGTTTGGTTCTTGTTTCACAGATAACTATATTTCTCTTTTGGGGCTCTTGGGACTCAACAGTGCATAACATGGCACAAACAGGTAAGTATATGACTAAGTATGTACAGCCATGCTGTATCAGCTATTTCCTCATTCTGATTTTATTGGTATTAGAAGCAGACTGATGCTTCATTTGTAAGGCAGGAATTCAAGTGATACAGAAGCCACAGATTCAAGGAAGCCCTAGCAAGGGGTTTTTAATTCGTTGTTTATTGTCATTTCAGCAAGGGATTGTTGATTCATTGCTTATTGTCATTTCAGTTTGCTTGTCTGCTGAACTGCTGGGGACTATATCATATACAGATTGCATTAGCCGATGAACTGCATACAAACAACTTGCCAACATCATGTTAACAAAGAATGCAAAGAGATCCCATGGCTTGCAGTCCCTTTTTACCTGTTTGTAGCATACCTTTTTTTCTCATTGCCACCTTTCCACCTTCCTCATTGAAGGCCACCCTGTTGAGTAACATTCATTCAAAGCCTTGTCTGTTGAATGTAACTAGGAATTTAAATGCTAAAGAGATCATTGCAAGAGGCTACAGCAACAGAAAAAGCAAGCATATAAAAATATTCCATTTCTCCAACTGTATAATTACATGATAAATCTGCATCTAGAGATTATATATTAGAATTCCAATTTGTAATAAGTTCTTATGCTGATTGGATCATTAGCTCTTTCCACAGACTAGCCTCTTGATGCAATTTGTATGAAAGGATGAAGACAGTTGTTTATATACTTGTATATTTCCTTGCTACTTTAGTCATAACAGTGCTACAAAATTTAGAGAAGAACAGCTCCCATAGAAAGAATTAGAAACAGATAAACAGTAACAGTTATTTTAACGTGGGCCCAAGAAGCCCAACTAGTACACACACAATAACAGGAACCAGGTAGAAATATTTTGATAACGCATCACTAAAAAGCATCAACTGGGGGAAATGGTTTTCTGCTGGTATGATCATCAGTATTCTCTGCCCTGTTACAGCCAGGTTTTTACTTCTGTTAAATTGAAGAAGAAAGTAGAATTTGCATGAAATGGGAATATTTATAACTCCAGGTACTTAGAGTATCTCAATGTCATTATTAGGTCAAATAGTATGTATTCTTTCCCAGGGCTATGTACATGAAGGAGCTAAGCAATCCTACCTCTTATGAATGATTTTGTAACAAACACAGCCCCTTGAGGTATGGGTAATCTTTGAGTGGTATAGTTTCATGCATATTTTTCCTTTTGACATCAGAAAAGTACTAATGAAAATCTGCATGACATTTTTAGGTGGGCAATGCAGCCTGGGGAAAGGAGACTGGGCTGGCTGGCACGACTGTTGAATACCTTCCTTTCTTCTTTATTCCTTACTTATTATTTCACACTTTTAACTTTGATCCTGCTGGCACTTGTCTGCTCTAGTGGCTGAGGTTGTAAGTTTATGGTCTCTCCCTGTTTGTACGGCACCAAACACAGTGAAGCTCTGGATGTGGCTGGGACTGCAGATTTTATACCAGGCTGTACTCCGGAGTAGTTGGAAAGTCTCACACCTGGCAACAGAGTTGTGGGTACTGCACAAAACCACATGTAAAACAGTGTCTCTGCTCTGGGGTGGAATTAAAATTTGAGACTGCCAGCCAAGCCTTCTTGGGCAGAGGTAAAGGAAAAAGATAGGCTGTAGGTTGTGTCAGAGCAAGTAATAAAATCCCTGTGTAAACCAAGAATGCAAACAGTCAGACTTACTCCATTACCTACCATGACGGCCTTTTGAGTTCTAATTTATATAACTCACTGACTTTACTGGTCTGTAATTGAGAAAAAAAAAATGATTTGAAGTAGTCAAAGACATTTCCCATAACTGTTTTACCCTGTTGCTTCTTTTATTCTTCATCATTAAATTGCAGTGAGAGGTTTCAAACCAATGATAAAGTTAAAAAAAAATAAGTAATATGATTCTTTAAAGCAATACACTGGGACTGTCCAACAGGAAACTATGAAGAAATATTTAGAAGCATAATAACTATCGCAAAAACATATATTTGGCAAGCAAGCCCTACCTTCTTGAAGGATAATGAACATCGGGTTGCCCTTAGCTAAAATGGAATTGGATTAATGTAGCAGAGGACAGGGCTGTCTCCAACTCCAACTGTTTACATTCTCAGTGGTAAATCAACACTTCTGCAGTTATTTCTTTAAAAATATTCTCTGGAAAAAATTGTGTTTTATTTTCCACATGTATGTAGCTTAAAGGGAAAGGAGCTGCTCTGAGGGAGCAGACTTTGGAACAGTGGAAGTATAAAGGATTTAATCCTTTTTCTGTTGCTCAGCAACACAACGACATCACCAACAGCAAGACCAAACCATATGACTTCATAATTGATATTCCTAAATTAACAGAGGAAAGCAATTTTTTCAAGGGCAATGACATTACCATATATTAGCATAATTGCATGATTGTGATATAAGCAGCCAAAATACATGTTGTTGTTGGCCCTTCCGTTATGCTAATAGTGAACCAATAGGGTGTTCATTCTTAATTTTCTCTTGCTCCACCCTTTCACCTCAAGATCCTTCATTCCAGTCTTGGCTGGTTTAGAAATGGTTTTGTGGCTAAAAATTGCTATATTTGTAAAGATGAGTAGTAAGTATTTTACCAAACCTTTTTTGCATATCAAGACTTGTCTGGGGATAAGGAAGTAAGAACTGTTATACCCTGTAAACCAAGAATGGTAAACTGTGAACCTTAGCCCTACATAATTCAACCTTTTTGTGCTTAAACATGTTGTCTTATTTGGGAGATTGAATTTATAGAGATTGCAGGATAATGTCTATGATTTGATAATTACTTCAGTGCTGATGTTGTTATATTTACATCAAGGAAAATAGAAGGCCTGTTTATTCATGAGCTGGTAAAATATTAAATGATATCTCATTCTTGATTTAGATGATGTGAGGAAAAAGCATAAAACAGCTGCCAAGAAAAAATTTCTGATGCTGGGCAGGTTTCTATGGTCTTTACTTAATGTCATTATAACAAAATTTGTTTTGTGGTAATGCAGTTTCAGCAGGGAAATAATTAACAGTCAGGCCATCATCCAAGGGTAGCAGCCATGGTTAAGTTGGGCAGCCAGCCTGAAGTCACTGCAACAAATCAAATGCTGAAAATGAATCCAACCTTTAAAAATTCAATAAAATACATAAACACAGAGGTTAAGAAATGAATATAAAGATTGTATTTGGAGAAAGGCAAAAATATATAAAGTATAATCCTAGCTAATGTCAAAGGGAAAAATATTTTGTAGTGGGATAGCAAACACCACAACTCTCTTGAAAACATAATCATTGTGTAGATAAAAGTATAGCTGGTATTTAAAGTTCACTAACCAGTTAAAGGGGTACCACCAAACTATTTAGGCTTAAAATGTAGTTACAATATTTAACTGTATAAAGAAAGAAATGTGGAAGGGTAAGCTCTCAAGAACACAGACCAGTTGGATACCCTCTCTTGGGTACTCAAACTGGTGAAACTTTATGATCACAAAAATGGTTGCTGATGCACTGTGATTTGTCAGTCAAATAAATCCCTTGCGTAGAGATGTGTTCTGAAATAGGATCGATAAGGCTATGCTGTAGAAAAACTGATGGAAAGGGTAAAAATATGCTTAAGGGTTAAAGTAAACTTAAATGATAGCTCCAGATGGAAGTCTAAACAAACATATGTCTTGATGGAGTTTTTGTCTTCACCTGTGTCTTCTGAAGCAGCAAAGCTTCTTAGAGGTCTTCTGCCTTGCAACACCTGTGCTTATAGCCAGAGCACCAGAATGGGAAATTGCAACTGTGAGTAGCAGTGGCCCTGACACCAGGTAGACTCTGCAGGTGAAATGGATTATTTAATCTCTGTACTTGAGTTGTTCTGTTTCTTACCATGACACAAAGGGTGCTTAACCTCGGTCCCCTACCAGTAATTGGATGGGACAACTGCTGTTCTCAGTGCCTCCACCCACAGTGTCTGTGAGCATTTGATCAGACACTATTTCAAGTACTTTGCAAGTCCATGTTAATATGGTCTAAATGATTGGCTTAAATTTCACTGGGAGTTACTTGTCCGTGTCCCCAGCATACTTTCCTGTCATGTGTGTGAGTATTGCAGTTTGATGACACTCACAGGCAACACACGATCTAGCAATAAGACCTAGGACTCTCATCTGGCCTTCTTCCCAAATGGGATATCTTACACACCTGAAAATAAGGATGCATGAACAGATGCCGTCATCTTCAGTCAGACTTACTGTAGTTTTCCTGGTGCCTTATAAAGCACTTTCCATGCAAGTGCCCTCTTCAGAAAATAACAAAAGCAATCATGATAGGTTGTTCTCAGCACCACTGAAAAATCTCGTTTGTTACGTGGTTTTAGGTTTGGGTTTTTTTTTTTTTTTAAATTAACAGTTTAGATACTCAACTATGGGCAACTAAAATAGAAAATGCTGCTCTGAATTTTTGACATCTTCCACTTCCTAAATGGTAAAATAAATGCATTATTCTGCAGTAATTTTCATGCAAAGGACTACAAAACATTTCATAAGGCAATATCTAGATATACTAGACCACCAGAAAAAGATTTAGAAGCAGGAGCAGGAAAATATGTGGACTATAAAAAGGAGCGGTCTGCTGAGATGAAGCAGAGCTCCCTTCCAGTGGTCCCATGTAATGTGGAAAGAAGCAGAGGATAAAGTGAGGGCTTGCAATGCAGGCTAAGGACAGGGAGGAGAGGTAGTCCAGGCAGAGCTGTGTGAACCAAGAGCAGCTGGGACGTAGCCGTGAACTGGGGCAAAGGCTCAGAGATGAGGAGTGGGCAGGGTTTGCTCCCTGGGGGCAGTGGTCCAACTGGCACGGTCACATCGGTCACATCGTCACTCTTATTTCAGTGCACTTCAAAATATCTCATTCACCACTTGGCACAAGGACTGAGGAAATGCGACAGAGAGACACAAATACATCTCAGCACCCAGTGATCACCAAAAGCACATGTTATCCGCAGCAACAGCAAAGCCTAGCAAGCTATTTAACAAAATCTGCCAAGGTTGTTATTTTTGAGAGGAAAAAATTTGATTAGGTCTCTCTTGATTGCTGGAAACATGACCTGAGTGCACTTTGGAAAATGCTGAGCTCTGCCATTTCTGTATTTCTGTTTAGGGAACTGAAATCAATAACTTAATTTTAGCAGTAAACATGGTTTTATTTTGCTTTCCTGAATAGCAGTAATTTCAAGGTGTCTTTCAGTAGCACCCTGATTTAAAGAGAAAAAACCCAAACCCCCAAAGAATCATATCAGAAATTGATATAAATTATATACATCTAGGGTAATTTCTGTGTTTTTAATGATGATCATCCTGGTTTATTGGAGTATTACTGAGCTTAAAATATGCAGTTATCTTATTTTTGCTCAATGACTGTCTTATATTCCAGACTGAAAGATATGCTTGGGTAGCACAGAAAATACAAAAAATAGCTAGGTTTGAAACTGTTTCTGAAACTGTTATGTTTTTGTGCTGTTGTGAAGATCCAGGGTTCACTGTCTTGAAATTTGTCTTAAGAACCCCACACCTGTAAAACAAACATTGGTGAGAAATGCAGTAGTTACCAGAATGTTTATCCTGTTATTACCTGTTTTTCATCTGACAAGACAGGAGAGAAAATGATTTGGAAAAAGTTGTTAAAGTCAAACAGAAGACATGCTTGCACACATCAACATATCCTTCCTCCCTTTTTTTAGCAGTGGGTTTAGGCAGATGATCTGCTGATTCTCCTGCACTCTGAAAGGCTTTGCTCAGGGAACACCTACTTTAGATAGAAACTGATCTAACAAAGTACTTCTTACCACTTGTGGAAATTTAAGTACGGGTATAGTCCTGGGGATTTCAAGTTGAAAACTCTACAGTTGGTGCTTAAGTGCTTTGCTGCATTCTCCACCTTGATTTTTGATGAGACAAGTTCTAAATTGGTGCATTGCTGCAACCAAAATGTCCCCAGCAAATGCCATGAGCTCTGAGCCCTTACAAAAGGATAAGGATACTTGCTTGTTACATGACTCTGTGACTCGGGCAAGCTGTGTTAGGTGGTAGATTGAAATCACCTCATTTTTCAAGGGAATGGATGATAATTGAAAGTGTTGGAACTTCATTACAAATACAGTATTGAACAACTGTGTTGTGCACACCAGTAGAGTTGTCTGAGCTTCTGTGTTCATGTGCCATACGCCTGCCTGGAAAAGAAATAAAATGAAGAGGAAGCCTACCAAAGATCAGAGTTTTCAAGACTGGAAATTAACAGAATGAATGTGTACGTGTCAGATACATAATGGCTGGAAACGCAAATGAGCTCTGCAGTGTCTTGGGGAGACCCTGCAGTTTTTAGCAATATTTCTGCTGTGTTATGCATGAGTGTGATTTTCTCTAGTCTGTACACATTTACTCTTGTACTTTTCCGCTTGCTTTCTGCCTCTGCTTCTTCTATTTGAAAAAAACTCAAGAAGTTCTGAGGAAAATTATTTGACTTGTGAAATTTTTATTCTCTGTGAACTTCCTTACTCTATCTTGGTAACTGCTCATTCCAGACTTGCCAAATACCAGAGCAATACTGTACCAGCTTCAGTGTGACAGCTCCTTCTTTTCACCTGCTCCTTCATAATTCTTGAACCTGGTGGGAGAAGTACAAAACCATGTAATGTTTCTGCATGACTCTGGATCACCTCCAAGAGATGTGCAGAAATCATAGCAGATAGATAGATAGAAATCTCCCTGCTGAAGAATCTGAAAACTACAGTGGAGTATTATTTTCCCATCAGTCCTTCTAGACATAATTTGAACTAATGTGTTGTTTTTTCCCACACCAGTTGCTACTCAGGAAACCCTTATGTGTTTCCATCTCCTTCAGTGAAGAGTTAGTCTTGAAGAACACTTGGCAACTTGCAACGGTTGTGGATAGTCTTTTCTTCTGGTCTTTTCAGCTCACAAATACTACCAAATTGTGATGTGTGCCTCAGACAGAGCCCTTTGGAGATGCATACCAGATACCAGGGCTACAGCATTTTCTTATGAATGGAATTCTGCTTATTTTTCTATTTTTCTCTATCTAGTTCTTTCATTGCCTATGCTTTGGCACAGATGTGTTGAAGCTGTTCACTGATTACCATCAGTTATTATTCCCCTCTGCTTGTGGCCTCCTCCAGCCAGTGTTCACAGCTGTTGCCAGCAGTAGTGCCTTGGCCACACAGGACCAGATTCCCCCAACTGCTGACCAGTAAGGGTGTAAGTAGCTGCCTGACCATGACAGAATCGAGTTCAAGGCTATTCTTCTGTTTAATTTCATAAAATATTGACTCAAATTTTTAACAGTTAACCCAACACAAATGCTAAGACAAGCAGTCCTCTTTACTAGAGGTGCGTTGGCATTTTATAACACAGCAACTTCTGAGAGGTGTTTTGAAGTGCCGCACAGTAAGTGGGCTATGTTGAGTTTGCTCTGTACTCCAATTATCCATCCTGGAGGGGAAGCGACAGAAGTCCAAGGACCTCTGTTTGGTGATGGAGCTTCAGCAGGGCAGTGGGTGGCTAAATGAGGACAGTCAGTAAGAACTGATCACCAACAGCTTGAGATTGCGTTGATTTATGCTTGGTGTCCCCCAGGGGTCTGTAAGAATAAGATTTCTTTTCTGACTTCTGAGGTGATCCCTAGGCCTACCTTGTTTGCTCAGCTCAAAAACATGAGTTGCATCCTGGGGATATCCTGGAAACAGGGTCTGGAGACTTAATTTTGGCTTCTGTATTTCTAAAGTGAGGCTGACAATGTTGTTCTCCCCTAGGCCATAGCTGCACAGAGCGGTTCACTTACAGAGCAGCTGCATGAGGTCACACTGAGGGTTCATCCAGCCCAACACCCTGACTGGGACAGTGGCTACAAGCAGAAGCCAAGAGCAGAGTTAGACCGGACCAAATACAGAGGGCACTATGCTCCCCCAGGGCTTTGACCATTTGTACCTCAAGGGATTTGCAGAGCTGGTGTAATTTGTCTGTTTAGTAATCTATAATATATATCTATTCAAGTGCTTGTGCTGTTTCCTGTGGGCATAAGTTTGAGCATTCACAGTAACCTCTGGCAAGAAACTCCACAAGTCTGCTACACACTGGAGAAATAACCACATTATTTTGTTTGTTTTGTGGTACATTTCATATCCCCTAGTTTTTGTACTGGAAGAATCAGAGTGTAATTAATCTTGTCTCCACCTTCTCCATCAGAGAAGCATGTGTTCTGTTAGGCACACACATAGCAGAGTATTAAGCACTCAATGAAGTCCAATGGGAATAAAAAAAACCTTAGCCCAAACCTAAACACAAGGTCATCTGCAAATGCTTCGCTGAGCATGAGGGCTCCAGCAGCATTGATGCGGAGCTAAACTCATTTTGTTGTGTTTGAAAGTGGAACCCCCTGCTTTAAGACTTTGTTTAGGTGTAGACCTTTAAAAGGTCACTTCTAAATCTCTGCTTCCCTTGAGACAAACTTTTCCCCTTTATCCCTGTGTCCTTGTTTCAGCTGGATAGAGTGAATTTTCTTCCTAGTAGCTGGTACAGTGCTGTGTTTTGGATTCAGTGTAAGAATGATGTTGATAACATGCTGATGTTTGAGTTGTTGCTAAGTAGCACTTATCCATAAGTTAAGGATTTTTCTGTTTCCCATGCTCTGCCAGTGAGCAGGTGCACAAGAAGCTGGGAGGGAGCATAGCCAGGACAGCTGACCTGAACTAGCCAAAGGGGTATTCCATACCACAGAATGTCATGCTCAGTATATAAACTGGGGGAGTTTGCTGAGAGGGGCAGATCGCTGCTCAGGCATCAGTCAGCAGGTGGTGAGCAATTGCATTGTGCGTCACTTGTCTTTCCTTGGGTTTTATTTCTCTCTCTCTTTGTTATATTCCTTTTCATTATTATTATTATTATATTTTATTCTAATTTAGTTATCAAACTGTTCTTATCTCAACCCAGGAATTTTACTTTTTTTTTCAATTCTTCTCCACTGGGATGGGGGAGGAGTGAGCAAGCAGCTGCATGGTGCTTAATTGCTGGCTGGGGTTAAACCATAACACCTTGTTTGTTATCTGCTGTATCAAAAACCTTCTGGCTTATTAAGGCATTAAGTAAAGTGTGCATGCCATTCCCACATAGCCTTCATTCTTTTAACTCTTGCTTACCTCTGATTTCCATTTGTTCACTGCCTCTGGTCAGAGGCCACCAGCATGAAGAGGAAAGTGAGCACCTGCACTCATCTGGCCATCTCACAGAGGCCTGAAGATGCAAAAATCCTGCAGGCAGCAAATGGTGCTTCTGAGTGATTAAACAACCAAGTGAAAGCAATCGTTACATTAGCATTGCTGTGTGGCTCCTCTGGCACTTGCACTACTGCAATTTTGGTGAATTATTTTATTTATAAAAATCCTGATGCATACATGCACAGATAAAAGACCTAGAAGTAATGGAGAATAACTTAAAGGAAAGAGTCCTCATGTATATGCCCAAGCATGTTTCTGATTAATGCCTCCTAAACTTGTCCCAATTCCCATCCCTTTCCCGAAAGCTTTATTTCTGGTGACCTGCAGCAGTTGTAATACCCCAGCTACAGACCAGACAGCAAGAAGTTTCTTAATAAGCTTTTCTTATTACCAACTAAAAACTGAATCAAACCACCTAAGTTTTAAGGACCGGATGAGAGTATATTATTGGGTGTCCCAGGCCCCATGTGCTACCTGCATGCTGACTGAGGAGTCTCCTGGAGATACCTAATATAAAATCAGAGAACAGAGGCAAATCTGATGCCTGCCCCTAGCTTGGGAGAACTTCAGGTAAGCACTTCTGCCTGCCTGGGACATGAACCATAGCATTGTCCTTGGAGGAGACATCTGTCCTTTGTAATGAAGTTGCAGACTGACCCTTGTCTTTCAGGGTGGTGGGGAGGGGGATGATGGCTGTAGTGTTCATTGTGATTATCCAGGGCTTAAAATAGTGGCCTAGAAAATGGGACCCTAGTCTTAATTCACTCTGCTCAAAATGTTTCAAGACCATGTCTCTCAGGATGTGGCCCTAGACGCTGAGCTGTATAGCACATGAAGGAAATTTATGTTAAAGAGCCTTAACAAGCCAGAAACATTCTGGAAAGCGGGAAGGACACCGCCAGGCTCCTTGTCAACCATGAGCGTCCTGGTCTCCAGATCCCATCATCAACATCTCTGTTGTGCTTTCCCTCTCTCTGGCCCAATGAAACTTCAAATCTGTTCTGCACACTGCCACAGCTCTGGCATGATGCTGGGGCTGGGGGGAAGTGAGTGACCTGATCCCACTATACTGCAGCCTAGCCTAGAGCTTATTGGTAAAGCAACTTGCAGATTTTATGTTATTATCCAAAGCAAGTGCTCTTATGAGTAGGCTATTATGCCAAAGATATCACAATAATCTCTGATATTTCAGAAGAAATGAGAGAAGTGGTGGCATATGCTCACATCAGCATTTAAGATACCCACAGCCAGTAAGTGATATTTGTGTTCTGAAGCCTGAACTCTCTGAAGTGTCTACAGTGTTGTAAATCCTGTCCCTGGTGGCTAATGCATACAAGGTGTGGAAGTGCTCTGTGCTAGCACTGATGGCACCCCAGAACCTAAGGAGGTTTTTAGATCTCAGCTCCTTTTGAGGCTGTCATCTGTCATGAGAGACAAAAAAGGTGTGTATGTGCAATCCCTGTTTTATTGAAAAGCTTACAAACATTTGCTAGAAAGAAAAAAAAAAAAAAAAAAGAGGGAAGGTTGGGCACTGCCTTACCAAAAGAGAAATGTTTCCTTTCTTCCCCTTCTTACCCCACATAAGATATTCAAATACTGCCAGCAAAGGCTATAGTTCAGAATGGAGAGACATTCTAGGTTTATAATGTAAAGAATTTGATTTTTCTGTTGTCTTTTTCTTCTTTTTACCAAATGACCAAACCATTTAAACTTAAAGGAGAAAACTATATCTTTAGTTGCATAGCAGTCATAGAAAACACCAGTTTACTGGTGGTTTTCTAAAAATGGTAGCTACAGGGGAAAGAAGAAAAGGAAAGAGGGCATGTGCTTTTGCAGCCATTCCCACACTCTTCATCTGCTGCCCTCAAACAGCTTGTGCCACTGTGGGGGAATTCTGAAGTAGGCTGAAGTCCCTCAGGAAACACATTCACAAAAAACAGGACATACAAATTCATGACCTGAAAGTGGATGTCAAGGTGAGGGATGATTTTTCAGTTGCTGTGGGAGTTCATTGCAATCTGGGAGAGCTCCATCATGCACAGACGGGCTGTGCCCTCCTGGTGGGAAGCGCCCGTATGCCAGAGGAGCTGATTTGAGGGCAGCCTTGCAACAGAGACTGGCCCCTCACCTCAGAGCTATAAATGATCTTGAAACACTCTGGGCCCAAGCTGGCGAGTGCCCGCTGCAGCAGTGCAGTGGGTGATGGTGGTTCAGACTGCTTGCCGGGGGCACCTCTTTCCCTTGGGGAGAATGGAAGGGAGAAAGCCGGAGCAAAGCCAGCGTGGGGAGCGCCTTGCTCACCATGGCCTGCCCCTGCCACTGTCCATGGGGATTAACATTAGGCACAGTTTATAGAAATGTCAGCGGTTGCAGCCTGGCACAAAACCAGAGGCATATTAATGCTTAAAAAACCCCACATGAGCCTCCTTGTATGAGCAAGGTTTTGAGACTTGTCAGAAAATGTGTTTGGGATATCGTGATGAGATCCTGCTCAGCCTCCTGCCAGAGCGTTTCAGAGGACAGCGAAGAGCACAGGCCTCCTGCCTGCCCGCCAAGCCGACCCGCTGCCCATCTGGCCAGACAGGGAAAGAGAAACGCAAAGAAAAATTGCTGTTTAATTTTATAAAAACGGTATAGTTGGAGAAACCAGCTTGAAAAGGAAATTAGAGAACTGGAAAGTGAGGCAAAGCACACCAGGAGAAGAAACTGTGCAAACACGCATGTGTGTGTGGTTTAGCAACTCTGTCAAAATGTTCCCAACATTCCCAAGAAAGTAGGGGGAAAAAAGGCTTTAGCTTTAAAGATCCTGGTGTTTGTGAGGTCCTGATAAAAAAGTGTCACCCACATACTCATCAAAGTCTGATGTTCACATATGGGCCCAAACACGAAATGCCATTTCTTTTTTTTTTTTTCCTTGTGTCTTGCCAACTGAAAAATATATATGACATAGCAGAAATATAGAAATCTACAGAAGATCCTTCTTTTAATACTACCTTCTGCAGTGATTACAGTTTGCCTTTGCCATGGGCTTGTTCTTCTATACTGTATCATAATGCTTTTGCACTTGGCAAAGGACAGCCATTTACCCTGCAAGTAGCCATATTGTAACTGGCAAATTTCCTTAAATTTAGCTATATTCTTTTCTACTTCCCCCTGAGATATTCCTGAGGGAATAATGCATTTTCATATCGTAATATTTCACATTATAACATCTCTAAGTTACTACAAAAAGGAGGAAGGGTGAACTTCCCCTATAGTTTACCTCATATCTCACATAACTTCTGTGATTAACTCTATATAAAGGGGAGATCTTGCAAGAGAGCCCAGGGAGCTCTGATAACATTTTGCAGGAAAACACTTTGCTGTGGAAAGAGCAAGTACCTGAGAGACCCACCTAAAAGTGCCTTCATCTTGATCTCACTTGACAGAGCAGACTGTGCCAGGGCTACGTGTCCCTGGGGCACCATGTGGTATGAGAGCAGGTTTCCTCCATCCTTGCTCATCCTCTCTCCCTGGAGGTTTCAGGTCACAGACCTCAGTAACACAGGATTTATTTCCTTTGTTCCTTTTACCTTTCTGAAACTGAGTAAAAACATGTACCTGTAGAAACCCAGATTTCTTTGTATGGTTTGGGGCAATGGTGACTTTTTCAGCGCTTTGTCTACAGAGCAGCCAGTGCAATGAGCTCCTCTCGTTGCTGGGGCTGGATGGCATGTCTGTAAAGCAGGTAGGGATGTTGGGAATGCAAATGCTGAGTGTTTCTCGGGTGCTTATGGAAAAATCCAAACAAACCTGAAATATTCTGTTTCAGTCAATATTTGCCATGCTTGAATTAGTCATTCCTGGGCATACTGCCCTTTATCTGTATTACTTCATAGTCAATTTGTAAAATAATGTCAAGCTGGCTGACTGGAAATCTTTGGTGTAATATATGCACAAAGGGCAGATCTGTAAACCCAACAGGGGAGCAAATATTCACACAATTCATTGCTTATGGCTTGGCTAGAACGGGTGCTATGAAGAGTTGCTTACTGCTGGGATCAGGGAATTCATACTCCACCACAGGTGGTTGCTTTGCTCAGGATCGTAAAGAGTAACACATGGAAACTTAATGATATCCTGCTTTGCAGTTCAGGTCAAAAGTTTCATTGATCTCACAGGACTTAGCACTGCTTCAGATGTGCAACATCTGGCCTATAAGAAATAGGAACACGTGTAGGTGAAATAGATACAGTATAAAAAGTGAAAAGTAAAGGATAAAGCTAATAGCAATGCTTTGGCAAAAGTATTATGGATTTAAATGTTGATCTACACATCAGCACCTTCATTCACCACTGACTAATGGGCAGAACTGTGAGTCCCAGAGGAACTGTTGTAACAGCCTTTGTATTCTTTTCTTAAAGCGTCTTCCAAATTAGCTTGACTTCATCTCTGTCTGCCCTCTCCTTCCCTTCTCAGGTGTTCCCTTCCTATGCTTTTATTTGATTTTTAAGTCACTCTAGTTTCTATTGGTCTTTGAGAAAAAAAAATATGCAGTACCCACATATGGGTTTGAACAGCCTGACTGGTAGGGCTTCATTTTTTAAGGATGTGACAGTTTTAAAGAGTTTGATTTGTGGGGCTGTTGAAGATTTTACTTCTACCTTCATGGGAATGTTCCTCTTTTCATGTTTTTAAAATGGAATTTTCATTTTCATTTCTATTGCTTGAGGAAAATGAAACTGAGCACCGGGGAAGGTGACTTTCCTCATTCAGATTAGATTGGTATGGTTTCTCATAAAAAAAAAAAAAAAAGCTAAAAAAGGATAAAAAAGATTAAGTACTTGACAGTGCTCCCATATCAATCTTCCCAGATCTTAATTTTTGGGAGGACAAGGGGTTTCTGAGTTAGTCTTTCATCAGACTGTCAGGACATTATTTTCCCTTATAAACTATAGGTTCTGTTTGTATTTCTGTGGCATCTTCAATCCCAAAGGACTGACAGCACTTCACCTTCTATCCATCTGGTCTGTCTTCGCCCTCTATTGAAGTACAGCTGCCACAGTCTCAGGAGCACAAATTGGAAATGTGTTTAATTGTGTATAACAACACTGTCCCACTATGAAGGACAGAAGCAAAGCAGAATACAGCAGAAACAGCAGGGAACCTTCAGATAAAAGTGTAGCTAAAAATGAATATTCAAATAGTATAATTTTCTGAAAATAAAACTCACTTCATCTCATCCCTTACCAGTTTTAAGCCTATTTATATTACAGGTATCATGTGGAAGGTATCAGGTCTACCTGTCACACCCTATAGCTAGTATTTTGATCCAAACCCACTAATTTCTAGTTGCTTCTGAATTTGCTTAGGTAGGATATGCTTTCTGAGTCTCAGAGGTGTTCATGTCCTTGCAGAAAATCAGTGGGTACTGATGGAGCCTGGCTCCTACACTCATCTCACTGAAACACAGGCTCCCTAAGTAGCTCAAGTTAGGAACGTCAAATGAATGTTCGCTCCTGAAAGTTTAGATCATAACAGCAGTATCCTGCTAATGCATGACAGACACATGTCAGAAAACTGGTCAGGATCATAACAGCCTGTTCTAGCTAGTAAGGCAGTTCAGGACCTGATATAACCACAGGTATTCGGGGTTTAGAGCTGCTATAAACGATGGCACTTCTAATGTCATAATAGCAACAGTATTCTGGGACTTTAATTTAGCAACTGAATGGTCAGTGATATAATTTTGTGTAGCTTCTGCATTGCTGTCTGCAAGAGAACAGGGCAGCAAGCACAGCAGCCCAGAACATACCTTTGATGTGCTTGCTTTTCTCGGGTGGAGGCTATTCTAGTGGTGAAGGGAAGAAAACAGAGCAGAAATGTGATGACAAGCATAGGCAAGGCTTCTTGGCAAAAAACTCCCAGAGTAAGTAGCTTGTTACATGGAAAGATTTCAGCCCCAAATAGCTGAAATTGTAGGGAAGAATGTTTAGCTAGTAAAAAAGAGTTTGAAGGACAGAAATTTGTTGAACCCACTGAAATGCTGTTTGTTTAAGGCAGATTAAAGTAGTAAGGTCATTCTTGTAGATAGCTTTTTGAGAGTCCTGTTTTCACCAAGGTTATTCTGATTTAATAATATTCCACATCTCCATGCTGAGACCACGTGTGTGGGCAGCACGTTCTCTAGAGTCATCTTAGCATTAACCATTTTTCTAATCGTTCCTGAACATGATTTGTAGGTGAGTCAGTCTGTTGAGGAGATTTGGTATTCATGGTAGCAAGCCCCTTCCCTACCTTCCAGTCATCTCAAAGGACTCATTTGATGGTGTCTATCACATACAATTATGTTGGAACCCCATTAATTAATTAATATTAGTAGCTAATGGTTATGCAATTAATTGCATTTGGAAGAACATAAAATTGTGTAAATAACTTCAAAGTGTTGAGTCCTATTTGGCAAGCTAATACAGCTCGTCCTGCCCAATTACACTGATAAGATTTTAAACTAATTGAGCTCACACTGTGCCTCTCCATTACCTGACATTCAGCAACACACAGAGAAGATTAAAGGGATTCAGGGGATGGTGTAAAACCAGGAATAGTCACTCCTGCTTCTCATTTAAGCATAAATACATATTAATTCACAACTGAACAATACTTTATATGGAAGTTGCCATAGAAATGAGCATTTTGAGAAGTCTGGGGCTTTTGTTGGCATTTCAGGTTAAAAATAATGACCGGGGTTACTCAGGACCGCATTACACAACGGCAGGTGCATATCTTGCAATCCAACCAGTTGCTCACCATGGCACCTTAGGAGCAGAGGGCTCGCCATACTGGATTAAATCATTTGTTCATCTAATTTGACATTTTGCCTCCTGCACTGATATTCTTGAGGAAGGTGGAAGGCTCCCATAATGCCTGTTACCTATTCAATTATGCTGTGTGGTGTACAGAGAAGAAACATCCTTCCAGAGACCTGCAGGCAATTAGCTTACACTCAGAAGAGTGATATTCAATTACCCTTATTATTTCAGCATGCCAAGCAGCAAGAGGTGTTTCGTGATTACATGAAATTATCCAGCCTTTTAAAAAAATCTGCTCAAAGTTACCAGAACCTTACATCGCATGCCACCAAAACCCATATGAGGCCCACTAGCAGCAGTAAAACTGAGGGAAGGTGAGTGACAGATTATTCATTTTCATGGCAAAATTTGTCTTTGGGAGCCTCTTGTTTATACCCACAGAATCAGTCCTGAGGGACATTTTACAGGATGATAGTGTTAATCCAGAAATGAATCTATTACTCTCCCCCACTGAAATTCCTGGCTTTTCGTTTGCTGTACAGAACTAGCTATTTTTCAGAGAAAGTTTTGGGCTGCTGAGCTCTCAACTTCTGTTGTATCACTTTGGATTCAGAAGTTGCTGGTGTCCATACCCATGGTATGCTGACATCTGCCAGTCACCAGACTCCCAGCAAAACACCCCATAGTAATGAAGAGGATCTGATAAAATCCTTCAATGTTGTGAAGAAATGCTTTTGGAGGATTAATTATTTTTCGTTTAATAAGGATGGGCAACTGAACTAATTAACAGATTAACTCCTTGAAGAAGAAAACTAAAGTTCCTTAGGCAGAACAAGCTAAACATCGAAAATTGAGTCATCTTTCAACAACTGTCATTTAAAAAACTTTGCAGTAGAGTTTTCTTTTGAACAGATATTTCCATTGTCATGGAAAACCAGGGCCAAAGATGCCAAGCTCCATGTAAATTATATAGGAAGACAGTATAAAAACATTCCCAGTGATCAACAGTGACTGGGTACCATATCAGACCATACAAGAAAGGAGATAGTAAATAATAATGACTGTGAGAAATTATACATTTGATACCTATTTAAACCAGACAAGAGATCTGGGCTGGTAACTTTATTCCTTCAGAGAAAGCATAAGGGAGATGATGACAAAATGAGTCTGCATTTTTGATGGTACCAAAGAAGTGCTGAACTTTGTCAAACTGACATTACAAGTGGGCTGCAGGTGAAATTTCACAAGACCTTCAGTCTCTGAAGGACATACACTCTGATTAAGATGTATTGAATCATTACTTATTCAGTAAGAGACAGTTAAGTTCTTCCTGCTAAAAATTCAAGCAAAAAGCTTTTCTTTAAGGCTTAAACAAATAAATATCCTTTTAAGTGTAAAACTGTCTGCTAAGACCAAAGGTGGGGGGATGGGTGCCTCTTATGGCTGCAGACCATTATCCAACTATTTAGGGTGTCATGATGTCAGTTAAAATGCAGTCTCATACTTTTCACCAGTACTGATTGGGTCAAATGTATATTCTGTAAATACATTTCTCCCCACTGATGTCCATGGCACAGCCTCAATAAATACCAGGACTCATTTTGGCCTATTTCACATTTACTAAGCAATTGTTTAATTCTACAGCCTTTATAGAAAAAGGCTATTTGACTAAACAGACATTCAAAACGTACTAGTTAGGGAATGTGAATTTTAGTCTCTGAAGTGGATGATGGTGTTTTGGGCACAGTCATAGAATTTGCAAAGAGGATGTCGTAATTTATATTCCTCAATAATAGACCTAGTGCTCATGGCAAACAAAAGCCAGCTGCCTCCTCATGGGTCACAGAGAGCGCACAGAGACAAAATATCACTTTGCAAATCTTATTTGATCATTACAAACTTATTTTTCCCTAATATCTCTATTTCCTGTAGTAGGTGGTAGGAAAAAGTGGACTAATCAGGTAAAAATGCTTTCTTTTCCACACAGGGATTAAAATTTCAAGGTGTGTTATCAATACAAATATTCTTGAATACCTACAACTGTAGCTTATTGAATAAAATGAGTGTAAACTAGAAAAATGGGTGGGTTTACTTCTCTCATTAATCAGAGGAATAAATTACATTAAGATGTTGATGTTTTCCTGGAAGAGAAACCAAATGATTCTGTGAAAGACATATAGGAAATAACACTGAACTGCTGCAAGTCTTCTAGCAACCACTGCCAAGAGCCACAAACATCAGAGGTAAATGAATAATCACCAACAGAGCAGAACAGCCATTAGACATAATGATAGAAAACCTCCTTTCATACTCACAGACATCAACCTTTCTGTGCAGTTACGAGTTGGCAGAAGCAAACAATTGGCTTTAAAACAAGATAAAGAACTACAAAAAGAACCTGGCTTTTTGCTTCAAGTGAGCGGACTGTGAGTGAATTCAGCTACTCTGCTTGGAAAAGGTAACAAATGAGAGCATACACTTTTTGAACCCTTCAAAGAAAATGCAAAGTAAGAAAAAATCAAACTAAAATTCTTGCTTCTTAATAAATCAAGCAAGAACTACCCAGAATGCCCAACTCTTCTGCAACTCTTTTGAAACAGAGCTAGTAGGACCTCTTAAGAGAACCTTTAGATCTATGTCCCTCTTGAGAGGGGTGCAGAGAAATGACAGGGGGTGTGTGTATCTGATGAAGAACAAGAACAAGATATGGGGGAACACTGTAAGTCTCTATCTTCTTCCATGGTATCTATTTTGCTCAGGTGGAGTGCTGTTGACTTCTTATGCATCACTCACACCAGTGAGAGGAGAGTCATTTCATGTCCTGTGTGGCCCAAAATGCTTTAAGTGCTCTTTGGTTTAGTATTTTGTTACAAACTATTTTTATTTTGTGAAGGAAGTTGCCAATCAAGATGGAGGATGTTATTTAGAGGGCACATAGTAAGCAATACTGACTAAAGATGGGACAATTTAGAAAGAGAGGAAGTGTGCTGGAGACAGAGAACAATTGATCTATTCAGTGTCACAGAATAAAACCAAGATAATGTGACTTTGCAGGGTGATTTCCCTGGGGATGCTTTTCTTTCTGTGTGGGTTTGGGAGTTTGAAATACAGAACTGTGGGATTTATCTGGCTTTCTTTTTGTTGTTGTTCTAAATTTGTGCTAAATTCTAATTTCCACACCCTAAATCCCTTCAACACCAAGTGGATAGCAGTATTTCACTGATCACCATCTTTAAGTGACTCCAGCTAATGCATACTGAGAATATTTGAAAAATACAAACCATATATCTCGTCACTGAGCAAAGAGGGCTCAGGGCTGCATTTTGTCTGTGCTCTTAAATGTTTTATTTTTATATTTAAGAAAGAGAGACTTTTAATTGTAGTCCTTTCCATAAAAATGAGAATACCTGGAGTTTTAGAATAGAATAAAATAAATTACATAGTTCCCTTCAGAAACAGTTCCTGATTTTGGCAATTCCAAGCTGAAATGATGGTGCTGGCTGTCTTCTAAATTTTAATAAAAACTTTAAGGCATTTTGAAATTTCAGAGTTAAAATTTATCATTATAAAACTCCTGCAGGGAAACAGTTTCCTAAAGAATAAGTGGCAGGGAAGAACAAGTTGGTGGGCTCTCAGAAGTCCGGCTATTCCATAAATTACAATGGAAAAGGATATTCTTTTAAACTTTAAATGTATTTTGACCCTTCTTGCTTATTGTAAGCTGCATGCTAATCTCTCTCAAACAAAAGAGAAAATGTTACCATATCATAGAGCTATAAATGATTTGTTCTATGCTGAAACACAACATACAGGGTCTCAGTTCAGAAATAATGTTATTTCTCAGCTTGGTTTCAGGGAAAATAAAGTTATGTTCTCTGCTGCTAAAGGATTATCGTACTACAAATAAATTCATTCTCTTGGAATTCATGTTCTTGGAACACATTGTGCTATGTGGAAGGTTTAGTTTCAGGACTTCAGTAAAATGCTAGGTTGACCAGATGTTTTTCGGTCACTATTTGCATAGTAATATTTTACTGATGTAGGGCCTTTATCACACAGCTACACTCCCCATGAAGTCAACAAAATAGTGTGTATAAATGAAGAGAAATATGACACTTGATTGTATGAAATGGCTTTTTAGGTAATCACCTTCAGAGTGTCTAGAGACTTCAGGGGATTTCACAGTAACCTGAAAAATAGTGTTCAAAAAAAGTGTCAGTGTGACAGAGACAAGATCTATTTTTCAGAAAAAAATGTAATCAGTATTTCTAAAGCACTGTCTGATAGAATAGGCTAAGACAAACCAGAGCTGTTACAGGCAATTGGGCAAATAATATGCACGCCTGAAATTACTTTATGTACTGAACTACATCTTTACGGATGGTTCTGATGGCTTTGTTACCAAGAAGTTATTGCCTGTCAGGAAAGTGGTCATCATCATTTCCATCTCATCCCTAAACAGGACTAAACATGGTCTTCTTAGCTAAATACATGCAATAAGAAGCTGCGACAGAGTTTGCTGACAGATGGTTTTTGAAGCTCTGTCAGTCCTGGTGTGAGAGGACTCTCCATGTATCTTGATAATTTCATCTCCAGTATGCAAGGTATTTCCACACAGGTACGAAGCTGGTTTATAAATTTCCAAATGATATATGTGGTTTTATATATGTATATTTTTTTCAATCATATATGTGGAAATTCTCAGTGGTACAAGAAAGGCAGTGAAGTTTTCTGTGTACAGCCTGGTACCTGAAGACCCAATGCAGTTGGTGCTGTGTAAGAAAGCAATTTTCACTTATGTGAGTAGGCCAGCTGAAATGAGAGCTACTTGTCTGAGCTGTATTTGGCACAGAGATTTATTTACAGGAGGAATATCTGGGAGAAGAAATATATTCTCTTTGTATAGACCTGTCATGCAGTCTCTGGCTGAATAAATGTATATTATTTCTAAAATAAACTAACGTAAAATAACTTTCTTGTTATACAAAAGTATCTTTCATGACACGAAATATTTTTGTCAAGTTGTAGCAGTGTAGTGAAATACTGTAGAAAATGTAATTTGATTATGATTCTTTACTACTGCTTTTTAGCTGTATTTTAATAGCATGGTGAAAAGCACTTTACTGCTTAACTACACAAAAATTACTTTTCTAGGTTGGTTGGTTTATAGTGTTCACTGAAGGAGGTTCTAACACAAGTGCTTAGCTATTAGCATATTAAGGTATTGCTGTATAAGAGAGCAGTTAAACACTTAAGCTTATTTCACTGAACTGAAACCACAGTGTAAAATGGTATTACAAATTACGATAGGTAAGTACATAACGCTGGAGCAGATGGAAACACTTAGAAAGAAGGAAACTTCTCAGAAGAAAGGGGAAAAAATTAGATGATGTTCTTTACACCAGAAAATAAGGAAAGGAAAAAAATAAAGATAGAACACAAAATAAATTCCTGTCCTCTTACTTCAAGAGCAGATCAGCTTGATCAATGCAAGGTCAAATCCAAAGGTGCTCATGGAGCCCTGCTGAAATCGTTAGCTGAGCCGCAGGGACACCAACCAGCTCTCACCCACCTTTGTTGTCAGAGTCCTTTTTAAATGCTGGTAAAAGTTAAACAGACAAATTAAAATAGTAAAATTTCTTTGGAAAAGTTCTCCCCTTTCTTGTATTTTGGATTCAACAAAGTTTTTCAAAAGATAGACTGTTAATTCACCACACCTTCTCTGTCAGGCTGCAGCAAGGTCTTTCACAGTGAGCACCTGCATTAATCAGGTATCATGGGTAACTGACCTGTCTTTGTTAAGTTTGAAATTGTAAAAATAAAAACACTAACAAAAGAATAAGAAAGAGAGAAAAAATTAAATGGAATAGAAATAAAATATAAGAGAGGGGGTGAAGGTGAACCTGAGATTTTAAAAACTACTTGAATTTTAATAGGTTGGGCATCCTTGCAGTCAGTATGCTTTGTGGGCACATTGAGGGATGATGCCAGCATCTGAGAAGGAAAACTAATTTCCTGAGCTCCCTGGCTCTTAGTACTTGCCCTACAGGTGATCACCCTGACCCTTGCCATAGCAATGTCAGAGAAGGACATGGTCCCTTGTCACTCCTGGCTGGCCACAGTGGCAGCTATATCAGTCACCCATGTATTAAGACAATGCTTTAGGTGCATTAAACACAATTTGCAATTCAAAGATTTTGTCTTCCTACTGCTATGCTAATTCAGGATCCCAAGTGAATCCCTGGAGTTCAGTTTCACCACTGAATTCTCCCTGGATTGCCTAAACCAAGGAGAACCATTTTATTTCTGCTTTGTCAGGAAATGGCTTTTATCAACAATTTTACAGGACACATTTGCAGGTTGGGCTTGATTGTCTGTTGCTTTTCTTATTTTCATTCAGCAAGACAATAAAACTCTAGCAAATTTTTATAGTATTTGCATGCCCCAACTGTGGAGACTTATGTAGGGATTTATAGTGTAAACAAATAATAAAACTTCTGTCTAGGACCCCTTGTGTGAAATTTGACTGTTCTTCTACTCTCACATTACATTTAACAGTATGTAAGCTCTGCACAAAATAAACTTCCTGTAGGCTTTGAGCTTGGTTCTCTTATTGGACAAAAAGTATCTTAATTTCCCTGCTAAATATGTAACACTTTCCTTGTAAGATATAAATATGTGTATGTATACAAACCCATATTTTATATAAATTTACATTTAATTTTTTTCATGTTGCTAATGGATGACATACTTCCTTACTTTATGCAATAATTCCCTTGGTAAAAACCCCTTGTAAGTACTTTTAGTTTTTCTCTATTCATTCGTTCAAACCAGCACAGCAACTTGGCCTGCATCACTAAGTTACTAAACTACACTTACTAGACCCATATGTGCCAGGGCACAGGGCTCCTGGAGATAAAATTCTTCCTGTACTCTCCCAAAATAAAGAAATCTGAGAAGACCAAAATCAAGCTTCCTACTCTTATTTGCTATTTTGTCAAAGATATCTGGTATTTAAAAAAAAAAAAAAAAAAGTCTTTAAGTGTGTCTTGTGGCAGATCCTTCCTGATTGCTGAGACAGATACTTTTCCCACGAGAACAAACTCTGCACAAACAGTTTTTATTTACCCAGACCTCTTCAAATTTCTCTCCTGTGCAAGGCACCTCCTACAATTAAGAGGGATTTGCATGTGTCAGGGCTACCCCTGGGTGTGCCAGGAAAGAATGCAAAAATGCTGTGACCAGAAACTCGTACCCTTTCAAAGTGAGAGCTACAGACTTCGCTTTTTTATACATGCTCTCACTTTCATGTGTGCTCATTCTCTTTCTTTACTAAATCTCAGCCTCAGGATCTCAGAGCTGTAGCAGTACCTTGGCTAATCTATGTTACCTTATGCACTCTCTCTGGCAGGTATTTACATCACCTAGAAACCAATATAAAAGTAGTTTCATATCTGAAGTTAAAAGTGTTATTCATATCAATATCTCAGGGACATTTGATAATGAGATGTTAGTGCAATAGATTTAAAAATCTTTAGTTTGTTACTGGCTTTTAACTTCAGAGGAACTGAGCAACAGGTGATTTGGTGGTTTTTTTTCCTCTTGCTTTCATGCATGTCAAAATTTTTGAAACAAAGATCTCTTTGGCATTAATACACTCGGAAACTATGATGGCTCTACTTTCCACAAACTGACAGCCAGTTTGTCTCTCACCATTTGCTGGTTCACTACCACATCAAGATATCTTGCTAGTACAAGTACCACCAAGCATCAGTAGCATCGTTCCCTGTGCTAAAGCAATCACGTAGTTAGAAAGTTCCTATTGCCGTCATCATATCTTTAATTTCTGCATGATTTAAATGTGCACTTGGCCCTGCTTATTAGCTGGGCCATGCTGCCATCCTGGGCACCAGTGCCCGCAAAGGGAAACAGTTTGTTTCCAAGTTCTGTACAGATGATACTTTAAGACCTTTTCTGACAACTGCAGTGTGATGGTTCCTTCGAAGGTCAGTTTTGTTGAGACATACACAGTACACTCCTAAATCTCTGTGGAGCCATGGAAGTAGAGATGAATATTTTGCCCAAAACATGGCATGAAATTAAAGAATGATTGCCACAATAATTAAGGGACTATGAGGCAATACCCAGAGAGTGGTGGTCAATGGAGTTAAATCCAGCTGGCGGCCAGTCACAAGTGGTGTTCCTCAGGGCTCGGTGTTGGGATCATTTCTGTTTAACATCTTTATTGATGATCTTGATAAGGACATGGAGTGTATCATCAGTAAGTTCGCCAATGACATGAAGTTAAGCGGGAGTGTCAATCTGCATGAAGATAGGGAGGCACTACAGAGAGACTTGGATAGATTGGATCGGTGGGTCAACGTTAACGGGATGAGCTTCAACAAGGCCAAGTACCAGCTCCTGCACTTGGGCCACAACAACCCCATGCATGGCCACAGGCTTGGGGAGGGTGGCTGGAGAGCTGTGTGGAAGAGAAGGATCTGGGGGTTCTAATTGACAAGCAGCTGAACATGAGCCAGCAGTGTGCCCAGGTGGCCAAGAAAGCCAACGGCATCCTGGCTTGTATTAGAAATAGTGTGACCAGCAGAAGTAGGGAGGTGATAGTCCCCCTGTACTCTGCACTGGTGAGGCCACTCCTGGAGTATTGTGTCCAGTTTTGGGCACCTCAATACGAGAGAGAGATCGAGGTCTGGAGCGAGTGTAGAGGAGGGCAATGAAGCTGGTGAAGGGCCTGGAGAACAGATCCTATGAGGAGCGATTGAAGGAGCTGGGACTGTTTAGTTTGAGGAAGAGAAGGCTGAGGGGAGACCTCATCACTCTCTACAGCTCCCTGAAAGGACATTGTAGAGAGGTTGGTGCTGGTCTCTTCTCACAAGTAATTAGCGATAGGACAAGAGGGAGTGGCTTTAAACTGCAACAGGGGAGGTTTAGACTGGACATTAGGAAAAAATTTTCCACAGAAAGAGTGGTCAGACAGTGGAATAGGCTGCCCAGGGAGGTGGTGGAGTCACCATCCCTGGATGTGTTTAAGGGTCGTTTAGATGAGATGTTGGGGGATATGGTGTAGGGGAGAACTTTGTAGAGTAGGGCTGATGGTTGGACTTGATGATCCCAAGGGTCTTTTCCAACCTGAATGATTCTGTGATTCTGTGATAGTGTGTAAAGCTGCCTTCTTGTCTGTATTTCTGATGATTGATTTACTTTTGTAATCTCTGACTCTGTTTTCCAAAGGAAAACTCTTAGTCAGTGTGTTCCTTCTGTTTTTCCTGCACCGTGAGTAAGTGCTGGCCTAAATGCAAAAATGTAATTTTCCTGGTAAACTTCTTGGATTGCTCACCTTAGTATTTGAATACATCATGTATTTATTATCATAACAACCAGGTAGAATTGACTACTGTTGTCACCCTCAATTTACAACTGGGACATTGAAGCAAAAGACAGTTAAAGTCAAAGTGACCAGAATAGCTAGTAATCAGTAATCATGAGTGATGAGGGGCCCTAGGGGCACACCTGAGGACTAGATTTCAAGTCTCTCACACCCCTTGCTTTCTGCCACTCCTGCTGCTGTGCTGCCCAGCAGCATCACTCTCTCCTGTCATCTTTCACATGTTGCTTCGCTCTCTGGCTGCTGCAAGAATCTCCCTCCTAAATTCAAGCTGGTTGCAAAGGCTGCAGTTTGATAACTTCATGTAAATTAAAGCACTCAGCCCAGGCGATCCTACTGACTTCAGTAAGAGTAATAGTATTGGAGTTCATATATTAATAAACAGGAAAAAATAATAAATAAATGAGTTGAAAATATATTTTGTATTGCAGCTTGGCTGTGAAACAAATATGCATTTCCTAGTAGCCAATTCATATTATACTGACTACTAAAACAAATGTATCAGATGACAAGACCTGCACACAGGCTTATATTTGCAGGCACTAAATCAAGCAGGGAGTAAAGAATTGTGTGTTACTGTTTCAAGAAAACACAATGATCATGTAGCCTCAAAGCTCGCTGTCAGATTAAATCCACAAGTTCTGGAAAAATAAGGCATTTCTTGGTACCAGAATTCATTTTTTTTCTCATTATTTATTTTCAGTTTGTGTATGCTGATCTGGGCAGACAATAAGGGAATAATGAACAGCACTGAGTTGCAATGAAGAGCCTTCCAAAGCTGGGTTGAGCTACTGTTTGGATGTGACACCTTGAGAGCAACAAAACTTTGGTGTCTTATTTGACCAGCTATATCCTAAATGAAGGACTGGATACCAACTCTACATAGAGTCTTGGAAGAACTTCAAGAGGGAGGTCCAGGTCCATGCCTTATTTACCCTATTCCTTATAAATTTTCCCTAAGCATTTTCTACCTTTCACTGCTGGAGCTGGGATAGTGAACTAAGTGGACTCTGTATCTTATATTGTGTTTGGAGGGAGGGTTCAATGCCTACTTTTTAGTCCAACATAAACTCAAAAGCCACTTCAATCTTTTTATAGCTACATTAAAAATACTAAAGCAAAAGTTTCAGTTTCCATATCCCTTAGTTTATAAACAATTTTTTAAGTAATTTACCAAAACTATTCAATTCCTGTGTTAGTTCCTCTGCTTCTGACAAAAAGTGTGAAAAGGCACTGCCAAGGTAACGGCAGAACTGTATGCCACAATGTCCTTAATCAATGAAAGGGGTTTTGCTTCCCCCCAGACTTGCATGTCTGAGTTAAAATTTAATAGGAAATATCTGTCTCGTGCTTCAGGACCCAGATTTTTCATAAACAACCATGGTTAATGACCACAGTGACCAGGATGAGCTTCTATACTGAATATCCACCTATTCTGATGTCTCCAGTGCAGGACTCCTAACTTTTTCAGTAACATGTCAGTCTCTCAGATATCTCAATGCTAGGTGAAAATGTTTTATTGTTGTTGCTCTCCAGTTGAGTATCTCAGTAAGAAACTTGATTTGCTCTGATCAAGTAGGCATCCTAACCTTTTCTTTCCACACTTTCAAATCCAAGAAGACCTACTGTTTTCATTTTTACTGCCTATGTAAAATTTAGAATGCTGCATGTAATCAAAGCCTGGGAATTTACATTCAGTTCAAATATAGTGATTCTCCTTTCTAAAAAAAGCTGTAGGTAGGTAAACAGTTCAACATTCAAATCAGAGAAAAGAATCTACTCCTTCCAAGAAAGAAGAAAATGATTAGCAAGAGAAAATGAGAAAAGAGGCAAGAGCAATAGAAGAAAGGTTATTGTATGAAGGGGTGGCTACCTGAAGAGAACATAAAGCAGGTTTGCTGTAGAGCTTTATAGCATTTAGTAGTTTATCATGAAACTGATCAGGGCCTAAGTCTGCATACCTGGGTATTTCTAGGCTACTCACCTCCTTTAACTACCTTGGGATATATTTAACCCCTAGACTGAAGCCTTGGTACCCTTTCTCCAAGTTCAGCATCTTTCTGCTGGATGACAAGCATGATAGCTTGCATTTCCTTTTGCAGACCAAGATTAGCCATCCAATGTCAACATCAGCCTCTGGCATGCAGTAATGCATCTTTACCAGGGTTCTTAAACTGCCCACAAAACTGTCAGCAAGGTAGTCATATCTCCTGATATTGTTTAAAGCTACAGAAATAATTTTCACTCCAGGATCAAACATCTCACTATACTTCCACTCTCAAAAAACAGGGATGCTAGGCCAGCCTTTTTGTTGGAAACTGCTTTAGGGTAGACGTGGATGAACTTGGCATCTTTGTAATCTTAGGTACTTTCACATAAGCTTTGATCTTGGCACTCCATGAAATTAATTTTGCTGGGAGACTTCACAGGAATGCAGAATTAGGTTGCTATCTTGCTTTTCTAAGGTCACATAGATGACTAACATCACACTTTAAAACACAGCATTTTTACATCTCTAATTAAGAAAAACCACCTTGGTTAATTGCTTATTTCCATGTATAATATGTAGTCAATAATGTTAACTGCTGCATCTATTTGTATTTGGAAGGTGATGATAGCAACAGGAAGGCCCAGAAGTAAAAGGAAAATTATAAAGGAAATTCATACTAAAAATATTTGCAATCCTCTCATTCTCCCAGGAAACAAGCTTAGATAGCAAATGTAGGTACTAGATAAACTGACACAACTTTTACCATTTAAATGTGCTATTCTCATAATTCTAAAACATCCTGATATTAATACAAAATCACCTCTGTTAAAAATGCCAAATTATACATGTAATAAATATTTTTGACAGTGTGGTTAAACATGTTTTTTTAGTGTCCATCACTTATTAAAAAGTCCTGTTACACCACAGAAATGTTTCATATCCTGAATTGCACAAGCTCAGTGTGGAATAAGACAACAACAGTGAATACCAATAAGGCTGCTGAAGAAGCCCGTGCATGAACAGTGCATACATATAAAGTCACATTTTGATGGTATGAACAAGATTATCAGGAAGAAAAAGCTTGCCTTTTCAGGCTTAAAGTCAGCCATGAGAACCACTATGGTTTTATTACAATTAGAAATAAGTTTATGTCTTTTTCCTTTTAATCATTCAACTTTTAGTTCAGTCATTGAGTGGTTTGTTCAAATCTCTCCTCAGTTATTAAAGGATGTCTGTCTGAAGATGTTTTAACAGCCCAAGGGCTTGTCTTAAATACGTACTTAATACCAAATAAAATTGAAACAGAGTATATGCAATCCTTCATTTTCATACTTAATGTGTACAAAGCACCACTTTAGTAAAAGAAACAAAGGGCTGAAGGGTGATAATGGGTCCATTTGCTGCTGTTCCACTCTGTTTTGCACCTGTACTGACAGCATTATGCTTGCCTGCTCTGCGTTATGCTATAAAGCCATTTCAAAAAGCTTGGAAAGAGCATGTTTTTTGCTGTGAACATCAGGACAGGAAGCTGCTGACTGCAGAAGGGTAAGAGTTTCTTTAAACCAGGGATGCAGAAACCAGTATTTCTATGTATGTGCTCTAAACAGACAGCGCTTGCTCATGCAGAGATGTTGGCAAACTTTGGTCCTGTAGAAGGAAAACTATGCTGGTGTGCCTGATGTACTGTATTTTGGTGCCTTTCATTATGATTCTTTCCAAGGTGGATCTAAAGTAATGCTTTCTACAGTTTCATCCATCTTGTTTAGCAGTCAATCCACAGTCATCTGCAAAATGATAGCCAATGTGCAAACTAAGACATCCTTCAATTTAAGGATAGCATGCACCAAAGCCAGGAGTGGTGAGATCAATCTTCTTGAATGTATCTCAGGTCAGCAGGTGGGCAAAACTTTGGACCAGTTAAAAGATGTCACACAGAAAACCATTGGCAGGGCAGGGAAGAGCACACGAATGATTTACTAAGCTTTCATCCCTTGAAGCACTGTCCCCTGTATTTAAACTAAATGTAGCTTTTCAGGACACGATGGAGAGAGATTTGTACCTTTTCCATTTTGCTGCTAAATAAGACTTCATGCCATTACCTTAAATGTTGTAGTTTTCAAACAACAGAACAAACACTGAGAAATAATGGGCCCATTATCCCTTTGTTCATGGAAGAGTCTGAAAAATGCCCAGCCTGACTGGTGTGCAGCCTCAGACATCTGCTCTGTTAATGTGGAGTAAGGAGACCTGACCCAGTGAAGAGCTTTGAAAACTCAGTCTCTGTTTAATCCTGTTCGTGGTGTCCCATTACCAGTTTGGCACTATTGTTACATAGCCTTCCTGGGTTAACCCTGGCTCCACAAGGATCACCTCAGGCTCTTGTTCCTCACAAAACATCTCCTGTACTTTTTTCCCCATCCAGAGATTTTTTTGAGAGTTTTTCACTTCCACAGTTTTACACTCTAAGCTAAATTACTTTCTGATCAGAGCCACAACTTACCACAGCCTTTCCTGGATGCCTCTGCCAAAATCCGTAGTCCTGCTCCTGTGGCCAGGGCATTTAAAATCCTTTCCAGGATTTTCTCCTCAGAGAAGATCTAATCCCAGCAGCCAGTACAGCTCTGACTCTTGCTACTCTCCTTCCCCAACCTCACCCTAGCTCACAGTGCAGCCAGCACAGGCCCTCCTTTGCAACCCACATACAGCCACACATCCTCTTCCCCTTGGGTGGGCATCTGGGATACAGAGGAAGCAACAGTGAGATGCAGACCTGCAGGTAGGTGGGAGGGTGCATTGCTCCCCTGGCATGTGCCTTCATCTACAGGCAGCTGTGCTTGGCAGAAATGTGGATAATGTTGCCTGTGGACATTCAGAGGTTCACTTTGTCTTTGTGAGTGCGTGTGTACATCATACAGGTCTGCTGTGCGAAAGCTGAATCTTGTTGTTTGTGCCCAGATGGGTAATTTCCTCCTCTCCAGGTTCTGCTGCTGATGGCTACTGGGATTTTCTTTCCCTGCACTGGTTGTTTCTGGACTCTGGTCAGGTTTACTCTCAGGGTTTAACCGGTCTCTTGGGCTTCACTGGTATACTTGCTTGACAAAGTAGAAGAACCCTTTGTTGGCATTGGGGCTGACAAATATCTAAAATGTAGGATGCAAAAAAGTAAGAAAAATTATTGAGTTATTTCCTTCAGAGCTCTATGGAAAAATGAATTAAATCAGGTCCTGTAGGAGCTATAAACTCAGATATGGTCTTGAAGAACTCAGGGTTTCTCTGTGGGGAACAGGGGTACACAGGTATGGTACAGATTTCAAACATATTAAATTCAACTTTTATATTTAAGAGGTCTGCTGGATATCACTGAAGCAGCAGTATCACTCAGTCCTGCAGTAGGGCCGCACTACGTGTGGAAGAGGCATTCCTTGCGTTCCACATTCTTGAATTTGTGCCTATGGCCAACAGTGACTTGACTTTCTCACACTTTACCAGCCAGACACTAAAATTCTAGATTTTTTCTTATTTCGTGGTCTTACCCTTGGTTCTTGATATCTTTCTTCTTCTCCTTCCCTGCCTTGTCTATCTTTCTTTTTCATACCTCCCTCCAGTCCATATAGCTTCTCCCGACCCAAAGCTCCTGCTACAGGATTTTTCAGCACCACTTCATAAACACAATAACTAAGGGGAAAAATACATTTGCTGGTCATTTGCAGGTTTTTTTTTCTGGAATCACTTTAATAATGGAAACTAGTGTGACAATGTTATTGTATTTCTGTTGAGCTGGACTCTGTAGATACTGTTTTTTGTAAGTTCTGTCCAGATGCTCTGTTTGATAGCTAACTGTGGTCTCCCCTTACACAGAACCTCTGAAAGCAGTTGTGTATCTCAGTGTGGCAGTCTGTCTGTCACAGGACTATTGTAGCCAGGACAGACTAAAGACATAAGACATTTGATATGAAGTTCTTCTGAGGGCAACTGAAATAATTGGATAAAGCACAAAAACTTTCAAGAACATAAACCGTTCTTCAGGAAGGCTGATATGTCCAAAAGCTTGTTTGATTTTTTTGCATTGTACCAGTTATTTTGCAGAAAGACACTACCTCACCTCTCAAGCCTTGTTGAAGCACTCTCTGCAGAAATCAGACTTCAGGGTTGTTTTGAGATAACTATCCTGTTGCTATAACAACTCTACCTTAATGTTTCAGTCAGTCCTGATATTCAGAGTAAAATAGAATGCAATTTCCAGTTGTTTCCTCTCTCGTATCCTGATATTGTGTCTCTAGTGTGGCCACAAGTGAAACTTGTAAATCACCTAACTATTCTGCTACTGCTTGAGTTTGGACTGGGATGAAAAGGTTTCCACCATTCCAGCCAGCAGTATAGCAACAGTGATACCAGCCTAGGAGGCAGTTATAAACAGAGACGGCAAAATGTCAAAAACCTGTTTGTTAGTTCTGTTTGACCCAGCTAATGGCAACACCATACTGTAGACCCCAGGTAGCAGATATAGACGATCGTACCCAGTTTGCTTTCCTCCCAAGGCCAATATGCACTCTCTGCTCTACACCAGAATCCTGGTTCAGTTTTAAAGGCTTCACTGAAGGTTTGAGGTCAGAAAGCAGAGGCTGTCCTAGAAGGTACTGTGAAACTTCTGAATTCTCCACCTAGAGAGCTGAACTTTCCTTTTTCGTGGTTACAGAGCTCACTAATGGTGTCTCATTCCCTAGGTTCAGTGCAATGTTTTGAGCTGGGTGACTCCCACAGAAGAAGAGGGAGAAGGAAGCATTTCTCTATTGTATATAATATATGATAAAATACTAAAGGAAAAAGAAAAAGCTTAATGTCCAGAAAATTTCTTTGAATCCTCCAGTTCTCCACAGAGGCAACAAGTGCACTAGAAAGTAAACTTTTAGTTGGTTTTGTTTTTAAAGAAGTGATTGCAAGCATTTAAAAAACCAAACAAACCAACCAGAAAATGACAGTTCTTTCAACAATATGTTTCCACTGTTGCTGAGTCCTTTCATGCCAGAAAATGCTACAGACACTTACCTCTCTGCCATTTCCCAGCTTGGATAACAAAACCAAGGCCTGAGACAGCAAATAGCTAATGTGAAATGTTTCAGCAAACAGCTGGACTAGGGCAAAAGTCCTTGTAAGTGAATTACTTTTTTCTTGGAAGGACCATGGCAGCCTGCTTACCTCAACGTACTTCATTTGGCAACAGTAACATTTGCTTTCCTAGAGAAAATTTCAGAGAACAGGTAAGCACGAATAGGGTCTTATAAGTACAAATGTGAGGGACCAGCTTGAAGCATGTGAGCTTCTCTACCAGTGCACTGAGTTCCTCTGTGGTCTGTGTGGTCATCTGCACCCTGAGGAGATGAGGTTAAAGTATACCCACACGGGCATGGTGTCTCCCTCCCCCATTTTACAACAATAGAAATCACTTGGAAAGAGCAATGGATTGCAGACTGCAGGTCATGGTTAACTATATTCCTCTTTCCTCTCACCTGTATGTTGTGTACCTTTACTAACTCATACGATCCTGCGCTATACCATGTTTTGGGGCACGTGGTTCAGCGTAACAATGAAAGACTGCTCCTTCTCTTGCTGAGTGCTCCCTTTGCTTACACCTTCCTCCACCACTCAGCCGCATGCTGTTGAAAAGGCTGAGGGGGAGCAGTGCGTTTCAGGAAGGTGGTGATATCTCTTTAGTCCAGAGATGTTAAGCAATCTTAGGATCTTGTTTCCCGAATGTAACCTTCCAGTTATTTGAAAGACACTGCTACTGTATTTGAATAATCTCTTTACATAAACCAGTGTCATCTTGGAAAGCACACCTTCCTGCAGCCATAAAATCATTTTTTTATGTTTCTAATTCTGAAAGAAAACCCTAAAGGGAGTATTTTTATGTTAAGGTAAGCTTGTAAATTTTAAAAAGAAATAAGGATTAAATTTGGAATATAATTACCAAATATCCTCTCTAAATCTGATAACTTGACACAATCAGGGGCTCTAGGAGGGGAGTAATAATGACTAGCTGACAGTGTTTTAAAATTTATTGTGGATGCAACTGAACTTGACACAGGGGTATAACCCCCATCTCTGCATGCATGTGTATAATCTGCCTTTCACAACAACGAGGGATCAAGACAGGGCCTACCTTTAATAATTAAAGATCCAATGACATTTCCTACAATCTTTTAGCCTTTGCATTCTGGCCAGGCTCCACTTCAGCTAATCCAGCCTGACCTATGGTTTTAGCCACTTTCCCGAGCCCTGTGGCTCTGTGATATAGTGAGACTGCCCGTGGCACTGCTGTGACCTCCAATGCCAGCCCCAAGATCAGGGCACTTCCTTGGCTGGTGAGAGGGTGTGGATATGCGAAGTTGTCAGAAAGGTACTTCTAACTCAATTTCTTTTCATTGTTCATCAAGAAACAACTTCTGTCTAAGAATAGCCATGGTACACTTAGTGAGGAGGACAGGGAGCAGAGAATGTCAAGGGCACAGCAAGACCCCAGCTGTCTTCTGATAAATAGTAGGATAAATAGGAATAACCCTCTGTGGAAATCAGTGGGGCAGATTTACCCTATTGCTGGCAAGAGGGGAATGATTCTCAATCCCAAAGTGTCATCTCTAACACAGGCATCTGTTTTATAGCTGGTTCCTGGCACATGTTTATGAGCACTGTAGAGCTATCAATTGGAAAAGAGGGTTTTGTGCCTTTGGTCTCACCTGCTATTGCTTTGTGATTTTATTTGTGTGTTTGTTTTGCAGACAGCTAAATCCTTTTGTCCCAGCACCACTGAGTCATAGACAAATACCATGGTATCAGGACACTATACGCTCAAAGAATATGTTTTGACAGCTTAATCAAAGCAGGTTGTGGGGGAGCTCTGGGCTGCTGGCACGATCCCAAGCTAATTCTATTTTTTACCAGATATTTCTTTGCTAAGTAGCTTGTACACTCTCAGACTTCCCAACA
This sequence comes from Strix aluco, assembly GCF_031877795.1. Lineage (NCBI taxonomy): Eukaryota > Metazoa > Chordata > Aves > Strigiformes > Strigidae > Strix > Strix aluco. The sequence continues at coordinate 57,733,626 of NC_133933.1, read as the reverse complement.
GCTGCCACAAGTCGTGGCTGACCCTGCTGTCCCAAACGCTGCAGGAGACATCTTGACTGGGTCAGTAAGAAGCTCCACTGGGTAAGGAACCTGGAGGGTCTTGGGTGCTTCCATAGCATTTCACATGGAAGAATAAAATAAACTCAAAATGAACCTGCTTCAATCATGCCTTTGTGCCAAACTGAGAGGACTTTGCAGAGATGTTTTAATTTTCATTTTCTGTTTATCCAACTAAAGGTAGAGGTGATAGGAAAACAGAATTTTTACCTGGAGGGAATTTCCAGTATCTTGGGTTTTGTTTTTTACCTTCAAGCATACTAAAAGGTGAAGTAAAAATGCTTGTCACAAAGATGTTCCTGAAATGAACTCAGCAATTTTGGACCAATGAGTGCTTCTGGCTGTGCTATCACACACAGCCAGATGCACTGCCTAAGCTATATATCTGTGTCATCAGATATATAGTTTAGCCAGTATGTCCAGAGACCATGGGGTCATCAAGTACCTAATAGCAGCACCCATGAAGCACTGAACAGCTGAAAAAGACACAGAAATTAATGCTGAAGCCATGCAGTCACATAGTTTAATTTAGGTCTTCTGGTAGAAGAATAAATCAGAAAAAAAAAAATCAGAATTTTTTTAAAGAAGCTTTCAACTCTGTGGAAGCTCCACATCTCATTGGAAAAATAGTTTGCTTTAAATATTTTTTCCTGTTCAGTTAAGAAGCATGTTACCCTTTTCTTTGACATACTCTAGGAGAACAAGTCTTCCCTGTCTTCCAGCCCACCCTCAAAAGAGAAACAAACACACTCAGGCAGGGCCTTTTTCTGTATCACAAAGGTCTTGGTCTTTATTTCTTTCTTGGCTCTTTGGACACTGCTTTGGGACTTAGTATCTATCTTGGAGACCAATCATCTCTTGCAAATGTGGCCAAGCAAGCTCTCATTGAATACATGCAGTGAAGTAGGCCAACATTAACGGGATGAACTTCAACAAGGCCAAGTACCAGCTCCTGCACTTGGGCCACAACAACCCCATGCATCACTACAGGCTTGGGGAGGTGTGGCTGGAGAGCTGTCTGGAAGAGAAGGATCCAGGGCTTCTAATTGACAAGCAGCTGAACATGAGCCAGCAGTGTGCCCAGGTGGCCAAGAAAGCCAATGGCATCCTGGCTTGTATTAGAAATAGTGTGACCAGCAGAAGTAGGGAGGTGATAGTCCCCCTGTACTCTGCACTGGTGAGGCCACTCCTGGAGTATTGTGTCCAGTTTTGGGCACCTCAATACGAGAGAGATATCGAGGTGCTGGAGCGAGTGCAGAGGAGGGCAACAAAGCTGGTGAAGGGCCTGGAGAGCAGAGCAGATCCTATGAGGAGCGATTGAAGGAGCTGGGACTGTTTAGTTTGAGGAAGAGAAGGCTGAGGGGAGACCTCATCACTCTCTACAGCTCCCTGAAAGGACATTGTAGAGATGTTGGTGCTGGTCTCTTCTCACAGGTGAGTAGTGACAGAACAAGGGGGAATGGCTTTAAACTGCAACAGGGGAGGTTTAGACTGGACATTAGGAAAAAATTTTCCACAGAAAGAGTGGTCAGACAGTGGAATAGGCTGCCCAGGGAGGTGGTGGAGTCACTATCCCTGGATGTGTTTAAGGGTTGTTTAGATGAGATGCTGGGGGATATGGTGTAGGGGAGAACTTTGTAGAGTAGGGCTGATGGTTGGACTCGATGATCCCAAGGGTCTTTTCCAACCTGAATGATTCTATTATTCTATGATTCTAAGTATTCTCTAAGGTAGGAGGCAGAGTTTACTGGCTCTTTCAGAATATGGTTTTTTGAACCTTTTGAGTGTATTATAGTATTTCTTCAGCTTTCTTTCAGCATCTGTCTAGCCAGTGTACAACAGTGGATCATTAGGGGATACTTCAAGTGTACGACTACTCACTGGAGGGGAGCTGCGCTGACCCAAGTGGCATTTTCTCTTTTCACCATCTCATCAGATCATTCACAGCAGACCTGGAGAAGCAGCAGGCAGGGAACCACACTTTGGCAACAATCCTTTCAGGTTTATTCTGTTGTAGCACATTATGCCTGGGGGTCAGTAGGCCTATGGCCTGGAGTTTATTTGATTTCTTTATTTGCTTTTCTTGCTTTCTAAAGCAGGGATGGCAGGGCAGCTTCAGGAAAGAGACAGGCAGTGTACTGTTCCTCATCCCCCCTTTCTGTGCTCAGGGTGGGAACACATGTCTACAATGAGAAGAATAAGTGCAAGTTACTTCTACTCTCTATTTTTTGTCCTGGCAGGGGACTGCATGGTAGTCAGAATAGCCTGAAGGTTGCTTTTCCTTGAATACTCTGCTGTACTCAGAGAGTAGGTGTCTGATAGAGGTCAGCTTTGCTTGGTGTCACAGTTCTTGCTGCTCACTTTGTGCAAATTAAAACCTCTGTAGAGCACTTTAGTTGAGTCTCACAGAGCTCTGATAGAGCCCCTTAAAAACCTGGTAGGCATCCTTCCCTGGAGAGGTGGAACAGAAATTAGACAGGAGTGCCTGAGAGGGGGCTCACCTTGTGCACTTGGGCAGCCGGCACACCCCTGCTGTGTAAGTTCAGCCTTTCTGCTTGTGTTGCAGGGCTGCATAGAGGCGTTTTAGCCTCACAGGACCATTGGATAATTCAGACTGGAAGAGGCATCAGGAGGGCTCTATGCCAACCCTTGTGCTCAAAGCAGGGTCAGCTGAGGTCAGATCAGGATGCTCAGGCCTCTATCCAGGAATACTGCCAGACAGACTCTTGTCATGTGTGACAAACAAGTAACTCTTCTCCAGGAACTTCTGTTTTCTTTTCTGAAAGCAGTAATATTTTCAGGAAACTGTGACATAAAAATCAACAGAAAAATACTTTATTGAAAAGCCCTGAAATTTTTTTCTGTTAAGTGTTTGCCTGTATATACTTTGTTATAACTCTGCAACCTTTACCATGGTGCCCTGCTCTTAGGGTAGAAAATAGTTTCTTCCCTTACAAAACAGCCAGGTGTCTGTATTTTAAATCTCTTCCTCAGTCCCCCTCTGGCTACGAAAGCATTTATTAGTTTGCAAGGTTAGACGTTTCACATGGGCTGGAAACAGGTTTGAAGACAATCCTGATAAAGGGTAGAAAACATCTGACAGTTTCAGTATGAGTGTAGGTGCTCCACACCACTTTTGATTGACATTTATTTTAGAGTTCAGTACCACAGTCAGATTGGAGATAGGGAAATTACCATAGGGAGCTATAGCACAGACAGGAACTGGCTGCAGGGGAAATAGCTAGTTTTAAAGATGAAGTAGCAGGAGGTTCCTAGAAGATCTGACCCTGTTGTTTCCATTAATGACCTTTACACATACAGGATGAGTGCAGCACTGACAGAATTGGGAAGCATCATCATACAGGACAATATAAGAATATCATCAGGAAAGGACAGAAGAAGGATTGTAGATGTGGCTGAATATTTGACTACAGGACATTAAATAAACCCTTTAGGATAAGAAAGTCTTTGATAGAAACTTCCACTGATCAGGAAGAAGTGACTGAGGTAGATTTCAATGTTCTTGTCAGTGACAAGTGGCAAGACACACATAAGAGAGATAGAGATAGGAAAACATACCCCTAGGATTCTTCAGGAAAGATATTTCCCAGTTAGGGAATTTTAAATACCGGGCAATGTCCTGATGAGTCCCCCCCTGAAATGCACTAGTCAGGAATTTTGTCATCTGTTTTCAAGAAAAATGAACTGAAACCAGAAGAAGTTAAAAAATTCTGTCCAGCTAGTCAGAGAATGAGACAGTCTGTAGGAGAATAGAAAATGATGAATGAAACGGAAAAAGAAAGGTTAAGTGATTGCAGAGTATGCTTTTACTGTATAAATACAACCAGAAAATACATACTTGACGGTTTTGCTTCCTGTGCTCTCCTTGTTTCTGGGCTTTTCATGGAACTGGCTTGACTTGAGCAGAGTCGGGAGTGACAAGAAAACCAGTGGGAGACACTCATATTTAGGGGGTAGTTCCTGCTGAGATTAGGGTATTAGTAAGTGACTTTGTGTTTATCTCCATGTATTTTGTTCTCTTTTCCTTCCAAAGCTGTTGTAAAGTCATACTACTGAAGTCAAATAATGATATTTGTTTGGATCATTTTTGGAGAAGTTTTCTGATCTTGTATCCCCTTTTCCTTCTTTTAAGTAGTTTCCATTTAGAAAGTACCAGATTTGATTTGAGGGATTTCCTAAAAATAGCTCACAAATACACCTACATCATGTACCAGACCTTATTTCTGGTGTGAAGGCTACTCCCACTTCCTCCCTTCCCATACTCATTTGCAACCCTCCTCAAGTTTTGCTCTTTTCTTCAGGGGGCTAGCTTTAATTTCCATATCCTCATTCCCATTCTATATATTGCCTTTGCAATCAGTGCATCCATCCTTATTGAAAATCTAGTTAAATTATTCCTTTAGTTTTGGGATCACACCTAGTCAATCTTTAATCTACAGGTTGCCCAATCATCAGGACTAAGCAGTCAGACTTTTTCCCTTGCTCCTTCTGCTGTATATTTCCAAAGGGCATTTTGTTGTTTGGTTTTGTATCCCTTGCAGGATCTAGCTCAGATCAATTTTTGGCAGTTCCTGTTTTTCACCCTTGTATGTCTTAACCTGTGAAATCTAGCTTTACTTACTGATCTGTCCTTTTGCCTAACTCTTGTAATCTTTTTTCTTATACTTTTTTTAAGGGTACAATATATTTGTACCCTTATGTCTTAACCTGTGAAATCTAGCTTTACTTACTGATCTGTCCTTTTGCCTTTCTAACTCTTGTAATCTTTTTTTTATACCTTTTTTAAGGGTACAATATATTTTTTTAATAACCTTTTAAAGGTAGATATTTATTTACATAAGTGGAATCAATTTCTATAAGTTTTTTTTTCCTGGATGAGGGTAAATATTTCTGTTACTTTTAGCTCTTCATACAGAGAAAATTCTTTTTTTCCTTCCACAGTCAAGCTGCTGTATCATCTCAGTCCAACTGATTTTACTAATTAGCTTCTTTAGCTTGTCTAAATTTGCTTTTCTGAAATCCAAATCCTTAGCTAAAGACCTACTCCTGTTTATTTTTTGATTTTAAATATAAGCTGAATCAATTTGTGATCATTCTGCAGTTACTTTCTATTATTCTGTTCCATTAACCATCTCTCTTTTAATGCCCTTTTCACTTGCTGAAATCTCACAGTGTAACGTCTCATTGACTGTCTGTAACTGCAATGAAGAGATGTGTTGGCTAATATATCCATGAATACCTTGACATTACTGTTATTGATAACACTTGTTCTTCAGCCAGTATTTTGGAAATTGAACCTTTCCATAACACTATAAGTGCCTGTAGTATTTCTCTCTAAAAAGGAATGAGAGCTCTCTGTCACAACCAGTCAGACCAATTTGAAAGTGCAACCTCTCCATTTATACAAAAATTCAACCAAAACCCACCAGGCACCTGGCCTTGACTGCTGAAGCACCATATCCTCTGAAATACTTGTTCCACTTGCGGTGACCTTACCTACATGTCATCCTGTAGTACCAAATGTTGTACAGCCTGACTGCTCCTGTTATTAAAACTATAAAACATTGCTTCCTCAAAAACCTGCAGAAGGTTTGCTTCCGAGAAGAGATTTCATCTGCAGCAGAGGGAAAGTGTTCAAGTGATGAAAAAAAGGCAACACGGTGCCTGGGAGGAGGGGGATCCCATCAGCAATACCAAGGCCTAGCAGTCTTTGTTAGTGCTTACGTGTCTGTATTGGGACTCACTGGCCCCCTCCCTCCTTTTTGCCTTGCTGCACTAGTTGCACTAGATTTCTGTGGGTTATCGAATGTGGTGAATTTTTGCAACACATTACCATTAGAGAAACACGTATGCTAAATTGTGCTGTGCTTAGACACTGTGAAAATGCACACTGTTCAACAGCTGTTATCATAATTCACTTTGTATATCTGGCAGTGCTGCTGTCCACCATAGGCTTAAACATACAGGCCAGGCTAGTTAATGGCCTTTTAAATGGACAAATCCTGGCAGAGCTCTCTCTGTGCTTCAGAGTGGGGCATGCTGTCCTTTGAAAACTGACTGGCTATCAACTACTCTTCGAGGGTTTCTTTTGCTTGTCTCAATCATTTTTCCTACATGTGAAAACAAAAGCTGCTCACTGTTGGAGAGAGACATTAAAGATTTTCAGAGGGTCATTTGGGAGGATGAGTCCAGGCACAGCCCAGGCCTGGGCTGAACCATGTTCTTGGTATTCAGTGGTGGGGGATTGCCATGCACATGTGTGGGCACACATTCAAGTCAGATACATAGCTCGTGCCCTGTTTGGTTTAACTTCCCCATGGGTATTTAATTGTGGAACTGGAGATTGTATAGGCAACTTAAGGTAAAACAGAACAGCAAATGATGGATTTCTCAGTAAATACTTTTCAGTTTATTGGATCAGTGTTTAGAAAGCATAACTATAAAAAAGGAGCAGTGAAAGAGATTACTTGAAAGGTTAATGCGTAACTATAAAAAAAGGGCAGTGAAAGAAATTACTTGAAAGGTTAATGCATTTGGATTTAAGACAGTTCTGACTGGATATTTTTTAGAGTTGTGCACAGCTGTAAAGAAACTTAAAGAATTTTGAAAAATCCTTTTAGCATAATATTCAGAGTTCCCATGGGGTTTGTTAAGGTGACAAATTAGGATCCCTTAAGTTAGAAAGCCTAGTCAACTGTTTTTAGGCTTATGAAGACTGCCTAATTTTCCTATGCAAAAACAGACTTCATGGATTTAAAGTAAGAGAAGCCAAATAAGCTGCAAAACTTCAGAGAAGGATGGTAGAAACCCAGTAAAACTCTAACTGTGGCCCCAGGGAGAATATTGTTATTTTCTTCAATAAAAATGCTTTTTAAAAAGTATCAAATAAGCAAATACAAAACCAAGACACCATTTTACAGTTACAAGGGTGTCCTCAAAAATGTGCCATCTTAGTGTGGAAAAAAGATTAGAACCCAACTGTGACCAGGAGGATGAGACAGCACAGTTCTTTGTGTGCAGCCAAGATGTGGTTAACGTAATCTGTCATAGGCATTTTGCAACATCTAGCCTGTGATCATAAAAACTTAAAATTGCATTATTTGTATGGTCTAATTCCTGTCTATCTTTGCTGCAATCACTTTGCTCAGAGCTGTAATTTCTTTTTTTCCCTTGTAATTTTTACTACAAGAATGCATTTGCCAAACTAAGAAAATCTGAGACTACCATCTATTGTGAAGTAACTGTCAAGTAACAGTATTATTGTTAAAATAACTTGAGATATATTCCTACCTGAGACAGAAAGGAAATACGGGTTCATTATGGCTTTCATGAAAGTCTTTTTCCCCTGGATCTTACTGTAGCCAGGTGATGCTGGCTGCCCTGTTCACAAATTCTGGCCAAGCACAGCCTCCTCAGCTGCGATCCTGAAATGGACTCATGTCATAGTCTCTCTCAAGAGCACTCTGATGCCTCAGGTAAAACCGCCACCCCTCCTAATCTCTTACATCTCAGAAACATCTGCAAGAGCTTTCAGTGACAAGAAAAGTTGAAGGAGTTACTGTGTTGCAACCTCTCTTGCTTTGAGTTTGACATGCTTTGAAGATGATCTGGAGTACATGTCATTTGATTCTTTTAAGGTTACATTTCAAATAGATATTGAAGGACAAATTGAGAGCTGAAAGTAATTACTGAGAGCAGTACACACCTGCTTCTGGACACCTGCTTGAAGCCCCTAGTGCTGACTTCAAATGGGCTAATCCTTTTCCAGAGGCCAGTGAGATCCTTGAGGTCTGGATTTTGTTAAATGAGAAAATAAGTCAGTTCTGCAATGAAAGGCAGGGGTAATGGAGGGAAGAGATTAATTAAAACACACACTGTAAATAGCTGCAACAGCAGAGAAAGGACTCCTCTCTCATCAGCATTTTCCAGTTGGTTTATAACATTAAGAAAAAATCCAACCACAGATTCACCACAAATTTATAGCCTTTCATTAGGTTATAGGATGGTTTAATGTGTCACTTATTGTTTTCACAGTGCATACCTAATTTTGTCGGTGTACTGGCTTTAGCATAAACACTGTAAATTTTATACTCACATACATTATTATCAAGCTTTGCCTGACCCTGCACCTGCATCTTTCTTTCCCTTTCCCATCACAGTCATAGAACCAATATAGTACAACTAATGAGATCATCAATGAGTTGTGGTGTGGACAGGATGCATGTGTTCAAACTAGTGCCTTGCCCCGTCTTTTCTGCATGAAAATTTATGTTTGCTGGAGAAGAAACTTGCAGAGGAACTTTACATCAACATAAAGCACCTCTGTGGAAAAGTTCCTGTGACTTAGCTGTCTATGGATCCACTGTGCTGTTCCCATGCCTGCTTGTTTTGAAGCTTTCTTCTAATTTTTGTGGGGGGTAATTTTACATCGCAAAATAAATCTTACCTCATATTTTTATTGCAACAGAAGAGACAAGTGGTATCCCAAATAATGACTCCATAGTAGAAAAATGGGAATGTTTAAGAGAATTACCAAATGAAGCTGCTTAGCACAGGAGAGCTGTAGTGACATCTTGTGATAAGGGACATACCATGGACATTTGGGTTTACTAGTTACTGCTCAGTGACTCCTGTTTGAAAGTTGTTGAAGCCATTATCTAGTGTCTGTGTCCCCCTGTGCCCATGGGAGTGCACTGAAAGCCTGTCTTTTCAAAACATTGTAAAGTGACTAATGGAAGAAAACAGGAGGAAGTCTCACTTAAAATGTGTCATTAGCATACAGGTGTGGAAATGCCCAAGCCCCTGAATATAATGCCATGGGAAACACATACAGTGTACATTCATGGAAGAGACAATATGTGTTTTATAACCAGCTTACCATGTGATACTTAATTAGCACAGGTACTCTGCTGAGTGAGAAAGACATGGGAGCTAAACACCTACCAAGTGCAAAACTAAACACTGACCCCCTATTCACATAAGAAGGAAAATGTGCCTTGACTTGGAGACCCTTTACCAGCTGATTCATTTAGAAACACAAGCCAGCAAGTAACAGAGAACACACTTCGTCTGAACACTTCAATAGAATCAAAAGCCAAAATATACAGTAAAAGTAATTGCTTGTACTCCTACAGTCTCTTTCATCCAAATATTCCAAAGCATGTCAGTGTCCTATACAGCCTTTTTATCTGTAAGTCCAGTTCCAGGTATGCTACTGTTTGCACTCCCCCAGCAAAGAGAGGGGTATCAAAATTGGTATGACGCAAAGGCAATCTGCACAGAGAAGGGGGATGATCTATATCATCCCTGATGTCTTCTCCATCACTAGTATAAATGTTATCCATTTTATAAGTGGGGCACTGAGGCACTGGGGATCTTGATGTCTGCTTTCACAAATAGTAATCACCTGGTATCAAGTGATTACTGCTTAAGGCAAATGGTTAAAAGCAGTTAAAAAGCTAATGTGGGTGCTATTGGTTTTGGCTTATGTCTGTTCAGCTAACTTCACTTTAGGTAGAAAGAGGCAGTCTTATCTGTTCAGTTTCTCTGTGTGTCAATGAGATTATCAGCTTTTCAGTGATATACTTAGCCTGTTTCAGATGCTTTCCTTTTCTTCCTGTTAGTCTCTGTCAAGTTTCTGTGGCCCTCTGATCTTAGGTAATGCTCAGAGAATTAATTGGCAAAACGTCTTAGTATTGATAAACCTGTTCTTGCAACTGATGACCCAGCTGCTGTTATCTGACTCCTCAGTAGACGTAAACCTGAGGTTTAGCAACTTCTTCATGGCCTTCTTGATTATTTCACAGAGATTGCTTCAATTCTCTGCAAAAACAATACTTAATGGAACAATACTTTCTCAGGAAGGACAAAGATGCAAACTAGTATTCAGAGAGGGAAATCTGTGCTTTTTAACACAAGGTAATTTTACCTTTGTACACCCCAAAAATGTATTTTCCTCTGTAGCAGGATCTGGCCCTGAACAGCTGAACAGGTAGCTCACCAGTTTACTGCACTAGCTGGTGCAGTAAGTAGAGGCAGTAGAAGTGTTTGGCTTGCAAATGGGGAAAACACAAAGGGAGTCCACTGTTACTGACAACAACCTATTTTTTAAATATATTATTATTGTTGCGCTTTTGAAATTCCCTTTTTCTCCCAATAATCTGAAGATCACTAGCATTGCTAGTTCAGCAATGCTGCTGGCATCCTCTGGCACAGGAACAATCTTGTGCAAAACATCAGGTGGTTCTTGAATAAACTCAGCCACAGGATTTGTACTTCTTTAGCCTGGACCACAAACCTTGTACTGCTTTTATGTGAGGCCCATTTCAACACATAACTGTTCCTTGTTGCCCTCTATACAACAACAAGCATTGCTGTAAATATTCAGGCAGCTGTTATCACAACACTGGAGTGCTTCAAGACCTTTTTCCAATGATGGCAACTGCCTTATTGAACAGGACCTCATTTATCATGTGACTTGTCAGCAATTCTCACTGGAAGTTTTAAAGATTTTCTTACGTCATGGATGGAAGAAACCCCATTTCTACTCAGAAAAGCACCTAAAGCAAGCCTCGTAGGCATTCACAGCTCATAGATGTATGGAACCTCAAGTGTGAGTTTATGAAATTTCCTGATTTGGGAAACGACATGTTGGTTTTAATAATTTGGCCACATGAACAGCTTCCAGTTTTATCTGAAAAGTCTCTGTTACTCTTCTTCCTCATTTCTGTCTCTGTAAAGTTTTCTTTGATGTTGGGAGTCTGTCTACATTTCCCCTGCAAGTGTATTTTATATGATAAATGGCCATTAAGTTTTCAGTCTTGACCAGGACACTCATGGTTTGAAAGTTAGAGTGTTTGTGGTTCATGAGCAGAAAATGAGTGAAGGTGTTCATGTTCAAAGGGGTTAGGTGAAATTCATCAAAGAGCCAACCAAAAAATTGCCTAAGGCTTGTACTCAGAAAAAAGAGGCAAAAAAAGTCTTTCTTTAGCTTCCTACAGTCTTCGCTGTCTGTGGAGCTTATTGACATCATACTTTTGTCACAACACTAAATCTGGGTTTCCAATAATGCCTGGAAGAAAATTAATACAGAAATTAGAGGAGTTATTGAATGTAATTCAAATGAAAAGTTTCCATCAATGATTGATTGCTTATTGTGATAATTGGAGACATGATATTTAAACTGAGAAGAAAGAGGCTGACCAAAGTTTTTCTGCCTCCAGGATTGTTCACATGTAAAATATACCACGTAGCACGTTTTTATGGGCAGGGCGGAAGGCCTTCTCTTTCTAGTATATGAGATATACTAAATAACTAGATGAAGGAAAAAAAAAAATTGATGTCATTATGAGAAACAGTGGCAAACGGGGTTGCAGCTCTGATAAAATGAAGGTGCAGATCTCAGCCAGGCAAGTGTCAATCCACTGGCTTACATAGCTGGAACTGTCACCAACATTAGACCTGGGATTTTGAATCTTTCTCAGCAGCATAATAATTGGAGGTTTTTTTCGAAAGTTCTGAAAATGTTTTAAAATTGCCAAAACTAGTCCAGTCTGGGCATAGGCTTGAAACTAGGTGGGATTTTCACAAGTACCAGGTGATCTAGAAGCATAACCCTGACAGAAAGCCAGCAGAACACATTACTAATCACATCAAAAATTTTGAAGGTTCCAGACTGATGCTTGGGCAAGGGCTTTTAACATTGTTCACACAGCAGTTAGTATGAAACAGAAGCAATATTTGGTGGAATTCATCTTAGTTTAGTTGTACAAAATAAAGCATATAGAATAGACTAGTTGTCTACACTCCCTGAGTAGCTGATGCAAAGAAGCAAGCACTATTCAGGTTCCGGCCACCGCTCTTAACAACCTTAGGATGAACCAGATTGATTCTGGTGACAGACATTCTTAATGGAGTGCAACTCACACTACAATTTCACTGACTGAAACAGAGCCAAGGACAAGCAGCTCACCTCCAGGCAAGTAGGTGTCTAAAGTCAGGAAGATGAGACCTGAGATAACTCTATTTCCTGCACTTTATTCAAAGCAGATCTCTCTTTGATGGGTGTCCTTCCATCTTCCAAGCTGATACAGATGTTTTACTTCCTAGAAGGGTAGAAGGTATGGGGAAAAGCTCTGCTAAGGGCTGCTCTGATGCTGTGGTCTGGACCTCTGTCATTCTCCTAAAGAGAGATTCAGGTTTTTTGAAGCTTTAACAGAGAGTGCATTGGACATATTTTCCTAATTTCCTTTTGCAGACCTAGCAAAACCAGTGTTCTGTATGGGAGTAACAGTAACAGTAATTGTTGCAGATCCCAGCCTAAGTCCATTTGAAGGTTGTGGGGAGAAACAGGCAGGCAAGAGCACTGTCACTGTCTGACACAAACCTGACTGTTAATCAGTGCCGTTCACATGCAGTGGAGGGTGCTTATAAGGAAACAAGATTAGAAACACTGCTACCTAAAGTCAGAAGCAATGTGCTGTTGCATATGTGTTTTTGTATAGTGCATGTCTTACATTATAAATCAAACACATTTCTCTGAAGGAAGAAATAACTAAAGAAATGAAACCCTCCAAGTCAAACATTCCACCACTGTGGTCACACTGTACCTGCTAAAACTTTAGCTTTAAAATGTTAAAAACACAAAAAGCCTGGGGGCTGAACACCAGGTGTTCTTCCCTAGGGTTTTGATGAGCAGACCTTGGTGCCACAGGAGAAGAGAGCAAACCTTGCTACTGGAAAGCATCCAAATGAACAAAATATTAAAAAGAGTCCTTCAGACACCCCAAGAACCCTTTCTGACTTCAGTTGTACATGAGTACTGATGCAGTCTCTGGGGCCTGTGGTAACAGTAATCCCACATGTGATATTGCTTTTACTCTTAGCTTGCAGTGTCCTTGTGCTAACTAAAACTTGTTAGCACAAATTTTAGACTTTTGAAATGTAACTGGTGAAGATGTGGCCCAACCTGGGACCACCTATGCTGGGTTTCTAGCTCACTCTGGTTTTTGATGCTCAAATCTGATTGTTTTTCTCTGAGATTTTTATGAGAGGGACAGCTAGAATGAAAAACGGAAAACACGCTAATTATGGCTTAACATACACATTCTGTGTGTTACATGTTTTGTATAAAGGTTTATTCTTCCCAAGAGCACACAGCATCTTGCCATAATATCCTTTAGAAAACACAACATTAGTGTAAAATGACTAATAGAAAGGAAAAACAAAACAAAGTAGCACATAACTTAGTTTTCAAATGCAGTTACGTATATCTTTTTATTTCTCCAGATGCAGAACTGGGAAACCAGAGAGTTCTGGTCATTAGAAAAAAATGGCACAACATAATCAAATCTATCTAACCTTTATTGTTCATTTTGTACTGGAAGAGGAGAGCAACAAGCCCAGTTTACCTTGTGTTCAGTAAAAGTGAAATGGACTGTCTGGGAGCTCTCCTTGGGTGGTTTAGAAGCCTTGCTCTGCCGCATGGGCAGGCTATTCCAAGGACACTACAAATGCACAACAACTTTGGGAAAAAAAAGGTGTAAGGGTGTGATTTTGATCATGATCCTTGACAACATACTGCTGAAAGACAACTTAGAGCTGGCACTGATAAAGTTGGCTGTCATATGAGTCATCTGCAGTAAGACAATCCCTGGTGAGCCATAGGGGTCAAGGATTAACATCTAGCCTGTCCTTTTTTAGAGAAAAAGGCTGACATTTTGTCTTCTGACTGCTAAGGAGGGAGACAAGAGTGTCACAGTTTGTCCAAATGACTCAATTTCCATTTTTAGGAACATAATATTTGTTATTTTTTTAGCTGCTTTTCCACTTTAGCTAAAATGAAGTGTGTTAAGATACTTTTTTCTCTATAAGGGTTATGAAGTCAATGGATCCTTTGAAATGAGTGGGAGCCCAAGGTTGTGATATCAGTGCTATGTCTTACTGCCTTTTAAAAAAAAAGAACCTGTCACCAATTTTTCACAAGGATTTTAGTGGCATCAGAGTAAATAGATATCTATCTCTTCTAGTTTTGGAAGGACTGATGCTTAACCCTCTTAAAAGAAATTATTCTGTGCTGTTGCAAAGATATAAAGCTCCCAGCTGAGATCATAGAATCACAAGATGGTTTGGGTTGGAAGGGATCTTAAAGATCACCTAGTTCCAACCCCCCTGCCATGGGCAGGGACACCTTCCACTAGACCAGGTTGCTCAAAGCCCCGTCCAGCCTGGCCTTGAACACTGCCAGGGAGGGGGCAGCCACAACTTCTCTGGGCAACCTGTTCCAGTGCCTCATCACCCTCACAGTGAAGAATTTCTTCCTTACATCTAATCTAAATCTGCTCTCTTTCAGTTTAAAGCCATTACCCCTTGTTCTATCAAGATGTGTAACTTCAAAGACAAACAGCTATTATTATCTTTACCTAATCAGGGTTGTTGTGTAGACAGAGACACACATAAAAACTGAGTAGGCTCTTATTAATGCTGTTTGCATATTCCCTCACAATTCATGCATTCAAAATCACTGAACTTGTCACCAGATGCCAATTTTCATTAAGAAAAGCCTCTCATTAAATTCACCGCAAGCATTTCTGAGCTGTGCTCACAGAATTGGCTTTGAGCTCCTCAGTCTCTAGCTGGATCAAACCCTGCTCTGGGATTGTCTGTCCTGTTACAACTGCCATTGCTTTCCCATTGCTTTAAGGCTTCTGCTGGTCACCTGGAGGGAGTGAAGAGGAGTGCTTTGATGCATAGCTTGTTTTTGCAGATGAAAGTGGGGAAGGTGGTTTGATTTCCTATGACCCACTCTCCTAGTAGCTTCTGATCCGTTCTTACAGATCCAAAGCTTGGTGATGTTTGTCTCAGTGCCTAGGGTGATAGATGTGGGACAGAGATGCTGTGGACCATTGTAAGCTGGAACTCTCTTCTACAGTTGCCTAGAATGACAAAGAGTTAGTCTTATGTTCTTAATGCTTTTCTTTGAACAGGGTGAAAATACACTATTACGTTATACTTGCTATTTTAATAACCATTTTTTCACTCATCACCTGTAGAATAGGAGGTAGTCTGTGAGTCTAAGCTATGCTGTCACAGACCTGGCTCTTACTGCCACCTGGGAACATGAAGGAGAGATCTCTGAAAAACAATGAATTTTTCTTCTTGACACCAAAAAATGCTGGTTTTCAAGTTTTAGGTAGCTTGCCAACAACATAGGAACTTTTAAAAAGTTAGGATGAAAAGAGTTTATTTGCAGAAAAGTATAATTTACACCAGCTCTGTTATTAAGGTAGCAGTCTGCTTTGTCGATGCTGCAGGCTAAGAGGTTCCCCAATTTTGTTTGAGGGTGACTGGACCCAGTAAGTGAGGATAGAGAGTTTCATCTGTGGCAAGCCAGATCTGCAGCATGGGATTCATTTTTGGTGGGTAGGGGGAGGATATGGAAGAACAGCTCTGAAATGGCCCTGCACTCCTCTGCTGGAATTCTTCACTGCCTGTGCATCAGAGGCAAGTTCTTACTCCATTTCACAGCAGCAGAGTATGAAGAGTTCAGTCACTCCCTGATCACATATGAAAGGGAAATAATCCTCAGAATTTATATATAGTACTGAATGTGGCCTGCAATGTATGTGCATAAATATCACGAATGACCCATTACAGATATTTCTAAACAATGTCAAGTAATAAATGAAACATAATATTTGATTGCATTTTGTGCAGAAAAATTATGGATAGGATTCATGGAAATTTATCAAATACATTATCTATTTAACCAAAGCTCTGGAAAATATAGAACAATATTTTAAGAGGTTTTACAGTGTAAAAGGCTATTCATATCTGGGGTTTTTTTAGTATATATTACAACTAAAATAGCTTTACTAGTTTATGAGTTTTCAACCTGCAGTCCCAGCCCTTGGATCCAGCTGTGCAGAGCTGAGGTCACTCTTTTTTGCTTCATGTTGAAACAGAAAACGTGTGGGAGAAAGGAGAGGATTGTGATGTTTTCTTCTCTTGCAAAGCAGAGACAAAATCTGGCAAGAGTAGAGAAATATTAACAAAGATTAAATTATCTGTTCCACTTTTACGCAATATTCTTTCTTTACTCAATTCACCACTTTTAAAATCAATTTTAAAATAACATGTTCTCTGTGATAACAGCCATGGATATTTTTTTGGTTCAGAACAGACCCATTATCATCATCTAGTCTGACCTCCTGGATACCACAAGCCATGAAATTTTCACCTATGTATTCCACTGTCTAATAATCTGTCAGGGAAGATAAATCTTGGGTAGACTTTATTTCTGTATTGACTGTCAAATCTCTCCCGCTCCAACACAGAAATTTCAAAAGACTTTCACCCTGGCCTGCCACTTAAGTCAATGCTGATAAAATTAGATCAGTCTGTCCAAAGGAATTACTTTCTTTCATTCTGAAGCACTGGATGACATTTTGGTTTTATTCATTTGCAGGCTGAACCAAATACCAGTCACACCCTTGTTTCAGTGTACCATGTTGCTCGGGTAGCTTGGAGACTGAATTCACATGATACTGCAGTCCACTGGTGTAGCTGCCCAGAGTAATTTCCTCTAACATGCACAGAGCTGACAAATGAGACAAAGGTTCAAATCAAGAGCTGATCTCTACAGAGACACTGATAAGAGGTGTTAAGGTCACTTCTCCATTAACATAAACTACATCCTGCCAACTCTGAGAAATTAATTGAGTAAAGACTGAGGATGTTCAATATATCAGGTAGAAACTTTGCTCCTCTGTTCTTTCAGGAACTTGAATCCTGCTGTAGTTTGCTTTTGTATGGGTTACCACTCTACTTCAAGACAGCAAGTAAAGTGGGTGATGACCAATTGCAAATGTGCGGGAGGATCCCTTGAAGGCAAGGGGATATTCAACAGAATATCGAATATTCCATTTTATGCATCCCATGGGTGCCTGCCAGACTTTGGTGACTACTGCTCACTTACAATCCAGAAGGATGCCTTTGGTACTCCAAGAACATTCACTGTTTAATTTATTCTTGCTCAGTAATCAAAACGTAGCACTTAAGGAACACATTGAGAGTTCCTGAATCAGCAGAGCATATAGATTTTAGCTGTAATCAAAGAAAATGTGTCTTGATGCAGTGAGATGACAGAATAGCTCTTCACAGTTCTTCCCTTGAGCAATTCTCTTGAATACAGCTACTCACTGTGAGATGATTATAATGAAGGTTTGCCCATATCCATCTGGATAGCATTTGACTTCCTGATGTCTTACCTGTCTTCTGGATTTTTGGGATCTTTCAATCCCTTCAGAATCACTAAAAGGTAGGTCACAGTTTCATGCTAAATATTTGAAGCTTATAGCAGGATGGAGTCGATGAATATTTGATAAACATGTACCCTAATTTTTAGCCGTCTTGGGCACTTCAACAAGGTGCTCATTTCTCTGCTGCCTTCCCTAGGGAATAATTCTCCTGTACATTTTCCCACTCACTTTATGCTATTCCAAAGCCTGTGGTTGCTGACTGTTAATTATATTCAGATTTCTTAAACTTTAAAAAGTCCAGAGATGATAAAAGCTGTGAATATTAACAGGATTTTCTTTAAAGCATGATCTGAACTCCAGGTTCACCATTACTAGAGAGTTGTAGCTGGAGAAGGACCCAGCCAGTGGGACTGTTGGGTCCTGGATGAGGACTGTGTGCTCATCCAGTTGTCCCAGTCAACTCTGGAGCTGGCCCATCCTGCCAGCCAGTGCCACTGAGGAAGTGCAGTCAAGCCTTTCAATTGATTTTCTTCATGCAGACTTGATTTCCCATCAGAAAAAGGATCATCTAGAAACCGTTCTTAAAAGGGAGGGTTTAATGCCATGTCTTAACAAAATGCTACAGATTCTGTGGGACAGTTAGGCTGGCTGTGATGGGGGTGTCTCTTGTTTCTCAAGTCAGTGGGACCGAGTTTCCCTGTTAACCCTTGTTTTGCTGATACAGATTGTTTACTAGCCCACAACATGCTCAGGCTGGGGGTCAGAAATGCAGCTTAACTCCCAGTGAAGATTGACAGATGTTTTTACTTCCCTCAGTGATGAGGGCACTATTTGCTTTCAAGGAGCATCCTGCACCTAATCAGTTCTCTGCTGTTCATGACTCCTCCGGCATCAACTTGGTCTCTCTGGTATTCCTCCTGCAACATGCAGTTTAATCTCCTCAAAAGATGCGAACGCCTGAAATTCTTTAGTTTCTTTAAAGCCTTTGGATTTAATATAAGACACTGGCATGAAACTTAATTGCCTATGATATTTCAGAAGCCTGACTAGATGATCTAATGATTCCTTCTGGCTTTAAACACTGAAACACTTGGATCCTCACTTTGCTGATGATCACCTCATATAAAATACAATTTATAATAAAAATAACCTGATCATTTATCATATATTTTCTTAATGGGAGAAAATTATTTCACTGCTGCAAAATCACAGGAAAAGGAATTTTACTGGTGTGCTTGTGAATTGGTGAACAGTTCCTTAATCCAAAGCGTCATCTTGTATGAAGGATTGGAGCCATTTCTTTGTGCTGGATCTGGACTTCAGGCCTGTATCACCAGTTGTATGTGGAATATCCTTATCAGTAAAAAAAAAAGAGCAGAGCTCATTTGCTCAAGAAGAAAAAAAACAAGGCATCAGCTGTAATTTCCCTGACAAAAAGAGTTCAAAGACTGACATGTGAAAGTTTCAGGGAGAACTGTGAGGATCAAATGAAACCTTCTAAATAATGACAACAGCAATATAAATGTTGTTTTAAAATTTATTAGAAAGGATGGCTGAACTAGGAGTCAGAAAATCTGGGCTCAGAACAGTTTATCAGGCAAGGGAGCCTGAAATGAGATGTCAGTAGACTTTGGGCATTTAGATCCAAGTTTGTGGTCAAGCTTGTCTAAGGCTGTCCCCAGCACAGCAGCAGCTCTGCAGCAGCGACAGCAGTGTGCTGGCCTGGCTT
Source organism: Strix aluco (assembly GCF_031877795.1). NCBI lineage: Eukaryota > Metazoa > Chordata > Aves > Strigiformes > Strigidae > Strix > Strix aluco. Next base: position 57,714,561 of record NC_133933.1, on the reverse strand, counting down.
CTGCCAAAATCTCCATGCAAGCTGGGACTGGGACATGGGGCACTAGAGTCCCCTGAGGGTGCAGCTCATGGGATGGCTGAAATTGTGTCCCTGAATGGGACCCACTGCTGCAGGAAACACAGCTCGTGGCTTGTTTCCATCTCTACCTGTCAGGCAGCTTAGCCAGTGATGGGAGCACTTAGCCAGCAATGCCCCCTCCCTCTGGGACACCTCCTTTCCCAGCCGGCGGTGGGGTGCCTTCTAGACTGCAGCAGATTTTAAACCCAAATTAGAGCCAAGGGTCCAGAAAAGGCCTGCTCCTCGGCAAGCAGCATGTGCTATGCTGCAGTGGGAAGGAGAGGCCCCCGTGGTGAGCACCTGGCAGAGGGATGGGAGCTCAGTGTGAGCATCTCCCCACAGGCCCATTTTGGGAGGGGTTTATTGAGAAAAAACATTAGATTATTGAGAAAAAAAGAGTATAGCCCAGTCTATTTACTGCCATTTTTGTCTCACTGTTTAGGACTCTGCCTGAAAGGGGATTATTTGTTTTCCCCCAGAATGAAACCAATAGGAATTAACAAGCAGTGCCTTTTCAGGTGCAAACCATCGTTTCCCCTCCCTGCTCCCTCTGCTTTGACAAACAGCTGTATGAGGCACGGCTATGTGCAATCAATTCTGTGTCCTCTCAAGGTGGGATCTTATGTGAATTTTAGTCCCCAAATGCCTGACACAGTTACTTTTTGAGAAGGACTTAGAATTGCTTCTGAAAAGTCTCCAGTGTAGTCTCCATCTGTGACTTAGTTCATTAAACAAGTTATTGAGCTTGCTTACCAATGACATGAGGAACTTTGTACTGAGAAGAATTTGCATGATGATTTTGTTTTGACTTACTGACTTTTGGGTCACTGTTACAACCAGTTCTGTCACCTGTTACAAAACCCATAAAACGGATATTTTATTCTTCTTTTATATATCTTTTTTACATGCTTAGTTACTATGTATGAAGTTATTGGGGTCATATTTAGGTCATTACTAAATGACCCAAAATGCAGCCAGATTTAATTTTTAAGACACACACACACATATGAACACACACAATTATTGCCCTTGTTCTTCTGGCACATCTGTGGCCAGTCATAAATAGTAATAGTAATTAATAGTAACAATAATAAGAATAATAATAAAGATCCCCTTACCTGGAAGATGCTGAATAATATCACCAGTCATATTACCTATGGTCTTTCTTGGCTATGAATTGACATAAATGACTTGAATAAAAATATAGCAATGTGAAACATAAGGATATCCCCATTATTTTTCCTTGTCTATTTTGTAATGGACACAACTTGTCACACCACAATTTGCTACTGCTTTCCAGCATCTGCTGCTGATATTTTTACTTATTCATTCATTAGGACACTGAGTTAAATTGCTTGTTTAATTTTGTGGTACTTATTCTAACTTTCCACAAATTTTCTTATCCTTCGAATGAAATTTTCTTCCATCTCCCCTTCTCCATTTGGGAAAGAGCAGAAAATCAGCCTTGAGGGAAAATAAAGAATTCTTATCCTTTTGTTTCCTTATGTTGGGATTTGTGTCTCACTTATTGCAAGAGGTTATACAACATATTTTGCCTGCCATCAACTTCATGATGATACGATGCTTGATAAAGAACATTTGTACTGTAGGTATGCACATTACTTCACAGTTTAAATAGCATCCTGCTAATCTGCCTGCTGGGCTATGACATTCGACGATTATGTTTTTCCTTTTTGTGGTGTATTCCTGCATTTTATCAATTACGGTGATTAAAAGATGTTTTTCTGGAAATAGCATGAAATGCTCAGCTGATATGAAAAAGAATTTGGAGAAGAGTATGCAACATTTGGATATACTTGGCTCATAGCACTGATGCAGTTCAGCCTAAACAGCTTTCTCAGGCTGTTTTTCTTAGTTTCTCGCAGGCCTGGTTTTTCATCTCTCACAACTGGGCTGGTGTCAAAGTGAATTCCATGGACTTTCTTGTGCAATGAGAGCCCAGACTTTCCATTTCCAAGCTTAATTCAATTAAAACACACAGTATACATAGTTTAATGATCTGACTGAAAATTAAGTCTCTGTCATATCAGCTGGCATATCAGTTTGTTAGATCTGATAGAAAGCTGGGAATGGTGAGGAAAGCCCCTGCATGAGGATATGGTGATGGCCCCTTTCTCCTGCAACCCACTGCATGTGCAAGGGCTGAGCCATTCAGCGTTGCAGGAGCATGAGAAATGCACATTTGGATAAAACCTCATCTTCTTGAAAAACTGGCGCTCTGACAGGATGAAAATAGCTTGATACTGGTATCTCACTTGGTGTATCATGGGTAGCTGGAAGATCACCTTAGGGTGGCATAACTCAGTGCTGCTACGAAAGAGGTGATACCATTCATCCCTTCCCAATCAATCACCTTTCCTTTGGGGTTGCCAAATCATTTGTGCCATCATTCAATGAACTAACTACGGAACTGAACTGGCTGAAAAATAACTCAAGAAATGGCTTGCTGCCAGATAGGTTTGTTTGCTGAGTGACTTCACAGTGTGACTGCAAATTGCTGCAAGGAATGAGCAGTCTGGGCCTGAGAATGAGCTGCTGGGAGTGGGAAGTGAGCAGAACACTGGGATGGGAGACTCCAGGATGTGCTCATTGAACTACTTCCAAAAAACAATGACTTTGAAGCAAGTTCATGTAGTAAGAGGAACTTGGAGGGGGGGGGTGGGGGGGTGGGGGGGTGGTGTGTATACAAAACCAACTATCCGAAAGAGGGCCTATAAAATTATAGGAAGAAATTCTTCCTGGGGTGAGAGAAAGACAAGTGGGGTGGCAGTTCTTTGCCTTTGCACACCTACGTACTTAACTTTCACCCAGGCCATGAGGTTTGCTCAGAGCACAGAAAGTTAAAAACATATATGGAAATCTATCTAGGACAGATGAACAATTTTCAGAACGTTTTTGCTTAACTCTATTTCAGTTGTAGTTTAAAAATGGTTAAAACAATATGAAGTAAAGAAAAAAAGAGAAAACCCTTACCATAAATATAACAAATCTTTAGAGGAAATTGGCACAATTCTCTTTGCTGTTTTTTCTTTTTTAGTTTAAACAGGCTAAAAAACTCTCAGGATGTCTTCCTGCAGATTAGTTTAACATACTTCACAAAATACGGTTGCAATTATTTATGACCTCTCACCACGCAAGAACATGCTGAAAAGTATTTCCATCATTTATACCCATTAAAAGGCAGTTAAGAAACCAGAGAACTACCTCTACAAGCAGGACCTAGAGTTTTCAAGTCACTGCACGAACAAGGGCTGCCTACAATGAATATTTCAATTCAACAAGAGTAAACTCACTTTATCCAGTTCTACCTCATTCCGTTAAAAATCTACCCTTCAGCTTTAATCCACTCAGGTCAGTTTTTCTCAGCTTTTTAAAAATTCTATGCTCCACAATATATGATAGGGAGATTCTTTTTATAGAAAAAGTAATTATGACAGTTTTCCAAATGATCACAATACCACTGTGCCCTCAATTCCCAAGGGCTCTCTCAAAGAATTTCTTTTAATTCAGAAAAAGATTACAAATGTGGCATAATCTTTCTGACTGAAATTGAGTATGTAAATTTGTCTGGGGAACTGCAGGCCCCCATCAGCTCCCTCTCTGAGCCCTGATGTTGAAAGGTTCCAGCAGGTGAGCAAAATTGGTCATTTTGGTCACACCAAGAAAGACTGTCCCAGCTACGCAGCTAGTGTAAACTGTCTCAGCAGTCACAGGAGTGATGCTGATTTATGCTGGCTAAGGACACTATTATATTCATTTTGCTTATCTGTAAAGCCCTTTTCTGAAATAGTGTGTGCTGATTGTCTCTCCAAGGTAGAAACATGCCAGGAATTGTAAATTAACCATGTGTAGTGCATCTGAGGTAACACTCAGGTTTATTGCCTCTTGGTAAGTTATTAAGCTTTTATTGAAGCATATTTTGTATGAGCATCAATATTATCCGCATGCTTTGTACCTAATGTGTTTCATTTCTTTAGCACATTTCAGTTAAGGATTTTAGAACAGGCTACAAATGCTAATGAATTGAGCTTTGCAGTGCTCCAGTGAGGAAGGTAAGCAGCATCATTGCAGGTCTGCAGGTCAGGATACTGAGGAATGGAGTGGCTTTCTGAAGACAGCACAAAAAAATGTAGATGATGGTTCTTGCTCTTCTGCTGGTACCTCGAGCCCTTTTCCCCTTTCCCTTGCAACAGTGATTGCATCCCCAGGATCAGTGGGGCCCTGGATGCACCCAGGTCTGGACACCATCCGCCCTGGGGCCCAGGTACCCCTGGGCAGAGTTGGCCCCCTTGGCCTCACACCCCTGCCTGTGCCCATGCTCTCACCTTGCCCTTTCATGCCAAGACCTTCTACACCAAGGGCTGTGATCCCTCATCTGAAGTCCCAAGCATGCTCTTGCCAAGGTCCTCAGCACAGTGTGTCCTTCCAGCTCTCCAGCTCTTGACTTCAGTCCTGTCTGCCCTGACTCTGCTGTGCTCCCCCTAACACCTGCACTTGGGGTCTCTCTCACACACTGGCATTCATCCTTGCACACTAAATAATCGTAGCTGTAATACAGAATTAACACAGATCTTTTCAAGACTCTTTTCCAAGACATACTACTTCAGAGGACAGCTCTGCTGAGACCTCCAGGCTAGTATACCTTAAGCGTGAGCGCCACAGCATTGGTAGAAATCTCTGTCCTTTATCATATGCTCTGTACATGGGAGCCCACTAGGAGTCAAGCAATGCAGAATACAAGGGAGCAGAGCTCTGCCACCAAGGAGCAGAGGGACCATGTTGTGGACCACCAACATGGCCCCTGCCTGCCATGTCTGTGCCGAGGGCCTGGGGCTGCTTCTGGTGCTGGTGCAGCTGCCACTCAGCCAACATTTTTGAGACGCAACCACGAAACCGTCAATCACCTCAGTTATCCAATATAAGTGGGTCCCAGAAAGCTGCAGTCCTCTCCCCTCCAGGGCTGCTTGCTGCTGTGCATGCCCATGCAGCTGTGCAGTCTCTCCTTTTCTCTCCTCCCCTCGTCCTTCAGACCAGGGCCACAGTGTGTCCCAAGAGCAGCATCATAACTAAACAGTTGTAACATAGATTGAATTAGCCACTGACTGCACAGGGGTCAGCATTTTGATTGAGTTTGGTGTCAAGAGCCAATACAGATAGAACAAAATAGCAGCCATCTCTGTAGCATGAAAACAGTGGAGAGACTTCCATTAGGAAACTTACTGGTGTTTTCTTACACAAACACACACTGACATCCCCTGGCATTAATTTTTCTCCTGCAACATTGTGCTTAGCTGGTATTTAACTTTAGAAGTTCTTTTGTTCTGTGTGTTGGGTACTTCTTCTACTCCCCCTTAACTATGTTCTCCAGCCTACCTGTTGTCAGGGGATGTCAGACCTGCAAGCTGAAATGTCAGGTCCATGGGGAGAAATTCCTCTTAATAAAATCAAAGTTCCTTTGTAGATCTTCAAAGAATTGTAAAATAGTCTCTTTCTCTCTCTCTCACACACACACACAGAGGCACGTTTAGATATATATACAATTCTTCACTGGATCCCTGAGAGCTGCTTTTGCTTAAGTGATAGAATTTCTGTGTCTTACACCATTATAACAGTAAGCCAAACACTTCAGGCAGTGTCTTTAATTCTGGAGATTTCAGAAAGCCTCTAAGTTTTTATTTTTATTTTATTTTCCTGAATACAGTGATCTGTAGAAGCCTTTAAATGCTTTCTATCAACTCTTACCCACTTTCCATTCTTCTCTCTGGCCAGTCTTTTCCTTCAGTGGAGCTGCTGGGTTCCTTGATCCTCGAGTTGGAGAAATGTCACTTCTCATCCCCTCTGATCGGCTACCCGGTAATAGATTCTTTACTCCTCATGGTAACAGATTCTTCACTCCTCAGGTTGAATCTAATTTTCTCAGTCTTTCTTATCATGATCTATAAATTGGAGTGGGAAAAAAAGCACAACCCAACCCTTGTCTCCTAAAACACAAAATGTGGATGTGTAGATATTTCTAACCTTTTCCTCCCCTTCTAGACATTCAGCCACATGGGTGTATCACGGATTCACTCAGTCATCCCACATGCACCCCAAATTTCCGTGTCAGAGTTTAGTGGCTCATTCATCTACGTAATTTTCACGGATAAATTCTTTGTACAAGTCTATGTGGCAGGGAAGGAGAAAGCACTGTTTGGATTCTCAAGCCCAAGTTTGGTGCTGTGGCATGGGATGGTGGGTGGTCGGAGTCTTGCCTGACTCATTTTCCTGGTGTAGCCTCACTTAGGGCTAGTTTTGCAGCCTCTTGCTCTATTTAGAGACCTTTTTCTTTTTTTTTTATTTTTCCCCTAAAACTTCTTGGCCTCATCTGTTTCCAGCAGTTACACTTTGTGAATTTGTATGCCCAACAACATCTTCTCTCTTCCTTGCAGTTTCTTCTCTTGAAGGGAGACTAATTATATAATTTCAGCTTGATCTCTCTTATTTTAGATAAAGGGAAACAACAAACCAAGACTCAACAATGTCTTCTGGAAGATGCTCTCACAACTGCCCTATTACATGACAACAGTGCAGAGAGGACTTTCAGAAGTTTATTAGTGCAGTACTGAGGACATTAGCTCATTACAAGCTTCCAGGGTTCAACAGGAAAACTTTGCCAGTCCATGACAACTTTCCTTTCATCCCAGGAGCGAAGAATTGTTGCACTAAAAGGGGAAGCACAGATCAGCTCTGGCTGTACACCCAATTTTTTTGCAGACTAAATATTTCAATAACCTGTTATAATGTACACTAACAGGTAAGAAAGAGGAAGAGTGAAGCCAGGAGAAGTTTTATAAAGAAAACAACCATGTTAGGCTCATGAAAAAGAAAAGGAAGAGAATAAATTTGAAACAGTTTATCATAAGCAGTGCATTGGAAATAAATCCTATTAAAAAAAAAAAAAAGTGAGAGAATGAATTTTTTATTAAAGTGTCTCTGTGGAACAAATTGGCACTTTCCATGGGTTGATATTGCCTAACAATAAGTTTCACAATGTACAGCATGCTAGCTCTTGTCCTTTGTCTGCACATACCCATGATGGTAGAATTTAAAAGAAAGTGCTTTATGCCATTAACTGATTTTCAGAAGCCTAAAAGTCTGCACCAGAACAAAGAAAGAGAAATCAAATTAGTTCTTTATACAGCTTGTGAAAAAATGGAAAGCATCCAAAGAATGACAAGTGACCGAAGATTCATATGTGCTGATATTAAAGCTCAGGGAGTTCCTGAGCTGTTTCCCCATCTATCAATGAAAACATATCTTCCTCTAGTGGCCCGCTTCAGATTTTGAACATGCATGGAATGAAACTTAAACTATAGTGAATATCGAATCCTTTATGTTTTCATTCTCTGTGTAAGAGTTCTTCTACAGATGATTCATATCTATAATGTTAAAATAAAAAGAAGTTAGTGTTCTGTCCTTGATGTGTTGAGATGTAGCCATGGGACTCTCCATCTCAACAATAGTATAGCAAGCAAAAAATGTTTGATTATGAGTTAGTCTTGAGGAATATATCTCTTTTTCTAAATTAAAACGTGTAGAGAACCAAGTGGTTTGGTGGTGACTTCCAGATCCTGAAAGCAGCAAGACTTCCATATCTGTCTAAGTATGGCATACTACTCTTCATAAAACCTTCTGTGAGCTGTTTATCAGAGATTGGATTTGCAGTCAATGCTTGCTGCTAACCTTTTAGAAGTCTTGCTTTCTTAAAGCTGCTTGTAAGGTCAACAAGCATAGATATTTAATGATGCCACAAGGTGCAGCTCCCTGTCTGTATTTCCCAGTGTGCCTCTGTGCTAATCCACAGGAGTGCAATGGAACTCAGCTCTAACCTTCACCAAAACCCGTGACAACAGCCTTTGGAGTTGTGTATTGCATTAGTTCTTTGTTGCCTCTCTGGTGAGAAAATGTCTTTATTCAAAGTCAATAAAATGTTGATATATTCAGTGGTGGTACACTTACGAGCCTTGGAGAGGATGATGAAAATTCCATTCCCAGACCAATGCATGATTCTCTACTGTGGATTTCAGACAGGAAGGATTATCCAGTCGTGTCCTTCACTACTACAAATGACCATGGAGTAGGTAGTTGCTTAGCCCAGACAAGTCCACAGAATATCGAGTCCATACTGACTCTCAGAAATCCAGCCAGAGAGTATTTTTTGCACTCTGCTATAAACCTCAATTCAGCCATAAAATGCTTCTGCATCACATAGGAAAAGAGCATAATATTTCAAGGGTGTGTTGACAATGTCCTAGGTCCCTTCAGAAGCAAGGAAATATTTTAAGTGGAAATGCTTGAAATGATTCTAAAAAATTGATGGCACCCTCCGCTGCAGAAAAGACTGATGCTTTCCTATCATCGTCACCAGTACCTGCCAGTCTGAGATACAAATACATACTCTGTCCACTTAAGATTTTAGTCTATTGCTACCTTAAAAGGAGTTCACAAGGTGGTTTCTGAGAAGTGATTTGCTCTGAATATGATGTTTCTGAATATTTTTTTCCCTTTGAGGGAAAATATTAACATCCATTTTCTTTGTGATCATGTAGGTTGCAGCTTCAGTTCTGCTTGTTTGATACATTAATGGATTTCTCTTCCTTTCACAACATCCCATACTTGTTTGTAAACTCTGTGTTTTCTCTTTCATCTTTTCTTCAGATTGAATATATCCAGGTCTCTGCAACTTCCCCGTAAGCATTCAATGTCTGAAACTTTCACAATTTTTCTTGCCTGCCCTGATTTAATTTCACCTGGTTGTTGGTATGTGGGTGTTTGGTATTTCCAGGGTAACACTTGCCACATACTGAATACTTGTTTAATGGGAATTTTTGGGGGAAATAGAGAGGTAAAGGAAAAATTGGAAGGTAAGTAAGAGGGAAACGAGTTGAGGAGGAACAAAGGAGGAGAAAAAGACAAAATCATTTATTTTGCTTGTGTAGGCATGCATTTTGTTATAGATTAGCAACCTACAATGACAAGAAGCATAAGGGCCCTTCTTGGGGTGGGTGTCCAAGGGCATTGAGAAATACTCTTAAATGCACTATGAGGAAGCTAGTGCCAGAGCACTTTTGCTCAGCCAAAGCACCTGTCAGCCTTGCTTACCCAGGTGCTGCACTGTGCTGCAGCGCGACAGCTTCTCACAGCAAGGTGAGCCCCCAGGAGTGTTGTGACAGAAAGACCATTTCTGCAGTAAGTCACAAAGGCTTGCTCAGTGCCCCCAGCTTACCACACACCTTGGCAAAGGAATCCTCCTTTGGATTCTAGGTCTAGGTCTTCATTCTCTTACACAGTCCTTCTCCAAACCATTTCTTCATATTTCTTAGATGAAGTTCCTTTTTTTTTAAGGGACAATTTATGCTGCTCTTTCTGTATTCGATATACTTTGTATAAATAACTCATGTTTATTACAAACCAGGCACTAAGAAACATACCCTGTTGAGACTATCTGGCACAACTCTTCAGACTTCAGACATATCCATTATGTTGTTCATGTGCAGATACAAAGTTTTAAGAACTTTTGTCAACTCTTTCAAACTATGAGTAAGTTATAGCAATAGCTTGTTGGAGAGAAGAGTGGAATAAGTGATTTGTTATCTACTATTTCCCCCAACAAGCTGCGATATTTAAAAGTCACCAGTCTCTTGTCAGGTTTCCCCTGCCTCTCCAGATCCTCTGCTCCATGCTCCCTGCCCAGCCCCCCAGCCTCTCCAGCCTCTTAGCTGGGAGTCTTTGGTAAAGACTTTGCAGCTAATTTGTGTCTTGAAAGTTGCAGCTGCAAACATCTTCTGAGCCTGACAGCAGATCAATGCAGGAGCCAGGAGTGAATCACACCTCCTAGATGTCAACATTTTTTGTGTTGTGTCTTTGAACTTCCTGAATGAGTGTATGAAGGAAGAAGTATTGCTAACTAAAAAGGATTGAAGTAACTTATGTCTTCAAAGCTTTGCTGTTACCTGTCATTAGTTATGCTAATTCAAAAGGAGAGACAAAGGAGACTTTCTGACTGATAAGAATACCTTGATAGAGAGTCAAAACCTTTCCTGGAATATTAAAACAGGATTATATGAGATTCCTTTCCAGCAAATTAAGCAAACAGGTCCAGTCCCCCCTGGAATAAGCCAAGAGCCCCTCCATCCATAAAGATCCAAAAATCTTCATGAAAAGATGAACCTATTTAAAATGTCAAGTACTAAATAGAAAAAAAAATCACTTAATGTGAGCTTTCTTCATAATAGATTTTGTTGATACTTATTAAAATGAAAGTCCAAGATAGTGCTGAAAATCCCATACAAAGGCCTTTGGAGGGGGGAAGATTTAAGGAAACAAACCCCTTATCGTCTTGTAGTTGCTGGATGCACTTTGCAGAACCAAACACAGACTTTTGTTATGTTTATTACAGGCATTGTATTGCTACCTGAAGTGCGCTCAATACAGAAAGAAGCACAGACTACTCTGGAAGATCTTTATCCTGCAGAGACTTGAGGGCTTGAAGGGGAAAGGAGTCCAAGCAAAAGTTTCCATGCAGGCACAATGATTTATATGTTTGAGTTTGTTTTCTTTTTAAACTCTGTCTCTTTTTCCTCCTATTAATAGTTGTTTATGATGTCCATATTTTTAAATGCAAATCCTTATTTGGACCAACAATTCTTCCATCTTCCATAGAAAATTATGCAGCCCCACTGCAGACACGAGAACTGAATGGTTAAATGTTAGATTAAAATCAGCCCAGAACCTGGACAAAGTCAGTTTCAGGAAGGCTGCTGTAAGTTTAGCCCTGAAAGTCTAAGAAACTTCATAATTTGGTCACAACTATAGAATAGAAAACAGTAACAGAAATATTACTCTTATTTATGGTCTGACATGCTCTATGGGATTTCAGAAAACCTCATTATGGAAATCTGTATTCAAAATCAAGACTTGTATGAAAAAAGAAAAATCTATTAACTTATTTTAATATTATGCCATCAACCGTAGTATTAACATTCCCAAGGAAAGGCACACTATATAATGCTTATTTTTCCTTGTACAAAAGGACTGAGCAGAGAATAATGTACTACTGATCAATAATTAGAATGATAAATGTCTGCAGAGTTGTTCTGTCACATTATACTGAAAAACATTGATTGAGAGGTGGACTTCCAATGATGGCAGTAATTTTTAAAACATAGCTCGTAGCTATGTGTATGGAGTACTCAGGCTTACCAAGACACCTTTGCTTTGAAACCACCTAAAATCAGAACAATGAGAAATTGTTAAACTGAGCTGGTGTTTACTGCAGAAAAAGGCAGTCTGAAGTACGTGAAAAGAGATTAAATCCTCTTGGAAAACTTATCTAAAGTGTAAGCTGTAAACTCTCTGTAAAATCTTTCTGTTATGTCCACCCATACTGAGGCAACACTGGCTCTCCTTAGGAAGGAAACACTTTACAGTCCGGGGCAGAAAGAGTGAGGGCTGCAACATGTGAAGCACTGAATCAAATAGAGCTGTGATTGAGGACACTTAAGACAAGTCCAAAGTCCTTTATTTATCTCCTGTGAAAATAGAGACAACTGGTTGTGTGAAGGTGATTGAGAAGTGACATATATCAGCCTAGCACAATCCTATTTATTTTATCACTTGGAGGAACTGAAAAGGAATAAAGCTGCATGGAGGCAGGGCTATACAGGGATTTAGAACTTTAAGTGAGGGTGATTTTAATGAACAAGCGTTATGTCTGTACATTCATGTACTTATATTAAAATATATGCAATGGAACAGTTTATATGGCATAAGAATACTCATTTTCAATCATAATTCCTTAGACTGTGATATCTTTGAGACAGAGGTCTTCCTCAAACTGTCTTTTCTCTACTTTTTCACCAACAACACATCTCACTGAGGTGTTATGTGTGGAATGAGGCCAACAATAAACATTGAAATACAGATGAGTAAGTTGAATTGATGGCAAGACTCACAACTTAATTCCAGTTTGTATGGGCTGCTGCAAGTAAAGAAACATCTAATTGGAATGTTGAAACCTTGCTTCCAGCTAGAATGGGTATGGAGAGTCCTAAGCAACCTAAGAGGGGTTTAAAAGTTACTGGCAATAGTTTACTGTCCTCAACCCAGAAGAACAAGCACTTGGACAACAGAGTTCATCTATTTTTTTCATATTTTAAATTTTTTTTATATATTCATATATATATTCATATATTCCCCCAACTTTTTCTGACTGCTGAGGACAATACAGATGCTGTGAACTCTCACACTGCTTGCCCTGTAGCAGAGGACATAAGGAGGAACTCCTAGAGGCCATTTAAATCTAGCTGGGGACCTTACCTTTTTCATAAAGCAACAATAAATGAGCAGTAATGTCACCAATGAATTCACATCACAAATTCACATTTATGGATTTGCATCAGTGTAGGATAATGTCAGTGAGAAGCATCAAAGACTCTAGGTCACTTAAGGTTATGTATACCCTCAGGTCTACCCAATACTATGTATTTCTAGTGGGACTGAGCAGGTCTCTGGGATTTCTTCTGATAATAGTCCCAATCAATTCCAACCTATATTTAATTTTACATAAAACCCTGAGCTAGGCTTGACATTTCTGTTTATGTCTTAGCTATGTCCAGTTAGAGCCAGAAAATTACTACATCTTACTTTCTCACGCATTTAGAGTCTAGGAGGATGTCATGTGAGGGGAGGCTAGTTTGCACTACAGTGGCTGTCATTTGGAAGTTATTTAAAATTAAGGATAATATAAAATACTATTGACAGAGTTCTTTCCCAGAGACTTTGGCTTGTCTCATTCTCATTACCCATCTGCAGCTCATGTCATATTTTCCTGAGTTTCCTCATATTCCAATTATTCTCTGTAAATATCCTGTATCTCTTGCCACCTCCTGGCTACAGGAATGATACTAGCAATGGCAATAAAAATCCTTGATCAGAATAAATTCTTCTCTATGAGCACTTGGAGTAACATCCAGATAAAAGCGGTGGTGGATGTCCCTTGGGGTGTGTTTTTTACAGCCTATGACAGGTGGTTGCTCAGTTATCCAAATCCCAATTTTCCTCCTACCCTGCGTAGTTCCAGAATATTCTTTCTTCAGAAAGTCTTGCTGAGCACTGCCTTCCAAACCTCTCTGCCTACAGATTTTGCAATAATTGAAAAGCAGTGTACAGCTTAGCTTATAGCCAAAACTGCAGGTGATGCTTCCAGAGCCCTCATTTAGAGTCAGGGATGTGGATTTTCACGAGGGCAGCTTTGCAAGTTCACCTTTTCCTTTTCTAATTAACCCCTGCTTGCATTGTACTTTGCATGGGTTTCATTACCTGTTTTATTGATAAGTTTTGATAAGCTTCTTATGTTGATTAGAAATAAAAGGTGATGTTAGTCAAAGGAAGTCTCAAAGTGGCAATGTTTTTGCTTTGTGAATCTCTATTTTGAAAGCCAGATAGATAACACTCAGGCTTAGGAAATGCCCAACAAACCTTCATTGCTTCTTCTAACACTTTACAAAATAACTTTTCTTACTACTCTGCTCTTTGCAAGAAATTACATTCGTGATATAAGTGGAAAACATAGGGGACTTTAAAAGTGTATTTACCTTTATTTCAGGTTCAGAATGATGCTCAGGTTCGTTCCCGTAGAATAATTATAGCATAATTTACATTGAAGGAACTCTTTGGAAGTCATCTTGCCCCACCCCTGCTCAAAGCAGAGCTAATTTCAATGTTAGAGCAGGTTCCACAGAGCCATTCCCAGTCAAGCTTTGAAAACCTCCAAGGATGGATATACTCAGACTCACCGGGCAATCTGTTCCCGCATTGAAGCACTCTCATTGTGAATTTTTTCCTTGCATCCAGTTGAAATTTCCCTGAAACTTGTGACTGTCACCTCTTGACTTTTCATTGTGCACTTTTGGGAAGAGTCTGATTCTCCATAGCCTCCCCTTTAGGGAGAGGAGGATATCAATTAGATCTCCCTTAGCCATCTCTTCTCCAAGCTAAGCAAACCCAGCAGCTCTAGTCTTTCACCCTACATCATGTGCTCCAATCTCTAGTTCTCTTGGTGGTCCTCACAACTTTATCACAAGGGATACAACAAATAAGTAATGCAAACCAAATTTTTTTGCAAGTGGCCTGGGTAATGTGAAGAAGAACTTCCTTTTTTCCAGTTGGATTAAAATAAAGAGTCAATTGGTTTTGTAGTGCTTTTGTGCACACTTGAATAGAAAATAACACAAATAAGGAAATTGGTCATGGAAATACAAGGACAGGAGGGAGCAGGAGTGTCACTGTGTCCCACTAGCCTTTAAGTCCTGCTCTCCTGCACTATCCCTGAGAAGCCATGAACCTAATACAGCACTGCAGATTCATTGCAGCCTGCTTTTTGGAATAACCCAAACGTAGCTGGAGAGCAGTGGAGAATGTGAAGCACTGACTCTAGCTGCTGCTTGGTGAGAGATCCTGC